>NC_047528.1:93117723-93805223 GCF_012275295.1 Melopsittacus undulatus
TGGATTTCTGCATTATCCTCTTGTTTTCTAAATCAAATTTAATAATGTTTCCAGGAGCTGAAAAATATCATAGACCAGGCTACAATAGCTTTTTGTCTTTGATGCCTACCAGAAACAAGTCTTGACTAATAAGGCTCCTAGCAATTGAATTCCACCTTTTTTTCTGCTTCCTTTCTCAGTGAGCTGCTACAAACGAAGGTTCAGTTTCCCTGGCTAATTCCACAGCTGTGTGAAGTGTTCTTAGCCTCCTTTCACATCTTGGTCTGTAAATCTACATCCAGCTGAACATCTACAAATTGGTCTGCTGTTAATTTATCTTGGAAAGACTAATGTGGATATGGCTGGAACCTAAATTTTCTCAGGTCCTCAGTTCAGATGGGGCCCCTTTTTTTTCCTCTTCTAAGTCTCATATCAAGAGTTGGAGCCAAATATGGGTATATCTTATCCTACATCCGGTTCTAAATAAAAACTGTGCCACAAATCATATTTCCAATATTTTTATTTCAAGTAACTTGTGTATTTTGTTTTTCCTGAGGAGCATATTGTGCCATAGTATTAGAGCTAGTTGCTATTAGGTTTGTTTACAGAAGAAGGAAAAAACTAATGACAACATCAGAGAGATTCTTTGGTGAAATCCTATTTACAAAGAATGGCCACAAAGTCCCGTTTCCCAGGAAAAAAAAGAAAAAAGTAGAAACAAATGACAGCAGGACATATTCTTGCTTACAGTTACTAAGTCTCCCCCTTCTGTCAGTTCTTTTTTTTATGATGACATAGTTTACTGGTTTTGTATGTTGACTTGCTTTTTCTCATATACAGTGATTGCCAGTAACTGCAGACCCTCCGTGTTGCAATTAGAGGGTATCTCAGCCCTTATTTCTTAGCATCTGACTAGGCTTCATCTATTTTTGATTCCTATTTCACCATGCAATGAGCTTACTATAAAGCAAAGATTTTGCTTCAAGGCAACTAGTAACACCTTGCTATAAACAGCTCAATATCCCATGCTATATTCTACTCTTCATCCTCTGAGGCCATAGTTCATCCCTCAGTCATGTGAAAGCTCTGCCAGGTCACGTAGCAATTGAAGGCATGGTCATGTGGGCAGACTGTGAACGGTCACTGCTGTTAACTAGATCACACAGCAGTGATTTTGTGCCATGGATATGCTGCCAGGAGTGTCCCAGGGTGCCTCATGCTCAGCTCCCACTCATTTTTCCCAAGAATGGTAGAATGCCAGCAGAGAGAGAGTGAGACTGGGGGCCTGATGCTGGCTTTATACCTTCTGGACTGCTCTGACTCCAGCTATCCTGTAATGCCACAGCTATTATGAATCATGACACTTCCCCCAAGACTGCTTCTCTGCTATTTCCACAACCCATCCATCCCTAACTATTTTTTTACTCCCCCATCTCTGAAACATTTCCTGTGATTCAGGTTCTTCAGCTACATCAAGGGCACTTATTATTATCCAGCACCTCACTGTGTGTAACCTGCATATGTATCTCAGAGAGGCTGGATTCACACCTTTCTCAATCACAGCACTAGGGTTTTTTGTCCTTTTTAGACAGCTACTTCAGATCATGACTGTGTATACAGGTACAGATATACCTGACATCTTCTGTATGCTCCAGGATGTCTTCATGGCCAGGTGTGCTAAGGCAGCTATTTGATTTCTGGATGGAAGTTAGCTGGTACCTGCCCATGAAGATATGCCCCCTGTCAGGTTTTCTGATACTCCCAAATACAAGCCTGGAAAATAAAATTTTCCTCACACACTTCTCCCTAGTGTCATTTCTGGAAGCACTGACTCCAGAAAAGCAAAAGCATCCTAGGAAAAAACAAGGTACTGCATTTTCCAGAGGTGCAATTGCTTTCACCTTCCTCTGCAAGGTAAAAAGAAACATTTTTTTTTTTCCTTCACAACATTAGTCAACTTGTTGTGCATAATAACCTCCAAGTCAGGATTAATCTACCCCAAATGTAGGCTTCCCCCAGTGCAGTCACCAACCGCTGAGCTTGGCTTCCTTTGTAGTCAACCAGCTGAGGTGCTTTGCAGGCATGATTCATCTCAACCTCAAGCACGTATCTAAATTAGGGCAAAAAAGACCTCAGGGGAGCAGCTCTAATGTAGACATCTACCTCCAGGTATCCCAAGTTCAGTAATATGAAATCCATCTCCACACACTTTTCAGCTGACCCAGTTTATCAACAACTGTCATTTACCTCAGCAAAATGCAGACACTTTCATCTGTACTTTTATTTCTTTTTTATTATTGAGAACTCCAGGCTTGTACCACAGATGTCTGGGAAAGACTGCCCCTTCAGACAGCACCACAGGATTAATAAGAATGGAAACATCTTCACAACACAGCTGACTTCCAGTTTGAGAGCCCACCTGGACATTTGTCATCTGATTTCACACATAGTTGCATTCCCAAAACAAATATATACTTAATCAAGCAATTTACAGGACTATGAAGTATATATCTTGCAGCATTTTGGCCCAAATTACCTGCTACTTACTTACTCTTATTGTTCAAACAACTCCCAAGACATATGCAGAGCTTTATAAACACATAAAGCAGATAGATCTCAGTCTATAAAAGCTCTGAGTCTAAACAAAATGTAGCAGCAAATGAAGACAGACTAGTATTTAGGGCTGAGGCAATGGTTACAACCAGCAAAGATCGTTTGGTACAGACTTCACATTAAAAAAAGAAAAAAAAAGTTTGCACATTTTTCAGTTGATATTTCTGGCCCTGGTATTTTGTGCTTGAAAAGCTTCTTCCTGACCTGTTTTTATTTGCATTGAACCATTTGCTTCATTGGAGTTTCCCAAGAGACTGTAAGATTGTCGTAAACTCCCTGGCACTCTATTTTAAGCAGACTATCAATGTACTTGAGCATTCAGATTCTTAGGAGCTGTTTCCCCCCTTGCTAGTAGCCAGGGACTACTGACCACAGCACCCTCTTAGGTTGCCTCCTAAGGTGCTTTGAGCAGTGTCCTTCTTTGGAAGACCCCACTCTGTTTCCTCAGAGCTGGCAGCCTGTCTGAGGAGGAGAGGAGATGGGAAGAGCTTCTCTGCTTGCTGCACATCTGTACACAACACACAACAGTCTGGCACCTCATTTACCACTTGTGCCAGGCACAGAGGAAGTCCGGAGGTGCCATGCCAGACACAGCCAAGCCTCAGTGGGGTGTGCAGAGGCAGGACAGGAGCATGGCACTGCTGTTCCCTGCACCTCTACTTCTCTCTGCACCACCATGGCTTGTGGTGACGGAGCATGGAGGAACAGGGAGACCAATCCAGACCAAGACTCTGTCTCCCCCCTGTAACCCTACAGGCTGATCCAAGCCCTTTGGCCAAAATTTGTCAGCCCTCCTGGGCAAAGAGGAGAGGAGGCCAGCCTGGCAGGGGACAGCAAAGCTCACTGTAGTGGGCAATGTTATCAGCTCTCAGGGCTCAGCTGCATTCTTCCTTGCTCTCAGCCAGCCCCCAGCCATACTGGCTGGGCTCCACAGGCAGCTACACCATTTGCTGCAAGGGGTAATAGAAGGGCCATATGAGGAGAACTGCACTTCCTCTAAAGTGCAGACCAGGACCTCAGTGCAACCTCCTCTGTCACTCTGGTACAGCCATCCCGCTGATTGTCCTAATGATAGCTAAAGCCTAGTAGTGTCTGCCCACTACTACTATACATAAAACAGAGGATGAAACTTCCCAATAGTTCAAGGATTACTGATGACTGTAATTCCCCTCAACCTCCCTTCAGAGAGCTTGCAGGAAAGCCTTCAACAGAGCATGAGCTTTTCCATTCCCTGTCAAAGGGTGAATTCTATCCGTAGCGCTTGCATACTGTATAGTGGTAAAATTTAAATCAAAGTGGAGCTGAGGAAATCAGTTAGGGTGGAGTTTCTGCAGGATTTAGATGGTTTGCAGTAAATAAGACCTGGGCCACACATAAATGTTGAGAATGAACCACTAATAATGAATTGCTACCCCATCAATGGGCACCATCTGGCCAGCACTCTAAAGGGGCCATCATGTCACAGAAAATAGAGTACGTGAGCATATACTCAGAAACCACATCACACTGCATACATGCAAGCAGTTGGGATGGACAACACACCAACATTTAATTCTTCTTCCTTGTAATATTTTATGTCCCACTTTTCACACTTCCTCTTTTCTTAGATTGAAGGTACCATCACACAGGTGGACAGGAGCTTATTAATCATCATTATTACCTCCATCAAACGCAGCTCTGAGAAACAACTAGTAAAAACATATCCCGAAGCAATCAAGGACTATTCAAACTAGGCAGATGAGAAGTAGCTTATAGAAATGGACTGGACTGGAGCACACAGAGTGTGCCTGAATAGCCCCTGGGAGAAGCATGGCTATGTGCTGTTATGCAAGAGAGGCTGCACGCTGCAGAAAGGTAGTTCAAAAATCAGCACAGATACAGATTCCTCCTGTGCTGCCATAGTATCTTTTTGTGAAAACTTACATGGATCTGCAGAAACTCATTCCACCTGCCTTGAAGGGGCTCAGATACTGAGTGCAAGTTCGTAAAAGCTGACAGTTGTAGAACATCAATAATTCAAAACCTGTGTGTGACTCACACTGCCCAACCCATCCCCCTAGGGTTACTCTTACTTAATATTCACAGAAGGAACATTGTTATTTTTTCTTCAAAAAAGTAATGAATAACTTACCATTCATTACCCAAGCACTTCTTTTTTACAACTGACTTAATCTAAAAGAACTAGTAAGCGTAGAAAATGTTGATTTCCCAACCTCTTAAAATCTTCCTTGTTCATTTTTGTTGAGCATAAAAGTATTATTCGTAAGTTCTTAGTTTGCAGAAGACTACTTTTTGGGGGTTTTGTTTAAAGGGTTTAACTTCGTTTTGTAAGCAGTATTCACTCCTGTTCCTAAAAAAAAATAACCAAATAGAAAAAGAAGGCAAAAGCCAGACTAGATGAATATTTCCTTTCATCTGCAAATTAACATATTGGAAGTCACACTTCAGACTACTGGAAAAACATGGACTGCTAGAGTCCTGTTACATGCTGCTTGGCAGAAGATGGTGAATTCTCAAGCACTCCACCTTGGATCATTTTAAATGTCCTGAACAAGAGTGGCTTCCTCTACCCACCATGAGAAGAAGTAATCTCTCCTTTGCAGGCCTCTCCCACGGGATGAGGTAAAATCTGTCACCAGTTAGCTGCTGATTTTCTACTTTTGAATTACGTATGAACCCACTGGGAATGGCACCACTTTGAAAGCAGCATGAGGCTTGTTATCAGTTACCACAGAAACAGTGATTTTCACAGAACTGGTCCACCTGTTGAGCTAGAACATACTTCTTAGAGATTTTATTTTGGCTTCAAGACAAATTATGGAGTTGGGCCATTGTTTCACCATCACCGTCAGCCAAAATAGAGCCCTCAAAAAGGGATCTTGCCCCTAGCCCCTAGCTGCTCAGTCTTATCCCTTGCTGTTCACTTCCTCCCATTATCCTAAGCATTCAAGATCAAATCAGGATTCTGATCTGGGTTAAAACAAACCTTTCCTTTTTGCAAGAGTGACTAACCTTGACTGGCTCCCAATCCAATTCTCTCTTTAGCCTTGAAAACACTTGTGTTAATGTGTCCAAGAGAGGGGTAGTATGGGAATTGAAGTGAGCATTGAAAGGTCAAGGCTGGTTCACTCACTGGTTACTGCTAGTATAAAATGATCTTGAAACTAAAGCACCAGTGTCATTGGATGAAACAAGTATCTTACTTCTAGCCTGAATTTGCTGCTCTCCTGGTTAAACTATAGGGTTCTCTCTGTTTTCGGGCTGTTTTTTTTTTACTAAGTTAAACACCTAAAATTGTGATAACAACTTCTTAGCTTCCCATTAATAAGGCAAATCAACTGGCCTTCATCAAGGCCTGACATGCTTATTTCACAGTACAAGTATGGTTCCCCACCCTTGACTTTCTTTTTAGTGCTGCACAGAAGGGAATGTGTGATGTTGCTTTGTGTTTGGCACTTCAGCACCTACTTGATATAGCAGCTTTGCATCATGCACATGGTCAAATAAAAGTCGCTGCCTCACGCTTCTACCAGTGCAAGCCCAAATGGGAGCACAGAACATGCCTCAACACCTCTTGCAGGTAGGCTCTGTATGACAATACTCATATCCCTTGCATTACCAGCACCTCAGCCCCATTGGAACTATAGAACCATAGAATAGTTTGGGTTGGAAGGGACCTTTAAAGGTCATATAGTCCAACCCCCCTGCAATGAGCAGGGACAACTTCAACTAGATCAGGTTGCTCAGGATCCCTGTGCCTGTGTGGACACTGATCAGCCAAACAGACAGGAAAGGCCTTATACAAAGCAAAGGACCTGTGTAAAGATTTCTCTCTTAAAGTGTGTTTCTCCTCTGGGGCAGGAAGATTGGTGTAGCTACTGCAAGGTGAGCAGTGAATGGAGCTGATCTGTTCCATTAACATGCAGTAGTGAAAGGAGATGTCATCTTGGGCCTGGGCTGAGCTGGCCAGCCCTGCATCGTGGAGCCCTTTCCATTGGAAAGCCTAAAAAGGAGAGGGATTTGCTACTCTGCTTGGAGGAGGAGAAAAGGCCTAGAAAGTTTTCAGTTTGTCACCTGAGCCAAATACATGCCCGTGCATGTGAATGGCTGTGTTTGTTCCCTCATTCTGCTCAAAACTTTCTTCCTCAGCATTGCCTGATTGAATTTTTTTCTCTTTGTCTACTGCTGTGCCTTGTCAGTCCTCTGCTGACACAACCCCTGCCTCAGCCCTTTGGCTCAGAGCAAGCAGAGCTTTCTCTTAGTCAAACAAGATTTTACTGAGGACAGTGCTGAAGTAGCCCTTTACTCCTAATTGAGTTCAAAAATAAATCTCATCCCCTGGGACATAAACATTCTGCAAAACCACCTCCTAGAATAGAATACAGAGTGCAATAAAAAGAACAGCAGAGAGCATCACTACTGAACTTGGAGACCAACAGACCCAAAAAACTTTGTCAGTGGCAAAATACTAGTGAGCAGCTCAGGTTTTAGCTCTCCCATCAGTTGCCTAGAACCAAGCTAAGCTTGGGTTTTGCAGCAGTGCTCTACAGTGGCAAAGAGAGGTTAAGACAAGGAAAACACCTTGAGATCTGTGGTGCCTAAGCAAGTTAAATTGAGCAACTTGCCATCAATGTGTGCCCAAAATGCTTGGAAATTATTTTCTAAGCAACTGTAGCTTCAATTTTTCTCCTCCCATCACTGAAACCTGAGAGCACGTGTAACACTATTACTATAAATATAGGGCAACTCTAGCTAACAAGTGACTTAAAACTGTAATAACCATGCCACTTTATGTTTGAGTATATATGCATACATATTTATATGTACTGATATACACACACATATATATATAAAACCTTATTTTCTATGTTATTATACAATGTGCCATATTTAAAAAAAAACCCCTATCCCACAAGGCATAGTGCGCTCTTTGTGAAAACCACCAGTTCAGTGTCATATCACAGGCTGCTTGGTTATGAATTCACTTTTTTTCTTAAACCTTACTCTAAGTGGGGGTACTAAGCATCAATTATCTCAATCTAGACATTCATGTTCAGCTTTCGTGAGGTAAAAGTTAGAGCATGAGACTTGAACTATCAAACTAAAACCTGGCCTCATGTGCCACTACGAATTCAATAGTAGACAATATGATCTTAATCTTGGCATCACAAGCCTTCTCTTTTCCCTACAGAGTCTCAATTTCCCAGCCTCTTCTGTCAGCACTAACAACAAGAACTGCCTGAGCTCAGATCTGCCTGTGATCTCATCTCCGGATTGATTCTTCAGTCACATCAACCCTTCTCAGTAGCTCACTAGTGGTCACATGTATTAAGAGCTCCCTTACAGTGGAAGGTGTCAGGCAGTCCAGAAAAAGGGGAGCTTTGAAAGAGATCAGCTCAAAATCCTGTTGGGCAACATCTTACTTGCTCTTGAAAGTTGTTCTGCTGTGTGCAACACATTTCCTGACTCAGTAGCACACAAGTAGGTGGGAGACCTCAGCCTTGAGGTAGGACCACAGACCTGCTTGATATTTCAACAGTGTAGAGCAGGCAGGACGTGTGGAGTTATCACACAGGCAAAGAGGTGGGGCACCCCGTTTAAGCTGCTCATTAGCCAGGCAGAGGCAGTGCTTAGATCAGCTCTCCCACAGTCCAACGCTTGGAGAAACCACCTCTGCTCCACAACCTGGCTTTATGAGTGGTGCCATTGCCCCAGATACTGACACCGCTTGTGCACAGAGGAAGCCATTCATTCCCAGCACTTTCCCAATGACTGAGACAGCATTTTCCAAATAACATAAAGGAAGAAAGGAAGGAAGAGAAACAGCCACAGGCTTCCTTTCAGGTGCCAACTCTGCAAATAGCACAGGTGGGTGAGTCCCATAGTACTCTATCGATGGGCACGCATGTGGAGGCCCATGTCACTGCTCTGCTCTGCCTAACTGGTTTACAAACCTTTTGAACACTGCTTCTTACTGCCTGATACCACCTCCTATTAGATGCTTTGAGTGTGTGGACTCTGAAGGCCTAGCATAGGCAATATTCAGTGCTGGGAGCAGTGTATTCACCATATTTTAAAAATAACACAATACATGCCTTGCACCTTAACTTGAAAGATATCTAAGTGCTTTATAAATATGCATGAAGCAATTCCTAGTGATGTGCCAGAGATGTTCTATAGACTGCACTGAGGCATGCTCCCAAGAGTGAGAATCTGCAGAGGCAATTCACAATAAAGAAGCATTATCATTGCCTGTTCTTCCCCATTCACCTTGAGAAATGAGATGTAAATACTGTAATGGCAGCTCTGCCTGTATTGTTTGGGCAAAGCAGCCAGCCTCAGAACAGCACAGTAAGGAAAGAAGTATTTAGATGCAGCTCCCAAGTTATATTAGCTACCATGAAGACACAGCCCATTGCTTTTTCACATGTATAATGCCCTCTATTGCTCCTCTCAAAGTGTGCTAAATCACATTGCTGCCTCTGCAGATTAGCAGAGACTTCATATAAGAGCTTATACACAACATGCTGTTGCACAAACGCAGAATTATAAACAAAATTAGTTTCTAAATCATGGTACTGAGTAGTTTTGCACCCACCTATCCAGCCATCTCTCTGGATCTGCAATTAGGAGGTGTTAAATTGGGCAGAGCTCTGAATTCAGAGAGCCTAATGTGGTCAAATAACAAAAAATCTGTTCTGTGACTATGCAGTCAAGTGTGTGAGCCTGGCAGGAGGAGATTAAACAAGATCGGCATGCAAATTTACATTAGTTGGAAGTATAAATCAGGCCTTAGACACATTAAGTAGACACTAGGCCTGTAAATAATGACACAAGCACAATAAAAAGGCTCTTGGCAGGAGGCTGCCCTTAGGACACAATGCTAGAGGCTCCTGAGATTTGATGAAGGAATAGAAAATAACCAAAAAGGGAAGGGAAATACTATCAGTCCCAGGGTGTATAAAAGAGGGGACTAAACAAATTAGAATAACCTTGAGGCATGCAGGCCTCCCTGATCTTTCTCAGCTTCTCAGCTACCCATGTACCACTTGCAAAGTTGTAAATAATGAAGTCTCTGAAGCACATCAACAACAAAGCAGTTTCCAGGTATTCTATCAGCAAGAGCGGTTTCCAGTTTTTATCACGGAGATATAACAGCAAAAACATTGTTCAAGCTTAATCTTCTTGGCCACTACAAAATTGAAAACAAAACCAATCTCATCAGCTTCTCTAAGTTAACTGTTTTGCTCTGCATTAGCATTTTTTGTGTCCTCTTCTGAGATGGAGAGCTCCAGAACTTTTGCAGTCAAAACATTGCTAAGACACTAGGATATGGATACAATGTCTAAACAAATAAGATGCTTTTTACACTTTCCCTAGAGATTTATATGAGTTGATGACCACAGGTTTTATTTGGTCAACACCATCGAGGAAGAAGGCTTTGACTGATTTGGGAATAGGTTCCAGGTCACTATTCAGTCACTGAGGGATGAATAGTGGGTGACCTTCCCATGTACTCACAAAGTCCAGACCCATGTTCACATTAGAAAGTGAACAGGAGTGAATTGACATTTATAATAGAGGGAAAAAGACAGGAAACAAACACTAGACACATTTGTGCTTACTAATCCATACACAGGACCTGGTGTCCCTATTGCTTGCTGCTTCCATAAGACCCAGTTTACCCAGCATGACTTAGAGTGTCAAATGAGGAACTGCAGAATGACTAAGCCACAGACTCTGCTCTGAGAGTGTTTTGGTAAAGTCTGCCCAATATACCAAGACTTCTCTCCCAAGACACTCTGTCTGGAGAGAAGGGCTGAGCATAGCATGGGTCTCCAGTATGACACTGTGAAGCACAAATGAGGGGCTGGCTTGTGTCACTAAGAGCATAAGCACCAGCAGGCTTTGACCCTAGGTAGTATAGAAGTCCTCTGGTATTACTTTTCTCCAGCCAAAAACTGTCACTTTGACAATCTTGGCCACTTCCTCCAGGAGGCAGGGAGAGAATCCATATTGCCAAGCCAACATTCATCTGCCCAGACCCAGACCCCTTTTTTTACTTTGCTTTGTACCCTCTGCATCACTGACAAAGCATCTCCCCATTCCAACAATTCTCCAAGCAAAGCTTAGCCAACACCAGTCTCAGCCTGTGCACAACTCCAGTTCATCCATGAGACTGAGTCCTCCTGGGTGCTCAAACAGCCCATGTAAATATAGGTGGTAGCAGCAATGCTTACATAAAGCAACAGCAATTAAACTGAAATTGTCTCCTTATGTTTAACTCTCACTATCTCCTATGCTGAGTCTGATAGTCATAGACAGTTGTAGTCTGTACATACTTTGCAAAAACAGATCTCCATTACTTACTGGGCTCTACTGATCAAATCTTTGTTCCTTCCTTTTCAGCCACTTATACTCCCTTTGTAGTAATCTAGAAAAACTCCATCTTGCTTTCTGGCACACTTTCTGGAGCATTAAAAGCACACAAAACAGTCTGTCTGCTGTCAGCCTCTGTGCCTAGCATTTATAAGCAGCCACCTATAAACTTCTGCTTAGCTTCTGGAGTCATGCTCTGAAGCATGCCTCAGTGTCAAGTTTTTTAAATCTCTCTACTGACTACATGTGCCTTTCAAATACCAAGAGTTGCTATGCAGGCCAGAGGCAATTTATCTTGGAAAAATAGCAAAAGGCATGCCCCTGACACTATGGCATCTCATTGCGAAATCACATACATGGAAACACCAAAGCTTTTCAGCAAAACCTCTGACAGAATTTTAATTTTTTTTAATGCAATGTGGACAAAACAACAATTTTCAATATCCTTATTCCTGGAAATGTTTAAACTAATCTAGGCAAGTCTTCCTCAAAAACATAAATTTGAAGTGGCTACTTGGCCCAGGAAATACCTAATAAAATTATTCAAGATTGACAAAAACAAGTAAAAAATGTGTTGGTCTAAACTTTGGACAGTGCAGGAGACCAACCTATATCATATATGTGCATATATACTTGTGCATGTCATGAGACAGAATAATAATTTTTCAGAAACAGCCATCACCCTGCTCTGCCACCATTTGAGCTCTTCACTAGTTTATCTGGCATCAAAAGAGTCTCCTGGGGAGCAAGAGAGGTTGTAGCATACCCAGGTTTCACCCCCACTGGCTGTCAGGTTGCTCACAAAGATGTGTGCTCAGAGGTAAAATATGCTGCCAGCACCAACAAGTTAAAAGTAGCTGAAGTTCCCCAAAATCCAGTAGGAAGGCCTGTTTGGAGATACAAATAGGTTTAGCACACTGTTAGCTAAAGACAAACATAAATGTATCATTTTTCCTCTAGGACAGTAACAGTTTCTGGGGGAGGGGAAACATATTGCCTTACACAAAACATTTCCCAAGCACTATAATGAACAATAGGCCTCTCACAAGCTATCTTAGCTGTATCCATCTGCGTCCCAAATGCGAAACGTTGGCACAAGTGAAAATGAAACTAAAGCCTCTTTTATTCACATCCAGAATCTACATGTTGGACCACAGACCCAGATATGCAGCCATCACAGCCTGTGCCGCCCCCACTACACTCTTCTTTCCCATTTCCTTTAGGGTATCTGCATAAGGAAAGGTTTATAATTGGAATGACTACTGCAAGTGGTTAAAACAGAGACTGTGGGTAGGGGAGAGAGTCTCCACACTGTTCTTCTCCCATGGATTTCACATTTGCCCTTTCTTCATATAAAGTGTTGCTCTCATACACACAATGACCTAACACTTAGAGGTGCAAGTTTTCCAGCACTGCTGGAGATGCCTCCTTCTCCCACTCAGGTGAAACCTTGCAGAGTTGAAAGAATGGAGAAGGCTGAGCCTTTTCAGCATACCAACAGATTGTGTATCTAACTGCATTCCATTTAACTAGCAAATCACCCTTAGGAGATAATGGGCAGGCTGTCAGCAGGAGGCAGTGGAGCAATCCATGCGTCCATGTGTTTCAGACTACCACTGCACCTGCACCACAGTCATCATGTATTTAGTTGCTATTGTAGTTCTCAACAGATCTGGACTGGGAATTCCTCTCTTTAGCAGACCTGTTGTGACAGCAGATTGAAGTTTGCAAGGAAAGCTGGCATTCAGCTTTGATACTTGTTAAATGCCACAATGGGTAGTGGAAATAAGTAAGTAAACACCCAGGTCAGAGGAAGAGCAAGATTCATATGGAGTTACACCCCTCAAACTCATACCTCTACTCAAGGGAGAAATTGCACTCATTCCAAAAACTCCCATGCATTCATTCACTCCCAAATCTCCTTCACCTCTCCTGTTGTGCACTACACAAATTTATAAGCCTGTTTTCCTCCTATTTATTTTGTTTAGTATCTCATTTCTAAGGAGCAGCTTCATCGTGCATAATGCAGCAGCTGCCAGTAAGTCACTAGGATAGACAGCTTTGTTTTCCACAGGGAAGAGTGTGCAGTTAGAAAGAAATGAAGCATCTAAAAATAATGCCCTTAACACTCTACATGCAGCTGGTTTTCTCCAGTTTTCCACTGGCCCACTGCTGTACGCTGATGACAGTGTAAGAGGAGATCACAAAGCCAGCTCAGTACTTTTCCATGGAAGGATGAAATCTCTAAGAATAACAGTTTATCAGAGGAGCCATGTCTGTTTGACCTGGCTCATTTTCCGAGATTAGAAACCAAGTAACTCACAATGTATTGTGTTGTCATTGTGAGCTTCTTTTTAATCTAAGAAGTGATTTTCATGTTTCATCAGTTCTTGGAGGGAGAGGGAAAGAATGCACATCTGTCTTCCAAAGTGTATCAGTGAGAGGATAATAACAAATAATGATAATTTACCCACGTGGAGTGCCTTTCATCTTGAAGGATCCCAGAAATGCTGTAGTTTGTGATCTAGTCCTGAACAGCTGAAATCACTGTTGATTTCAGTGAGAGCAGAAGTATAACCCAAGGTAGGGCAGCATCACTGCAATCCTGCAGGTAGCCACCTAGCCTGCAGAAAGCTCCATATATGTTATTGGGGAAATAGGTGCTTTTGAACTGACAATTCGTGTGCTAGTAGAATTTGCACACTCCTGCTTTTCCGGTGCAGAAAGAGACCTGTGCTATTAAATACTCCTAGCCTACAAACCCAGGTAGAGGCATTTAAACTGCCTTGCACTAGGGAGCTGGCTGCCCCCTGCCACCATCACCCCAGGAACCATTGAACTATTAATTTAATAATTAAACAATGGGGAAAATCAAGTTGCAGTGCTTGGGCTCAGGCTCTTGTAGTCTTCATTTTACTAATACAGAAATTACTAGTGGCTGAAACTCCATGCAGCTTTTACTGGGCAAAGCTTGCCTCCATGCAAAGCCAACTGTGGAAATGAAGCAGCCAAGGATGAAGCAGATCCTAGCTTGCAGATTATGCTACTGAGATGAAAAAGTAAAATCCTAACAACAGCAAAGATTCAGATTCCTCTGTTGGTTACCTCCATGCATTCAAAGGCATTTCCCTCTGCTCTCTCCTCCCTGTCCACCTTCACACCATACAAAAATATCTGCATTAAGCTAATGAGTTGTATATACCAGCTCTTTCCCAACTTGAGCCCTGACTACCCTGATGACTCAGAAATGCCAGGTGCAACTTTAAAGCAACAGCTCTGGGAGGTTATTATGTAGGATCTCCAGATTAGATCTCAAGGATACACATATTGAAAACATCACAGCAAACAATGAAGATATGAACGTATTTCTTAGGCCCATGAAGAAATTGCTCAGATTCTTAACAGAGAACTGAAATAGAACTATCTGGCTTCAGCGCTGGAGAATGATATCAGGATTCCCATGGAGGAGGTTTGCTGAAGTTTCTGGCCAAACTAAGGGGCAGTATAAAGTTTTTTTCCTGTCTCAGTGGATATCTGGCAAATGAAATGGGATACATTTTCAAGGACTCTGCCAAATTTAGATGTTGTGTACTCCTGCCTGGCTATCATGACCACTCTGGAGGTCACACAGAAAGAAATAGTTCTCACAGCACAAAACCAAGTGAAGTAGATTGCATAGCAACCTACTCTTTCAAGAATATTACAAGCTTCTCTATTCCCTCCAGGAAAACCCTGTCTACGTGCTATGATGCCACATCCCATCTCAAATGCTAAATTTGTCCAACACACAACATCTGGGAGATACTCTTCTGCACACCAAGAGCCCTGTCCTGCTACATAGAGGGAGGAGCCACATAGAACCACACTTGCTCTGAATGTTTGTCAGGCAAAATAGCACTGGATACTATACGTATAAAAAGGTGCAATTTAGGGACCAAAATCTGCTTCTCCTGAAGGCACCATCTGTTGCAACCACAGATCCTTCAGGAGACCCTCAGAAGAAGCAGCATTGAGGCTCTGCATTGCACTGACAACAGAAGCTCAACAACATGGTGGCAATACAGCAGGTGGCCAACAGTCATACACACAGCTGTTGCAAATGCCTAGCAAGGCAAACCCCAGTGAGAATCACAAGTAAATTTAGCCATTGTGGAAAATACTTATGGCTAATAACATAGACTGAAGTTATGAGCTGGGCGGCAGTAAAATCCATTGTAATTGGGGATATGGCTATTTTCTCATCGAGCAGTCTCTTTCCAGATGTTTCTGTGATATTTTAATGTGAATTTTATTTCCAATAGTGTGATTTAAGAATCCAAATAAACTCAGAAAAACTTAAAACATGCTGCTGGGGTGCAAGCCACATGGTGTTGTAGCATCCCCAAAAAACTCACCCGATCGTCATGCTATGCCTGCACACAAGTCTTGAACCCACTCCAAGTACAGCATTGTCAGGACACACTTGAATATGAATCAAGGCTGCATTTAAGAATGGCAGAGCAGAGCAAGGTTGGTTAAGTCAGTCCCAATAATATTCACTTCATTCTCCAGAAACATCTATCAGACAGCAGTTTAGTATCTTTTCTGTTAGCCTGTCAGCTAATGCATACCATACTGCAGAGGTCATTCTCATAGCATGGTATGAATGGTCACCGTGATTTTGGAGACTTAGAAGTACTGGAAGAGTTGAGGTTAACTGTTCATTAAGGTACCCTGCGAACCCTGTGACAGTGCTGGTGTTTTACCACTTGGTTTGGCTTCCAAAGGGTCTGCTCCTTATAGCACAGCCCAAAGTCCAGGGAAACCAAGGGAAAATTTATGAATTTGAAGACTTTTCTCTAGAACAGATACAAAGTGATTTAAAGGGGACAGACCGAGCTGGAGGTTATGTGTTTTCAAACAAGCTGTTCTTAGAACATTTGGATTTGACCATTACTTTGCTCCATTTAAAAATTTGGTTGAAAAATTAATATATTTTACAATCAAATAATATTTATTTTGTTCTTCCATGTTCCTGCATTCATTATAATGAATGTGTACTGCCCTGAAGGCAACTCTATTTCAAGACAGCCTACTCCATAGATCATGGCTTCTGGGATAGAAGTAGAAAAAAGATTAGCTTTCACATCCTGTAGCCCAGAGCAGAATTGTTTGTGAGATACAAACAATACTATACTATAAAGAAAGGAGCTGTCTGCTCCTTTTCATACACAGCAAGCTATGTATGAAAATAACACTCTTAACGTACAGTAAAACTGTTGCTGATTGTAGAAATATTTGCACAGTTTACAATGTCAGTCTGAGTACACTGAACTACCACAGGACATTACATTATAAGGTTTCCATGGCCAAGCAAGGAAACACATTTACAGTATTACACATGACTCCTGCTCCCAGTTTTTCAGGAAGTTGAGTTCCCCAAGTATTAAACAGGTTACACTGAACTAGCTCAAAGGTAAGTGTGCAGGAGAATGGGGGAAGGAATTCTCCTGTTGCAGGTTCTCTCCCAGCTGTGTTGCTCTAAAGGCTGGTAGAACAGGAACACTCAAACCCTTCAGCACAGATGGCAAGCTCTCCTGAAACACAGAGAACAGGACACTGTCCCCACCATTGCTATCAAACTGCAGAGTTGGGAAAATCATTATTTCTTCTCACACCTCCACGTCCCAAGCAAGACTTTGCCAGCCTTGGCTATTTGGGCTGTATGGTCATTTAGCCAGCGACTTTTTTTCTCAGAGGTGTTTGTACAATGCTTGGCACACCAGGATCTCTAGACACTCTCACAACATGGAAATTGATAAGTATCATCATCACGCCCAAAACCTGCTAGGGCAGCTGCTGGGGCTGCATCCAGGAGGCACAGTCATGTAGTGTCTCCCTGTTTAACTGTTATGACTTGAAATTTCCATTCAAAGCACATTAGGCACTATCTCGGGTGGGGGAGAACAAGAAGTACCAAGTACACTTGGAAGTTCCTAAGTAGGACACAAAGCTAAGACTGAACCTTCACCCTCACTCTGAGCTCACCACTTCTGAGCACTGGCCTTCTTATTCCAAATGTTTCTTTCATCTTAGTTCTCACATAAAGCAGGGCTCATCTGCTGCCACAAGGTTCTTTTTTCACATCTGCAGTCACCAAACTCTGCCTTCAAGTAGATAGCATATATCTGTATGTTGCAATACAGGATGCTGCTATATGTCCACATTCCTCTCTTTTTCCCTGATGGATCCACAATCCTCAGATTTCGCACACCTGGCAAGGCTGCTCTTCACATCTCCCACAAAGAGAAAGCTGTGAAGGGTCTAAAGTTTCCTGTGTTTCCTCTCTGTGAGCATCCCTATGCCCAAACCGGTCTTTTCCCTAGGCTGCAAAAGTGTTGCTAGCAAACTCCTTCCTTACATCCCTGTTCCTTAGCCTTGATTCAAAGAAAGACGGAAGAGGGTCAGCAGAACACAGATAATTTGCCCTGGTGGTGCAGTGCAGAAGAAAAGCACCAATGACCTGTTTGGGAAAGAAGAGATATGAACTTGCTTAATTCTTATGCCCCAGTATTACACAGTAGTGGTAGCTAATAGAAAAAGTATAAAGCAGAAGATGTAATCCCAAAATGAGGAATACTTTGCTTGAAATATTCCCAAGGTGACTTTGAAGGGCAGGACTTAAATACAGCCTCAACGCAGAACAGAAGGTGACATATCGCCTCACCCTAATTCCAAGAATATGAAGACTGGGGAACAAATAGAGAGAATGAAAAAGGAGTGAAAGAATCCCTGAGAGTCCATAAATCTGTCGAAGAATTGACACAATAAAAGTATATTAAAAAAACAACATTGCTTACAAGCAGCATATGAATGGAAAAGAGGTCAAAAAATCATCCCACAGAAAGAGAGATGTGACAAAATGCCTACCCAGACATGGTCTTCAGGCATGGCTTTGCTCTTGCCTTAATAGTTTACCAGAAAGTAATAAGTGAAAATCACCTAATTTCTTAATTAGGTATTAGAAGGATTACTTGGCTCAAATCTATAACCCTAAAACGGAGGTAGTTCCCAGTGAAGATAATTTAATGGAGTGGGCTGAGCTCCTTTTGCCTTTTTCAAGACCTATGAAATTAATTTGCAGGACTATTATCCTCAAATTAAACACTTCAGTGATTTTCCCCCCACCCTGACTATCCACAGCAGTGCCAGATCCTGGCAATCATGTGCAATTCTGCAATAACAAACTGGCAAATTCACAATGGGAGTAAACCATTTCAATTAGGAATCAGATTTCATTTTTAAGCATCCAAGAACCTACTTAACTAGAAGCAAAAGAAACTGTTTTCCCCAAACTTAGGAATCTGCTTACTAAAGAAATAATAGCATAGGGCTGGTAGAAGATAGCCTTTACTGCAGAAAATTTGGTGAATAATCCACTGTTATCCTTGTATTATTGTTACAAAACAAACAAACAAACAAGAGAATGAGAGAAAAGTTTTGGAGATTAATTTGTCCAAACATCAGTATCAGCCGTGCTTGTGCAACTCCTGTGAAGGCAATGGATAGCTCAGGGATGTGATATAGGGCAAGATTCAGACTACCCAGTGTAGTGGCCGTCTCTTAAAGGCGTAATGTACAAACATCACTGGCAGGACAAATTTCTGGACTAGAGCAGCACTACATGAAGAAGAGGAGGAATAAACATGCAGGTTCATCTGCCCTCTGGCAGATAGATCTCCAAGTCTCAAATAAGGGAAAAGATGGCTTTGCTGAAGATCAGATTAAAAATAGGGATGAAAAAAATGGCACAAATATAAAATTAGAAAGTTACTGAAGACCACTTAAAAAGGGAGAAGGGAACAAATGACTTTTTTTGCTGAATAAATATCAGAAGTACCCAAAGAGAACATCTGATGGTTTGTGTGCATCTCTTGGACAAACAGTTTCATGGGGAAAGCGCCTGCAACATGCTGAGTTCAGCTTTCTATTTCAGGTGGAGGAAGATGCTAAGACTTGGCTATGCCTTTTGTCCAACTCTGATTGGCAAGTGACAAATTTAGAGACAATTTGAATGAAGTAACAAGAGTTCAGTATTCTAAGGGAAAAGGAAACATGAAAGCAAGAGAAAAATACTCAGGAGATCAGACTTCACTAGCCAAGCAAATGACTGGTAGAATGTTCTAGGAGGGTAACTGTGGATAGTTGTGAGTTAGTAAAACATACCATATTGCATGTGCAGGGGCAAACCACAAGATTCAAAAGAAAGGTCTTGGATGCAGTCTCTGAGTCTTCAATGCTGAGTCCCTCAGTGACTAGGGTATCAAAAACAGCTTGTGCAAATAATGAAAGTAAAAGCGTGTAACTAAGGATGAGTGAAGTGGAACAGATAAAGCACACAGGAATAAAAATGAATGTCAAGTTATAAGGATTATAAAGGCAATAAGAAATAAATTAGAAGAGTGAAACTGGTGTTTTTCCAAGCAGGAATGAAGAAGAGCCCACAGAGATGCAAATCATATGGTAACATACTTCATTCTGTACTCATTAAAAAAAAAAAGTTAACTGTAACTTAGTATTAATATGGAAATAGCAAGGTAGATCACAGTGTACAAAACACAGGTGGAAAATATTTCAATAAATTAAGGATGTTCAAACCACCCGGGTCTGAGGAAACCTTCCCTTGCATGAGGAGCTAACTACAGTAATCTGAGAGCCTGGAGTGATTGCTTTGAATGGCTGGTAAACAAAGACAGTACTTATCTTTAAAAAGGATGGGGGAATTACAGACATGTCAGCAAAACAGGAATCTCTGAAAAACAGAAACTCCTATTAAATAAAACTACCATTTTTCAAGCACCTGGCAGATGATAACAGTTACACTGGGACTGACAAGAGCAAATTGTGCCAAACTAGTACAAATCCCTCCTTAGAGAAGGCAACAGATCTAGTGAATCCAGGGATATTATGGTACAAGGTGTTGTATGGCCACTGGATGTTGATTTCCATTCTCTTCAACAAAAATGGTCTCTGGGTCTGTCCTGTGAGGCTTCTCAAACAGGAGAGAATGAAGCACCAGGCCTTTTGCAAACCTTCCCATAACATGGGCATGAGGGGACTGGGACTGTCTGCTGCATGAGATGATGCTGAAGTTAAACTTGCTGAGAGGTGCTGTTTGAAGTCCACCATTCTCCTGCTCTGATCTCATGGAAACACTCAGCTAATAACTGAAAACACAGCAAAGGTAATATTAAAGGAGGGCTCCTCAGGAGCCAAGTGATGGCCCTGTACACTACAGCAACTGAGATTTCTGGCCCTAGACCCAACCACCACCCATCAGACTAGGGTTTAACAATTATTCTACTTAGCAAAGAACAGAAAGGGTAGTAAAGCTAATTAGAATAATGACTTTTATGTTCCTTGTTGCAGGACAGGGAGGAGACTAAAAGATCTCTCATGATGCTGTTCAGCTCACTACATCCAAGATTTATATTTTTTTCCTTCAATGTTATGGAACCATTTGACTTCCTATAGCAAAGTACCTTCTTTGTCATCCATGCCAGCTGAGTAGTATCAGTGTTCCTCTTAAGTTTGCTTTGGCCCAGGCTGCTCTCAGCAATAGACCATAGTCAGGCCATCAGTTGAGTTAGAAGAAAGGCTATCTTTGAGGTCCTTAGAAAGCTTTGAAAATTTGAAGGGTAGTGGAGAAAGACATTATGAAAGCATGAAGGAGAGATTCTGACTATGCCAAGAGAAGCATGGAGCTCTAAGATGAAAGAAAAAGAAGTTAAGGGAGAAATGATGATGCTGTGGGAGGAGGGTGCCTTGCGAGACACAAAAATGCCAGAAATGATAGAGAATTTAAGAGGATGGGTAGGGAAAGACAGCCAGCAGACACAGATTCCTGGGGATGGAATATTTTTGGAAACCTTATTTAGCAATTCACGCAATCTTTTCTTCACTTTCTCTCACACACAGAAAAACACGCACATGGTGCACACACAGAACAGTTTTATCCAGCCTACTTATGCTAACAGATAAATGCAGCTAATCACACATATGACAATGGTCCCAGAAAATGCTGTTGTTATATTCTTTATCTAATCCGGTTTTGGTCAGTAGTTATCTTAAATATATATCCTAAAGCATTGAACTTTGAAGCTGTTCTCCCTGGGCATACCATATGGTTAAGGGACAGAGAGAGGTTTCTCCAAGAGGAAATGGAGAGCAAAAGTCTGATTTACATGTCCAGATTCATGCTGTGTAGCAGGTTTTCTCTCTGGATTACACAGACAGCCTAGGAGCCAGCCTTCTGAATTAGATACCTACAATTAATGCAAGTCTGAACTAAAGTGTTTCAATAGAACAAAGTAACTGATTATTTTCAGAGCACACTTGGAAGTTCAGGTTGTTTTTATGTAAAAAACATACATGCTAAATAGAAATATTTTGATTAACTTACAGTCTTCCACAGAATTTTTCAAAATTTCACTGCAAAATTGAAACCCCTCCACAAACTATTTTCCAGTTTTCTACAGTCAAAAAATATAATTCCAAAAATCCAGCCAGTCTGATGACAACAAGCCAGTTTGTTTAAGTTTAGGTTGCCAGACACAGGAAGATCTTTTAGCTCTTTATTTTCCTAATGGAAGACATGAAAATGTAATTAAACCCAGATATTTTTACCCAGGACATTTCCATTTTGGCTAAGATTACAGTCCTCATTTAAAAAGCCATTTCAAGTTGAAAATTCCACTGAAAAGACATTCTGAAGAGATTTATACTGCAGGCAATGGTGCGATATAAATATCTAGACTGGACAGGAGGGAAAGAAGTAGATGCTTTGATTTGGCAATGTACCTAAATATGAGCAAACTCTGACCATATAAACAGTTCTGCTGAGAACACACACTGCAGAACATTGTAGTTGTTACACTAGATAATCAAAACATAGGCTTAAATGCCTTTGCATTTGCTGTACTTTGAAACTGACAGTTCTCATGCTTAAAATGCTCGTTTGGCTTTCAGTTGCAGACTATCTCATCTGATGGCCAGTTACTCATCTAAAATGCTGAACCTTCTCTAAGACCTGAGAAAAGGACAATCGTAGATTTATGCTGTCACTTACTAACACAGTTTCTCAAGGCAGACCTATATGCTGAATGAATGAGGAGCCTTCTGTAAAAAATGCATTTTTATTTTCCTGGATAGACAAACCCAGCTAATGTTTTGAGGGTATTAAGAAGGTAGGTTAATTACTTTGCACTGGGAATTAGTAACCAATTTATTGGTGAAAAAAAATTATTGTCAAGAAGAGCAATCAAATTAGGATAATTCACAACATTTTCATCAGTAAAGATGTTTCAATTTGAATAAATATGTTTTTGTAGCTAGTAAGAACCTTGTGTGCATATAAAGAAGCAAAGTTTCAGCAATTCTAACTTTAGATCTGTAATAACAAAAACTAAATAGCCACATCGTTAAAGATACTCTTTACACAGAAGTTAATGCCATCATTGTGTTCTGCTGTATTTCATATGGACTACGACTACTGAAGGCAGAATAGCCAGTCTAGATCTGGATTAACCGTTAATACAAAAGAGAAAAACATACTTCAGAGCTTGTCTTCACTATTGTTAATGTCAGTACCCAGGCTCAGGGGTGTTGCAGAAAAAGCACATTGTATTTCTCTCTCTAACAGGTGCATTCTCACATATTTATATTGGATATTATTACATATCCATCTAATTATGATGGACTCAGGGCTGTATATGCATTACAACATGCTAAGGTATCCTGAAGATCCACAAATCAGCCTGAAGGCAATGAGAGCCTTGTGCTTCTCAAAATAAAGTGATGGGCATGGTGCCTACCTACAGAAGTACCTGAACACACAGCACTCAACACTGCAGCTTTTCATGTCTGGGTGCTGGACTCCATAATAAGATTCCCAGCACTAAGCTAGGCAGCCAGGCTGATTATCAGGGGTTAGGGATCTGCCCATAAAAAGGGATTCACAAAAGTCCATTCAATGGACAACAGATGCTTCAGATATGGCTCAGGGGATGTGCCAAGGACATCCAGTCAAATCCTGTATCGACCCCAAGGCCCATCTGCCTTATTCTGAACTGTATGAAGTACTTGTCTTGCATGCCACTCCACTCTGAACTCTTCCCGGTCTTCAGCATTTTCTTTCATAAAGAAGAGGGCTAAGCCACTCCTATCTTCCACGGGTTCTACTGCCATTCCAGCTGGTAAAAGGAACTGATGAAAGATTTAAGGGGGCCAGGACCAGTTCACTTTTCTAGCAAGATTCACATCCCTCTCTCCCATATGAGCATACTAGCTGCCAGACTAGTTCACCCTGCTACACAGGTTGGCTTCTTGGGATAGATAAATAAAAGAATCGGTTCAGGTACAGGCTAGTCCCACAGCAGAGCACAGGGTCTGGTGTAAAGCCCTCTCCTTCCCACCTGTGAGGCAGAACAGGGCTTCCCTTGCTCTCAGATCTCCAAAGGTTGTGGTGTGGGGCTTGTATAGTGAAGAATGAAGTGAAGCCACCCCTGAAACTGTCAATCAAAGGTAGAGGTTTGAATAGCAGAGACAAAACCAGGAAAAATAATCATTCAGGTTCCATAGTGACTATTAGAAAATACTCTTGAAGGAACCTCAGGTGAGGTGACCAAGGTCACCAATCATATCTGAGACAGCATAAAGAGTTTCACTCACTATAAAATAATAGGTGAATTAAGCAATCCAAAGACTGGAAAACATGGAGAGATACTCCACCATGGCCGGCAGGCTGGCATAAAACAAAAGAAACTTCTTAAAATATTTTTAGGGTGACTTACAGAATCTGAAATTCTTCTGAAATGCAGAATATCACCATAAAGTTATTCTGTAAGACAGAAATTGAAAAGAAAATCTGAACACAAGACTTTGACCTCAGACATCACACTTCCAGGAGGCAGACTGCCTGATGAAATCTGTGCTTAGGTGGGTTCTTTTTTCATCTGCGTGGCTTTTCTGCAGACACTCCATGGAAGTTAGATCAGACCAACAGGGTCAGAAAACTGCTGTCCAGGAAGGTGCCTTCTGAAGAGAGGCAGGCAGGAGGAACAGCACAGATAGGGCCCTCAGAAATTGACTGTCTAGATAAGTGCAGCATCTGGGGAGAATGAGGATGAAGAGCCTACATACAGCTAGATTGTAAGGCTGGCTGGACTGATAAAAAGAGACATCTCACAGAATAAATAATTCTAGATACCACTCAGATTGACATAACCATCATTGACTGAAATGCCATCAACTCAGAAACATTAGATACGCAGAAAAGCTGTGACTTAACATCTTGAGTAAGAGTGACTTGATGTCTGAATCTCTTTCTTACGATGCCATACTTCTAGCTCTTCAGTCCCTAAGCCTGCATTTCAGAGAGCAGAAAAACAAAACCTTCTTACTGCAGACAGAAAAGTCTGCCACTGCAGCACTGGTTCTTTCCGTGCTGGAGGACACATCACAGCTCTGAAAACTAGGTTAACAACTGTGTGCCCTTTTAGCGTAAAGCAAAGCTATGCCAAAGGCAAAATAATCAATAGAATTAGTTTCTGTCATTATGAAAAGCTGATAATTCAGTATTAAGGCCTGATTCTTCTCTCACAGAATTCAGTAGCAAATCTCTACCTGTTTGGATGAAGTGAGAGCAAACCTCGAGAATTCAGTAAGGCTTATAGACTAGTGTGCACCGAACCAGTGAAGTGGACCCAGCAAACAGGGTGAGAAAAGTAAAGCTGCATTCAGCTTGGATTGGATTGCTTGCTTTCATTTTTACTTAGAGAGGTACAAAGAATACCCAGGGGGTTAGCTAGTTTGATGGCTAAAAGCTCCAATGCCCTGACAGTGTGAGTTCTCCCACTGTTACTGTCTCTGCCAGCAGTCTAACGATGGGAGATTTCCTCAAGAATGCTACTGTAGACACAACCACAGTATAAATAGTTGGGCTGCTGCTCCTCTGGGAAAGCCACTCACGCCAAGAACTGCCAAACCAACAGCAGCAGCAACCAAGGTGGACAGCTTTCTGCTTCTTCTTGTTCACAGTAGTGATAGACAAGGTGCTGAGGATTAAACGGGTCTGTTATAGGGGTTGTATTGTTGTAAGCAAACTTTTTCCTTTCATTTAAAATAGCTTAAATAATCAAAAAGGAAATTAAAACAAATCCAAAGAACTGCATGAATGTAATGTAAGCACCTCACACTTAAAAAGCATATGTAAGTACACACATAATTCCAGCAACCACAGGAACAGAGGAGAAGTAGCTTTTGGGTAGCCAGACCCTCTTTTCTCCTCCTTTCCATTTACTTCTTCATCCTCCCCAGAAGATGTAGCGATCTGAAAAGGACATACTGAGGCTGAGTACAGGGAAAGGGTGTATGGGACAGATGGAGACTCGTCCACCTTTAAAGCAGCCTCTTACCATAAAGACTATTCATAGCATTGCCTGAACTTTCAGCTTTTCTCACATTTAAAAGTTTTTCTTCAGCAGAACTTTCTTCCCTGCCCTGTTCTACAAAGCAGCAGTGCTGCCTTTCCATTTAGCAGTTGTGGAAAATGCCAGGTTAAGCGTTCTAGAAGTTTGAGCTGCCTATGCAGCCATAGACCAAAACCGCCTCTGGCTCAGATTTCTTCTAGATTTCTGTTTCCACATGAACTTCTTAGCACAAAATCGAATATTTGGTGATGCACTAGTGGACAGGCACTAATGGTTTCTTTGCTGTTTAAGAAAAACTGTTTACAGATGCAACAGAAGATAAATGACCTGATTTTCATTTCCAAGAAGGCTCATTTACAGATCTTGAGTAGTCTAATAGGGGTTTAAGTATAGTTTACACCAACTAGTTTTCACCAGATGACACAGAAGGATTAATAAAAACAAAAAGTAAGTCTCCCCCTCTATTTTTTTTATTTGCACAAGAAAATTATTACTTTTATGTTTGCTCACAGTAAATGCCAAGGATTATAATGTAAATAGAGCAGCAGGAAAGTACTTAAGGAAGATGTAGTAAATTCATTGTTTGCAGTGATTCTACTAAGTTTAAAACCAGATCTGGCAATTAATATGCTTTGACAGAATCATGTTTTTCGTTACACTGTTCCACATATTTAATTATCTGCTAATCCACCTCCAAGAAATCAGTGAGCTAAACTAGAGAACCATTACCTGAAAAACATGACCAAGAGCCAAGTATTTGAAATCACTTATTGATACAAAACATAAGGCAGACTTCCAGCACAAGCAGTCCCTTGGGTTTAATCTTAAGATCTATAATGAAAAATCTCTTCTCTTTACCACTGTAGTCTTTCATCTCTTCCCAGGAGGGAGCAATCATCTTCCCAAACCCTCCCTTGTGGTCTTAATTGTCAAAAGGGAGTCTTTCTGTTAGTGCAGCACTGTAAGGCTAATGAATTAACTGAAGTAAAGATCATATCTAACAAAGACCAGCTACAAAACTACAGCAGCATACTGATTCCCAGCAATGTCCCCTGGGCAAATCACCTCCAGTCAAACCACCATCACTGAAAAAATTACTGTGCACTGTTCATAAAAATACAGTTTGCCACTAGCTCAAGAGATACAGTTAAGTTAAAAAAGTTTCACATAGGGAAGCTGATTTCTCCTCACCTGAAACTGAACTGTTGCCCAAATCAGGGGTGGGAGATTTATTAGGAAATAGGCACAGTTTTAGAGAAGGAGAAGACCCTTCTCTGGCAGGTAGGATGGAGTGGATCTGGTTTATCTGCCATTTGTTGCAGGCTGTGGAGAGGGAGGGGTGCTGGGATAAGGCTAAGTTGACATTGTAGGCTTGCACTGGGCCAGTTGAGATGGTCAGGGTGGTGAGAAGATGTGACTTCCAACTATACAACTTCAGTTGCTGCATGTCCAACTGTTGACCTAATTACCCTGGCAAAACTGGACTTCTCCTCAGATCACTAGTTTCCCTTGGCTGGGAAGAGAAGATTGCCTCTGTAAAACCTAGCACAGTTACAACCAGCCATATTTAAACAGACCCTGAATGAAATGTTTGATGTTCTGCAGCATTCCTTTAGGGTTGGGATTTTTCTTGCCCAAGACGGTCAAAAGGCATGCATTTACAAAGCCTCATGGTCAATCCCAAGATTGCTTTCTCAGGAACTAAAACATTTTGGGTGAAAATTACAAATGTGTGTGCCATCAGGACAGTATTTTCTGTTCTGCAAACCTCTCTGAGCCCAGAAACTGTTGCCCTAGGCCAGCAGCCAGCCAGGAAACTGGTCAGTTCAAGACACTAGCCTCTTCAACAGACTCAAAGCCAGTTCACAGCACTAGCTCGAGACCACAAGGAAGCCAAGAGGTGAGGCTTTACAGTAACAGAGTGGAAGTGGAAAAGAGGGTGTCTCAATTTTTCAAGGCTTCCAAGAGACCTTCAGAGGCCCTTGAGTAGCCTTTGTATGACTGTAGTTAGCAAAACAGAGAATAATTTATGGGTATATTCATGCTACAACCATGTGCTGTAATAACTTGACAAACTGATGAGTAAAGCTTTGAGAACTAAGTCTTTATTATGTTAGTGAAAGAGAAAATATTTAGCATTGATCAAGAATACCAGCTTTTGTGGTACAAAAAGAGCATTTCCTTAATTTTTTGCTCTCTCCTTCATAATAGCTGATAATTTTAAATGAGCTCTGCAGGCATATATACTTCAAACCAAACCAGTTTGTTCCAGGACACAACAGTCACCCATGAGAAAACCAGACTGTCACAGTTCCAACATGTCCACTCACCTAAAGTTCAGCAAGGGGCAAATTCTCCTAAAGGAACACATTTTTCCGAGCACCTTAGTGACTCAGGTTCCTAAGCAATTTCTACCCAGGCCAAAAGATGTGTAAATGTAACAGGGCACATGCATTTCAGTGTCATATCTCCAGAGGAGACTTTCACACTGTGATGCTGAGTGTTGAGCTCTTAATTCACTGAATGGAAGCCTTGATGCTGGTGTGAGCTTGAAGACTTCAGCAAAGAGCTGCTTCAATACACACAGAAACTAACAACAAGCAAGGAACTGTCTAAGCCAGCCAAAGGTGGAGTTTCAAGGACTAGCAGGTTCCTTAAATCCCACCCACCCTAGAAACCTGGCATTTTACAGAGGATGGCAATGAGGAGTCTCTCTCCCTGCAGAAGTCATAGCCCTAAATCTTCTCATATTTGGTACTTATACCTACCTATCTGGAGACAAAAAAGAAACAAAAAACAAAAATAACTGCCAAGAAATGAAGTTTCCACATCCCATTTTCACCCAATAACACTCCTCCAGGCCATGGAATTGGTACTCACTTTAGAACTGAGTCAACAATCTCCACTTCAGGCTTAGGTAGCTAATATTGCTGCTATACACCTGTGTGGAAACAGTGTTCTCATAGGAGAATGGATATTTGGTACATGAGCTCTGAATAACTCCGAGAGATACAGCAAGGCTGTGGGAGGCCCGAGGAAGCCTAAGCAAGCAAGATAAGAAGAAGCTGGAATTCACTGACTTATGGGAACTGTGGACTGTTGGCAAGCGTTCGAGGTCAAGTTCTCACACATGTGCTTAACCAATTATATGTTAGTCACTAAAGGTCTTCAAGACAAGTATCCAGTCATGATATGCCAAATTGCTGTAGGTGTGTGTAAGCAATAGTATATAAGGAGTTAATGCTTTGCAATAAATGGCTTTTTGTCTGATCATATTGGTCTCTGACTGAGTCCTTTCCGTGGCACACCTGTATCTAACCTCTGACACCCAAACAGCTTTAAAATCTGGACCTTAAGATCCCATAGTTTCTCAACTATGATTCCTACACCCTCTTTGATGGTGGTTGTAAGGGTCCAAGGTCTTTTGAGGTGAAATTCTTTGAGCTGGAATGAAAATATTTAGTCCACTATAAATATCTGGACTTCCCCTCTGATTGGCATATACCTCCACAGATACCTTCAGGTATTCCATCCTATTCTAAATTATTTTTGAAGGAATTATTTGTCATTTTCGTTTACTTCCACTCTTAAGTACATACCTCTTAAATGTTTGCAGAGCTGCTGAGCAGGAGCTAGAAGACTCAAAAGACTCAGAAAGAAATATATTTTCAAACAGGATTGTCTGAACTAAGGTGCAGTCAGACTCATTAGTCCACAACTCCTGCATTAGAACTGATAATGCTGGTGGAGTCTAACACAGTGGCAATGGGATTTGAAAGTGACATTCAGCTTCTCCTGATTCTGTGCTGTCTGGCAATCACTGTCAAAGGAAGCAGAACTGGAGTGTTTCCTCTCAGCTGCTTGTATTTGCTGATAGCCCAGATATAGGAAAGAGAGGCGTCAAAGAGCAAGGAGGGCCAAAATCCCCCCCATCCACAGCCACACACACATTTGGAATGCAGCTCAGCAGGGAGGCTCCCAAAATCATTGTTGGAAGAACAAAGGCAAGTTTTAGATGACAGACATTTCAAACAACAGAAAAGTTTGAGGAGACCAATAAGAATAACAATTAGAATGGGAAAGGATTAAGTGGCCAACAGAAAACAACAAAAGGAAAATTAACATCTTTTCAAAAATCACAAAGCAACTTCAAAAGCAGGGTAAGAACAATGAAAACCCCAAATTATGCACAGTTTAGCAGCAAAGCTCACAAAGAAATTAAGTGACTCCTGCAGAGAAAGGGTGTGGGGAGATCTTATAAAATTACCAAATTCCACACAGGATAAAAAAAAAAAGAATTCTCACACACATAGCCTGGTAGGCAGCCAGTACCACTCAGTGCCATGATTTTTGAAGGCCAAATTCTAAAATGCATTTCTAATTCCAATAGTTTTGCAAAGGGGAATGTTAGATAATGAAACAATATTACCGAAATCCAACTGGGGTTAGTAAGAGCTGCCAACTAGTGACACAGCACAATGTGTCTTTGGTAACACCTTGCTTTTGTGCACTCATTACCTAATGAAAATTCAACAATTTGGGATGAAAGTGTGTATGACAAGCACTAAACTCAGGTGAAATTCTGTCTGTTTGTTTTGAAATGTTCAGCCAAAATCATTGTGATGTTTCCCAGAATAAGATTTGCAGTTGATTGATAACTTCTCTCACCCCTTAAAGGAAAAACTTTAATGATATTTCCTCTGAAGAACTTCGCTACTCGTATAGCATGGGAAAGGATGTTAAAATTTATCAGAAGCTTAAAACTTAGCCTGTGTTATGGCTTTACCTTCTGCCATAAAAGTCAAAGTGAATTTTATTATAAACCACACTTCACACATCCCTAACAGTGACTTCCTCAACTTCAGCAGCTAATAATTTTGGCAGTCCTTCTGAATCTTCCTTCTTCCCTGAGCCCATTCATTCCACAGCTCTTAGGGTTGTTCAGGCTGTAGCTAAACCCAGGAAAACCTGCAAAAGATCTATTTGGCTTTTCCAGACTAGCATGAGGCTGGGAACTGGACCTGAGAGTGGGAAACTCCTTTGTCACATTCTGATGCTGTCTCTGCTGCTATCCAATAGTAGTGTGACTCAGATGCTGAAAAGACAAAAAGGATTCTGGAGAATTAAAAAGAGAATATTGAGATTCAGAGACAACATGCAAGAAATTGTGACAAGAGAGCTGGAGGAAAGGACTAGAGCACATCAGGAAAGGAGCTCCTTGAATTAGGAGCTGGAGACAGCATGGGAAGGAGAAGATAGGACCACAAGGCAAAGGGTGTATGACTGACTGTCCCAAGGATAGAGAAGACAGGGCATCCAGCTCTGCTAGGGGTAGGAGCTGGAGCCATGTAAGGAAACAAACAGGTAAAGGGGAGGACAGGAATAGATGTGGACCTTAAAGGTGAGGAAACAGACACTGGCAGAAAATGACTGAAGAGAGACACTAGGAGAGGGAGCATCTATGGGGAGAAGTCAAAGAAAGAAGAGGAAGAAAGGGGAGTCAGATCTTACTGCTGTCTAAGCATACAAAACATTGAGAAACCTGAGCCTTTTCAAGCAAAGACACCGAGATAAGTCAGGGAGGAAGGGTCTGGGAACATAAGTCTAGATTGAAGGAGACAACAATGTATAAAACCCAGCAGATATAAGACATGGCTGTATCATGGAGGCTGGGCACAAATAAAAATTACAGTGGGTGGGCAAGGTATCAGACAGAGAACTGAAGTATGTGTGGATTCAAAAGCAATTCCTGAGGGAAGAGAGGAGAATTACAAATTTGCCAAGTAAGGAGAACAAGTAGTGCCACAGAACCAAGCCAGAACCTTTGAGAAGGAGAGACTGGGATGGGGCAGGAGGATGGGTCAGCAAGGAGAGGACCCAAAGAAGGACAAGAGAAAGGTGGGAACATGATGCAACACTAAAGGGCTGTCATGTAGCTGAGCACTGAGCAGAACTGAGGGTGCTCACAGCCACCTTTCCAGTGCAAATGTGAGACATTGCTGCTGGTACAGACTGGGAATAGCACCTGCTACCACTCTTTGTTACTGTAAGTGCCTGCACATGCTGTGAAGATACCCTCCATAACTAAATGTCCCAGCCTAACATTCAGAAGGCTGGACACGGGATTGTTTCTCTTTTCTTTTTTCTTTCCCAAGCAACCAAGGAATTTGCACACAAAAGTTCTGTGTTTAAAACTCTCAGTGTTGCTGTAGAACCCTCATTTACCTCTCTCATATCTATATGCTCAGATAACAGCTTTTAACAACACAATCACGTCATTTTTCTTTCAGCCCCATGCCTCAATCTACTCATGGAATGTGCCACACTCTCTTGACAAAAACTTATTCACTAGTTTGTTTTCCCATAACTGCTCAGTGTTCACAAACATTATTTACAGCATACAATTTAAATTGCCTCTGAAGAAAGACATTATGTAAGTCACATTATCTCATTATTTCCTTCAGCTTCTATCCTTAAATATATTTTTCTCTTCCTAACAATTTACTCTTCTGTGGCATTCACAGTATTAGCATTTCTAAGGCCTAAAGACTCAATAGTTTCTTCAGGAGCCCAAGAATGCAGACAGACGTTTAGAGTTTTAAATAATTAGGACCAGTATTGCTGGGAGTGTTTGGTATATTGCCCTACATATTTGTCTGTATTTGAATAAACACCTTTGAAAATCTGGCTTTCTGTGCTTGCACAACATCAATTCATTTATTTTCACAACACTTCCCGGAGGGCAAGGCAGACAATATTATTCCCTCGTTAGGAAATTGAAGCAATGAAAGTGTCTGGTCAGAGTGGGTGCCCAATTTGAAATAGGCAGGAATTTCTTTCTGTAGCATACTATTGGCAGCAGTTCTGCATGCGCCTCAAATGAGTCCCTAGGCTTGCAAGTAATTCAGGAAATAAGGAACACCCCATTCATGACCACCTGTGGCTGCCTCAATGACTGTCCCAAGATTGCACAGGGGCTTTGTGGCAGAGAAAGTGGACAGCAGCCTGCATCAGAATAGGCCAGCATGAGGCATTTATCAGACAGTTGTCCTTCCATCACCTGCAAGCCCAGGTTTTGTACGTTATGCATATTCCTACTTCAGCAACAAGTGCAGAGACTCCAGGCAGCAGTGTGTAATCTCTACACCATGATTCATCTCTGGAGGAATAATCCTACCCCACAGACTGCATCCTGTTAAAAACCCTCCGTAATCTCAATGTATATTTGACAAGATGGGCATGTCAAGTTAGCCTTGCCTAACTTCTGAGAGAACAGAGGCCTGTGTGCTTTATAAGGCTTTAAGTGTTTGTTTCAGAGTCATGCACCATAGAGACCAGAACAGGACAAAGATGCTGGACAGCTGGTTCTATTGCCAGCTATACCACTAGCCTGCAGAGAAACCACAGCTAAGTTACCTACTTCCCCAGGTTTCTCCTTCTTCTTTTGTAAAATAGGGACACCAATATTGACATAACTTCTAAAGCACTTTGAGAACTATTGATGAAAGGCACTAATGGAGAGTTAGGCATGATTGGTGTCATTGCACATAGCAGGTTTGATGTGTAATCCATGCATACGTGTATTTTAAATTGCTTCTCAGCTGCTGGACTTGACACACATGGCTTAAAAAAAACACTGCTCTGGTAAATTCTAGATACAGTTCATCATTATAATTCCATAGCTGAGTACACAGACATATTTGAGTTTATACTTTAAAACCAAAATGAGTGTAACTACCGCATTATAAAGATGAAAGGATTGAGTTAGATCAGCAACAAGTGATGGAAAGACATAAAACACTGCAAGAAAAATCAGTGGATCATGCTCACTATGCCAGTTTTGCTACTAACCTGAAATCTACTCCATCATTGAAATTCCCCATGACTTGTTCACAGTTGCAGAGAAGCTGTCTGCATAACTGATCTAGATGTCAACATAGCTTTTTCACAGTTATTTTATGCAACACATCTACAAAAACAAGTCTGGTGCGCAAAGGGAGAAGAACAAGCTCTGAGTGAACAGCAAACTAGTGTAAGCCTTTGGGTTCAGAACTTTTTTTTTTTATTGCCATGCCATTAAACTGACACTGGAATGATGCTTGACTGCACTTGAACCTTGTAGCCAATTGCATCAAAAACTGGGATTTGCTGTTGATCACCTTTTGAAGTGCAAAGTATCCTCATGAGCTTGCCTCTAATCCACATAGTGTGCATTGTGCCTTGTTGTTAAAGATTGGACAGAAACAGATTTAGCTGCAAGTTTAACCATCAAGAGTAATTTAATAAAAGTCTTCCATTCTGATAGTTTGCTTGAAAACCGCAGCAGGAGTATGCACGAGTATGTATGGCCGCATTTTAGGTAACGAACTAATGATACTGACATTTTTCTAACTTGATACTCTCCCTGAGAAAAAATGTTATTTCCAGATTTATATTTTCTAAACACAAATTAAATTCAAAAATAATTCTGGTTGATGAGATTTAAAAGCAGATTACAGAAAGATTTAAAAAGTCCATACAATTGGAGAAAACAATTCGCTACTCAACAGATTTGAGCTTTGCCACTAATCAGAAGATAATAATACCCACATTAATACCCATGTTACCAGAACCATAATGCCATACAAGAGCAACAAGCACACACTTGACAAGATTACAGTTCCATATATTTGGAACTAGCAAAAGGAAATATTTCTCAAAGAGGTCCAGAGCCAGTCTGGGGCATTTTCTACAACAAAAAGTCATTGTGATAAACAGCACTACTATCTTTTTTAAAAGAATAGAATCATTTTCTGGACATTAAGCAGCTTTACTGGTGAAGATAGACAAGCTTTAGGTCAAGTATGCATCAGAAGTAAAATGCTTAAGGAGTTCAGGGACTGCAATACCCATAGAATCATAGAATGGTTTGGGTTGGAAAGGACCTTAAGATCATCCAGCTCCAACCCCCCTGCCATGGGCAGGGACACCTCACACTAAACCATGTCACCCAAGGCTCTGTCCAGCCTGGCCTGGAACACTGCCAGGGATGGAGCATTCACAACCTCCCTGGGCAACCCATTCCAGTACCTCACCACCCTTACAGTAAAGAATTTCTTCCTTATATCCAATCTAAACTTCCCCTGTTTAAGTTTTAACCCATTACCACTTGTCCTGTCACTACAGTCCCTAATGAATAGTCCCTCAACAGCATCCTTATAGGCCCCTTCAGATACTGGAAGGCTGCTATGAGGTCTCCACGCAGCCTTCTCTTCTCCAGGCTGAACAGCCCCAACTTTCTCAGCCTGTCTTCATATGGGAGGTGCTCCATCCCCCTGATCATCCTCGTGGCCTCCTCTGGACTTGTTCCAGCAGTTCCATGTCCTTTTTATGTTGAGGACACCAGAACTGCACACAATACTCCAAGTGGGTTCTCACAAGAGCAGAGTAGAGGGGCAGGATCACCTCCTTCGACCTGCTGGTCACACTTCTTTTGATGCAACCTAGGATATCGTTGGCTTTCCGGGCTGTGAGCGCACACTGAAGCCAGCTCATGATAAGGTTCTCATTGACCAGGTTCAAACCGGTCATCATCGGCCACTAATGGTCATTTCCCGAGGTGAGCGGATCCAGAGAGGAGCCTTCAGCACCGGACCGAGGGGAAACCCTGCATCCCGGAACCTCAGTTCCGAGCGGCGAGAGCCGCCGAGGGAGGCTGGAGCCCTCACCGGGGCTGGCCCAGGAGCCGCAGCTCCGCTGAGGCGAGCAGGGACTCACAGGAGCGGTGCCAGGAGGGACGGCCCCGCCCTGAGCGGGGAAACCCGGCCCGGGGAGCGCGGGAACAGGGCATGGTGCTGCGGTTGGCGTCAGCAGCGCAAGCGGGCAGCGGGCAGGATGGGGAGCGCTAGCCTCAGGGCCAGGGCCCGCTCTGGGGGCTCTGCGCTGGCTGTACCGGCCGTGACAGTGTCAGCACCAGACAGAGCCGGTGAGAGGGGAGGCTGCAGTGGGGACCTCGGGGTGCAGAAAGTGCTTGCACCGGACTCTGTTGCTGAGAGGCTGCCTGGCCTAGTAAGTCCCACTGACTTGCTACTCATTTCTCGTAGTTCACGTGGGTGCTAATGACACAGACGGCAGTAGCCTGGAGAACAAGGACTACAGAGCCCTGGGGCTCAGATAGCTTTTTCATCAGTCCTCCAGGTCAAAGAGAGGACCTTGAAAAGGCCAGGTGGATTTGGCAGGTTAATAAAGGGTTAGAAGAGTGGTGCCATAGTCAGGGGTTTGGGTATTCAGAACACGGGATGCGATTTGGGAGGCCAGGTCTGCTGAAGGCTGCTGGAGCTGGTCTGACAAAGAAGGGGAAGAGCTGCTTTGGTAGGAGACTTGCCAGGCTGGTCAAGGCAGCTTTAAACTAGCTGTGTTGGGGGAAGGGGGCATCAATCCATCCCAACACCCCCAGTCAGTTGCCAGCACCTGTAATAAATGCTTGGAGCTATGCAGAGCTATCCCAGCTGCTCCAGTCAATGAGCTGGCTTCATTTGGAGCTTGGCTCAGATGGCACTATACAAATGCTCATAGTATAGGGAATAAACAAGAGGAATTAGAGATGTGTCTACGTCTACAGGGATATGATATTGGCAACACAGAAACATGGTGGGATGGCTCTTATGAGTGTTGGAATGGAAGGTTATAGGCTCTTTAGGAAAGACAGGCCAGGCAGATGGAAAACGAGTGTAGCTATTTATGTCAGTGGTAGGCTAGAGAGAATGGAACTCTGTCTGGGTGATCAGTCAACAGAAAGCTTGTGGATCAGGGTCAAACAAAGAACAGCAATGGGGGACATTACTGTGGGTATCTGTTACAGGCTGCCTGATCAGGAGGACTCTGTGGATGAAGCTCTCTATAAGCAGATAGGAACAGCCTCACACTCACAGGCCCTTGTTCTCATAGGGGACTTCAACCACCCTGATATCTGTTGGAGGGACAGTATGGCCTGGCTCAAGCAATCCAGGAGGTTCCTCAATTGTGCAGAAGGCAACTTCCTCCTGCAAGTAATAGAGGAGCCAAGAAGGAGAGGTGCATTGCTTGACCTTGTGCTCACCAACAGGGAGGGGCTGGTTGGAAATGTTGGGCTGCTCCCGTTCAGCCGTGGCTGTAGTGATCATGAGATGGTAGAATTCGAGGTCCTCAGGACAGTGAGAAGAGTGTGCAGCCAGCTCACTGCCCTGGACATCAAGAGAGCAGACTTTGGCCTCTTCAGGAACCTGCTTAGTAAGGTTCCATGGGATAAAGCTCTAGAGGGCAGGGGGGCCCAAGACTGCTGGTTGATATTCAAGAATTACCTGCTACAAGCTCAGATGTGCTGCTAGACTAGAAGGATGGATAAGGAGCTGCTGAGGAAACTTAGAGGGGAAAAAAGAAGCTTATAAAAGGTGGAAGTGAGAACAGGCAGCCTGGAAAGAATATAGGGACATTGTCTGGGAAGATGGGAACCAGGTCAGGAAAGCTAAGGTCCAGTTAGAATTAAATCTGGCAAGGGATGCGAAAGATGGTAGGAAGGGCTTCTATAGGTATGTAGCAAACAAAAGACAGACTAGGGATAATGTGGACTCTCTCTGGAAGCTATCAGAACTGTCTACCCTGGATTCGGAGAAGGCTGAAGCTTCGCAATGACTCCTTTGTCTCAGTTTTCACTGGCAAGTGCTCTGACCACACCACCCAAGTCTTGGAAGGCAGATGCAGGGACTGTGAGAATGAAGACCTTAGGCCCACTGTAGGAAAGGATCTGGTTCGAGATCATCTTAAGAACCTGAATGTGCACAAGTCCGTAGGACCTGATGAAATCCATCCATGGGTCCTGAAGGAGCTGGTGAATGAAGTTGCTAAGCCACTGGCTATCATATTTGAAAAATCATGGCAGTCAGTTGAAGTTCCCGACGACTGGAAAAAGGGAAATATAACCCCCATTTTCAAGAAGGGGAAAATGGATGACTCAGGGAACTACAAACCAGTTGGTCTCACCTCTGTGCCTGGCAAAATCTTGGAGCAGATTCTCCTGGAAGGCATGCTGGGGCACATGAAAAATAATGCAGTTGGTGATAGTCAACATGGCTTCACTAAGGGGAAATCCTGCCTGACCAATTTGGTGGCCTTCTATGATGGGGCTAAAGAACTGACCGATAGGGGTAAAGCAGTTGACATCATCTACCTGGACTTGTCCCCCATGACATCCTTGTCTCTAAACTGGAGAGACATCAATTTGATGGATGGACCACTCAGTGGATAAACAACTGGTTGGATGGCTGCATGCAAAGAGTTGTGGTCAACGGCTCCATGTCCAGTAGGAGACCAGTAATGAGTGGTGTCCTGTTGATGCGGGAGTCACGGACAACGCGGAGACGATCAAGTGATTGCCAAAGTTTATTCAGATACAGTGCTCCTTTTATATCCTTACACCCTTAGGTTTCTTATATAACAGCCTTGGATACTGAGCTCTAATTGGTTAGTCTAGAGGTTCCTACTGTTTACAAAGGTAACGTTTATAACTTGTTATAATTGCAATTAAATACCTTACTCTAAAAATACAGTGGGAAACTACAACCTTGGCAGAGATCGTTCTCTGCACATTTTCAGTGGAAAATTACAGACGCCTAAAAAGACAATTGACCTTGCTTATGCCTGCCAAGAATCTTCTTACTTTACAGTAACAAGGCTCAGGGTATAGGGATTGCTCACTACGTGTCCTTGGCTCTTTAAGAATTCCCACAGTGTCCTTCAGGGGTCAGTGTTGAGACTGATCTTGTTCAATATCTTTGTCCGCGACATGGACAGTGGGATTGAGTGCACCCTCAGCAAGTTTGCCAACAAAACTAAGTTATGTGGTTTGGTTGACACACTGGAGGGAAAGAATACCATCCAGAGGGACTTTGACATGCTCCAGAGATAGGCCAATGCCAACATCATGAGGTTCAGCCACGCCAAGTGCAAGGTGCTACACCTGGATCAGGGCAATCCCAGGCATGCCTACAGAGATTCAAGAAGAGATTCAGAGCAGCTCGTGGAGAAGGACTTGGGGGTGTTGGTCAATGAGAAAATGAACATGAGCTGGCTGCAGTATGTGCTCACAGCCCAGAAACCAGCCATATAATGGGTTGCATCAAAAGAGGTGTGACCAGCAGGTCCAAGGAGGTGATCCTGCCCCTCTACTCTGCTCTTGTGAGACCTCACTTGGAGTATTTCGTATACTTCTGGTGTCCTCAACATAAGAAGGACATGGAACTGATAGAGCAAGTCCAGAGTAAGGCCATGAGGATGATAAGGCCTTGAGCACTTCCATACGAACACAGGCTGAGAAAGTTGGGGCTGTTCAGCTTGGAGAAGAGAAGGCTGTGTGGGGACCTCATAGCAACCTTCCAGAATCTGAAGGGGGCCTACAAGGATGCTGGAGAGGGACTCTTCATTAGAGACTGTAGTGATAGGACAAGGGGCAATGGGTTAAAACTTAAACAGGGGAAATTCTTTACTGTAAGGGTGGTGAGGCACTGGAATAGGTTGCCCAGGAAAGTTGTGAATGCTCCATCCCTGGCGGCGTTCAAGGCAGGGTTGGACAGAGCCTTGGGTGATATGGTTTAGTGTGAGGTGTCCCTGCCCATGGCAGGGGGGTTGGAACTGGATGACCTTAAGGTCGTTTCCAATCCTAACAATTATATGATCTGATTCTGTGCCATGTGGGACAGTGTCAAATGCTTTGCAGTAGCCCAGGTAGATGATGTCAACTGCTCAACCCCATCTGTCAGTCTGTAGAAGGCCACCAAATTGGGTCAGGCAGGATTTGCCCTAGTGCACCAACCACCTCGTTTTTCCATAAGCAGTCAGATGAGAGTTCAAGTAAATGTTACATCTTATGGGATTGTCTTTCTTATAAGTTTGGTGCAATAGAATCATAGAATTGTTTGGATTGGAAGGGACCTTAAAGATCATCTAGTTCAAAACTCATACCGTGAGCAGGGACACCTTTCACTAGGCCAGGTTGCCCAAAGTCCCTTCCAGCCTGGCATTAAGCTGTCTGTGATTGTAATGGCATTTGAAAACGGCATTAAAAGAAAATTTTTGAATACAGTGCAATCCAAAACCCAGAGAGCCAAGTCTGTGCTAAGAACTGTTATCCAGCTCAAAACTGCTGCAAACAGATGATTAGCAATAACGTTAACATTGAACCGATAGCAAACGGCATGGAATTGATAGCAAACAGCATTCAGACCAGAGGGGCAACGCTGAGCCTAGCTCTGCTGCCAGAGAATACCAGTTCATGTCTTTGCCCAAAAAAAAAGGAGGAGGAACAAGGGAATCTTGGAAGTGCAAAATTTACACGCATTCACCTCAGCATCTGCAAAACAATTGAAGCAACACACTCTGTGTATAAACCACCAGGGACAGAATCATAGAACGGAATCATAGAATGGGTTGGAAAGGACCTTAAGATCATCCAGTTCCAGCCCCCCTGCCATGGGCAGGGACACCTCACACTAAACCATGTCACCCAAGGCTCTGTCCAGCCTGGCCTTGAACACTGCCAGGGATGGAGCATTCACAACTTTCCTGGGCAACCCATTCCAGCACCTCACCACCCTAACAGTAAAGAATTTCTTCCTTATATCCAATCTAAACCTCTGCTGTTTAAGTTTTAACCCATTGCCTCTTGTCCTATCACTACTGTCTCTAATGAAGAGTCCCTCTCCAGCATCCTTATAGGCCCCCTTCAGATGCTGGAGGGCTGCTATGAGGTCTCCACGCAGCCTTCTCTTCTCCAGGCTGAACAGCCCCAACTTTCTCAGCCTGTGTTCGTATGGAAGTGCTCAAGGCCTTATCATCCTCATGGCCTTACTCTGGACTTGCTCTATCAGTTCCATGTCCTTCTTATGTTGAGGACACCAGAAGTATACGAAATACTCCAAGTGAGGTCTCACAAGAGCAGAGTAGAGGGGCAGGATCACCTCCTTCAACATGCTGATCACGCTTCTTTTGATGCAGCCCAGGATACATGGCTTTCCAGGGTGTGAATTTGTCATCTCTACACTAAAGACCTCACCCAGGCAGAATATGAGAGTTAGCCTCACTCCCTGAATATAGCTCCCTGACTTCCTGCCCAGCCACCCCACCACTTGGAATAAAAGCAAATAGAATGCTCAGCATGGAGGTTTCCCACATGTGGGAGCAGTGCCAAAGCTCCCCAAGAAGGGCAGTCACATCCCCTGCAAACCAGGCAGCACTTTTTGAAGCCTGGAGATCCTCCCCTCCACACCTGGTTTTCACAACCTGGTTCAGTCATCATGATGTGCCCAAGAGCAAGTGCCAAGGAAGGACACAGATTCTGTGCTGCCCTAGTAACTGTATTTCCATCCCAGTGAGGATTTCTGTCATACCATAGAGAGACAGATTTACAGTTTTCTTTTTGTAGGAAAACACATCTCTTTCTTAACAGCACGAGGCTAATTCCCTGCCTTGCTGCCTGCAGCTAAGCTTTGCCATGTTTTACTACACTGGGCTACCCATTTTAATGCACTGACAGTTTTACTTTCTCTGTGCAGTGTGTGTTTTTGAGCTCACTCTACAGCATGCTGTGAAGCAGACAAGGGAGGAGGGAATAAAGAAGGAATGAGGGAATGAAGGAAGGTGGTTCAGCCCCATGGAAGTGTTGCACTTCCCTGGAGATTAAGCTTCTGTTTTCTCAACAGTCCCAGTAAGGGAATCTGCATGTTTAGCAGAGCAAATCTTAAAATAAGATTACATGTACCATGCTGTCCCAGCCAAAAATCTGCCCCTGCTTAGCGGCAGCCCATATGCAGTGGCATGAGTTCACACCAACTTGCTGGTGGGTGCAATGGGCAGAATAACTGTTTGTGTTGTCTGCCTGCAGCTACTCCACCACTCCAAGCCCCATGAAAACACTTCAAGGGGCTGCTCTGCATTACTTGCCTGCCATTGTAAATGCAGACAGCACACTGTAAAACAAGGGAAGGTCTGCTTCTCTGTTTCAGGAAATACCCATCATGACAAGGCAGTGGAGCCCTGCTGATTTCCACCACAAAACTGATGTTCAGTAGACCCAGTTTCAGTCCACATCCCTGCCCTAAGCACCTTACAGTTTACAGCTTAAGCCTGCTACATGGCCTTATGCTGCTTGACCCAGGTCACACAGACAAACACTAGCTACTGAACCAAAACTCTCACAACCCTTTCTATTAGCCCATAGCTGTTAAGGAGGTTACCTGGCTGGTTGGATGTCCAGAGCATGTGGCCAGAAAAACACTTTCTTAAAAAAAAAATTAAAAAAAAGAAATAAAAGAAAGCCTCAGCAAGTTTGTAGTCCTTGTCCATTCATTTCTACTCACTGTCTGCATTGACTGAGTCAGATGCAGTCAGTTCCCAGCTCATTTCCTAGGTTCAGCTAGTTGAAAGAAACCCAAACTCAAGTTGCCCACTGTACCCTCGCAGTTCCCACATGCAGTCTACTACATCAAGGAAACATCCTACATTTTCATGCCAGGGAGTACAGTTTCTGGGAAAGATGCCACTACTTCTTCTAATCAATTGTTTTAAGATGACACTAACTGCACCATGGCTGAAAGTGCCACTCTTGGGGACATATGAAAATAATTCCTTCATTTTTAGGTCAAACATTGCCCTACAGCACCACACAGCCCACATTACAAATGAAACTGGAGTGAGAAGAGGCCCATTCTGGTATTGCGATGCCCAGAACAGAGCACAGAGCTCCTAGTGTGGTCCCATCTGGAATGTCATTTAATATCCAAGTCAATGAGGTTTTGAGTCAAGAGGGTTAGCTTAATCCAACTAGTCCCCCTTCCTTGGGGGTAAGGGAGGGGAGCAGCAGTTTAGGTTTCAACTTCAAGTGATACCTCATTCATTTGGAGAAACCCCCAGCTAAGAGAGGGGATGTAAGGCCTGAGATTTCTCACACACACACTCAAAAAAAAAAAAAGGAAGAAAAGGAAAAAAACATCAGCATTAGCAAGCCCTAATCCATTTGCTGTGACAGCTATTTATCAGGCCATAAAAGAAGCAATGAGCAGACTAATTCAATTTTGCCTTAGTAAAGGCTCAGCTGTAAGGGAAACCTGAGCTTATTGTAGTTTTCCTACTGAACAATATGAAAAATTCAGACAAGTTGAATGCTTCTCAGTCCCTTGGGTCTGAGGAGCAGCTTGCAGTACCTGAGTCAGTGCTGCTTCCCTTTGGTACACCCATCTGGTTAAAGAGTAAACAAGGCATACCTTATCTGCACTAGATCTCTCTGCATGCAGAGCCTTAATTGGAAGCTGAGCATATTCAACAAAATTGGGATCGATTATCTCTGACAGCATTCCCAGGAATTAGATCAAACAGCACATTGGCAGTTAGAGAGGGACAAGGAGGAACAGCAGGAGCCAAAATTACCCACCTTGCCCTGCAGCCCCTGCTGTTTGATACGCAAATAACTCTACAGCAGCAAGGCTCATCTCTGCCACAAAGCTACAAAAAGCCTTTACCCTGTAATCAATGAAAACATGCAGAGGTGGGAAAGCATCTGAGGAATTGCCTCCTGAATGACACCTCACCTCAGGAAAACTCACCAGGATGAAGAATTGCCAGAGCACATTTGTTCCCAGCCTAAGAATGTTTTCACTGCGGTAAAAATTTGATGAGTCAGGCCAAACCTAGAATTTCATGAACTGTCTTTTTCATGCCCTGCACCCATAAAAACCAGACCACATGTGCTCACGAAAATGTTCTCATGCGTACAAGTAGGACTTAAGCCACTGTAGTAGGCAGGCCTATAATTAGGCAATTTTGATTTGACATTGAACATGGCTGAACTTCGAGTTAAAATGTAGGCTTCTTTTAGACAGCTGACACACTTCTTGATTTTACAGACTGCAAAAGGTGACCAGGAAAATGCCAGAACTAACAATTTTTCAATAAAGAATCCAGTTCTTATAATGATACCTGCCTGCAGTCTCCCAGTTGCTGAGCATAAATGAGATAATAACTCAGTGAATTGTTCACATATAATCAGCCATCTAATTGTGCGTGCAACTGCCAGGCTGGAATATGCAAATCCACCTGGAAAATGAATCTGTTCATTCTGAAAAGTGAACTTTAAAAGGTCTATGGTGACAGGCAGCTAGCAAAGTCTAGTTCCAATGTCTTCTACAACCTTATCATGAAAATAAATGGCACTCAGTTAACTTCTCAATTGGCTTCTGACCATTTGACTTTGAGGTGACTTCTCCTAACTACTGAACTACCTTCCCTACAGTCATCTTTCACACTACTGTGAGACCATATATAAACTTCAGGAAGGTTCTTCATCAATGTAAAGTGCTCTGCTCTGCTCCATCTCCTGGAACAGTTCAGAAGGCCAGTCCCTCGTTTCAATTGTAAAACAGCTGACAGTAATTGCTCGTTCTGTCTTGCTTCCAAGCAAATGAGAACAAGGACCTAAGGAACAATAGAGTAGAAATGACACTTGTGAAACAAGCATGTTGTAAGTCCTAGATAATCAACTATGACAAATGCATTCATAAATGTATAATTGTTACATGAAGGGGAGGGAGGGCAGGAGGAAGCTGGAGAAGTACTGTGTTCAGACTCACAAATCATTGAAATTAGAAATGGAAAAGACACAAACCACCTGGGGCCAACACAGAATCATCATTAGCAATGGTAGTTCATTAATGAAACGCCCTAAGGAAATAGCATATGGCTAAATGGGAAAATTCAAGAGGCTATTCAGGCTGAACAAGCATGCAGTTGCATGTTTGGAAAACTAGTCATAATGAAGACAATGATAAATGACTGTGAACAAAAAAAAAACAAGAGGGAAATCAGAAGAGCCAAAATTGAGTTTGAAAAATAAATAGCCCAAAGCATTAAAACAAATCAACTAGAGGTCCTTTCAGGATTTGTCTGCATTAGTGCTTCAGTTCAGATCAGGAGCATGGTTTTAAAGCAAATCTCTTCATCTTCGCTTAATATGCTGTGTTCATGTTTCAGAGAACATAATCTAGATTTTTCTCAGAAGAAACCAGAAGATGCACTCTGGGAATGCACTGAATGTACTTCAGTTGCTAGTTGATGCTCACATTATGGGACAGGCCAGACCAAATTTAAAATAAAAGCCCCTCTACACTTTTAGAATGTGTGGACCTTGCATCCTCAAAATTATCTTAGGCTGTGAGTCCAAGTAATATCATGCAGCAAAAATTAATTAAAAATCAGGAAGCAATATGAAAATCAAGAGTCAGTTTTCCTCATGGCCAAAGGTGGCAATGAGACACTTCCAGTGCCATGCTAGGTCTGTGTCATGGGTTGAGCAGTAGCAGTCATTTTTCTCCTTCTTGTAGCTGGTGCAGTGCTGTGTTTTGACTTCTGGGTGGGAACAGTTGCTTGATAGCGAGCATGTTTTGAGGTGTTTTTGTTCAAGGCCTTTTCTGAGCACATGCTCTGCCCGGGAGGAGGGGAGGCCGGGAGGAAGAGACAGGACACCTGACCCAGGCTAGCCAATGAGGTATTCCATACCATAGCACGTGATGCCCAGGATGCAACTGGGGAGAGAGCTGGAAGGGTGGAGCTCTGGAGGAAAATGGAGGAGGGAGCACACGGTGCTCGGCAGGGCAGGGTGGAGTGAGTTATGGGTCGGTGGCTGGTGAGGTGTTGTATTCTTTTCACTTGTTATTGGCTTTATCATTATTATTTGTAGTAGTAATGGCAGTAGTGATTTGTGTTGTGCATTAGCTATTAAACCGTTCTTATCTCAACCCGTGGGGGCTACATTCTTTGGATTCTCCTTCCTAACTCTCCGGGAGTTGGGGGAGCAAGGGGGGGAGTGAGTGAGAGTACTCTGAGGATTTGGTTTAAACCACGACGGTCCGCTTTATTTAAATACAGCCACTGATGATGACCTGGGAAGGGAATTTAGGCAGGGAGACAGCCACACTGTGACAGCCACACAATGGTACAGTTATTTAGGTTAGTCAAGCAACAAGATTTTCCAGAGGGATGGACAGTAGCTATACAATGCCAGACAAAATCTAATGCTCATAAGTAATGCACAGTGCAGGGAAAAACTGTCTTTCATTGTTGCAGATCTCTGCCAGAACTGCATCAGCTCAGCAAAGGACTATGTGTGCCACTTCAGATGATTCCTGACTTGGGATCTGAGGGTGGCAAAGATAATTTGGCTGTAGGAGAAATGGCCTACAGAACAATGCAGAGAGATTATCATTCCAGCTTCCTACATAAGCAGAGGAGCAGCTGGGAAAAGGCACTGGTCACCTCATTTCAAAGTCAGAATCACAGAAGTCACTAATGATCACTGACCTCCTGTTGTCCTCTTCCATCTGCCAGCTCAGTCAAAATAAGCTAAGTTAATTTAAACAGTTTATACAGTAGGGTTTCGCTGCCCCAGTAGCCTCACTTTGATTGAAACAGGTTAGGGAGTACTAACATAGGTAACTATGCCACCAAATCAGAGACAAAATAAGTACTTTATGCAGTGGGGTGGGAGAAATAGCTGGGGACAAGCTTAGAGGAGTGTGAAGGGGTAAAGAATGTGACAGCATTTAACTGCAGAACCAGAAGCAGGATGGATTGGCTGTACCCAAAAACTGGAGGGCAATTCCAATGAGGCTATCCAGTTATCTAACACCATTAACTGTAAGTGCATTTAATGCATTTTAATGTGACGGTAGATAAAATGTTCTGAGTACTGGTCTTATGAATCAATCTTTCCAGGCCTAGTGTGGTAAATGTTAAGCCAAGAGGATCCAGAAGAGTAAACTGAGAGCATGTTCTCATTGAAATCTCTCCTCGGACATTCTGAAGGGCATCTGTGACATGTCCCAGCTGTTAGCACCTAAGGGTAAAATGCTCGCAGTCATTAGAAACTCCAAAATGTACCCAAGGCTGCAGAGGTAACACTCCTGTCTTCTCACTGCTATGCAGGCAGGGACAGGTAGTGGCCCCAGCACTCAGAGATGAAGCTAAGCAAATTTCATGGTCATCCTGGAAGCTGCAACCCTTATCTGCTCAGGTCAGCAGCTCATTTCCCATGTATAGAGAGGGTTTGGGATTGTCAGCACCCTCCATTCACTTAAACTGCACAGGGTGCTATCTACTAGACATGCAGGAGGTAGTTTGAATTTACCAGATGCTGTCACAGGAGAGGGATTAGAAAAGAGTTAAAAGTAGACAGGCATTGGCTATCACATGGTACTCCCATTTTTGCATTCTCAATGCTCACATTTTTTGGCCACAAAAGGGTACATGCATTGGAATTGTTTGATTGGGGTGGAGTAAACGGGTGTTATGTTTATCTGTAGCCATTGCTCTCACATGGTGTTGTACGTACTTGTTTTGTTAGCCAGGAACTAGTATACCCAAACAGTATTATGCACACAAGTAAACAAAGCTTGAAGTTACTTAGGCTGTGCTTAAATAGTTATTTTAACCCAATACAAATCTATGCTGCCTCTGGCTGAGGTTGCTTGCCTTTCTTGCCTTTACCCTAAAGCACACTAGCATGTTCCTGTTCCATTCTGAAGGCTTTCATGCAGCGAACAATCAAGTAGTCAAACAGTGATCCAGATCAGGGAACCAATTCATCTGCAAACAGAGCTCTTTTTTCACCTGTTAGGTCAGTTCTGAGATGGTCCACCTTGTACAGCAGTGCAACTGCAGTGGCATTAATACCACAAGCATTTCAGTGGAAAGGAGAGATCAAGGGAATGTGGTAGCCTTTCCAGGACACTCATCTGCTTATCTGTAGACTCGAACTTAAGTTCTCTTGCTGTCACAAGGAACTTGGGCACATACTTAAAACTGATATTGTATATAAGATGCTATATAGACTTTTTTAGCCATTTTAAATTCTACCATAAATAAAACTCTATTCTATGCATAAAATCTCTACAATCAAGTTTCACAAAATATTCTCAATGTATCATGATCATTGACATTATACTATATTTGTATAGCAGCATGAAGTCATGAAATATAGACAAGAAAAAAAAGATCATCTTGCAACTGTAGTCCAGCAGCATACATTCATTTTATAGCTGATTAAGCTCTGAAATTCTTTTCTCATCAAAGTTTAATGTTTTGAAATCTGGAGTTGATCCAAGGATAAAACCAAGTATTTCAGTGATTTCCCAATGAACGGAAATCTGGAGGAAAACAATAATTAGGAGCTGGTTAAAACGGGTTAAATGAAATCTGGTTCCCAGAGTCAATTTTAGGGTTTTGAATTTTCATTTTAAAATATATTCTACCTCATAGAAGTTCTTTTACTTCATATTTTCCTCTTATTTCATGATTAATCAATAAAATTATTCACTGCCTTACACTGATGTGTCATAATATGACATATCATAATTTAAATATCCTTCTATTCTAACAAAAATAGTTATTTTTAAAACCATTAAGGGCAGCTGCTCTCTGGTAGCGATCAAAACATTTTTTTTTTCTCTCATAGGATAGTTTAATGCTGTGACACAGAAAAGGAAGATAAAATATTTCAGTCAGTACTAAGCAGAAGTCACTCTAAAATACATTTAGAATAAAAGAAAAAATAAATCTTAATTAATAGAATGTTTGAATCGCATGTCATACTGTACATACTACATCAGTGCTAACAGTGAACACAATAAATAGAAGTACTTCAAACAATGAAAATTACAAAGCAATAAAAAATATTGGGGGGGGAGAACATTTCAACTACATAAAATTAGGTTATTCAAAAACAATGTGCAGCAGGAGGAGAGTAGCAATCCATTTCATCCTGCTGCAATTTCTGAGCCCAAATCTGGCTCTATCTTACTGATGAAAGCAATTTTCTTTGAAATAGCAAAAAAAATAAAATATTGGCTCAGAAAATGTCTTTCTCAAAAAGAAGGAAGTGATAAATATATACATACATATATATACACACACACCAAATTCTTCTGATTCTTTTAAACACTTCTGTGTTCCTACTAATTGACAATCATGCCTTATCTCTGTTTTCCCTGATAACCTTCAGATGAGCTGAAATACACAAGGTAATATCTAAGTACTTTGCCTCAGCACATTTAAAATGCTGAGACAACCAAACTCAGCAGGCAGCCCCTTCATGACTTCTCTCATTTGTAGGGAGACATACTTATGCAACATCTTCAGCCATGCCGATGCCTCTGCAAGGGAAGGGAAAAGCCCGAAACTCTGTCCCTCTGTTCCAGTGACCCAACACGGCCCCACCAAGCCACCGAGCAGAGATAAAACTGGAATTTGCAGCTGTGAAGCACAGAAAAGTGGCAAAACACCCCCAAGCCGCTGTCATGCAGAAGCGCATTCCTCCTGGAAGGTAAGGCGGGCAGCTCCTCAGAGCCAGCAGCAGGCCCATGGCGAAGTAACATGCTGAGGTACGATCGTTTTTCAGAGAGCACTCAAGCATTTCTGTTGCCTGAACTGCAAGACAGGTTTTATTTAACTAGCTTTCAAAAAAATAGTAATGATAATAAAAAAAAACAAAAAATCCCTGGGCCCTCCATATGCCGTTTGCAACGTGTGGAAGAGTGAGTGGCGGCCATTACTTCCCCAGGAGCCACCAGGTCCCCACCTACCCCTCAGGCCCCACCAGGCTGTTGTCCTAAGCAACTAAAAAATAAAATAAAATAAAAATAAAATAAAGGGTTATTTTAGATTCCGGGTCTAAACAAGAGGACATCAGCTCCAAAAGACCCCACTGTCAGAAGACATCATGGCTGCCCCTCCCTGCACACCCCAAACCGCCACACACACAGGGTCCTCTCGTGCTGCTGGCTGCCAAGCCCTGCAGCAAGGTGGACATGACGCTTTTTAGGTATAGCCATTGCTACCCTTTGCTTTTAACATGAAGGATGAGTATCTCCATGCTTATTGCCAGGAAGAGCATAATGCGCACGCAGGAAGCACATCAGAGACAAATGAGTGCTTGGTTTCTCCTTTTCCCCTCCTCAGAGAGCCTGAAATATAAGGGTGGCCATTTACATAAATGGAAGAAATTCTCATGAAGAGTGGAGAAGAGGAAACAGCTTCATCATCAGAAGCAGTCCCTTCCCTGTGCTTGAGATTGGATTTTGAGAACCTGCTCCAGGCAGACTGCAATAGACTGAGACTGGAGATAACATCAGACAGTGACAACAAAATCCCACATCTTCTCAGAGGAAATAAACATTTGAAACTGGAGGATGCATGATCTTTATCTTAATATTGTTCCTGATTTAACATGAAACCATTTCTTTAAAACGTGGTGGTATTAAGGGGGGCAGCAGGCTTGTTCATGTCATAACATCACCCTACAAATCTTACCTTGAGCACAGATGAGGAGAAATGAGGGGGACTTTTTGTCACAGCCTGAGAATGACAGAGCACTGTATGAAGGAAACTCTGGCACATGCCATTAAAATAGGCAGTTAATTTACTTTCTGTGTGTCTATAAAGCTCATACAGGTTACAATGACATGCTCAGATGCAGCCTTTCATGGCTAAATGTTTCTCAAAAACTTTTACACACTCTGAAAAACTGTATATGCATGCATGCACGTTAGCGCATTCTTGCCTGTTCCTGAGGTGCAGCTATCCAGAAGAGGAAATAAAACCTTCCTTTAAAGGAGAAGTGCAAAGCAGGAGACAATTTGAGCAATGTAACAGCATGTCCTTGAGCATCTTCATTGCTCTTGCTCTGGAGTATTCATTTGCAGAGCTAAATATATCTTTTCTCTAAGTATCCATGGCCATACTGGGACTGCACTGATGCACATTTCATGCAGGGACTGAGAAGGTGCTCAGGTCCTGTCCCTATAAGACAGTATATGGGAGTTCCAGTGAAAGCCAAGTGCCTGCATGCCTATGAGCCTCTATATTCCAGATATCCTAGGGTGAACAGCTTACAGACTCAGGGTTGGACAAACTCCCTACAGTAAAAGCAAGTAGGCAGAGAATTACACTACCCACACTTACCATTGCTTGCCTTGCAGTAGGCATTCTCCAGCCTTATAACCTAATCATGCCATCCTGATGCCAGTTCCTTCCCAGGCAACTTTACACACAAGTATGGAAGCTGAATGACCCTTCCAGCAGAATGTTCCCTGCTGTAGTTAGCTACAACCCAGACTCTAACCCTCTGGTCCACTGCCAGCAGACTGGGACTTCTGCAGCTGACTGCCCAGAGCAGAGCAGTGCAGAAATGGAGTCTCATGATACAATTGAAATGTTAGTCAGGTGTGTGTATGCCAGGAGGCAGCTTTAGGCATACAGACAGTGAATGAACAGTCAGTACACAAGCCAGAAAACACAGACCCAGATTGATGTGGGAAGGCATTAGAAGACTATCAGAACCTAGCTTAAGGACTTTTGTGCCCAAATTTTGGTTAACTTCTTACTGCTGGATAAACAGTTGGAAACTCCTTGTTTTACAATGAAACTAAAGCCCTAGTATCTGTTCCCAGCCAAGTAAGCAAGCCTAAGCTTTCATAAAAGTGCCAAGCATTCAATGTAAGGAGTCCCCTGTGTAAGGGGAAGTGATCCGAGTCAGGAAAGTTCCTTCTAGATTCAGTTACCAGCTTATTAGATATAAAACCAAGACCCTAGCCTTTTATGACCATTCAGGTTCTTGTTATCAGGCCTTGCATTGTGTTTTTACCTTCTTTAGTCCAACCTGCTGCAGCCCCATTTGCAGAGGACAGGTATTCTCTTGGCCATGCCAGCCCGAATACACAGCGGTCAGTCCTCAAGGCTGACAAAGATATTTGACAGCAAACTGGAAGCAGTGGACCACACAAGGGCCACCTCTGTCAGGCAGATCTCTCAGCCGTAGTAGTAAATCATCTTTGGTCACCCTGACTTTGTCCATACTGTCAAGGTGGCTGACCTGGAGTCCAGGCCTGAGCTTGGGGGTGCAAGTAGTATGAGCTGGGAGCACTGAAAATGCCCACAGGAGCAAAGCTTGAGTGTTAGATTACCTCTTTCTACACCTCCTCTTTCCTGCCCAGAGAGCAAACTGCTGCACTCTAGGCAATGGCTAGACAAAGACAACACACAGGGAGTAGGAACAAGGAATTCAGGCTAAAGTGTGAACACACAACCTGACGTAACTACACACTACACATACATTTTCTGTGTTTATACCTTTTTATCTCAAACAATTTAGGACAATTTAGAAAATCGAGTATAAGAGTGCTGAAGGCTATAATTTCAGTGATTTATTTCTAAAATTCATCTATTTCTTCACTCTCTCTTGAATTTTCTTCTTCCTGATTAGACCACTTGCATGTTCTAGTGAAGTGTTTTCTCAAACTATTTCATTATTTTCCTTTGCTTCAAGTCTCTCCTTTTTTGTGCTGAAAAATATCAAGTTTTCACATCCTTTACCTTTTATTTCCCCAGATTATCTCCCTTTTTCTCTTGTTAAATGAGATATCATGCCTTCTACTGAGCCTACAGAGAAAGGCTCTTGGAAGGAATAGACTTGCTTGCTGGTAGTAGATACAAAGTACAAGTAAACAGAATAATTATATAAATCTAGTTGACTTTTCCTGCATCTAAAAATCACTGCTTTAACAAAATTTTATCTTAAAAGAGATTGGTTGCTTTTATCATGCCATTGGCAGAGTGGACAACAGGAGATCCCATCTTCCTTTTTTTTTTAAGGTCCATAAGAAGATGCACTTCAGAAATTAAATCCATGGATTTCTCAAACCTAAAACTGCCTCTCCCAAACAGATGACAAGTTGTAGAAAGCCAGGCAGAAACAAAACTTGTTTTACAGTGAGAGTGATTAGCCAATGGAACAAGCTCTTTAGGTGAGGGCCTAGATTAGCTTTCAGTTGAAGTCTTTATTTGGAGTTTGGCTACTTTTCAAAGAGAAAATCTATGCCAAAACAAACTTGTTGGGCCAACCCAAAACAGGTTGGAGTATGGCAGTAAGTAGATTTTGTGATAGCAAATAGATTAAACTATGTGATCTAAGGCAACTCCTGGCCCGTAAGGTGTGTATGACTATGAAGCCACGAGAGTGCAGTTCTAAAGCAATGCTCAAAGATTTGCTGTACACCTCACTGTTCTCCTCCATAATCTCTGCAGAGGACATGATACAAAGCTCCTCAAACAGCTCACTGGCCAGGGACAATGATAGAAGATAGACTCAGAAGACAAAAAATTGATTCAGGAATGACTGAAGAAGAGATGAGAGACGTGTAGAAGAATATGTGAAAATTAATCTAATTATACAAAGATACCTGAAGCAGCTTGAAAGTCAAGTAAGTGTTAAGTACCTCCAAACTGCAGTTTCCTGCAAAGAGGATTGACATATCCTGTTTTAGATGGTTTGTTTCCTGACAATGAGGTTCAAATTAAAAAATATAATTGAACTTCCTTATGGTATAAAGTACTGTAGAAAATGTACAAAGAACTGGACAGGGGAAAAAAGAGGATTCAGGCATTTCCACTGAAATACTGTCAAACCTACAAGGGACAGAACTTTGAAAGATGTCAGAAACAAAAGGCATCTGTTTATCTGCAGTCAGAAAAAGTCTTCATTTTTCTCCAAGTGTGCATACAACACACCAGCTTGGAGAAGCCAGAAGCCTTTCCATAAACTCCAGAAGGATGTCAACCAAATGCTACAAGGTATTTTCAAGTAATGGACACACACTGCAAAAAGAAGAAAACTCAGTCAAATTAACTGGCCTACCTAGAGGGTCTTCTCTCTGCCAGGAGTTGCTTTTTCTTCTTTCCTTCCCCTCCTGCCCCACTCCAAGAACTCTGTTGTTAGCACTGACCAAAGTCCAAACAGTGAATTTTAGTAAAATCATCCAAAATTTTTACTTTCACCCAGGTCAGAGAAAATACTGACATCTGAATGAGGAACCAACAGGTATGAGTCATCTGCTAGACTTTAATTTCAGGATTTAAAAACAAAGCAAAAAAAACCCAACAAAAAACAAACCAAAACAAACCTATTATTTTTCAAGGAATGCTATTTAGAAATCTTTTAGGAGAACTCTGTAGAAAAGTCCGATTTTTGGAACTTTCAGGTATGCAGTTAGCTTTGTGCAAGTAGGCAGTCAGATTGAAATCAACAGGGCAAGCAAAGTAAACACATTTGCCCCCAGAAACAAGGACAAATCAGTGACACAAGAATAAAACAAAGCATGTGCCTGTGATTGCAAGGATAAGATACCTTGATGACCATCTCGAGCTCTTAATTTTCATCCTCACAAAAATACCTTAGCAAATACTTCTGGTAAAAACATCGACCATGGACTCCAGCTGGCTTCCGTAGGTTGGCCACATTTACCATTAAAAGAACCCATGACGTTTCTGTGGATTCTCACATGAGGAAGACCACTATTGTACTTTCTTAAATGCCAGCATTTAAGGACCATGTAATTCAAATCATAATAACACTCAGAGGGGGCTCTTGCTCATCACAGTGCAATTAACTGGGGGTTTTAGACCACAGCTGTTTTTAGAGTTTCCAGAGGTCAAGAGGAATGTCACGTGCAGAAGCAATTATAATGCAGTGATTTACAATCCTCTTCACCATCATTGGCCCCAAATGATTAGTCACTGTCAGCAGAGGCTGTGGAGAAGCTGGCAGTACAGACCTACACAAGAAGAATAGCTGCACTTCTTGGTAGTGATTTGCCTATCGAGTACAGTCTTTGGAGAAAACTCCTGCAACCTTCTTCAACTGGAAAGATGATCTGCGTCTATGCTGCTTTGTCAGCATGCTTCCCATCATCCCTTCCCTGACCTTCTGTGCTGCCCTGGCCTCAGACTGTCTGCAGAGATGCCACAAAAGCCTCTCACTTGGTATGGCGGGCTGGAAAACTCATCAGTAGCTTTCTCAGAGCTGTCCAAACTCCTTACACACTGCAGGATACAAGTGCTAGTGAAATCCCTGCACACCCAAACTGCTCCCTGCCTGCCAAAGGCAGCATGTCTCCTCTGAGGGCACTTGTCACCCAGCACACCGGTGCAGGGTGACCCTATCACACCATATAGTATAGAATATCCCTTTGGCCTGTTCGTGTACCCCCAACCTACTTGCTGGCAGGGCAGTATTTCACAGCCTGTATTTACACACAGTACATGGGCTTTATCCCCTTCTACACTATGTATGATGTCTATCTTGCAATTTTATTCCTAAAAACTGGATCTCCTGTGCAGGCCCCTTGACCTTACTTTGGTTTATGACAACACCAGCTTTCAGAAGGATTTTGACTATTCTCTTCTTTTTCTCAAAAATTTCTGCTGTATTGCCCCACACAGTAGTATTATCAATATATTGCAGGTGTTCTGGAGCTTCCCCCTGTTCCAGTGCAGTCTGGGTCAGTCCATGGCAGATGGCAGGGCTGTGTTTTTACCCCTGGGGCAGTCAATTCCAAGTGTACTGGACGCCCTTCCAAATGAAAGCAAACTGTGGCCTGCATTCTGCTGCCAAAGGGATTGATAAAATGCATTAGCACTATAAATTGTGGCATACCACTTGGCTGCCTCTGACTCCAGTTCATATTGAAGTTCTAGCATGTCTGGCACAGCAGCACTCAGTGGCAGTGTGACCTCATTCATGCCACATAGTCTCCGTTTTCCATTAGACTTTCTCACTGGCCATATGGGGCTGTTAAAGGGTAAACAGGTCCTGCTGATCATTCCTTGGCTTTCCAGTCTACAGATCAGCTTATGGATGGAAATCAGGGAGTCTCGGTTGGTGCGATATTGCCACCAGTGCACTGTTGTGGTAGCACGTGTAATAGCACTGTGTGGTTGCGATTGGCACTTGCTCTTCAGCCCTCAGCAACCCCAAATAGAAGAGTCCTCTGAGAGACCAGGCAAGCAGACTTCTGCTTAATTTCCTACATCTCCAAGGCAGCTATACCAAAATTCCATCAGTACCCTCTCCTCAGGCAGTCTGTGCTGAGGATGCATGGAGCATCCGAGCAAGTCACAATGGGACGCTTTTGCCACTCACTCCCAGTCAGGCTCACTTCTGCCTCCAATAGTTTGCTGTTTGTATCCCTCTGTTTCTCCAGAAATACAGATGGGTTCTGACCCTTTATATGTACACTGTGCACCAGTGTCCACTAGAACTTTATACTCCTTTAGGTTTGATGTGCCAGGCCATCAAATCCACACAGTCCAGTTGTCCCTCTCCTCCACCTGGCTGGAGTCAGGACCCTTCTAGTCCTGGTCACAGTATTTGTTACTCACTTCTTGTAAACATGAATCATATGTCCTTTTATTAAGATTGGAAGTAAAATTAGCCCTTCTACTCTGGGGAACTGCCCACTGGAAACTGGAGCAGCAATTTTCCCAGAAGAAACCCCTTCTGTGATTGTTTTTCCTTGCAACTTGTGCCACTTTTCTAATAATTTTGCCAATGCCCCCTTCCCTATACTCCAATTCCAGGCTATGGGCCCTGTTATCCTAGGACTGGAGCAGCAATGTGACAATGCGCTCACATGGACAACAGCTGACATCTTTTTGCATATCTCACAGCTCACTCAGGGACAGGGATCAGGTGGTTACTGCCTTGTTTATGAGTTCTACCTCCTCCTCCTCTTCTTGTGATGGCCCTACTTCAGAGTAGCCTGCCTCATCTGCTTCTTCCCCCTTACGATGAGTTTCTTACCTTTGCAAATGAGCTGACTTTCACATCCGGTTTCTTCTTGCGTATAGATATATTGGCACAGACTGGTTCTCTAATGCAGCTGCAGGGCCTGTTAGAGTGGCTGCAGTGCCTGTCATTTTGTCATCAGATTCAGAGACCTTATTTTCCCCTTTAGGGTACTGAATAGTGTTGAGCAGGGCTTGGCAGGCATAAGCCAGACCCCAGCACATTGCAGTGATTTGTGCCTCTCTGGAACTGCCAGGGTGACATGCATACTTTTTCCAAATATTTTACTAGTTTTCCAGGATTCTGCACTCGTTCAGGGGTGGAGTTCCAACACTGTCCTAGGTATCCATTCTATCCCACACACCCTGCCACTCATAACTATCCAGCCTCTGGGCAGATCTCTGTGTGATGTTCTTAAATAGTTGTTTAAGCTCACACAAGACCTGATACACATTCAGGAGACACAGCAGCAGCAACATGGTTTAACCAACCCAAGGATAGTCAAAATTCTCTAGAGCTATTGCAACTAGCCTGGAGGAGAAGGGGAGAGTGAAAAAGTGGGGAGAAGTGTCCCAGGAGCAAAGGTAAAGAGTGTAATTATTAATAGCTCTGAGAGATGATACCCAAAGTACAGAGGTTATAGCAATGCTGAGTACAAATACCAGATTAATCACAAACCCCGCAATTTTACCATATCATAAACCAGTGTTACATAGTGCAACAAAATGATAACTTTAACCCAGTCCCCAGGGGTGATAAACAGCACCACAGGGCACATACACAGCAAGCAAGGTGTGACATAATGCAACCCTTAGAAAACCAACAACTCAAAGCAAATAAAGCTACACTGTGACCAGCGACTGTTAAACTAACACAATGAATGCTTATAACATATTTGTTTAAATGTGCTCTGGTCAGATCTGTCCTTATCTCAACCCTCTGAGGGCACCATAAACGACTCCTGGCTGGCAGCTCAGCACCACACAGTCACTCTCTCACTGCCCCCAATGCGATGGAGGAGAGAACTGGGACAAAAATATAAAAAAGCAAAATTCCTGGGTTGAGATAAAGACACTTTAATAGGACAGAAAAGGAAGGGGAAACAGCAATAATGATAGAAGAATACAGAAAACAAATGGTGCACAATGCAATTGCTCACACCAGCTGACCAATGCCCAGCCAGCTCCTGAGCAGTGGCCCCTGGCCAGCTTTCCTTCTAGTCTATATACTTGGCATGATATCATATGGCATGGGATAGCCATTTTGCCAATTGGGCTCAGCTGTCCTGGCTGTGCCCCCTCCCAGCTTCTTTTGTACCCCAGCCTCCTTGCTGGTGGTCAGCGTCAGAGACAGAAAAGTCCTTGGCTTCATGCAAGCACTGATCAGCCACAAGCAAAACATCAGTGTGTTATCATTATTCCCATCCTAAATCCAAAACCAGCTACTAGGAAGAAAATTACCTTTATCCCAGCCAAAACCAGGACAGTTTGAGTGTGCCACCAACATGTAAGCCCGGGTCTTATGAGAAGTTCAGGTGGCTGAGCTGGCAGTCTCTGGGCAGAGATAGCAAATGATGGTGGAGGTGCTTCTCAGGAGGCAGGTAAAGCAGGGGAGAAGGGAGGAAAGAAGGCAGCAGGTACAGCACCAACACTCAGTAACTATGTCTCCCTGTGCACCCCACAACCCCTATGGCATATCCACAGGCCATCAAATGGGCATTACTGTCAGCTCTATCAATCAGATATGACTCCTGCAGACTGCAGCCCAAAGCACAGCCTGAGACATGGTAAGATTTCAGGACAACCTCGAGCATGTAAGTGCACATTTAACAGATAGGCACACATCTTTTAAAGCCAAACCTCGCCCATCAAGCAGCAGTCAACAGTCCTTTCACAATTCTCTAACCAGAGAATAAACTTTCCTTCAGCCACAGTGCAAATATCTCCCAGCAGCTCTGCCAGAATCTCCAGCCCTGGGAGAGAAACCCTTCCTAGCTCTATCTCCTGATCCACTACATCCATTTTCAGCGAAACTTAACAAGGGTACCAGAGCAAACCAGTAGTGATTTCTGCATGTACGCGGAACAGGGAAGAGCCACCACATCAAAGCAGGAGTGGCCACAGCTGACCTGGAGACCAGTTACTGTAGGAATCCCACTATGAAAGTCTTCATAAACAAGCTGAGCATGACCAAAGATACCAATTCCCCTCCTTCCAAACCAGCCTGAAACTTGCATAACAAAGCCTTGGGGTCTGAAGTTCCTTGAAAACTACTTTTTCAGCCCAAGATTATGCAGATTTTCGTTCCTGATGATAGTGCTCCTTTCCCTGGCAGCAATCCTAAGCTCTCCTAATGCGGCTCAGATGAAGCTGACCAGCATCATGAGTGCACTAGTTCATTTTCTGTTTCGCTTATTTTTTCCCTTTTGGCTGGGTATTGCTGTTACATAATTTTTTCATCAATATAGGGGAGGGCATTATTTATAGGGGATTACAGGGATTACTAAAGCAAACCATTTGCACTTTCCAGTGGCTGGTACAACTTGCGATATCTTACCCTGCCTCATAGTTAGCAAGTTGGAGGATCAAACAATTTTGGTTTGATTCTCCTCCAGCATGCTGACGCAGCACAAGTCTTGTGTCTACACTTTGAGCGTGCTGGGCACAGACCCATATCCACCAGCTGCTTCCAGTACTCCACTGTGCAAACATACAGACTGCTTCAGGGCAGGAGGGAGGGATGCGCTTTGATTCCCCCCCCCCCCCCAACATTCCTACACACCTCTGGTGTGTACTTAGCATGGGTCCCATCAGCTTCTCCACATAGACCCTTTGACACTCTTCTCCATCACACTTTTCACCCACTGTGATCTGTTATGACCATGGCTGCAGCCACTTACTGCCAAACAGCCTTGCCCCATCCACTCCACCACCCCAGTGTTATGGGGCCCTGCAACTTCTAAGGTGCTTACCTCCTTGTCATTTAAAGAGTGTATTTTTTCCATGACAGTTCCACTCAGCAAAAGAATGGGAATGATGCCTGTGCATTAATAAAATAAACATCCTGCTCTCTACATTTTCCTCAGTCATGTATCTCCCAGTTACCAGTGCATACAGACAGAACAGATTCTATATGACATTTTCATTCTGCTCATCACATACAAAAAACAGGGGAGCAGACAGCCTGCAAGAACAGTGAATATGCAACAAGCCTCCTCCCCCCTGCCTCACCCCACTGCTGCTATCAGGGTGAATTGTGAAGGGAAACAAAAAGCCTTTTTCTCCCTGCATGTAACTTTCACATCAGCCCTCAGCAGAAAACTGAGCTGAATTTACCTCACTACCACAATCAGAAGCTCCATGGGAGCCCTGCACGTGTTGGGTGCTCTCCAAGTTGCACCAACAAACCCCTGCATGGAAGGGGATTATGTGAGTCTTCATCAACAGTTCGGAAGTCTAAAAGCCCTGCTAAGGTGGCTAAAGGGAGAGGAGTGCATCAAGAAGGTACTGTCAGGATACATCTGTTCCAAGAATTCAGCCAGAGGCCTCTTAATGAATTCAGTGGAGCCAAAACTATCCAACTCCCAAAACTATCCTCAACGCAAATGTGTCGAAGATCTTAATAAGCCAGATTTTCTTTGTGCCGCTCGCAAAACAAGGTTGACTTGGCAGCCCAAGCACAATGCAAAAAATAACAGGAACGAAAACTCCCTAGGTTTACAGCGAACATTACCTCCCATTAAAAAATGCTTTTAGAAGGCAACTTTAAGTGCTCCAAACTGGAATCTGTCAATACATTACTCCTCATCTTAACCAGCATTCAATAAATGGCAACTCCCACTCCTCTGCAGCACGGCACAAATAGCTGTGCAAAGGGGAGCAGCATTAGCCTATGGTGCAGCTGCAGCCTACATATTTTTAAAGGTCTGTTGAAGCAGCACTAAGAAAGCAACAGATCACATAGGTCACAAACAGCAACACATTTTTAAGCTTTCCTCTGTGCAGCAGTTGGGAAAATGCGTGTTTTGGCACTGCATCCTTTCTCACTTTTATCCTATCTAAACCTCAGCATTCTAGGAAAGGACACAGTAATGATTTCCTTTGAATTTCTCTTGTTCTGCTTCAGTGGGTGGAGGGACATAGCACCAGTCCCCATGAATTTATTAGGCATCTCATTTGCTATAGCTTGTGTTTTTCCAAGAGCTCTTCAGTCAGATGTGAAAATCGTGCCAGCAACAATGTTTGAAGAAAGTGAATCATGAGATCTAAAAGGCCAATAAAAAGAACTCAATTTTTAAACAGTACTCTTGAGTTTTAAGCCTGTGATTACATGCCACAAGTTCAAAGTATCTAGAAGTTTTGCCTTCAGATTCTTGAGCATTTATGCCGGAGACAATGGCATGCTGGACAGACCCTAGGAGCTGCTTTGAGCAGAAATAATGTGTGTCAGACTGATCATGTCTTAATAGAAATTTCTATGACTCCAGCAGCACTGCTTTAAATTTCTAAGTCTTCCTCATAACAGAGCATAGCAACTTACTAAACAGAAACTGATCTCATTAAGTGACAGGTGATGTGTTTCAGTGATCAAAGCCTAGATTCAACAGTAGGAGTCCATGAGTCATGTCAACTGTTGCCATTCTAATTATTCCTGGGATGATTTCCAAAACAATACATCCCTGTGTGCTTGCTCTACCCAGCTCAGCCTGCAGCTCTGAAGTAGAAGCCCAGCAGAAAAATGATTTTCAGAGTACCATTAAAACATTTAGTGATAGAAATATTCTGCTGACACTGAGGATCCTGGAATTCTTTAAGCTCACACTATCAACAGATGGGAACTTGACAGACTAGTCAGCTATACACAAGATGCACTCTTGGTCCTTGGAAGCAAACCACTGCATGCACAAATTTCCTGCGGTCAAGCCAGTGGCAACAGAGTGCTCTGCAGAGTGCCTTACTGGTGCAGCACCCTGTCTATTGAAGAAACCTCCAGAGCTTGAGACTGAGCTGAGAGAGACAAGATCAGGAAAAAATGAGTGATTAAAGACATACCTCAGATCTTCATCATAAAACCACTTGTGCTTGTTTGTTTGCTGATGGTTAAGATGGAGAAAATAAAACACTTCTGAGCCAGGAGAACTGCCAGTTGTTATTTTAATACTTACCCAACTCTGTGTATCTCCACAATCCCCAAACAAGAAAACCAGAGTATCTAGGAGCATAAAGCTACTTATTTTATACACCCAGAAACATAATCTAAGGATGGGATGAAGAGCGTCACTACTGGATTCTTTGGTAAACAAAATTTAAAGTACTGGTATTCAAACCATTTAAGCCTTTGGGAATACTAATGGAGTTTGACATTTTAGGTATTTGGCCACAGTTTGGCTGCACAGGCTCTTCTGGCTCTCCAGTGACAGTGCAGTGTCCTGAAATTCTAGTCTTGGAGATTGAGAGTCGCTCACAGCCTAGTGGGACAAGCCAGCTATTGACAATCAAAAAGGTAAACCCATCTGAAAGACATGCTAAGGTTTCCCTTCCTCTGTGAAGATAATTTATGACCATTAAAGGTACAGTTACTAGCCTTCTTCCATGGCTTAACTCAGAATGTTTGCTCAAACCCACAGCTACTCCACCTTCTGATCTACTCATGTCCATTCCTGTGTTTACAGCTATGGAAAGAGAAGGCACACCCAAAAGAGCTACCTACCAGTTTGGGTGGCTGACTGGGCTAAACAAATTGCAAGCCAAGACTCCTTCCTCAGCCTCCCCCACCCCACAAGCTATTAAAACAGCAAAATAAAAAATGTTCATATTAGAAACTATCAATTATGAGGAAAATAGCACATCCAGTTGAGAGCCAGCTACTCAGCAGGCCTTTTATAAATAAATCTTGCTGCTGAGAAAGCACCAATGCTTATGTACTCCACACACAGGGAAGACAAGCATGGCTCTGCTTGTAGCCACTGGTTTCAGGGGTCAGTGTTTCTATCCTAAAGGCAAAGAAGACTCTTGGTTACTTCCCTCTGCATGCTCAGTACTACAAAACCAGGAGCTGCAGCTCCAAAAGATGCACTACTACTGATCAGCTCTTGGGATGAGCTGGACTCGGAAGCCCCAGGCTTCTGCTCTTGACATCCATCAATCTTCTGTTAAGGTCAGAAATGGGTCCCACAGAAAGGAGCAGCACGAATGTCTGACTGACCAAAGGTCAGTCTTACAACAAATAACATCATGTATTTAATAATAAGCTGTTAGGCTCATCTCCAGTGAGCAGCTAGGATTTTCCTACTGAATGCAGGCTTCAACCTAGAAATTGGAACAAATTAAATGCAAAATTTATTACTATGCTGAAGGAAACTGAATAAAGACAAACGTACAACATTTGTGTGTGTACAGCTTCTGTTGATCATCATCTTTGTTTTGTGAAGCTGGAAGCTTATATATTCCCTTTTCTATTCGAATGAAATCTAGGGCCCAAGTCCAAACCAGAGGCAAAGTGACTTTAAACTACAGGTTTTCTCTTCACATTCTATTTAATAAAAGCTTCTGAGAAACTCTTGAGTAAGACACATTACTTAAAGCATTCTGTGTTTCCCTACTTGTAGTTTGTGCTTTCTGTGCTGCCAATCTGAATTTTCTGCAGCCCAACAGAAAGGGCAGCTCAGGGAGCCAAACCTGCAGCACAGACTTACAAACATAAGCTTATATGTGTATGGAAGGAGGGCCTGTTCTACAAAGAAATATCATTGATAAGAAAAGCTCTGCCTGGAGCAGGCATTGGAGCAGACAGCAACCACATGATCAAAAGTGGCAGTAACTACAAAAATAAAAGCACATCTAATATAGAACCACCTTCAGTAAGCATGTAGTGCATTCCCTCCATTCTTCCAGCATTTTTTCCAGGAGAGACAAAATGTGAGTCTGCTCTTAAAAGAAAAGCAGATTGAAAAAACAGAAAAACACACCAGAAAACCAAACCCCACAAAACCACACGCATTCATTTCTCCTAAATAAAGACATACAGAAAAAAAAAAAAAAAAACAAAAACGCTTCCTCCTCATTTTTCTAATGCATTTTTTCCTTTAGAAGATACTTAGAAAAAACCCACTGGTTTCTCCCTCCTCCCTCCCCATAGCCCCCCCCACAAAGTTCTGCATCCAAGAAGAAAAGCAGCACACAAACACCCTCTTTCCCCCAAAAAATGACCCAGCTACTCCCACGAAAGAGAGACAAACTCATGATGAAATAGCACGCTAAGGAGTAGTCACACCAACAAGATCCATCACAGGTCTCTCGGAATCTGACCTTGGCTTCCAAGGTTTCTTTTACAGAAATAACTATACATGCACTCCTTCAGAAAGAGAAATTGCCAGTGCATTCCTTCAGTAGCATGGGGGAAATACAGACATCCTCTGGAAGCTACTGAATTTTTGTGAGACCTGCAGGAGCTTGTCCTGTGTCATCTTCCATATGCATTGCTTTTTTCTCTGTGTTCATAAGAGCAGAAGAAAAACAAAATATGCATTAAGACCTTCATCTTGATGTTTTCCTCAGTTTGAAGTGTCCACCTGGGTCTAGCTGATGGTAAAACAAAGCATCTGTCATTCTTCTGTTCATATACAAGTACAGCCATTCTCTAACCTGTCACCTGGAAGCTTCTGGCCTTTTCTTTATATTTTTTTTACCTGTACTTTGAACAGAGTCATTACCTTAAAGAAAGCAGTATGATACATGTCTTTTGGCAGCATAACTTATTTTTTCTTGTACCTTTTCTGCTTTAAAGAAAAATGAGTCAGTTTATTTTTAATCACACTTTTATTAACTTTTTCAAAAAACAAGCACAAAACCCCCCTCCAAAAAATCATCCTGTGTTGCTATATTTAACACTGTAGATTTCTTAATCTCTTATGTAAATATACATATTCTGCAGTAATCTGTCTTTAGAAAAAGAATGCTATTTTTAGCATTCTGGTGATAGACAAATCTTCATTATCAATGTAATGCTCTAAGAAAAGAAAATCCATTTTCAGAGTTGTCAAATATCAAGATAAGCATAGAGATTAAGTCTATTCAAATTATTCTAAACAAAAACTATTACAACAGCTTTAGTGTACTATGTCACACACATAACAGGGCCAAAAATGATTATTCATAATGGTCATCAGTTATCACAATTGTTTTCCAGAACAGGAGTAAAAATTTTTTTAAAGGCTTCAAACACACTACTTTGAGTATTTCACTTCTTGGCAATTAGTTTATCGTTATAGTTGACTGGGATTATGCCACTGCATTCTTCTGTCTTTGATAGAGGATGCTTTATAAAAGCACGTCTAATTACATCAATATCACGTCCTAAATGATCCATCATGGTCGTTACAATCGTAGGTGGGGCCTCTAAGTCTATCAAAAAATACCTGCAATGAGAAACATACACACAATGTAAAAAAAAATATCTGTACTGCAACAACTTTAAGTCATGTAACTGTTCTGTGGGATTTCTTGAATAAAATTGTTTTGCTGACATTTTGGTACCAGAACTGTTATAATAAAACCTCAGTATTATCCTAATTTCAAATAAGAAAAATTCAGTTGAAGCAGGCTCAGCCTGAACTCTTCTTTGTTGTACAGCACTGCCTACCCAAGGAGATTAAAGAGAACTTACTCTTCTTGCACATATTACATTCATTTCCACCTCTTGATGTGAACAGTCTTTCAAAAAGGTGAGGTGACACATTCATTTCGGTTACAACATGCATCCTCCTTCTTCGAATTCGTGACATTGTTTCTTTGGGGAACAGATGCCAGTGTGAACCATCTCAAGCTTACACACATACAGGCACATTTCTTCCTTAAAAGTTCTGCTTCGGAGCTGAATGGAAATTATAAAAAACCAGGGGCAAAGGAAACACAAGGAGATGCATTTACCCCAAATTAGGTACATCTTTGATGGGAACACGGCTTAAAGTTTTAATCTGAGGGTAGGAGCTGAAGCTGTGTACTCTGCTTGCACAGCTGGGACTTGCCCTGCTGAACTTGGTGGGACTGAGAAGGTCTTACTTCAACACATGCACAGCATGTATAAAACGCAGTGTTTCAAGCAAGTGCTTCCTGCCCACCACAAAAGCTGTCTTTGACATCTATAAAGAAAAAGCCAACCACCTACCTACAGGAAAGAACACAGCTCCCCATTAATATCTTAGGTCACTGATGTTACCACTGCAATGAAGCTCCTTTGCTGAAGAGCTGCACTTTCTTCCTGAGCTCAACTATAATTCTGGAAGAGGCTTTCAAAACTCCACTACACCCAAACAAGCAAAGCAGTCTACTGCAATTCAGGAGTCCCATTTCAGACAAGGGACACAATTGAAAGCTGCACACTAACTTAATCTCAGATATGCAAATTCGGATCCCATCTTTTAATATGAGATATACCTTAAATTCATTAGCAGCATAAGGTCTACTATTCTGGCAAGTTATGAGCAACCTAGTGACAGCCATCATACTAATGTGAAAAAATGAGTGAGCCATGTCACTGGCCATCCATCCTTCCTTGAAATGCTGCATATGAACTAGTAGCACTGTCAACAGAGCTGTAACACATTTGACTGCATTGGCACGGCCCTAACTACCGAAAAGACACTACAACTGCCTTAGAAATCCAGGTGAAGAGACCTAACCCCTCATTTCCAAGACTATCAGTAATTTAAAGGTTAAATGTACAGCACAGAACTTGCCACCTAGCTGTTTCATTTTCATCTTTACACATCTTCTTATGAAAATTCCTCCTAGTCCACTCAAGCACACCTCCCCATGAAGCATCAGTATAACCTGAAAGCAATATCCCTTAACTGAAGTTGTATTACCCAAGCAACATCAAGCATCCCACTTCAATTTAACAATTGTACCTAACAGAGAGGACTTTGTTCTGCAAGAGGTATGGATTCTTACTAAGCCAACAACAGTCCATCTTCATAAAGGTAATGTTGGAGGGCAAGTTCCCAAGACCAGAAGCTGAACTTGGGCTCTGAACAGGAAATAGAGGAGATGGGGTCATGAACAATGAATCTGCTCATGTTCTTTATGCTGCATGGAGTTCATTTTCATCCAACTAAAAGTGCTACCCCAAAAACATTACACACAGCAGACCCATTGGGCCAGAAATGACTCAAGTAACACATGCTGAATGACTGCACAGGGGTGCAATCCACCTATGGAAAACATGATGAAGATGCCTTTCTCCTTAGCCAGACACAGAATCATAGAATGGTTTGGGTTAGAAGCGACCTTGAAGATCATCCAGTTTCAACTCCCTGCCAAGGGCTGGGACGCCTTCCACTAGACCAGGTCACTCAAAGCCCCATCCAGCCTGCCCCAGGGATGGGGCAGTCACAACTTCCCTGGGCAACCTGTGCCAGTGCCTCAGCACCCACAGGGAAGAATTTCTTCTTAATCTCTAATCTAAATCTACATCTAGTCCTGAACCTCTTACACAGGCATCTGCATTAACAGCCACAATTCTTCTCTGAAGCCTTTTTCAGAAAGGCCTGGCTGAAGCACTGAGTCCTTGTACTCGAGAGGTCTGATAGCAAAAAAATCTCCCTGCAGCCCACAGTGAGGCGACGAATGCTCCAGAACAGACACCCAGCTTGTGTGGCCTGCAGCCTAGCATCTCTGAAGCCAAGGGACCACTGCCAGGTCATGTCAGCAAAGGTGCTGCTCCTCTGACTGCAGAAAGGCTACTGAAAGCTACAGGAATAATTTGCCTCAGGATGAATTTGGAAGAACTCTGGTGGGCTCAGTCCTCCACACAAATCTTCACAGGCTTCAATGGGGAACAGGGTTTGGCTTAATATATTTGGTAAACCAAACCTACTCTTTGGTTTATCAAACAGCTTACTGTTTTCTCATCTCCAGAACTAAGAGATGCCACCTGGTTAAAAGTTTAGGGAGAAAAAATAATTTTTAAGCTTGGACAATTCATTTGAAATACTGCACAGCAACATCTGAAGGATGCACACCCCTTAAAAAGGGAAAGTCATTTTCTGTTAAAGCCATTAAAAGCCACTGGTAAATTTAACAGATGACACTTTACTCTTCTCCTTGGGAAGAAGCCTTCCAGATCCTCACACAGTTACAACTAACAGGAAGGAGGACGGGGGGAGAAAAATCTAGCTAGTGATCGTCCACCACTTTCATGCCCCCGTCCCTTAGCACAAGCATTCATTCGGACTTCAACCTGTGCCCTCTGCCGCACCATTTTATCCCTCCGTTCCTCAAGAATTTCATTGCTGCTTGCAAGCCGTACGCTGCTTTTCATTGTGTTCCTAAAACGGCAAGAGGTTTTTTTTCCTCCAAAGGCTGCTTTGCAACTTTGTGCTTTCTCTCACGTTAGCAAATGGTGGAAATTTCCACTGACGCACTGTTGATAACTGAAGGAGAAGGGGGGATGGGAGGATGAGCTGTTACAGCATATCTTTATGACTCCTCGCAGAATAGGTATTTTATCTGAGGGTACAGAACCGCAGTAACTGGGGACAATGTGAGTTTTTAAAAACAACCACCACTCTTCAATGTTAACAAGCAATGATTGCCTTCCTGTGCCAAAAAACAGAGAAGGAAAAGAGGGCCAGCGTAGCAAATGTTATTTCTTCATTAAAGAAAGAGAAGAAACTAATGGCTGCAAAAGCAATAACCAAACACAATTGACAATGCAAGCCCTGAGGGGATCTGGAACCTCTTCCCCCCCAAATATACACATTTAAATTGGCTGTCTGGAGGCCATGGGGTTTTTTGAACCCACCCTCAATGAGGCTTGCAGCAATCTTCATTTCAGGCAGTGATCTATGACCCAATACACAATGCTGTAGCTACTGTTTGTGTAATAAACAAAACCAAACCCCAGTAAGACTTACAGATAGGGAAAAATACAGGAATGTAGGAGGGAAACCACCTCATTCCTGCAAGCAAAAATGCAAAAGCATTTAGATTCTCTAAGAGTCAGCCAAGTCATCAGCAGAGAAATGCAGGAAAATTCCATTGATTGACTATAAGACCGCAGTTATTTTAGTCATCCTGCTCAACTGTAAATAGAAGGATGATTTAAATACAGGAGAGCTGAGTGAAATATTGAAACAATGCATTAAATGAAAAAAATAATTAACATGATATATGATCTCAAATAAAGGAGGACATGTCTTTGTATAGGAGAGAGAAGGAGAAAATAGGAAAAAGATGCCAGGTTTCATTTATCCTTTTTAGCATATCCAAGCCAGAAATTGAACCCTGAGAAGTAAGGATACTAAAATATTTTGCTTTCAAATGGACCGCCTAGGACTTCAAAGAACTCTGAAAACCACCTGGATTATGACTCAATTTGAAATCCTCCTAGAATATGTCTCTGTCGACCTGGGAAGCAGGGGGAAAAGCACACATATGGTGGACTTGAAGGAGCATGTATGGTCCCATGGTTGTGCCCAAAACATCTGTATGCCTCAGTTTCTCCTTTACACAGTGGCAGTAAGTGTAGATAAGCTTCTCCAGTGGGGAGGTAGAAGATACAAAGGAAAGAAAATGTTCTGATGAACAGGTAGAGGTGAAGCATTGAACAGTAAACCAGGAAACTGCCTGGAGGAAAGCAAGCTGCAGCGCCCTCATGAGAACTACTGGACATTCATTCTCAGAAGGTAATCCTATATAAATGATTTTTTTTTTTGCTACCTGAAAGATCACTTCATCCTTGGCATCACTGTGTTGCTCTGAAGGTAAATTGCTTTTCCACTCAACTCTTGTGGTAGCTACCCATCCTCAGCAGGGCAGGACGGCAAGCTCATGCTCTGAAAGATTACCATTCTGCAGCTGGAAGGACTAGTACATGTGTTACTTTCAGCTTTTAGAAAATGCATACAGACTAGTTGGAAGTCCCCTGAAAATGACCCGGACAGCAAAGGGGAAGTACCTGATCAAAACCAAAAGCTGGTGCCTTAGAAATTAGACTGCCACAGCAATTACGCAACCCATGATGAGCAAGTACTTCGAGGGAAAATACATTTTACAATCCACAGCCTTCAGAAATTTCATTTGCGAAATTCTATACATACATGACTGTTATTAAGCTAACTGAATAATGGAAAGGAATTTTGCAGCATTGCAAGGGAAAAAAATACTGTTACAGTGCAAAAGAGAAACCAGCCTGACCTATCCTGTGTACCTGAAAAGCCATGCTCACTGGGCTGCATTTGAAAAGTTGTTATGAGCAGGACTGAAGTTACCCAGCAAGTATTAATTCTGCTCATGTCACTTCTCTGCCTTCTGCATAATTTACAGCTTAAAAAAAAAACAACAACCCAAAATGGTGACTGATTCCCATTCCACCAAGCCCACTATCTGAGACTGGTCATCACATTTAATCCATGTGCTTACACAAGGATGCTAACAGAATTCAGTGCATTGGAAAATGATGCTGGCACCTCAACAGCACAAATTATTGCGCAGCACCATTCCTTCTGAAAAGCACCAAAACTGAAAATTGCATTCCCACAGGTAAGGTGAAGGGGGGAAAAAAAAGACACTTCAGGGCTTTGAGGCACATCCACACTTACATGTAAGTGCATGTGGACAGCACTTGAAGGAAAAGTAATGATTCAACTCATCAATGAAGAAAGCCCCATCTAGTGGAAGAAGACAATCAATTGAGCAGAAAGTACTACAAATGTGCATAACACTCAAGTATCCAAACTATTTTTGTTCTCATCCAAGTGCATTACAGACCCAGAACTCCTTTTTATTGAAACAGATCATGATGTTCTAAACTACGAATAGAAACAACACAGGCTGTGCATTAGCTATACATTTAGTTTGGTGCTATTAAGAAAGGAAAGCTTGCAACCCCTTTAATCTGTTTTTCTTTCCTCCTCTTTGGTCTTCAGCAGCCATAGAAATCATCACAAGAATCTAACCTGAGTGGAGCTAAACGTGTCTGTACATTTATCTGCGGGAAGAAGTCCCTTATGCAATAGTTTGTGTTTTATTAGGGGGTGGGAAGCAGAGGAGAGTTGTTGAAACTCTTGAACACTCTCCAGGGAACAGTTCTGACAGGTAACTTATTATTTTACTCTTACAACGTAAATAAAATCACATCCAGACCACGTGGGTTATTGAAAGACACTTCAGCATCTTTTGTCTCCATGCTACTTGGCCACAAGCTGCTTGTTTAAAAATAAGTTGCATGAATAGAGTAGCTCAGCTACTTTATGGGAAGAGAAGTTTGAACTTGTAACATAATTTACAAAGATATGTTTCCACAGTCTTCAAATGTCTTTACACAGTGCTCAATTGCTAAAATACTCCTATTATAATTAGCTGTTCCTTGTGTATTAGACCACTGAGGCACCAAGAAATTAGTTGTGCCCCCTCTCCTGAGACCATGCTTTGGCAAAGCAATGTTATGTCACATACTACATAATGAAGGCAAAACACAAGAGGCTGTCACAGGAGGACCAACTGCTTTAGACCCTAAACCAGCCAGAGGAGGTAGGGAAGGCCAGGACAGTCTCCAAGCCTTCCTCATCATAGCAGAGGGGAACCTGGTACTCAAGTTCAACACTTCCAGCTCCTGGGGAGCAACTGTAGCACTGCAAGACCTGGAAGCCAAGTTAAGACCACACTGGATTCTTGGGAAAGGACCTCTTTACCTTTACATGTTCCCCTATGACACAAACAAGTCCATATCACAACTAAAGTTGCGACCTACATTTTCTGACTCCTGATCCCATTAGATGCTATCACTGTATATACGGTGCTCCCCAGGGGACACTGGCAATCACCAGGGTCCCTGCACACCTCCTACAAAAAATTCTCTATGCACAAGCTCCCAAAATACAATTTGTCAAGAACAAAAGACCCGAGTTTGCTATTTCAGAGAACAAGTGGGCTGATGAGATAACTGGGAGTGAACAGCAAAACAAAAAGATTAAGAGACAAGCAAGCAAATAACAAAAGAAAACTGCCGTCTTTTCAAAATCAAATTTGAAAGGAGTAAAAAAAAAACAAGGCAACAAAAAGCTGGCAAATAGAACATGGAAATTGTTATGAATAATCAGAATTACACACAGTTTAGCTGGAGAACTTGCAAATAAAATAAGTGAAATAATAAAAATGTGGAGAGAAAGGTCAAAACCATCACTGTATTACAGGTAGATGTAATTGGGGAAAGCAGGCACATATAAGAAACAAAGTAGAAGGGAAAGGCCATAGTGCTCTATTGATTTACAAAACTGTACTTAATCTGAGCACTGCTCAGGCTGATGTATATCAGCCTTTCTACAAGAGAGATAACAAAAATAACAATGGAAGCAACATTTGGGGGAGGGGTTGAATAAAATCATTTACAACAAATCTGTGGGGCATAGCAAGATTCTCAGTGTTCAAAACCCAGTTATCCCTAGTCCCTTTCTTCTCCCCAAAGCTTGTCAAAGCTCCTTCCAGTTTAATGGACTCCTGGTCTGCAAAAAGTTTGAGTCATTACCTTTCCAAAGGAGTGTCTGAACCTTCCTTTTTTAAAGAGCTGTTTTGTAGCCACCCTTGTATCATCTCCCCTAAAGTAAAAATATCCTACATACCAACCACATCCCCTAAACCACCCTCTTTATCTGATGCCCTGAAGCATGAAGTGTCACAAGCATATGATTAAGGCATAGCCTAGCAAGGCCAAAGAAAACAGGTATGCCGCAAAGTGCAAACCCACAGACTGTGCTACTGAGATCTATCATTTTACAACCAGTTTCAATGTTCTCCGCTTTGGCACTGACCAAATATGTGCAGTGGCTCTGCAACACCATCACCCAGCCCTGATCTGGACTCTAAAGGGGTCTGCTTTGAGGGATTCAGTGCTTCTGTATTGTCTCAAACAGCAAACAAACCAAGAGTTTAACATTCCTTAAATTCAAACACTAGTACACACCTTATTTAAATCAGTTGACTTTTGTTCCAGAAACGAAAACCTCCCACTGCAAGTAATACAGCATTTAAAAAAAAAAGAAATGCATGGTGTTAAAAGCAATTTAAAAATAACTCATTAAAAATGATAAACAAGTAGTGGCGAGTGAAAGAAATAGTTGGCACAAATCTAAAAGCCCATTAGGCAAAAAGGTTAGTAATCCTTATTTACATTCTCACACTCTTCTTTCAGAAAGACAGTGCCCATGCACAAGTTACTCAATGCCTCAACTGACATTACATACCTAGCCCACACTGGAACCAATGGGTCCTTGTCACCTTGTAGATTAATAAAATGTGACAAGTATTTGTTACAAGTTTGTGAGATGTTATTGGAATCACTCTTACATCTATAAAAAAGAAATGTTCTGCGATACCTAAGTGTGAATTAGCAGCTAATTCAACTTCAGTTTAATATCAGTAAGCCAGTGATTTAAAGTCTGATTCCTCAGACATATCCACACAGCTCCTGAAACACATAACTTTCATAATTACTTAAATGCAAAAGTTGTCAAAATAAAAAAAGTGTTTTCTGTCAAAAGAGATGCATTGAAAAGAAAGACCTAAATTTGCTTTAATATATCCTCAAATGCACACACACCACCTGTTCAGTGACTATAATTTCCCAAGAAGAAACAAGTCAATTATACGTATGATCTGAAGTCTTCAAAGCTGCCTGAGAGAGTAACACTGCTCATTCCAGTGACAGCTGTGGGCCACAGTCCCCTATGGCAAGCTTTGAAAAATCTCAGCTTTACAGATCAATTGGCAGTAAGATTCTCATTCTTTGTAAAGCCTCCTGGATATTCTTTAATTTGTAACATGCCTGTAATGCAGTGTATCTGAGACAGACAGTGCTGAAGCACTACAGACTCATAGGGGAAGCAGCACTTTATTAAGGAGACAGCAATCCTCTCTATTGATTTATGAGTATCTATTTTCCAGTTTAATTCTTCACTGTTCACCAGAACCACCACCAGAAGCAGACCAAGTCCAGCAGTAGCTTTGCTGTGCACATTCCACTTGTGTATCCTTTCGCTGACACTCAGTTTTATGATATGCTGTATAGGAAGACTTGAATTGCAGTTAAAAACTGAATTAACTAAATGAAGAAAAGCCCTTCTCTTGGGAGAAGGAGTGACTACTTGCCACAGCTACTGCTGCTCTGCTGATGGCCCCTAATCTGAGATTAAGAGACAGTCTGGGTAGCACTGGGGTTTTACAAGGGAGCAAAGCTATGCTGGTGAGGAAGGCTGCTTTGTTCTTTGTTTTTCATTCAAACACCCCACTCAGGTGAGGGGATTCTGTGCCATCCTGAGTGACAGGAAGACTGTGCAGCAGTCACTAGGACAGGAGCTCTGTGACCCACGAATATTGTATGGCACTAATTTTCATACAACTTGTTGCTACAAATATTGAGTTTCACTGATTTCCATATAATTCACTCGACAACAGGTCCAAGGAAGCAACAGATCCAGCATCCATCCTAAGTGTCCAACCATCTACATACTATTGGAAAATAAACTCTGCTAAGAATCACGCAACTTCAAAAAGGCAAACAGAAATAATAAAAGCTTTGAAAGATTCAACACTCTCCACCCCAGACACACAGTAACACTCGCACTCCCACAGAAGTCCTTAAAAAGCCCAGGCTAAGGAAAAGGTGACACAATCTGTACCACTTACTACACCCCTCTACACTGCCTTGATAAGATAGGGAACACAGAATCAAAAGTTGCTTGTGAAGGAGAAAATACCTCAGGATTTCCCAGTACATAGGGGTGTAATTCACTCAGCTCAGTGAGAGTTCCTGAAAAGGCTTCTTTAAAGAAAAAAAAAAAAACAAAAACAACTTTGTCCTCTTAAAAAGAATTATTACATTTTACAGATGCTGTAAAGTTTAACTGGTTGATTTTATAAGGTGGATCAAGAACTGACTTTTCTCCTATTCCTAAATTATGTTTAATATCCCAACTAATTTATCCTCCAGACCATATAAAATATTGGATGCTAAACCAGGAATCCACCATACCTGTACACTGACCTGCCATCTCCCCAGCAGTAGCTACAGAATATAATTCTCCCACATTGCCAGGTACTGAAACTGCCTGCTGATAATATCCCATGCCCCCCTGAATTCAAGTTCTCACACAAAGCAACTTTTTCCTATAGTAACAACTTTTCTCAATCACTTCTCTTGCTCAAGAAGCCAAGCAATTTAGGGGAGGGAACTGTCACATTCAAATCCAGAGCAAGTAGAATGACTGCTAAATATTTAGAGACACTTAAACTAGGAGGTGGAGGAGGAAGAGCAATGGCAACATTAATCTGATGGCTTCCTGCCTGTATTTCAAAACATGATTGCAATTATTTGCTGGTAAACCCTTGCCTCATTCAGAACACAGAATATGTCTGTTCTGCAGACTCTGCAAAGAAGAGGGTCATAGTTTACACATTGTCCTGCTTATTAAGTATTAATCTGCTACAGTAAGTGAGGTAAGCTAGTTTACATGTCTGAAAATGCCCTGGAGAAATGGCTTCTATTAATCTCTGCTATAGTTCCTGTGATGCTGGTTATTGTCTTCTCCTGAACTGATTTCCCTCTTGAGGAACCCAAGACCTGACCTGCATAAGCACTGCCACCCAAGCCAAGCGGACATCCAAAGTGGTGAAATGTTAGAGTGCCAAATACTCTAGGGGAAAAGAAAAATATAAGCTAAAACCCGCAACTTCAGCATCCAAACTCAGTGGAACTTAAGTCTTCTGCCTTAGCTCTCCACCTATAGGAGAGTAACACCAGCCCCTTGCTCTGCTGAAGCCATCAGAAAAGACTAATGGTTATAAAAGGCTTCTACTCCAACAGAAGGATGAGGCAATCAGTAATTCTGTCTTGAGATGAGGTTTTGACTAGGTCCTGTGTATAGGCAACAAGACTTCATCCTAAAATGCAAAACTGGCAGGACGAAGCCATGTTTTGAAGGACACCATCGAGCAGGAGTACAAAAAAGTCAAGACCACGATGCCATTGCTTTCACTTAAGCAATAGCACATGGTGGAAATTTCCTCCCCTGCCCTTTCTGTCAGTCTGCTTTAACTGGCAGCTGTCACCACTCCCACTCCACAGGAAAATGAAGAGGTCCTCAGCAGAGGGAGCGAAAACGTGAGTCACCCCCAGGGAGAGGATCAAAGAAGGGCTTCACAAAAAAAGTGCACATCTGGAGTCACCTCAACCTTCCCCAGTGCCAAATGCTCCTCAAAGAAGATGGTAGGTAGGCAGGTTGGCCAGACACCCAAGATTAAGCACAGCTGTGTCACAGGGATTAGGAGGAGTGCATCACTAATTGTTATTTTGATTACTGCAGGCAGCCCCAGCACAGTGCGGGTTGCTTAGCAACATTTCTCAGTCCTTGCGAGAGCCAGCATCCCAGAGCCAGCATCCATTTCGGAGGTAGCCTCAAGGAGCAACACACTGGCGTACGTAAGCAAGCAGGGAATGTGGCCCAGAGCACCTTCCTCTCGCACTGCAGGGGAAGCCTGACATTCAAGATGCCAAATCTCAGCTTCCTTTACATTTATTGTACTTCCAGTAAACCACACAATCACCTTTAACATCCTCAACTAAAACTGTATCAGAAACACAAGCAAGTCTTACAGGGTGCACATGGTAATTAACATTTAGTTCAAAAGCATTGGAGAAAAAGAATCAATCCTGCCAATTACCAATGGGCAGATTAAGTACCACTTGTGTCAGTAAACAATCCTGACTAGCTTGGAAAATAGTTACGCAAAAATGACATAAACCAACATTGTGTACTTGGGGAAAGTAGCTCTGAAGGCCTGGACTCGGGCTGCTTGTAACATGACGACTAAACACTAACAATAAAGCCAACACCACACAGAATAAAAGACCCAAAATACTTGAAGCAGAACACACACACGCAGAAACCGCCACACACCACTGCACTGAGATCACAGGCATTACAGGCATACTCCCAAAAAAGCACAAGGAAGACCAATGAGAGTTATTTATGTACGTTTTAAAAGAGCACTTAAAGGGCTTTTAGGAAAAAGGCATTGTGCATACCCTCCTCTTCTGTGGCGCTCCTTGTGCTTGGAGATTTTGTAAGGTAGAGACCTTTCTCCCAGGTTTTCTAGGTTCCTCACAACGGCTCCTCTCTCCATAAGAGCCTCAACAGTGCGCTTCAGCACAGCTGCAGTCTCAGGCTTTAAAAGAAAAAGAAAGTGGGAAATGTACATAAATCTGATCATTCTTATTATGTGATTAAAAGGACACCTGTACTTGCACGGCACAGTGCTGGAAAAGATCATTCTGTAACTTGGGAGGGCAAAGTGGAAGCAGAAGACGACATCCTCCTTACGAAGAAAGCCTTCAAGAACAAACAGACAATTCTTCCATGAATTATGGCAACAGGAAAGTTTCCAACAATTCAAAGTTTCCCAACAACAACAGGAAAAATGAAATAGTTAATGGGTTTAACTTACCTGGTATCACTTTGGCTGCCACTGGCACAGGTGTAAGTAAATATATGTGGCAAAGTCACATTGTTGCATTGGCAACAGTTTTAAGGTCCCTGGACCATCTATGTTCACTGTACGCTACAACTGCAGTGAACAGTGTAGAGGGAATACTAAACCGTGGCTTGCTACAGAGACAACAGTTAGAACCATATTAATTTCATATTGTCCTTTCAACTGCACGTGTGTAATACATATTTGGACCCATTGCTAAATCATTGCACATCTCATTACTTTTATCTAGCTGACATCTAAGCCTTTTTAAGGCTTGAGGAGCTGACGTGCAGTAATTAGTCTAACACAGAGAGATTTCACTCCTTAGAAAAACAAGTTTGAGGGACAGGCAGCCAAAAAACAGTAGGTAAAACAGATGCAATGTTTTTTTGCTCACTGTGTGTCAGGGCTCTTCAGAGCGCTGAATCATTTTGGTAATGACACTCAACAATATCTATAAAAATGTTAATACAGTACAAATTAGAATGTTTTGAAGACAACAGTGAACTTACGCAATCTCAGCAACAAGAAGCATTTTAAGAAACAGATCTCCTACAGAGAAAGGATGCTAAACGGATGTCCAGCTGAACACAAACCAAACTGCATAGCCTTCTGTGTATCCTGCAACATTTCGTATCAAGATACATTCCCAACTCTACTTGTCCAGCAAGATGGCAACAGCTGTAAAAGGAAAAGTAATTTAAGAGCTGATTTTTCAGCTTTACTCAGGTTTTATTTTGTTAAATCATACCACCATAATAATTTCACTTCCCTTCTCCGCTACGAGAAAACCTGTGTGAGCCTTCAATCACCTTATACATAGAATAACTGAAAGTTATGTTTCCTAATTCTCAGGTAGAGAGCTACAGCTTGACTAAGGAAGGGTTATTTAATGTCCAGATCTCATAATGGAAATCTCTGGAAAAAGATGATACCAGAATCAGGAAACATGCAGCACAGCCAATGCTCCCGCATGTGAAAGTCCTCTTTCATTTTTTTGAGGATACCATAGGATATGAAAGAGCTTTCAAATGCAGAATAGAGATGTTCAACATATGACTCTCTGCAAATGCTGACTGCTCTTTGAAAGACCTGAAGTACAGAGAGACTGAAACCTTTTCTTGTTTCCATGTGTTAACTGCCCTGCAGCACTCATGAGTCAATCATGGGATCACACCTACTGCTCCTCACTATCAATGAGAAATTTTATTCCCCTCTAGCTGCATAAACTGTGTGGAAAATAAGTTTCCCAAAAAGAGCCTAAGCAGTTATAAGGTCAGGAAAAATGCCTGGGCCTTTTTTCCAACATATGTTTAGATTGTGTTATAAAACAATTACAGAGGCCAGACAAGTATATTTATATATCAAGAAATGTTGCTACCTTGCCAACGTTCTTCAATGCATTAAAACTATTGTTTCTCACTACAGACAAATACTGAAGGTATCTCTTGTCACAGTGTGAAAAGTTAGAATGAAGGGATTACACAAATCATGTTTTAGTTCAAATTCGGGAATAACGCTATTTTTCAATTGACCTAGGATTGCTGCCTCCATTATCACTTATTAGATTTTCAAATACCTTTCATGCTTAGCATGTCCTTTCCCAAAACATTTGCAGAACTAATTGGGTATTCTTACAACTCTTTTTGGCCTCTTGCCACAAAGCAAGACATTCCCACAAATGTTACAGGAGTCTCAATTTCTGAGATTTCCAAAACACATTCGAGCTCAGCTGGACAAAACCAGTGTGTGCAAAACTTACAGAGGAGATGGATACAGATGGACAGTCAGATTGCAACCATACAGCCTTTTGCTAGAAAAACAGTATAAAACCAATTCTGTAAAATCATGCGGGCACTCACATGCCAATGCTCCAGATGATAATGCTGACCAAATTAATACTTTTTTTCTCCCTTTAAATCTCTCCTCTCAAATACTTCTGCATACTAGATGCAAATCATAGAGAGTATCCAATCAAAGAAAGGATTTCTTCAAAGACTGAATTCTTAGTCTTCTCCATACCCTCATGCTTTCCATTACTTTTCATCCTCTAACATGTCTGACAACTACCACTAGGCAGTCACATACAGTCCCCAATCTCTCTACAAACCAAAGTAGAAGGACAAGCATATACTGTCAGAGAAGAAGCGAGAAGCAGCAGCTTTGGTATGTTACTCTCTCAGTACTCTGAACAGTACTCAAGGAGTGGGAAGTTGCCTGAGCCATGAATTCTGTTGGCTGAGCCGACAAGACTGAAGATGAGGAAAAGCATCAAGAAAAGCTAACTCAGGAGATCAAGTAGTGTCTTGATAATAATGTCAGCAACCAGGAGAGCACACAGAACAAAATCTCTTACTCTGCATCACACCTGCATGTTGTTTTGCTATATTGGAAAATGTTCTTTCAAACTTTTGATATTGGAAAAACATCAGCAACAGCCAGAGAAAGGGAGCAGCTCCACTTCACTTGACCACATACTCAACACTTCACAAATGCTAAAACACAAGGGGAGAGAGGGAAGCAGAAGCTATTTTCTTAGGACTTTCCCCATTTCTACCCATGCTCCTTATGACAGTTTCAGCTTGACCTGCATGGCACAAGGGCGAGAGATGCTGGCCCAAACTATAGGAAGGTTTTATGCTGGTTCCATCAATGCAGGATCTCAAACCTGTATAAATCAGGAGCTGCTGGTAAGATACCCTTATTCTTTTTAAAGCAGCCGCTTCATACGGTCAAGGCAAATACTAGGGTAACAGAGCTGCTGGTGATACCCATTGTTTAATCCTGTAAGAACCATTAGAGAAATCTGGTTTCAAGAAGGAAAAGGAAAGGAACAACTGAGTTTGTGAAGCAGACACCAAGGTAACACATTACTAACTAGAATGTTTTCCCTTTAAAACAAGAATATAAAATCCATGAGGATTTTACATACCCACAGTAGTAAGGGAAAAGAGCAATTTTAGAGAGAAAGGGCAGCTAACGTAACAGCTTTGATATTTTGTGCACTGCAGCACACCTGCAGTGCATCCAACCCCAGACTTGAAAATACACTCCTGGAAAGCAGTAGGATCTACCATTCTTCTCCCACTGTGCCTGTTGTGTGCAGTTTGGTTACAGAAGCCTCCATGGTGCTCACAATTATCACAGGAGAAACTGGTCAGGTCAATAAATAAAAATACCATTGGCTGTTGTTACTTGTCTCCCACTTGCATACAAAATGCTGATCCATAAACAGAGCTCTGCCCAAAAGAGGTCTTAATTGATTGAGACCTTAAGATAATCAGCTGTATGTCCAACAGTGGAGTTGCCTGATTCATGCATCTTAACAACCATGCAGATTTAAGTTAAAGGTTATCCGGTAAACTTACTCCTCTACATCCCCCATAGCCTCAAATTACACAGAAGCTTTTTGTCTCTTTTCTACATGCCAACAGATCAGCACATTCCCTGAGTGGCTGCATGTCCAACATGATGTGTAGTTTCTAAACACAATGAAGCTGAAGATCAAGTCCCATGTATTTAAAAACAAAACAAAAAGAACAAGAAAAGAAAGCCACAGATTTCTACATTAAGGATTGTAAAATATTACGTGTTTTTGCAACCTCCCCACTTGTGGCCATACTTTGAAAACATAAACTAATTGTTGGTTTTGAAAGCTTGTCACTGTAATCCCTCTCATTCTTCCTCTCCAAAAAAGATCACGGTTTATCATAGCCTTCCTAAAGCCATCCACCCAACTATATATAGGCTAGCCATTGCTAACCATAATATCCACAGACACAGGTTCCTTGGTTTGCCTCAGAGCCAGACCAGTTGAGGACATAGGGAATGGTATTGCCTGGCTCCCAACCCAGGAGCCACAACATTTTTTCCTGAACAGCCAGCACTAATTCCAGTACCACAGATGTGGGAGAGAAAAGGAGAAAATGGAAGGCAGTGCCAGTATATGCATGCCAGAGAGCAGGAAGCACTAGCAAGAAAGCGTAAGGCCTGGTATGTAATTCTAGTGCTGGTTCCCCCTCTTGTGTGCATAGTCAAGCCAGAGCCCTTTCAACTGGCTTCACTCTTAGCGAACTCAGTGAACTTTGCTACTGAATTTGGTTCACTATCACTCAGCCACAGTTACCTTATCTTAAAAAGGTACAGCCCTATGGGCCTGACAGAGTTGTGGAAGGGGAAGGATGTCACTGCACACTGCCCAAGGACTCTTCCCTGGAAAACTGCCCCGGAAGAACGGAAGGAGCGTTGCCTATACACCAAAATTCCTCACTCTTCTACCCCCATGTTTTTAAAATTTACAGTTGCCCAGAAGGAATATGTTAACTAGCATGTCAGCCCTGTATCTGCTGGGCAAAACAATCACAAGAGAGGTATGCTACAACACACTTTCTGTGTATCACTGGCTTTCTCCATGGATGAGGATGATGGCAGCCACATTTACCCGGTGGCTGCTCTGCCAGGGAGACTCTACAGGACTGCTGCCAATGCCACAGGAACTGCGCACATTGAGGTAGATCATCAGGCACCTTTCCACAAAAAGTCCAGTTCAGTTTAAAACTCCACTATCCCCATGAAGTTTTACATATCTCCAAATGTCACACAAACAAGAGTGGAACACCATGCCCTAAGCACTTCCTCCATACCTCCCAGCATCTCAGACTGTGCAAATGGAAATGGATGGGGTGCACCATCAATTACCACCTATGATCAAAGCCATGAACTCATGGTAATAACCAGGAAGTGCTGCAACACAGCACCAACCACCTCTTTTTTGAGGGGAAGTTATATACCACTAGCATGAGTAAAAACTATACCATGGTAGTGTGAGGTGTCCCTGCCCATGGCAGGGGGGTTGGAACTAGATGATCTTAAGGTCCTTTCCAACCCTAACTATTCTATGATTCTATGTTTTTTCAGTCATACAGAACCCACATGGCTGCAACCCGTAAGTGTACTAAAAATGGGCGAATAGAAAGAGTATGTGGACTACTCTGATGGCAAAGTATATTACAGGAGGCCAAACAGACAATAGCTCATCAGCCAGCTTAGAGACAGACCAGAAACACAGCAAGGGCTTGAAATAAAGCTTTTATAACGTTTATGTCTCCTAAAAAACAAGGAGTCACTTACGCAATCCTAAAGGGAAGGACAGTGCTGTGGCTGGAACTAGAGCCACTGCTCTGCTTCCATCTCGTTCGCTGGCCGGAGGGACCTCCAGAGAGGACAGAAAATCAGGCAAAGGGTTAAAAAACCCCAGAATTGGCTAAAAAAAAAAAAAAAAGTCTTCTCAAGCCACCAAAGCTCCCCCAGAAAGAGTCTTTAGAGAGAAAAAGAAGAGGAAGCAGACACCAAATACTCAGTTTTAAGGCTAGGACTGTACTCAGGTTCTTCTGGCCACTTACTCAGTTCAACAAGAAGCATTTAAGGTCAATGGGCACATCTCCTTAAATTAGAGAGAAATCCATCATAATTAGCTTGATTACCCCTTCAATGTAGTAATAGTAGGATAAAATTATGTCTTTTTTTGGTTGTTAAACAGTTACCAAAGGTTGTTCTGAGATTATTTACTGAGGTGGAAACCAATCTATGCTTAGAAGAAAGCTGCAATTCAAAAGCAGCAAAACTGGGGGGCAGAGGAGAGGGGAAAACCAACTTTTTACTGTCATTCACTACATAATAAAACACTAGAAACTTATTAGTGAAAATTATTTTAAAAACCCCACACATACATTTGTGAACTAGCCAAGATCTACACTGGCATAAGAAAAAAGAGCTCTGCAATGAGAAACAAGGGGAAGCTGGAAAGAGTCATGTAACTGTCACACCCTGGTTTAGTACACAAAATACACAGCAAACAGATGAAAACCTAATCTGCATGAACAGACAGCAAAGAAAAAATTAGAGCTAACATTAGTGAAAAGCATAGCCAGGCATACAGCACAGCAAGGCCATTCTTTATCTGCCTAGAGAAAAAACTTGAACTCCTGGTGCAAGATGCAAAGCTGCAATTACTATAAAAGCATAAACAACACAGAACAGAAGTCCTAAGTGAGCTACAGCCACTGAAGGATACATTCTAATCAGAAAAGATCAAAACACAGATTAAAGCAGTAGATCAAGCAAGGAAAAGATGTGGGAGCCATGCTGCACCCCTGCAAAAAACAGCCTGCATGTGACAGATGAGCACAATCAGGATGTCCGGAAACTGAGCAACAGAAGCATGAGGACTCTGGACACCTGCCTGGAAGCTCAGCTGGCTGGAAGCTCCACAAAGGTGGGGAGGGATTGGTCTAGGGAAAGCTGGACAGGGGACAGCACTAGGCAGAAACAGAGGTTTCTGTAATTACAACAGTATGATTTTCCCAATATAGAATAAGGAAGAAGTGGGAGAAAGCCAGGTGCTGCTCAATGTGATAACAGTTTTGCTCTTCCATCAAAGACTGATTGAACAAAAAGGCATGATACTATTATAGAAACGGATTTGGCAAATAGCGAGAAAGTTGTAACAGGCAAGTCACCAAAAATAAATTTGGGGGAGAGATCAAAATTGACTCAGTCTGAGTTAAAAATAACACCCCATACTGAAAACACATCTTTAATTAGCTTTTTAACTGGGTATAAGCCAAGGAGCTAGCAGCTTCACCTGATGTGAATATGAAGCCCAGGGACTTGGATACAGAGGCAGCAGCAACTTTTAAAGTCAAAGTGATGCTAATCTCTCTTCTGTTCCAAAATAAACCTTTCTTCAAAGGATCTAAATTCCACAATATAATTACTTTAAGAGGAAAAAAAATAAACTCAATAACTTCTTTGATCTTAAATGTTAAAGAAACTGAACTGAAAAATCAAGCAATACAAGTACCATATAAATACCAAGTTCCAGTTAAATTAACTCAGTCTCAACACTGAACTTAGCTGAATTTAATTTAATTTAGAGAGTTGATACTCTTAATTTCTAAAAAGAACTCTAGAAGGTGTCTTGTAAGTCTGAAGTAAACAGCAACCAAAATCTCAATGATTCAGGGCAATTTCAGTGTTTTATTACTAGAAAAAGTTACTGTGTGGCAATTGGCCACAACTTCAGAATGAATTAAACACCTTTCTTAAAACTCCATTGAGAGATGTATCCTCTTCATCTCAACCACAATAAATTACAATATCAACTTCAGCTAAAGTCTACTTATCAGGAACTTGCTAAGACCAGGCTTACAGACACTACAAGCAAGTTGTGTCCCTCTCATGCCTTTTAGATGTGAATTCATGTTATCACATGGTAATAATACTCATTATCAAGAGTGGAAAGAAGGAAAAAAAGGCAGCCTTTGCAAAACACACATGGGGAAGTTGTTTTCAAACACCTTTTCTCCCTGGCCTTTGAAACACATGCCCATACGCACTCATACACAATGCCTATTGTTTCTACACTTGGCTTGTTTCAGCTGAAACACAGAAGATACGTCACTGAAAGGAACAAAAAGATGGCAATAGGAGCAGGAAAAGGGGAAGGTGAGAGGAAAAGAAGCCTTCTCCAATCTTGTGATACATATGCTAGAACCAGAGTCCCAGAAGCCAGAGCTGTCACCAACTCAGTACTTCTCACTCCTAAACCTCTTCCTGAGCACATTGTGAGGGATACATGGTTGCAGTTTGCTAATTCAGGTCATCAATTCCTCTCCCCAGAGCAATGAGCTGATAGTTTTAAGATACCCTGGAACTTTTTCTGACTTCTCTTAACAAATTTCCCTTCAATTCCTCAAGCGTTTGGATTGCAAGTACCCAGCCTCACAGATCCACCTTCAGAAAACCCTGACATAAGGAAAGGAAAATGTAAAGCCTAGACTTAACTGCACAGTCAAGACTAATCAAGGTTTGCACTGTCATCCTTAGACAACTTTAAAAGAGAAATCCAGTGCATAACAGTGGTTTTAGATGTATTGAGGGTTTTTACCACCACAGTCTTCCTCCACATATTCCAATATTACAGCTGACTGTAATAGTTTACTGCTTTCTTGAGAAAACTGGTTATGCATCCTCTGGGCAAGAGGTTTTGTGGTGCAGTTTTACATAGTAAGATGCTCAGTATGATGTAATTCCTATGAAAACAAGCTGTGGATGAAAAATAATGCATACAAGTTCAAGTGGCATACAAGAATTAAGATGGAACTTAAATTTGGAAGCTTATTTCTCAAGAATGTCAGCTATACTACCGAATTTATCAAGAGTAATGTTAAGAATTTTAATTCTCAGTAATAACTCAAATATGTTTTTCCTTTCAATCTCTCCCCTCTAACTCAGCCTTGTTTCCATCTCCACATTCTATGTGCATGGTTTCCCTAGTATTTTCTCTCATCAGCTTATTTTAAGCTTTTCTATTCACCCACATACTTAATACTAGCTTAGAAGACTTACAGACACTGTCAGAAAGGGCCCAAGAGTGATGGCTGCTATTTCTGAGGTAAACTGAAGCCCACCAGCCCCTTGCCCCAAGTGTTTGATAGGAAAAGGTTGCCTGAACGCATTGCTCCTCACCCCTTCAGCTGCCTGGCACCTCCCTCCACATTCACTAGCTTCTCTGCAAGTCAGGGAAAGAACATGCATCAAATCACTGCCATGATGCTGTTACTATTTAGGTTCCTGGATGCTGCAGGGACAAAGTCAGTGATATTATCAAGGAGAAGGGCTTTGGTGTGTTGTGAAGGGTATGCATGACTGGAGCTCCCAACCCAAGCCACCTCCTTGACACACGATACTGAGCCTGGTACTTTTCCCATAGGGAGTAACTCCTTGTTCAACATAGAATCATAGAATAGTTAGGGTTGGAAAGGACCTTAAGATCATCTAGTTCCAACCCCCCTGCCATGGGCAGGGACACCTCACACTAAACCATATCACCCAAGGCTTCATCCAACCTGGTCTTGAACACTGCCAGGGATGGAGCATTCACAAACCTCCCTGGGCAACCCATTCCAGTGCCTCACCAACCTAACAGTAAAGAATTTCTTCCTTATATCCAGTCTAAACCTCCACTGTTTAAGTTTCAACGCGTTACCCCTTGTCCTATCACTACAGTCCCTAATGAATAGTCCCTCAACAGCATCCCTGTAGGCCCCCTTCAGATACTGGAAGGCTGCTATGAGGTCTCTAAGCAGCCTTCTCTTCTCCAGGCTGAACAGCCACAACTTTCTCAGCCTGTCTTCATATGAAAGGTGCTCCAGTCCCCTGATCATCCTCGTGGCCTCCTCTGGACTTGTTCTAACAGTTCCATGTCCTTTTTATGTTGAGGACACCAGAACTGCACACAATACTCCAAGTGAGGTCTCACAAGAGCAGAGTAGAGGGGCAGGATCACCTCCTTTGACCTGCTGGTCATGCTCCTTTTGATGCAGCCCAGGATACGGTTGGCTTTCTGGGCTGTGAGCACACACTGAAGCCGGCTCATGTTCATTTTCTCATTGACCAACACCCCCAAGTCCTTCTCCTCAGGGCTGCTCTGAATCCCTTCTCTGACCAACCTGTAGCTGTGCCTGGGATTGCTCCGACCCAGGTGTAGGACCTTGCACTTGAAATGGTTAAACTTCATGAGGTTGGCATCAGCCCAACTCACAAGCGTGTCAAGGTCCCTCTGGATTGCATTCCTTCCCTCCAGCGTATCAACAGAACCACACAGCTTGGTGTCATCGGCAAACTTGCTGAGGGCACACTCAATTCCATTGTCCATGTCAGCAACAAAGATATTAAACAAGACCAGTCCCAACACCGATCCACATGGCACACGTGCACACAACTCCAAACCAACAGAGGTTCTTCCAGTGTAAATCATTTCAGGCACGTTCAGCATTTTTCAGATCAGCTTGTACACACCTCTGTGGCTGGGGGAAATCTTAGCAGCAGCAAGGGAAACAGGCACTGCTTGGCTTCCAGAGGACAAACACTCATTTGAGTCACAGCTATAAAGGCCAAACACAGTTACTTTTTACATTCTCCAGGTTGAAGGCTTCCAGCCTTGGAGCGCAAGCAATAGTCTAGCCTTTGGAATAACACCTGCCACCCTCTCAAGTACCCATTGCAGCAGTCAGGTGTCAGGATACATCCCAGCCAAGTCTCAACACTCCAAACACAGGATGTACCACTAGCACCATCCAGACTAATCTAAGCCACTGAAGAGCTCCCTTCAATGAAAAACATCTTCTAAGGACTACACATCTTGTTCTTAACACCTAAATGTTACACACATCACACTTACTTCTGTAGAATAAGAGTCAGGACTAAGAAAAAGCTGATCATGGTTAGCAAGAAAAAAAATAGAATATAAAAGAATTAAAAAAAAAACCCCCAAAACACACAAAACCAAAACCAACACCAAAAAAAAAAACCCAACATAAAAATCCAAGCTTCCCAAAGAGTGTGCTGAGAACCACAGCCATAATTTTTAAATCCTCACACTTTTGCAGAAAAGTAACTACCTTTGGCTCCAGACCAAAGGAATAGTGTTTAAGATGGAAGTCACACTGTTTTTACCAACTGGTGTGCAGAAATGAAAGTGAACCTTGGCAATTTATTGCTCAAATTCTCCTGTATACTACAGCACATATACCAGGATACTCAAAGCTAACTTACAAACCTGGTTTCAAGGATCAGTATTAGAAAGAGTTGCTAACAAATTCAAGTTACCTCACAACCATGAAGCCCAATCATCACCTTATTACTGTAAGTCTACAAACATGTAAAAAAAATCAAAAAAGTAAATTCCTAAATAGAACCTAGTTAAATGTATTTGCTAGACAGGGAGGAAGAAAGCAGAGAGCTGAAACCTCCTGGCTTGTTCACTTTCCTGGCACAAGAAGATGCACAGGGCAAACTGGGACAGCCACATCCAAGGAGGGAGAATTCACTTGAGAGCCAGCAGGCAAAAAGTACTCATTACCATCATCTCCTTGGGTTTTTTTCAGTGAACCCTCAAAATAAACGCTGCTGCAGTATTCATTGAACCCACCCACAGCTTGCCTGGGCCAGGACTCCACACCCAAAGAAAACATGAATGTCTCAAACATCAGTGAATTGGGGACTGACAGAGTCTTTACTAATACAAATGGAAGCAGCTGGTGACAAAGAGGCTTCTTGAACCTCTTTTAAAGTCAATGAAATGGAAAGCTGCTCACTGACTAATCACCCAATAGACTAATTAGCCAATTAATTAACAGTTAACTAATGAAAACACAGGAGTCCCATTTCCCCCTGGAAACAGCAAATCCAAACCAAGTCTGCAGGCAGAAAACTACTTATTTTTCCACCCCAAATCCAAAGCTTCCTCTCCAAAGCCATTTTTTTATCCATTCCCTCAACCAACCAGCAAAGCTTCCACTTTTATTTTACAACACAGCAGCAAACAAAGATAATACCAAGAACAACTTTGATGAATGCAACATTTCCTCTATAGCTGAAAAGCTGGGTTTAAGGTCCTTCTCAGTTTTTGCCAGCATCCTGTATCTAAAAGAACATCTTAATTCCCAATGCACAGGTGATTTAACACCAGGCCTGCCAGTGGACAATGAATAAGGCACAATTCACACCATGCTTTCCATGGCTGCTGGTTCAAAGATGTTCTTATGGGGGAACAGGGACAAGGGGGAGAAGGAAGTGGAAGACTCATGCTCTTAGCTTACATGTGTCAATGTTTTAATCTTTTTCAAACAGTGAAAAGGTACCCTTCCCTCCCCAAAGGCTAAGCACTAACTACCATAAGTTGTAACTGCTTCCTACGAGGGAAAAACAGCATCACACACATCAGAGCATGACTGCTGGCACAGGCTTCTCTGAGGACTTAGGCACCAGGGCCGATTTCTAGATCACAGTGAGAAATAAAACACAAGACAGACAGTGAGGCATTCAAGCTGGGGCAGCCCCAGAGGGACAGCAAAGTACAACTGGAGGTATTTAAAGACACTCAACTAAGAAGGTGCCTGTCCCACTCAAGGTTGCTCAGGCAGCAGCTGAACAGGGCATTTAAAGAAGAAAGGGGGTAGGGCTGAAGGAAGAAAAAACTAAATCATAACTTCACACAATATCCAGCAAGGCTGCCCTGCTAAGTGAGGGTTCACTCCTATTGTGTTTTGCATGCAAGCTGCTGCTCTCCAGGGTGCTTCAGCTAACCTAGCCCTGCCAGCTTCAGTGTGTAGAAAGTTTAGTCCAGCCTACCCCCAGTCCCACCTCCCCATACCATGAGCTGGCCTCAAGTTTTTGCAGCCAAACTCTGCACCCATATTTTGGATTCCCTAAGTTTTTCTTGCAGCTTTAAAGAATCTAGTTTGTTTGGAGTTTTTTCCTACCCAGATGCCCACAACCTGCTTCAAGAGGTATGCCTTTTAATAAGGTGGCAGGGGGGGAGAGGGGGAATAATGGGAAGAATCTTTATGCATAGGGATGTGAGGCTTACTACAAAAGTAAGAGCAGCTATGACAATTAGGGACACTCTCCAAAATAGCTTCACAGATATCTGTTCTGTTGTTGTTTGGGTTTTTTTTCTCTATTTTTATTGAAACTTTGTACAGAAGTTTTAAACATTTCCATACAATACTTTTAGACAGGACAAAATGCCATGGTAAAGGAATGTAAACTGCAAGAAACACAGTCTGAAGTATCCAAATACTCTCTAATAAGAGTTTTAGTTTGAAGACTAATGCAGTAGGCAAAATAATATGCATACAGTTTACAAAGAACAGTATACACAGGGCCAGCAATGCTAACTATGAAATTTTTGCATCAGATTTACTTCAAAGATTTATAGCAATATGATAATTCTATACACTAGACCAAAATTAATTTATCATACATCGTTTCTATGACAAAAAGCTTGTCATTAAGGACAGTAGCAACTTACAATATACTTAAGCTGTATTAATCTCAGTAACACTTCTAAATCTATATTCCTACTACAGTAATTTTTTTCAGTATATTGTCTTATAAGATCTTAACAGACCTTTAAATAACACTTTACCAAAAGAGACCTGGATCCATTATAGCGATCTTATCTACATGCCCATTTGGCTTATTAAAACAAAAACAAACCAACCAAAACACAAGAGACAAGGAAAAAACGCAGGTTTCAAATGCTCTATGATATCATTTGGTTTTGGTCTGAAATGTATTTTACTTGAATAGTAAAAAAAAAAAAAAACCAAAACAAAACAAAAAAAGCAAGAAAAAAACCCAAATCCCACACAAACCAAAAAATAAAAAACCAAAAAGGCAGTTCATTAACTGGTATTTTATATAAAATCTGCAGAAAAAATACAACAACAAAAAACAAAAGTACTTCACAGATATCTAAAAAAAACATTATATCAGAGATAAAGGTAAAGCAGCATCACTTTGACACTGTGCTTTAAAAATAAGAAGATGAATGAAGAGACTGCTCTAGTGATATTAGAAAATTTGCTTTCTTCTTGAAGAAGAAGACTACTAACATTTTGCACAGCAACTATTTTTATAACCACCTCATTTAAAAACGTGTATTCATAGACACAGAGAATTGTCATATCATTACCATTTTTGCTCAAAGTGTCTGACTTTACACAGTGAAATTGATAATGCTAAGTGTCACCAGATGTCACTATATCATGAATATTAGAAGAGAAGCAAATGCCTTTAAACCAACACCATAAAAGAAACAATAGAAAGTGTTTTGTAAACAAAACAAACCACTTTGCAAAACAAGAGAGTTCAGAGATCTCACAGTGAAATCAGAAATCCTAATTATATATGTTTACATTCTAGGACTACTCTTTACCTTAGGCCAATTAAAGCACATTAAACCATTTAATTATATACAAACATTTTCTTAAAAGAAAAATTTAAACCATTGCACACACATCTGCTTTTTAACATCACGTAACAAGGTTAGTTTTATTTTCAAAACAATTACATTTAAGGGCACAGAACATACAGAATACCAAATTAACAGATGAGTATTTTGCTTCACTATACATGCTAAATCCAAAGATTTCCTCAAGAAAGCTAGAGCTTAGCTACTCCAACTTCTTCCATGTATCCTGTTCTCTGAAAGGGAGCATCTCCCAACACCTCCTTTATCTTAGGATTTAAAAAAATATATATATAAAAAAAATAAAGCTGTAAGTTTTAAAGTTGTAAGCATCTTCTGCTTTAAGTGCTCGCACAGAGATCCTTTGATGGCTCTCCCTACTACACTGTAACCTTGTGGGAAATCCTTTCCACTACTCAGTTACAGTACTCTCATGACTTGCATCAGAAGTCTCATGCTGGACCTTCTGGGATTAGGGTAGAAAGGGGAACACAGAAGTGGAGGAGTAGAAAATACACAAGCAGTATACTGAAGGCCATTTTAATTTCTTACAATCTCTCACTGTTTCCTTTCAGGTACTAGCAAAAGCTAACAGGGGAAAAAAAGAAAAAAATCATAGAAAAACCCCAACTAAACTTTGGCAGAGAATAGCATCAAATCAGTCATTTAAAAAAAAAAGTTAAATAAGAACAGTCTCCCAAAGCTCTTAAGAAGCCTCTTTTTCAAATAAAAGGCTTCTAACAAATTTCTGAGAGAAAATTCAAATATCTAAACAGAAAAATAAGTTAAGGGAAGTAACAAAAAAAAAAGTGTCATTCCAAAATAAGTTTTTCAAGACATCATTCTAAGCTCAAGGCAATAAATAAACCAGCCGCTACAAGACAGAAGCATGTGTCCTCCTGGATCTAATCCTGCATGACTAGCCAGTCCCACCAAGGAGGCAGCCAGGCATTAGAATTCATGAAACTGATTGTCCATTATGGGAGACACTTTATAGTTTTACTGGACCAAAAAGTTGGTGTTTATACCGAAACATTAACCTGGATTAACATCCCTTCCATGTAGATCATGATCAGATTAGCAAAGGCATGTTTACGCTATAAAAAAAAACCTCAAGCAACTTCTTATACTAAGGTCCATAACACAGGGCAAGGTACTTGCTCACCAACAGAGTTTGCTTGAAACCTTATATATATTCATATATATATATATTCATATATATATGGGTTTTTTTTCTAATAAAGGAGTTTTATTAAGTGGCTATACCCAGCAAAAAACATTAGCAAGTTCTACAACCTCTAAGACATGAAAACAGCAAGACTGAAGAGGCTGGCATTAGGCAGAGAGTAGCATAGAAACATTTTTAAATGACTGAAAAAGCACTGGAGAAATAATTTGCTTAAAAGCTTCTTCACAATAATAGGTCTAAAGATGAGGGGAATGCAAAATATTACTTTATTAATATCCTGACTGACTGCCAATTGCCACTGTGATTAATGCAGCAACTTGTTACTTTAGCAAAAGTAAGAAGACATTAACTGGAAGATGGAGTATCTGAGATTCAACAGTCAAAGGTTGCACTGTAACATTTGTGAAGGACTGTTGACTCCCTACCGCTGTCAAAGGATAACTTCACCATGGATCTGACTGTAGTTACACTGAACAGGATACCGGCATCCTGTATGTTAACTCTAAACAGCATTCTCTTTTAAAAAAGTAAATGACCTGGGGGGGAGGGGGGTGCCGAGGGGAGGAAAAACAAGCTGGGAAAAGCCGTTATAAGCAATCCACTCTTCAGGTGGCTATTAAAAGCCATGCCTTCAGCTTCATAACCATGTAAGGCACCCTGGAAAAAAGCAAGCACAGATGAAGCACCAGCAGCCAAGCATAAGGGTCCCTGAGCTAACCTGGTTTCACAGGTTAGGTGGCAATGCATTTGATAGTACTGAGAGCAGAAAGGACTGGTCTAGAAAATCCAAGTACCAGCCACTAATAGAAAGACATGCCAAGTTACTAAGGGACAGTGCCTGCTACATGAGTCTCTTTTCCTGTGCCAAATCAGGCATATTAGCCAGATCCCAGCCTTTTCTAGAAGGTACTGCTGGACTGAGACTTATTTTTACCCTCTACAAGTTATTTTTCATCCCATTAAAATCAAATTTTGCCCTAGGTTACTTTATCCAGCATAGGGAAAAAAAAAAAAAAACAAAAAAAACCAGAAAAACTGTGTTTTACAGCTTTCTAACAGTACTGTCCTTCCCAACTCAGCCTACTAATAAAGCAACTTGAGGTGCCATTACCCATTTCACATACTTTACCATTAGAAACAATTTAAAATACTTTTTCTGAATGAAGCCAGCCACACAAACCATAAGAAAACGTGTCTCGTCACACTGCTGTTAACACCAAGACTCAGGTATGGCAACTCTCCTCTTCTACATATAATGCAACGGCACTCCTATACCTATTCCAGTATTTCCAGTTAAGAACAGTCTGCTTTCCAATAGCAACAACTAAAAACAAAGAAAGGCAGGGCATCTCGGCCTCTGTTTAAAGTCTTGGAATGAATGGGATTCAGTCTATTTAAAAATAAACACCAAAACAAACAAACAAATGAAAAACCCATAAAAAAAACCACACCAAAGAAAACCCCCCAAAAATGGAAGTTAGTAATTTTATCTAAAAATATGTATTATACATGATACTACTAAAAGCTATTTGGATGGCCTGCAGCTTACAGCACCACTGTACTGGAAAGCAAATTTTCTCCAGCAGTCAAAGGCAGAATGCATCCAAACTTCATTATAACGTAACTATTTCACCCATAGGGATTGGTTCTTTTTTATGTGCCAAGGAAACATTGCTGGACCCTTGAATCAATGCTGTTGAACTGTCAGCATGGTCCCTCAGACCGTTTCTGGCCTAGCCAGTTCATGCTCTCACAAATCCCCAAACAACCTCTGGAGCAAAGACAACTAAAGGAATTATTTTCACAGGAAGCCTGAATATGACAATTCTGCCATGGAGGATAAGGGAGTTTACTAACACAAGTGCAGCCACACACTGTCAACTGGTCTCTGTGCCCAAAAACAGGTCCTGACTTGGTTTAGTGCAAGGGCAAGAGCACTCAAGACGGCAACACATTCTCCAGCTTTACGAAGGAGAAGTGGGCCTTGTGGCTTGCTGAGTTCCATCAACCTACTGCACACACATCCTCCACACCTGGAAACCATTCATCCCTGCCTTGGGCATCCATCCTTCAGAAGAAAAGAACCTCAGCATCTCCAGACCTACTGATCACTTGGGAAAAGTTTCACTTTTATCTGAAGAATCATAAGGGCAGACCTCAATTGCTGACACAGATTACAACTGCACATGCTCCTTATCTCCTGACACAGAATCCCTCAGGAGTCATTCCCTAAAAAAATCTGACAGGGAGCAAGAGGAAGCAGGAAAAGACATGAGGCAAAAGGACTCTGGAAAATAAGGACCACTTCCACCACCTTCCCTCACTCCCCCTGCCACTTGGTTTTCTTCCCTTACACTCAGTGTGCAGCAATGGTAAGGATGCACAGTGTTGCCCTTCTAAAATGGTAGGGATGCAGAGTATTGTCCTGCTGAAGGGCAATGTATTGCCCTTCTACACATACACAGCAGAGAAGTTATTTTACAGTGTGCTTACCAAACTGAAGACATGCCAAGTCTCACACTGTTTTCCCCTCATGTGGTAGAACCTATGCAGAGATATTTTTTCCTCTAGAAAGAGGCTAACCCTAATTATGTACTAATGGTTTGGACATTGAGGAGGCTGAATAAACAGTCTTCTATTTCAACATACTACAAAACCTAACCAAAGAGTATATCCTCTTTTCCTTTCCCCCTTCTCCTCCATTGTCAGTCTGTCATCTCCAAGATTTTTGGTTTGTTTTTTCTTTTTTGTCTTTTTTTTTTTTAAATACAGCAACTTTTCAGTAATGGAATTTACAGTGGGTTTTCTTACAGAGGAAAAAAGACAGAAAGCTACTAACAGCTATTATGGTTTAAGTGCTACAAGACGAAACAAAATACCTTTCTATTGTTACTATGAGAGAAATGAGAAACTAAAAACATAAAAAAACAAAACACAACAACTAACAAAACCTAAAAGCAGTGAACAAAATTAAAGAGTGCCAAGTTGGCCAAGGTAATATAGTTAGGTTACAAAGAACGAGTAGTGATGTGCATCGCAGCCCTACATTTAAAAATTTTTCAACACAGCTTTAATCGTTTAGATTTGACACATCAGCAAATGATAAGTTGTTATCTTAATGCTGACTGAGCTATGTAACTGCCTGACTTCAAACACAGCCACCTGCCTGCCTTTGGTATATTTATACACATGTACATGGAACAAACAAAAGGTTAGTACTGCAAATAGGAAAAAAGACAAAAGGGGGAAAAGACATGACACAACAGATTCTGCTTTCAGCAGAGATAGGACAACGTCTCAAATGGTCTCTAAATAGGCTAAAGTTGAGTTGATCTTACAATTATAGCGTAAACAATGCCTGGGTTGCAGTTATGTTATTTGAAAGGAAAAAAAAATTAAAACAAAACAAAAAATCTCTAGAGACCTTCTGTATGTTTAGCCATACCCTTAAAAGTTCATTATTCACTCACAAAGAGAAATAGACAAACATGAATATTCCAAGCGAACAGACACAGACCAGTCCAGTATTTAGTAATAGTTTAACTTTTGGAGTCTCTTCCAGCATTTGTAAACAAACAGTCTCTTCCTCCATCTCCCGAACAGCTCTCTTGTTCATGTTTTTACTCTTAAAGCCACAGAACCAATCTATGAATTTCAAATGTCTCTCTCTCTCATCTGTCTCTTCCTCATGCTTTTTCTCCCCCATCAAAGCCGCTTGTCCATTCGAATAGCAATCAACTGGTGTCTCAACTTCAGAGTGACTCACAGAAATCACCGGGTTGCTGTCATCTCTGCAAGTAACCAGAAGATTGATATCCTCCGGCTTAATATTTTTAATATTTTCTTCCGATTTGCCATTTGGAATTATATGGTTAGTGTTTTCATTGCACTTGAGGATGCTCTTTTCTTGCACTTTGTACAGCTCCCCCTTTGCAGCACTCTCTTTCACATTCCTGTTTTTCACCGCCCAGAAAGTGGTTGTCCGAACCTGCTCCTTTGTAGGTGGAGGTGTGAGGAGGCTTACTACAAAGGTCACAATCCCAGTGATCCAGAATAGAGTTGTCGCAACATACATGTAATGGATGTTTTTGATAAAGCTTGGCCTAGTATCTGGCTGGTTACACTCAGGAGCACGATAGATAAATGCCAATATCAACCGGATCGCTCCAAGAACAAACCCTGCCATTCCACCATAGAAAGCCCCCTGCTCATTGCAGCGCTTCCAAAAGATACCCATAAGAAACAGAGCAGCCACTGGTGGGGTCAAGTAGTCTGCTACCTCTTGGATATAAAGGTACATCTGACCACCTTGCATTTCTACAATTATCGGGACCCAGGCAATGCTTATAACTACCATGAACGCAACAAAGACTCTTCCTACAATCATCAGTTCTCTAGACGTTGCGCTCTTCCGAATGAGCTTGTAGACATCGAGTGTGAATATGGTGCTGGCACTGTTGAATATAGAGTCCAAGTCACTCATCAGTGCAGCAATCATTACAGCCATCATCAGTCCCCGCAGACCAACCGGCACAAGTTTCATCACCAAACGTGGGTAGGCAATGTTAGAGCATCCCGCTCTGCTCCCGCAGACTTGAAAACAGTGTTCCGGGTTAATGCAGGCAATATCATCTGCAAACAGTATTCGTGAAATCATTCCTGGGACAACTATAATAAACATCGGCAGCAATTTTAAGAAACCTGCCATCAGAGTGGATCCTTTGGCATGAGCAATGTTTTTTGCAGCTAAAACTCTCTGAACTATGACTTGATCGGCACACCAGTACCAGACAGAAGCCGGAGTCTGTCCCAGCAGAAATCCAGGCCAGGGAATATCTTCATCTGTTGGCTCACGCAACATTTTAAGAGCATCAGGCTTTGGGTCAACATTGCAGGAATTGGTATTGGAAATGTTGTAGGTTAACAAGATAGATGTAATATTTGGCGACGCTAACATGTACCTTCTTTTAACTTCTTCAAACCCACCAACCTCCATAATACTTATGATCATAAGTGTGAGGGCACCAATAATCATAAGCAGAGCTTGAAGCGTGTCTGTGTAGATGACAGCCACAAGACCTCCAGTCACAGTCAACAGTGCAGTCATTCCAATAAGGAGGATAACTGACAAATAGAGGTTCCACCCCAGCGATTCTTGAATAAAAAGTGCCCCCGAATACAAGTCAACTGAGAGTTTGGTGAAGATATAAAGAATTAGAGACAATGCTGCAAAATATATTTGAATTCTATGCCCTCCAAAACGCTTGGACAAGTATTCAGGCATGGTGTATACTCCCGACCGGATGTAGACTGGGACGAAGACCCATCCTAAAAGCTGCAAAAGCATTAAGGCGTTGAATTCCCATGCACCTACTGCAAATCCACTTGCTGCTCCAGATCCTGCGAGCCCAATGAAATGTTCGCTTCCAATATTGCTCACAAATAAAGATGCACCAATAGCTACCCAGGTCATAGAACGCCCTGCCAAAAAGTAGCCACTTACGGTGCTCCGATTGTATTTCCACATGGCAAAAAAACCTATGCACATTACAAGCACGAAGTACAGCACCACAATGGCAATGTCTGCTGTTTCCAAAGAAGCCCTCATTTTTGTAAACAAAATGCCTTCGCACAGCTGACGTCCACTTCTCGCCCCCCAGCAAATGTCTTTTAAGCAACACGTGAACCAGTTAACATATATCAACACTGTGGATCAAATTCTTTGTCCCTTGGTTTGCTGTCCTGATGCTGGTGGTTGTGGTACATTTACTTTCTCCGCTTCTCAAATGGAAATTTGGAACTTAGCACGCACTTTTAATCCACATTCCACAAGAGCATCAGCCTTAACTCAGTTGATGTAGGAGAAATTCTTAGTTGCAGCTAAGTTTAGTGAGGCCTACTGTACCAACCCTGCAAGGCAGCAAAGACAAAAGACAAAGATTGAATTAGAGAAGAATTTCATGAAGTAATGAGAAAAAATTTGAAGTTGAGTAAAACAATGACTGAACACCACAGATTTTTTTTCCCCCTTATATTTTCTGCTGTATTTATGCAATCCATAACAGACATAATTAAATAGTTGTAGAACTAAGCAGCAATGCCTTTTACTAGTCAACTTTAATGTTTACAAATACTTTAAGGGACGCAGCAATTCTGGAGTATAAAATGACCCAAATTCCTCACAGGGCAAGGAACAGACATATATTTCATTTTTCTTTAGAGTTTCACAAGTCTGCTTCTCAAGTCATTAAACAGCCCTTCCTCTTTCAAGCAATCTTAAGGAAATTAAACAAAATCAAACAAAAAACAGCCACTAACGAGCATTAACCTGGCTAGTCATTTTCTGCATTGCTCTAGCACTGCACTCCACAAATCTTCATAGATCCTGGCATCACATGCATGAATTTGAGACACCAGCTGGCTGCTAGAGTTAAAAATCAAAGTGAAGTTGCAATGCTGTCAAAAACACAACGTAAATTTAAGATCAGCTGAAAATAAAAAATAAAAAAAAAAATCAAGGTTATTCAGATGAGCTTGGACCTGTCTAGAGCACAGATGGTTACAGACTTACATTTTATTCTGAAAGCTCTTCATACAATACCCCATGTAATCTAGGTGAAGAAAAAGTCCCATTCAAACACAGGGCAAAAACAAAACAATGCCTGACATCTGGCTTAAGGGTATTTCTGTCTGCTTATGTGCATTTTGATCCTCACACCCGCATGGTTTCAGCAATTTTTGGGAGCACCCTACGCACATGGGAGAGAACCAGATGAATTTTGTAGCAGTCAGTTGCTAGGATGCCAGGAAACAGTTCCCAGCATTAACTATGTGTATCCAAGCACTAAAAGGATCAGAGGTTTTGAGGCAAAGCATACCCTGCCACTGTATTCCTGACCCCTCAATCACATCCAATTCTATCAAAGCATGTCAGGAAACTGGTACTCATTTCAGCAAGCAGGTCTGAAGTGCTCAAGGGACAGAAGGGGATAATATGACAACCAAACAGGTTGGAGAGGAAGAGGCACTTAAGAGCTGCACTGTAGCTCCTACTTCCGCTATGAAGATAGGATTAATCCCATCTTCTACATGGTAGGAAGTATCCTCTACCTATATACACTCTCCTGGGTGTACACACCCAAACCTTTATGGGTTTAGAGAGTGCTGGACATAAGATTTTTTTGCTTCCTACACCAAATGTGCACAGCAACGGAAAGACTAAAGCAAAGAAACCGTTTAGTCTAAAAATCATAACTCAAACCTTTGGTACTCAAGATTATTACAGAAGAGTAAGGAACAGGGTCTGACTCCATTCCTCTTTCCCACCCACTGGTAACAGAAATATAGGCACAAAAATAAATAAAAATCACTGCACTGGATCTTTTTTCTGACCATAAGGTCTGCCAGCCTCAGAAGCCTTACAAGCAACAGCTTCACGCATTCCCCCTTCCACTTCAGTTGTAGAAGTGCTTTAGCACTACGTGGAAGCTCACATTTCCTTATTAATTCAACCATGATTAACTAAAGCAATCGTGTAACATTCTAGTGTTTGCGTGGGCTCTTGTTCAGCATCCCTGTAGCATATTATGTTAATAAAAAAAAGAGAGCAAATAAAAACATTACAGATTCTCAGAGAGACCACAATAAAAAATACAGTCAAGGCTGAAAATGCAGACATCCCTTACTTTGTGCATTACTAAAGGCAGCAACAGTGCTAATGCAAGAACGTGCGCTTCTCATTAAGAAAAATGTATTTTTAAAACACTTTACAGCAAACCACAACTTCAGCCTTGAGAAATTCACATTCATGGTATTCATACAAGCTGGCTGTTTTCAAGAGTAGTTCAGAATCAAAAAAGGTAACAAGGGTTCCCCACCACCACCACAAACCCACATGAGAATAGATATTCATTCTGCAGAAGTTATAGCCAATAAAGAGACTACGGAGACATGGCACAACATGGACTGATTACAGTAGTGTGCTAAATTTATCATACTCATAAGCCTCAAACCACAGATGTATTTTAAATCCTTACATAGAAGGATACACATTTACCCTCACCCACAAATGAAGTGGTAGTTAAATGGTCTATTAGTTTAATCCAATACAAAGATGTGAACACTTCAGATCATATGACATAACCAGATACAAGTATAATGTACTATTCTTGGTTTTGAGCACTTTTGAGTAACACTTTAATAGTTTTGCATCTTTTACTATATTTCAGCAAAGTTTTCAAATGCAACTACATTGCAATGTTTATACCAAAACTGTAAGTATTTTAAAGAAAGGGGAAGAAGATACTTTCCTCAGACTGGAAAGAAGAAAAACTACCACATAGAAAATCAGAGGAATGGGCAAACTACAGAAATAGTAATAATTTTTTCCTTCGTCTATTGTCCTGTTCCGTTACTGGAAAATGTTAGACTTGAACTTCAGTTCACTTTCCACCATCTCCCCTATATGTTAATCAATGACATTGCAAAACTATATTATACTGTAACATACATAAATAAAAAAAATATTTGTTAAAAATACATTTATTTGATACAAGAGGTACCAAGCCCATAGTAGAACTACTACAAACATGGTTAATCCCACCGAAAAGTGTGCAAGTATTAGATGCAGCTGCCCTTGAATAAATTGTTACATTTCTCAATTAGGATACTTTGCCAAACTACAATGGGCTCATTCTAACCCAGATAAACAATATGTGAAGTTTCTTGAGCATTTCCACCTCCAGGCACAGCCAGACCATGCATTTTAAACAACCAGCCTACAGGGACCCGAAACATCACCTCTGTAATCAACATCTGAATTTTGCAGGGTTCAGCTTGCTTGAGCAGGAAGGTGGAAAGTTTTCAGTAGCTGCTACAAATCTGCTGCACTGTCACTAAATTACTGTACTAAAGTAGCTTCTTGTACCAGTTTCTTATTAGACCTAATTCTAAAATAACCCTGGAACTTTCTTCATTACAAAAATGAGACTCGTCCCTCTGAACTTTCAGCAAGTTATGACCTCAAGTCTTAAGAAGGACTTTTGAGACGCCCCATGTGAGTTTAATCTCAAGTTATTAGAACAGCATTACATTGTGGCACTGACAGAAAACAAAAAAAGACAGAATGACTGCACTGCTGCCAAGGACTGATTTTTTTTCCCCCTAAGGCTGTTTTCTGGCTGGATCATATCAAAGACACAAAACAATGTGCTTCCCTCTTGTCTGAAGATAGAGAGCTACAGCTCTGGTGAAACAATGCATATGTCTCTCCAATAGGCAGCCTGTCCTATAATAAAAAAAAAAGTCTCAAGCAATTCCCTGAAGAGATATCAGATAATGTGAAGCAGATTTAGGGTGGGATTTTTAGGAGAAATTTTTATGACTGTTTTAAAGAAAAACTTTCTCCACAGTGCTTTTCTAATAAAACAGGTCTTTTAGCATGCCAGAATCAAACTGCTCCAGCCCTAAAGCAACTATTTGTTTTTTGCTTAGTGTATTTCTCTTCTCAGCAGATGGGAAGTTTCTCAGTTGAGTTTCCTCTTCTTTTACAGTTAAAAAAAATCAGTCCCAATGGCAAACACTTTAAGGGTTATTTTGAGGATGCAAATGCCCACATATCATACAGGAGCGTCCACTACTATTATCTGTTAACAAATAAAGTACATACTTAACTGTTTTCCTAGACTTCAAAGTAGTTTTGAGGTTCTTTCTTAGAAGCAACAGATCTCTTCTCCACCTTCTTCAAGCAGCAGTTATGTTAACTCATGCTGGTAGCATTTTACTTACTTGACAACTCACTTGCATGGAAGAAATATACCCACATCACCAGGCTCAACACCTACACAGAAAACAACAATCCAACAGTCTCTCATGCCTTGAGCAGGCCTGTACAACATCCAACCCCCTGAGTGTGTTGGCTGGGCTGCTCCACTGCAGGCTACCTGCTACAGACACACAGGTGAGTTCCTACCTGCTCCACAGCAAACAATGCATTCTGAGGTAGCTTATCTCAGGGAGAAAAGCAGAAAAAAAAAAGAAGGAAAAAGAGAAAAAAGCTTCATTCCATTTACTGCAGCACTCTAGAATACAAAAAAGGAGCACAATTGTTCTTCATGGAATAACTGATACAAATAACTAAACTGATAATAACTGAATAACTGATACTTGTCCTTATGTAATACACGCCCTTGAGAAAGCAGAGGCCATCCTTGCAGCTGCTGAACAGGACACTAAACACCCAGGACCACAGTTTCAGGATTTTCCCTTGTAAACCAGGAGCTAAGGAATAAAGCTGGGCAGGAATCCCACTTGAGACAAGCAGCGTTATGTCACAGGAAGCAGGAAAGCTCAGAGGCACAAGTTGACCTGTAGCATCTAATAAATAACTTCAGCTAAGGGTCTGGACTGGCATTCCCAGGAGCTCAACTGGCTGAAGTAGAAAAGTACCACATTTACAAGTTACCCAAACCAGCAATGACCTGACTAACCTGTTTGCCACATGTGCTCTGCTGCATCAACACTTCTGCTGGCCTTCGAGAACACAGGTGCCCCAGAGGCAACTCTACAGATCATCACTAGTATGAATGTTCAATCTGAGGTGCAAGGTTCAAGTCAGTCACTCAAAGGAGTTATGAGCACACAGTGCGCTTTTTTGTCTGGGGTATCAGGAATCGCTCCAATCCTGGTCTTCCTTTAACTGCAGCATCAGAAAAAGCTTGCTCCTCAACACATTCTTCTCGATCCTTTTCTAAAGGACTGCTGAAGGAGACATGAGACAAATAAGTAACCTCACAGCAAGCAGTTCAGCAGAAGAAATAGAACAACACTGCATTTGCCAGTCAGAAATGTAATGCTACTATTACAGAAGCAGTTACTGGAGCTCTGTAAGGCCAACTGAAGCTGAAGAGCACTATGACTGTCAGTTTTAGAGCAGCAGATCAATGTAGTTGGTTTTGGTTTTAAACATTCTTCCCCCAGTCCCAAGTGTACACACCCATTTAGGTCTCCCACCGAGTCATAAATTAGAGAGGGGGAAAAAAAGGGCAGAAAGAGGATGCAGCTTTATGGTAGTGCTCATTCAGTACTCTGTAAACACAACAGAAACTACAGTACTGTTGAACTGCAAAGCAAGAGAAAGATCGCTTATTTTCCGAAACAAACATCACTAGCAGTGTCTCAACAGTCCACTTCTTGCCACCGCCTGTGGCGTGCACATTTGAATGGTTTCTTTTGCCATAAGTCAGTCCCCAGCACTGTCAGGAATAATGGATTTATTTGCTTCCACTGTTCTTTCAAGAAACTCCAAACAACTAAAGGGGAAAGGGAGAGTTAAGCTGGGGACAGAAGAAAGGAGACAGAAAGTTCCTTCTTATTTGTTCAAATAAACAGACACCAGAAAAACTATCTTCTCCATGCCTACCAAGACATACTGTAGTTACCTTACATGGGTCTTAAGAAAGACTAGTCCATCAAGTTAAAATAAACTGACTATTAGTTTAAAGAAAACATGTAGGTAAGAACTTTCTCTTCTCATCAGTCCAAAGAATCAGCTTGTTCACACGGGTGCCAGATGTTATCTGAGCTCTCTGAAAAGAGCAGAAAGTACAGCATTGTGTACTGAGTACCACTCAGCATTGCTGAAGAACTGGGCTGCTCTTCTCTGGCAAGTAAACAGAATCATTCATGCCTCTGCTATAACTCAAACAGATCACCACCAGAAGCTCAGATACTCAAAGATGGGTTGCCACTGCAAGCAGTTCCATCCCTCAGCACAGAAACCATGCTTTTCTTTGCAGCTGCAGATGACATTCTTCTTTCTACACTGGAACTGGAAGCAGAACAGGACAGAGGGTACTGAGAAGGCACATGGTCAACAGTAACCAAGAGCACAAGAGAGCAAACAGGGAAAGCAAGCCATTTAATGCAGGTGGGAAGAGGTGTCTCCTCCAGGAGATGGTAGTCAGGCAGAATTTCCCTGCCAGATAAGTGTGCCAACACATCAGCTTACATACTCAAGTTGGATTCTGCAGAGGGACACCGAGCCAAAAGACTCAATTCCTTCTTGTGGCAACCTAAAGTTCAGAAGCACAATCATTTCACTGTCATTGGCAAGTACTATTTACCTAAATTCAATGAATTACTTAGTTACTAAGGGCAACAGCAAGAGAATGGGTAAAACAAGCATAAGCATGCAAGGATTTCATTTCTGTAGAGGATTTTGGACCATATAATCAAGTGTTCTGGACATCAAGGACCAACATTACCACCCTGTTAGAAGCACACGATCACAAAAGTGTTGCAAAAACTCCGCCACTGCTGAAGATGAAGGTTTTCTTTAACTGCAAGGTACAAAGATGTGATCCAGTTGGTTAGACCCTCCAAGATTCCTAATCTGCTGGGTGCTCTTGCACCTTCCTGATGATTTTAAGATATCAAACAAAGATCTTGGCTATAAAACAAATGGTGCTATTCTACATCAAGTTTTGTATTTACCTATATTAAAAGCTAGCAAACATTGATTCTAGTAGTCTCAAACACATCAACTCCACTGAACACATTCCCTTCCTGTATCCATGCTCTGCGTGTACCTTTGTTTTTAATTATTATTCCATAGGTATTTGCATAACTGAAGCACAAGGACTGGCTTGCAAGTGGGCAAACCAGGATAAAACAAAAAAAAACAACTAAGAAATAGCAGAATAGTTCCTATGTGGCTCCCCACAATTGTATTTCTAGGATTTATTACCTTCCTTTACACTATCTGCTTCTTTCCTTCCCCCCCTCTCACAAGGGATTATGCATTCTCTTTCATTTCCAGCACCAGTATTTGCACTAATGCTTCCACATTACAGGTCCTCCTTTTGTACAGACCTTGCCTTACTTCCCATCTTTCTTGTTCCACTCCTGCATAACTAGTTATGTTTTGCAGATTTGTCCTCCCTTGTACTTTTCCCCCTTTCACCTTATCAGCTCTTATACAGAATGCTGTACCATAATGCTCTACCAGTGATATTCCTCCTGATCCACTGGGCAACCCAGTGACTACTGCTGCCCTCAGATAAGTAGCACAGAGGCTAGTATATGCAGCTTTATCAACCAGCTGCTTCCACATAAGCAACAATTGCCAGAGACTTGTAACAGAAAAGGCCTGGGCAGCTTTGCAAAGAATAATCTTGCTTTTTATCAGAGCAGGCTACTATGTTAGTCAATCAATAATCACCAACAACCAAAGTAATTCTGGGGTGGAAACTGCCAGCATTATGGCTCTGGACCAAGAAAATTGGAGAAATCAGCTCCTGAAAGAATACATAAAGAAAGCAAGAACCTTCATCATTACCAAATATGCAAGACGTACTGGAAGAGAGGAAACATACACACATTCATATTTGAATTTAACAGCTGATTCTAAGCAATATGATGGGTATCTTTAAAAATTAGTCACTTTTGAGGTCTTTTACAATAATGGAGAGCAGTAATGCTATTTTATCACAACAACTTCTCCTTCCCCCCCCCCTCCACCCGCCCTAACTACTGAAGGACAGAATTTGCTTGCATGCCAAAGTTTACAAAACATCTCCCTGTTCATATACATGGTGCATCCACATATATGCATATGCACACAGAACAAATACTGAGAGATACACAGCCAAGAGAGAAGAGCACGTTGTTAATTAGGCAACAGGAATAAGAAGCCTTATCTGAAAGGTTAAGCTGCCATTTCCTTCCACCGAAGAGTGCCTAGCCAAATCCCACCCAAGTCTGCCAGCCCTAGCACAGACACAAGGGCCTGCTCGTAGTCCTGCCTCAGCACTCAGGCTTGCAGCTCTATAACTTCAGGAACAAGAGTGGCAAAACTAACCAGGGCATCCCATTACCTACACTTACTGAAGCACATAACTCAATACACTGCAGAAGCCAGTGTAAACCAAGAAGCTTTTCAGTCTGTTATTCTTACCATCAGCTTAGTACTCACGTGGGACATCTTTGCCAAATTCACCTCGCTGTCAACTACCTGCTACAGAAGGGCTTAAAAGCTGTCTTTCAGAAGAGACTAAACCTTTACCTCGCCCAAAACCAAAGCCAGGCACACATCCCACAGTTAGAAGAAACTTAGAAAAGGACCACTCTCAAGTCTTACGATTGAAAAAAGGCAGACATCAACCAAAACGGTATAATTCTGAAATGCTGTCTGCATAACACACTTTAAAATCCAGTTGTTCTTATGGAAATGCTTAAGGCAGAAAACAAAAAGCTGGACCCTACAAGCAGAGTCAATACTAGATCTTGTCTTCCAGTCTTGTCTTCTAGTTCCAACTCTTTGGTCTTCTTTTCAGCACCAGCCCAAACACAAGGGTCCCTCCCTGCTAGGCGTACTATTGTGAAGAGCAGCCTGTTTCAGCCAACTAAAAAAGTCAAAGGAAACAGAGGAAAACTTCTGTGTAATTTTAACCTGCTTAGTAAAGGAGAGGGGCAGGGAATATACACAATTCAACTGCAGGAACAGGTAGGTTTACCAAACAGGAAAAAAAATGAAACCAGTATCTGCCTGCTCAGTGCCCTTTTCATTCTGCCCCACTTCTTCCTAGCAACTACAATATCAAAAGCCCAGTTGCTGCAGCTGCCTACAAGGCAATTAAGTGCAATATTCAAGATGTCAAGCAACACTACTGCCCATTACTTTGGCTTTCCTAAAATAGCTAATGATCTCCACAGCAGGTAGGGAATTTTTGAAACATGGCAATCCACTCCAAAGGCAACAAACAGATGCTGAAGACAAGTTATGTTGTGTGAACGTGCCAGTCAAACGGAGAGCCCAGATGCACTGAGGTGGGTGGATGGGTCCATTAGTCTAGCATTTACTGAAACAAGGTAATCAGGTTTTAGACTATGACACAATACAATGTATTTGTCATCTGTTACAGGTGAAGTGAGGGAGAAGAGTATGTCACTAATAAAATATTGATACGCTTCATTTTCAGCTAATTATGCAAATATAAAGTGTTTGCAAACTGTCCATTCACTTCAGTTCCAGTTACAAAGTTGTTCTGTTGAAGACGGGTGTCCCCGCTAGCAATAGCCGAGCAGCACCAAGAGCAGCATGGAAATACCGCCACCATCTCTGTCTGTCCTAGGTTCCCCAGGATGCCAAATTTTCTTGGAGGGTATCTCGCATTGCCGCCCTGTGGTCAGTCTGTAAAACAGCATCAGAGCAATAGGAAGCCATTTCCAGCTCTTCCTTCCCTTCCCTTCCCCCCTCGCCCCCCCCCCCCCCCTCCACACACTTCCTTCCCCCGGGCTCTCGAGAGCGTTTTGGCAAGACGAGAAGGGTAGGAAGAGGAAGTCTCTCTGAAAAGCTCTCTCCAGCCAGCCACAACTCCTGCTAATGCACTAGCTGGTCACTACCCTTTCCTGCTGAAGGTCCTGCCCTGCCATAATCCCCCAGCTGAAAGCAAAGATGACTCTCCTGGGAGAAAGACAGAAATAATTAGAAGTTCATCTTTTGCTATGAATAGTAAAGGTTAGAACATGAACAGCTGTGCCTTCATTTTGCACCTCTACCTTCACCACAACTGTGGTCTTTGACTCAGGTTCTAGAGGGTAGGCAATGTGTTGTTTACATATGTCTGCACGAAACTGATAGCAAGTCTGCCATTAAATTCCACAAGCTCACCATACTATTTGTCATTTGCATGTTGGAGTGTAGAAAGCCACACACGTGGGCAAAATTCATTATTTCCACTCTAAGTTTCAGTCACTTCACTGGCCTCATACCTTTAATTTCCCAAAGCATTTCCTCCATATACTCACACAGGGAGGAATACAATCCAAGCCCTCACTGCAGCTACTCTTTGAATACAGTGATACCATAGAGAAGTATGGGGTTTTATTTATTTCGGGGTGCTTTTTTATTTTTACATTTTTTCTTATTGTTTTCCTAAGAGTCACTGACTGGGATCTCTGCTGATCAAGGACTCTGTCCACAGGTAATTTACAAATACAGTATTTCTAGTGCAAGTCAGTTACCTGCTCATACACTACCTGTGCAACAGGACAGAGACTGCACAGTTCTGACTTCAGAACAAAGTCACAAGCTCTTGTGACAAGTACATGCAGACAACTGATGACAAAGTTGAAAAGTTTCTCCCTTTGCTGCTTTTCCCTACCCCCAAGCCTTTGGGTCTTGCATTTTTAAGACACAAAAGGAAAGCTGAAGAGTCTGCCAAGCAGACACTGGAGCATCAGGAAGGACCAAAGAGTCATGCTTGTCCTGTGCCCAAGCTAAGGCTAGCTGTGTAGGGAGATCAGCTGCACAGCAGGCTCCACAGCTCACAACAGAAACCACATGCAGAAGCAGAATGAGGAGGAATCCCCAGTTTGAACGCAAGCAGTGCTAGGGAACAGAGTTCACAGCAACAACAACAAAAAATTAATTTGAGGGATTTATTTTGCCTAGAACTATGAAAATGCCAAGGTAACTACTAAAAACAATTGTGGGTAAGGGAAACCCCACAGAATCACAAAGTTTGCCTCTGAAGAGAGCCATGAAAATCTCCCAGACTGTAACTATGAGAAGGTTTGCACTCAAGCTGCCAGGGAGCTCACAGGAATTAGTGACAGCCCTGAAGGGCAATGAAGCTGAGCAGCAGCAGCTTACTTTTTTCTTTTCCCTGCAAGGCAGGGGAGCTACCAGAGATGAGGAAGGATGCCACAGACACCAACAGAGGAGTCCACACTTGCTCAAGCCTCAAACTAAAGCAGGCACTGCAGCACACAGCCACTGCACAGAGGGTCTGACACAGCCAGACAGTGAACACCTCGTCCGTGGTAGCTTCATCGAGAAACACTGGTGTCAGTACGATTTATTCGGGCCTGTACGTGATCTCCCCAACTTGTAAAGGAAGGAGTTATTTAGTCACTCCATAATTTCAGACTGGTTTACCAGCCACACATTCAGGTCTCCATGTTTTGGCTAACTGAAGTTGGCATTCCAGTTGAGATTATGCACTGCTAAGGGGGTCATTAAAGCAACCCCATTCCCAGGATTCAGCAGCACCATGAAGCATATAACCACTACCGGATTTTTTTTTTCCAAGTGTTCTCATTACACAAGAGCAGCAGCAGTAGCAAGATACTGGAACACACACAAATAAAGCACCTACATCTGGTGTACTGTCAAGAGCAACAACAACCAAAAAAAAAAGGCACCTGGAATACAACAGGTGTAGGTTAAAAACAGCAGTACACCTGAACCAAAACTTAAGCAGTTTAACATAACCATGGAGCTAAAAGAACACTTTAAAATACATCTATCAGGAAAGAATATACTGGAGTTAAACTTCAGAGGAGAACGTTGCAGATGTTAAAACCTGAACGCATCCATGCTCATTAGAAGCATCTTGCAGCTAAAAGCTTAACCCTGAATGTCTGTGCTCAGATCTTAGGAACCAACGATCCTTTGCACCAGAAAACACTCCCTGACATCCCTTCCGAGTAGTCAGTTCATTTGTATCTCCACATTATGTCATACTTGCTACACTTTCTGCCCTGCTCCGCATTTATAGTGTCTGCTCAGCATACTGCATCTCCCACACTAACAGCATGTTCACAAAAAGCATCTCAACGCCTTACCTATGGCTCATACACTGATGGGTAGGGGTGTGGGGAAAAAGAAAAAATAATTACATGTTGACAACCCAAGCTCAAATGCATCGTGTTTTGTCAGAGCAAATGCTGCTCTGCGAGGCAGTGCAGCAATGTCACCAGATTTTTTTCTCCCTGTTGCCGTGTTTCTCCACTAGAGGACTCACCTGAGAAGTCTACTACAAGCTTCTGCAGTTAAACCAAGTTAAAAAAATCAACCCCGACATGTGGATGGTACATGTAAAATGAATGGAAATGTACTAGTAGATGTAGCACATGTAACACATGAAGACATGCTCCTATAACTACAAAAGAAATACGACAAAGCTATTTAGCTTCCTGCTATTTTATAACAGATACACATGTTCATTTAAATGAAGATTAAATGCGAGAGCAAGCATGTCTGTGCTGGGTCAGATCAGAAGGCTACAGCCTAGCTATAAGTGCTGCTACATTCCAACACCAGCACGGCATATTAAGCTGGAAAGTAGCAAATAAACAAAGGGCAGAGAAGGTGGCAAAAAGGGCTGGTATCAGCTATTATTTTCCAAATAAAGGGTCCCCTCTACACGGAGGTGCTTCTGTTTTATTATCTCTACACACAAGTGCACTCATCCCCTGCACAGATTCAGCTCTCGTAAAACGGAGCATCACATAACCTCACCCGCTCACACCACGGCTTATCATCACGCCACCAAAAACAGCGGCAACGGCTAGCAACCCTTGCCGTGGCTGATATGGGGAGCCATATCAGCGGAGCTCAACTTGTGTTTGCAACGGCAGGGAAGTAAAAATAAGAAACAATTAATTCTTGAGACTCCCGTGGTACGGAGGGGGCCGGAGAGGCTGGAGCTGGCATCCCGTGAAGGGAAGCTTGCCAGAGCAAGCCCTCGCTCTGCCCCACCGAGGCTCCCCGCAAGGCCTCGAAGAGGAGAGGGGACCTAGCGAGGTGCCAGCAAAACCATCGCAGGTGCTGGGGGATGGGGAGAGATGAGGCACTGAGGCACACGGCAATGGGAAGCGCTGGTGCTGCAGAGGAAGAAGGGGACTTGGCTGCACCACCTCGTAAAGGCAAGGAAGGGGCTAAGCTGACCTGCACCAGCCACGGGGCAGGGAGGGGAGGGCGAGATAAGAGAGGGAGAAACGCATCGATTTCGCCCAGCGGGGGATCTGCTTACCTGCGGACCAAACGGGAGGGGGGGGAAAGAAGGTGACTGCGGCTCTAGGGCAGCAGCTAAGCAAACTCTCCAAGGGAGCAGGGAGGAAAAAGAGGAAGGGGAGAGAGGGCAAAGACACATGGGGAGTCCAATCCGCGCTGCGCGGCCCCGCTGCATGGCGTGGAGGGAGAGGCCAGGGAGGACAGCGCTCGCCCCCGGGAAGGGACCGGCCGCGCACTCCCGTGCTCCACCGGGCAGCACGCGGTGGCGAGATAAGGCACCGAGGGGACGCCGGGGACAGGGAGAGAGTGTCTGTCGGGTCCCATCTGGCTCCCTCCCTCCCGTGTCCCCTCCCTCACTCACCCTCTGCATGACTTTCACGATCAAAGCCAGTTCATAGCGGGGCATCTTAGAGCTGGCTGTGGCGGAAGGAGCGGGGATGCGGCGGGTCAGAGAGCGGGAAGGAGGGGGCAGCGATGCCGGGGAGGAGGGGAACCGGAGGAGGAAGGCGCGTCCCCGGCAGCAGGCGGTGCTGGCGACGGCTCCTGCCCGCGCGGCTCCCAGGCTGCACAGACACCCAGGCGGGTGAGCGGGCGGCGCGGCTTAAAGGGCGCCGGCAGCTGCGCAGGCTCCGCCGCACCGCCCCCTCTCCGCGCCAAGCGCCGCCTCCGCCCCGCACACGCCCGCCTGCCGGGGGGCTGCCATGGCCCGCAGGCTGCTCTGCTGCCCGGGTTCGGGGAGGTGGGGGCCGGCAGGGAGGGAAGGGGACAGCAGCCTCCGGGGAGAGGGCCCGAGCCGGGCGGGCCGAGCCGCGGGCACCGCCTCCCCCCCACGCGGCGGCTCAGGGCCTGTGCCCGCCTTCCCGCCGCCGCGGCGGTGGCTGTGGCTGCTGCAGGGAGTGGAAATTTCCACTGTGTCCGCCCCCTCGCTCCCCCCCTCCGCGCACACACACACACACACACACACACACACACCCGAGACCGCACATGCTGGGGGGGGGGGGAGGACAGTGCAGGGGGCCCTGCGCCTGCCTCCCAGCCGCGGGCGCCTGCGGCCATCGTCCCCCGGCACCTGGGTGGGCTGGCAGCGACCGCGGGCTGCACGGCGAGGCAGGAGCTCTCCTGTGGTGAAGGGCGAGGTGAGGGAGCCGTGGAAGGCTGGGGCTGCATGTGTGGGGCACCCTCAGCTCTTCCAGAACCTTCTACAGCCCAGTGCCTTGCTTGTCCCTGACAAGTGCAGGTGGAGGTGGTCTGCCTGAAGTGGGCTCGGTGTTGGGACTCGAAGGAGGACTGGTGGGGTGGAACTGCATAGCTGGCCTTAGTGCCTGTGTACTCCCGGAGGCAGCGAGGGAGCTTCTGGGCAAATGTTTCCCAGCTGCCAGTGGTCTGTGCGCACCCTCGGCATTGTACTGCCATGCAGCGATCAAGATCAGGCACACAGATGCCCTCTATCAGCAGCACATCCGACACCAGCGTCCAGCTGTGGCTGTGCCAGAAGCCGGCATCCATCAAAGAGGGGCACTTGGAGAGCCTGGTGGTACATCAGGCTTGTTTCAACAGTATTTATTTCTTCCACAAAAGACAATGCATTCCTCTGGGGGTAGCCCCTTCCCTCACACCTCAGCATGCCCGACACACTGGGTGGCTCTGAGGAGGACAAGCTCATGCCAAGTTTCTGCCTGAGGTTTTGAAGTCCACATCACGTCTGCTCTCAGAAAAAGAGGGAGGCAGGGTATGGGCAAGCAAAGCCACCATGGCTGAAGAGGAAAGGGAAGCAGAGAAGTCAGAACTCAATTTTTAAAAACTTAAGTGAAATATCTATCTATGAAATCCCAGCCCTGCCCCATTGAGAGAGGCCTCAGCACCTGACCTGGGAACCCCAGCTATGCCCTTCTGCACCAACAGGCAGCATGGCTTGGTTTTGCTATGCTTGCCAATGAGTGATATCAGAGTTAGTGAAATTAATCCCAGGTATTGCTGACTGAAAACATTTCCCAGCACTTTCAATCATGGTTTGCAGCACAACCAGCACTGGTGCTGCTGTGGGCCTTCCTCATCTTAAGCAGATGCGAGTTGTAGGGAGTTTCCTGCACATACCCTGCCCTACAGGTACAACAAAGCCTGCTTGGGTGGTAGGAGTTGTTTTGTATCCTGCTAGCAGTTCAGGATGCATTCTCTGTGCAGAAGTATTTACATATATTCCCAAACTCCTACACCTCAGGCAGGGCTCAGGCAGTAATTGCCAGTCAGCTGACAGGTATAATTTGCTGCCTATTGGTGCTGACCACATACAAGCTCTCCCTGGGTTACTTTACTTGCCTTTTTTTTTTTCCCAGCACAGTCTTGTCTGGCCTGAGTTTCATCTGTGTTCTGAATAGATGCCTGGTGAGTTCCAGAGGTAATCCAGGTACTTTGTAAGTGATGGTCCCCAATGAAGGTGAGACTGGCAAGGTACCCTGCCATACACAAATGACTGGACAGCCATTCCTACGTTCTCAGTGCATCCTGCCAGTGATGGCACAGTCACACATGAGCCATGCTGTTCTCTTCCCACATAAAAGCCTTACACCCTGCCGTGCTACTAACGGTCTACCTGCTTAAAATTCTCCTTTGCCAGAAAAAAAAAGGAAAAGGATTCAATCCCTGTTGCTGAAGTCTTTCTCACACACAGAACTTTATGCAAATTCCCGAGTCTATATATTGAAATATCTAGTGACACTTTCAAATGCCAATATTTGATTCTCAGTTCGTTATACATTTTTATTCACCATTCAAGCTCACTTCTATGTTCCACATGCAAGCCCCACAAATATACATCTGTGCCTGGGATTTGCTCATGCATGCAAAAACACTTGTGCATCAGATCTAATAAACATGCTCCCAGACAGGCATTCCTATATATATAAACTGAGTGAGATCTGTGTGCCTGAGGGTCTCTTCTCCTACAAATACAGGCTGAGAGAGTTGGGTTTGTTCAGTCTGGAGATAAGAAGACTCTGGGGACACCTTACAAGAGCCTTCCAGTACCTAAAAAGGGCCTACAGGAAATCTGGAGAGGGACTTTTTACAAGGGTGTGTAGTTGCAGGACAAGGGAGGATGGCCTTAAGCTGAAAGAGGGTAAATTTAGATTAGGTACAAGGAAGAAATTCTTTACTGTGAGGGCGGTGGGACACTGGAACAGGTTGCCCAGAGAAAGTGTGGCTGCCCTATCCCTGGAAGTGTTCAAGGCCAGGCTGGATGAGGCCTTTAGCAGCTTGGTCTAGTGGAAGTTTAGATTGGATATAAAGTTCTTTACTGTAAGGGTGTTGAGGTACTGAAATGGGTTGCCCAAGGAAGTTGTGAATGCTCTATCCCTGGTAGTGTTCAAGGCCAGGTTGGACAGAGCCTTCGGTTTAGTGGGAGGCATCCCTACCCATGGCATGGGGTTAGAACTAGAGGATTTTAAGGTCCTTTCCAACCCTAACTATTCTATGATTCTATGAAGGTGCCGCTGCCCACATAGAATCAACAAGGTTGGAAAAGACCTTTAAGATTATCAAGTCAGACCTCCATCCCAGGACTGCCAAGTCTACCATTCATGGCAGGGGGTCAGAACTATATGATCTTCAAGATCCCTTCCAACCCAAACCATTCTGTGATGATATGAAATACAGTGACTCTCTGAATGCCACACATGTACGGGCAGCAGTTCTCATGCATCGTGCCTCTGTATATCTATGAGTACTCATGGACTGACTACCACATATGTCTCCAATGCCCCATATCTTTATGGGAGTGCCTAATGCTTTCTGACTTTCTTACTTCTGGTCCACCAGGTTTGAGCTACCAGTAATCTTCACAAGTTTGTTTTTTCTTCTAAGTGCTAACCATAAGTATCCAAAGTTCATAAGAAACTCACATTTAATATTTAAAAGTTCACAGTTATGGAGGAAGGTCTGAAAAACACATAGTGGCCATGCCCTAAATACTCAAGAAGGAAATATAAACTTCCCTAATACAGGGGGCTTGGCTCTCAAAACTTTTGACTTTTGAGAGGCTTGAGTCATGACATTTTTATGCTTGAGACTGGGTATTCTACAGAGGCAAACCATCTTCTCTGCATCTTGGTATCTTTCACATCCATCCCTAAGCAACACAGAGGGCACTAATGAATAACCTCTCTCTTTCTAATAAAGCATAAGATAAAAATATGTCCTCATGCAATCCATGTGCATATGTAAATACAGAACCTGTTTCATGAAAAAGCTATTGGAAACATTTTAGGCAACTAAAAAATGGCATGGGATACCTCATAGATGTCTGACAAAGAAGCTATCCCAGCATGGCAGGACTAAGAGTGGAAATGAAAGAAAAAAGCCTGCATTTTTAAAACCTCAACATTACCATTAATAGCCTCCCTAAGCACAACTATGTTGTGCTTCAGTGATCTTTTTTATGTGGAATATACCTAGTTTTGCAACATATACTTTGTGCACCATGAAAAAGCCTATTCTCTCCTCTTAAAAGCTTTAATTTCTAGCTGTGATATGCTGCACAATATCAAAGTAAAGTCAGACTTTATACAGGTTTAGGACTATCATGTTTACTGTCTTGAATTTCAGATTGGGACAGATTTTCAGAGGAGTTAGTAAAAAACAGGAATTGCCTGTGGAAAGAGAAATTACACTGACAAATGTGGTTTTCTTTGCTTGTACTGGTGTTTGTCTATGGACTGTAGACAGGGACACAAATACAGATACAGTCTATTCTCCCCAGTATTTACTCACCTCCTCAGTAAGATTTGAAGATGAGCACTACACATTTGAGATAACGGCAGATGAACTAAGGAGGACAAAGCCTGCATGGGAATAGCTGCATGGCTCTGCAGTCACTGCAGTGATTGTGGTCCTGACATACTCCAGAGAGGTGACAGGCGGAGCTGAGTCAGAACAGTGAAATACCTGGAGTCATCTGGTCCCGAGGGAGCAGATGAATGAGCAAAGCTGCAGTGAAGGAGGTAGTATTAATAGGTGGGGCTGTTGTAAGCTTGTACACAGGGCTCCTGAAGTTTCTGGTTGGGAATGTGGCTCTTAGACACGTGAGCAGGGTTGCCCCTGAAAGCAGGACTGAAAGGAAACAGAGCTGAAAAATGAATGAGAAGTGGGATTGTCAGGGTGAAGTGTGGGCCAGAGGTACTGCAGCAGGAACAAGAGGGAAGGACTGTGGAGGAGCCTGTGATGTGAGCCTAGGATTTAATGAGAGGATATAGAAGAGAGGGTAAGGAGAAAGGGAGAAGTAAGATTGGATGGAAGAAGACTTGGATGGAGAAAGACCTGGCACTCTCAAAGAAGACTGGGAGAGGGAGAGATGGGGTAGTAGGAAGCTGAATGGGCTGTGCTAGAAGATGACAGGAAGAATCATGTTTTTCATATCTTCTAATAAAGCTACAGATCTCTAGATTCCCCACCCCCACTCACCCGCCACCACAAGCCCTCCTCTATCAGCAAATACCCATGAATCCCCCAGCAAAGTCCATTTGTCTAATATTCCTGCTGGTCACCCATGGATGACAACCCACTGCTCTTATCAGTTTCTTTGTTAGCTCAGAGTGGCAGAGAGCTCTGTGGTAAAGCTAAAGGGTTCAACTCTAATGACATTTACAACAGTATGATGCTGCATGATGGAAGGGGGTTTGATTTTTTTTTTTACTGTTTGCTTTTTAAAAAGCTAGATAATTGCACAGACAAAATCTGCTTTAAATGAGGACTAGGTTGCAGAATCAATACTACATAATGAGAAGTGTTATTTTCTCCTTCCTCTCCTTTGCATATGCATATGCAAAGTGTATAATTGCATACTTTTCTTTCCATGGGATCTCTGCCACATTTATTTGTCAGGGTGGAGGTGCTCTGGAGCTGTGTCAGGACGACATAGTGGCGGAGGCCGCTGTCTACAGGAGTTTTTCCACATTTGTTTGGGCAAATGGAAGATGTGCGGTAAATGACAGTACAGGATCATGTGGAAAAGGATGAGATGTTGGTTAAAATATCTGAGCTCTGCCTGAGGAATGGATTCAGTCCATCCTTTGCCACATAGTTCTTGTATGATGCTGGATAAGTCAGTTAAACCACACTTCTTGCAGGTGGCTAAGAATTTCGTGCTCCTAGTTTCTGCATATCTGGATTGACATTTTGTGGTTTAATTTGAAGAAGTGCTGAATGATCCCAGATGAAACTGAATTCAGTGGGGTGCTAGACATATAAAGTGTTCTGAATGAAGAACATACCAACTTCTTCAAATATTCACTTGAAATATTAACTGTCTCAGACTGACTAACCAGAATCTACAAAACCCTAAACTACAGATAATTCCCACCCAAGCCCATCCCAAAGCCATTGCACCCAGGGGGCAACAAAATGTATTTTATGGCTTCTTTTCTATGGAAAGAGGAGGAAAAGGCATCTTACTCGCTGCTCAGCCTGATATCCCAGAAGGTGCCTGCCCACCACAAACCCAAATCCATGTGGATTTGGTGTGCATCCAAGTGGATGGTACAGTACCGGCCCTTTCACAGAGGCCCTCTTACTCCTGCTCCTTTGCAGGTAAGTTAATGGTTCTGCCAGGTACAGACATGGGCAAGTCAAATACAGCTGCATGGTGCTGGAAGTTACAGGGGAGGAGTCAATGGTTCTGACAGGATCCAGTTCTTCCAGGTAAAGGCACTGGCACTGACACACTGGAAATCAATGCATGGTTGGGAAGGTGAGGTCACCAGAAGGGCTCAGGTGAGTTTTCAAGAATTGTTGAGTGCTAGTGGGGCCTAGGGAAAAAAGTGGGAAGAGAGGGCTCAACTGTGTACATAAGACTTTAAACTAGGAGGTAGGCAGGTCAGTGATACAATTCCAAAAGTAACTGTAACAAATGGTGGTCTATGGAGAATACAAGATGATGAGGAAACATCTCTAAGTGCATGAGCAGGTAGAGAAAGATCCTGGAAAGAAAGCTGCAGAGCCACAGCAGGCATATAGTCAGTTTCTGTGCCCCAGCTTACAGTCCGTAACTTGTCTAAATCTCAGTAAGTGGCTCGTTAGCCCTCCAATGTTACCATGCACTACAGTAAACTAAGAACAAGAATAAAACATAAAAGTAGCCTGTAAGAATAAAATCATAAAGAAAAATGCAAAAATGACAATATTATTAGTGAAGGAAAGAGGGTAACAAGAAGGCACTTCTATGTATTAGAAGTTGGAGCACACGGGCAAAATAAAATATCTGCCCTTTGACAAGGATGGAAAGCTAGTAAGAGGTGACAGAGAAAAAGCCGAAGTGATTAATGTCTTTTTCCTCTCACTCTTCAGCAAAAAGAATTAACTATGATCAGTTGACTAACCGGTAATGTCTAAAGATAAATAACAGAAATAACAGAATAGGCTACTTCACTAAGTCAGGTATTTTCCAGTCAGTGAGACTTGAAGAGAAACCAGCTGAGAGCATGTGGGAAACTGGCTGAAGCAATCCTAAAGCCACAAGGGATCATTTCCCACAGCACCTGGGGGACAGAAGAGCCGTGACAGGTAATTGCAGTACCCAGTTTTTAGAAAGAAGAAAAGTAGCTTGAGGAATATAGGTGGAGAAAACAACCTGACTTGAATTGCTGGAAATACATAGAAACAAGTAATTAAAATTTTCTTTTGTGTATGGGAAATAATGAAATGATAAGTAGAGGCCAAAAAAGATTTGCCAGGAACAAATCGTGCCGAACCAAAGGCTAATTTCTTTCTCTGACAAGTAGCAGGTCTTATGGACAACAGATATTAACATATCTTGATTTGAACAAGGCTTTCAACACAGTCTGTTGTGATTTTTTTGTAAGCAAACTAAAACGAAATTGTTGTAAGGTGGACTCTTAGCTGCTTCAGGAAAAGAAAAAAAAACTAAGAGTATTATCATTGGCTAACTGTTGAAGTGGAAGGCTTGTGGAAAGCAGTTCCACAGACGCCTTTTCTGGGACTCTTAACACTCACTATTTTTATTGTGCTTTGGAAAGGGCATATCAAATGTGGCTGCCAAATTTGTAGAGAAAGTTCTGCAAGCACCTTGGCAGGATTAACATCTCGATCAATTGAAGAAATGGTCTGAAAACAATAGGATTTGGTGCAGCAAGAACAGGTGTAAACTATTACACTTAGGGAAGAATAAACCCCCAAATGGAAAGCAGCCAGCAGGGCAAAAGACCTGCACAAAAATGCCATGGGGATTTTGGAAGAACTCAAGCTGATGAAGAATTAACAACGCCGTGCTGGTGTGGGAAAGCAAGTATTGTGCTGAAATGTATAAATTGGCTAGGTGGGATATGTGAAATAATTCCTCCACTCTTACTCAGCACTGGTGAGGTCTAAAACTGGAAAATGGGCTGATTCACTTTGGTCACTGAGTGCAACAGAGGAATGGGCAGTTGGGGAAAGTCCTGAGAGCAACAGAAAGTACTGAAAGTTAAAAAACTGACCCTCCAGGGAAATCTCAACTGGATTTGTTTAATCTAGAGAAAAACAGGGAAGAAACATGACAACAGTCTTCAAATAGGTGAAAGGTAGCTGCTTAGTGGAAGGCAGTAACTAAGTCTTAATGCTTCAAGGAGAGCAGGGAGCTTAAATAGTACCTAGGGTTACAGTTTCTGCTATATATAAGGAAAAACTTCCTAGCTAGGGGGCTAAGAATGCCTCGGTGTCAGTGGAGGCCACTGAGTCTTTAGCACTGAATGTTTTAAACACAGCTGAAAAAGACATAATTTCAGTACTGTTGAGTGTGTTTGGGAAGGGGGTTTCTAGACCAAAGGGCAGCAGCTTGTGAGGCAAGTCTACATAATAACTCGCAGACACATATTTGAAAGGCATATGTAGCATCTGGAGCTGGGAGTCATGGCATCATGAGAGTGTCATCACTGGATGAAGTGTCTCTCAGCTCGCATTAAGCATGTAACCTCAAAGCAGGGAAAAAGAAATCAGATCTAATATGCAAACTTTGACAGGTTTCTGACCCCTAGATATTTTCTTGCAGTCTCTTCCTACCATCTACAATTGTAAATAGACACAGGCTGTGACCGAATGGCCAAATTACTGCTGCAGTGGTTTCCTCTTACAGGAGAAAACCAGATATTAAGCATTCATTGATAACTTAAAAAAAATCTAGCTACATCATGTGCATTTCTGGCAAAAGCACTTCAAATCCCACCACCTGGGAGACAACCAAGTACTAGCATTTCTTCTTTATGAGAGGACTGAAAGGTTTTGTCATGAACCTGAAAGACTGTTTTTGTTGGATTGCTTTGCAAACATTTGGGAGGCACCAGTCCTTGTTCTTGTCCTGGGGTCCTGCTGTTCTGAATAGACAAGCCAAGAAAATGGTGTGAGAAGCAGCAGAGGTACAAAGAGGGGGGAAGGACATGCATCAAGCTGCACAAAACATGTATGACATGACTGGGAATAAAAGCCAGGTCTTTCTGGTGTTCACATCAGAACCATCCATCTTCTTGCACTGCTGTCATACTGTAACAGTATTGGATTCAAAAGTTAGATTTTCTTTAAAAAGACCTCATGTGAGATTTGCATTTTATGTTGGTAATGACCAACATAATGGTCATTACCAACATAAAATGCATATACTGGTAGGCATCTTTCTAGTGCTATCAAAGGGATAATGTAATTCTGTGTAATTAAAATGATGCTTCCTACATGTATAATGCTTCTCCCTAGTTTTACAGCTGTTTGCCATGTTCTCTGTGAGGACATTTTCTGATAATAAATTGTGTTGTGGAAATAAAATAACATGAACAAGGAAATCTAAAGTGATCCAACTGTTTAATCTAGTTGAAACCTACATTTTCTCAAAGGAATCCCTAACCCAGATTAATTTAGAGAAGCAAAGAGATTTGATCCCACCACCCTCATAAATCACACATGCAAAACCCATGCTATTATGTTGCTATTAATAATGCTATTATGTTGCTATTAATAATGTTATGTTGCTATTAATAATGCTGACATGTTCAGGTATGCTTATAATCTCGTAACTGTATGAGAAAAGCAAAAATAAGCATGCAAATGCAATTCTCCCTTGTTTCAGTGGAGCCCACCTGTCTCCTGCTTCCCAGGAGAAGCCTTGCATCATGGCTTCAGATTATTCTCTTCCCAAAATCTAGTTTCTGAAAGCAAAGACTGTTCAGCTAGCCTTTGTCTCTGCTTCTCTTACAGGGACAATAACTTCTGTGCCAGGTTACCGTACACCCAGGTTTCCTTCAACACTTATTCTTTTTCTATTCAAAAAAATGTGTCTGGGAAGGAAACACAGATTTCATATATTTCTTCAGAATTTTCAGATATCAGACAGTCTGACTAGGATTGTGGCTTTGAGCATGGCTGATAGATGTCCGACTATCATTGACTCACCTATTGCACACCTGCAGATCATCTCTATGCCTCACACACAGTAAGGCTGATGCTTCCATGAAGCATGAGACCTATTGTTGTGTATATTGTAGATTATCACTTGTGTGGGACTTTTGACGTAACAGGAATGTTTTTGATTTATTATACATTCACACACCAATTATACCACCTTGCAGAGCAAGTCTAAAGATATAAAAAGCCTCAGATTTGGTGTACATGTGCAATCCAGAACATGCACAACTGGTTTTGTCTCAGAAATCCCTATGAAAAATAATAGCCTCTATAGGTCTCTGTGGAGATACCTGAAGACCTAACTTATGTTATGCCATTTCAAAGGTGCAGAGGAGAGAACAGGTGAGAATTTGTTGAGAAGGGAGAGGAATATTTGTGAGAAATGGTCAGTTTATGCCAAGTATGTTTAGCAGGTGAGGAGGCAGATCTACCCCTCCCCAGGCTGCCTGCCTGGCAAGTAAGCTAGCTGTGACATGCTACACTCCCACTTCGAGAAGTGTTATATATCCCACATCATTCATTCCACAAGATTAAGGAATTCTCTCTTGGCATGACATAAAGAGCATTTATCAGGCACCTTCTCTGTTTCCCTTTCCTGCTGCCAGCCAGAGAAAGATTGTCATGGGGAAAAAAGGCCTTGCTATTGGTCTTGTTTTCTTTATCATGGAGCTACATTTTATAATTGTCCATACCAACGGGATCCCATATTTTTTCCAGTATTAACTTCAGTGAACAGAGCTCACTTGAGTCATACTACAAAGGAATTTAGTTCTAGTAATTTTATGCTAAGATAGCTCTTCAGTGCAATGTAAATAATTTCAATTACAGAATTCAAAATATTTCGGGTAATATATTTATGCATGCACATGCAACCTGCACTAGATGCCTATATTGCTACAGCCGGAAGCTTCAAGTTCAGTTTTTACAGATGACTAATGCAGTTGTTACTCAATTTCTACAATTAACGTCTGTGCAAGTGTAGTATCCTTTACAGAGGGCAGGCTGCTTCCAGGAGTTTAATGTTACTGATATCATCTACCTAGGAATTATATAGGTTTAAGAATGTAATAGTAACACTTTTCTAAAACTACTATGAAATTTCTGGTCATGTGTATTTCTGTCTGGATGGGAATGGGAACATTTCCCCTTCCCATCTAGATGGATGGGAATTCAGTAGCAAAATGTCCTTTTGATAGCTCTTCAAAACCCCACAAAACAACAAGACTTCAGAACAGAAAGTAAGATACAGAACATTTGTCTGAACTCCCCCAAGATCATGAAGATTTTGGGGGTTTGGAATACAGTTTTAGATTCATGTCTGAGTCTGCCTTCATTTTTCACAAGAGAAAAATGCAAGCCTTGGAAAAGTTATGAGACAGACTCATATACACTGCACTGGAATGACTTTGAGAATCACTTGGCTCTTCCCTTCTCAGCAAACGTAGTCAATTATGTCACAGAAAAATGATAGATAGCTTATAGAAGGCTAGCAGCTGGCTAAGGAAGCATTGAACAGCTCAGTCTGAGATCAGGCAGGACCAGCACAGTCATGGTGGGGCAGGCAAGATGTTGTAAGAGGCTGGCAAGCACACCAGCTTCTGCCACTGTTTAAAGCATTGCCCCTTCATTTAGCAAGGAAGTATGAATGAATCACTCCTGATTCTGCAAGTTGCAAGAAATGCTTTCTCCATGCTTCAGTTCAGAAACCATTTCACTTCCTTCTGATGAACATGCGAACATTTTGGCTAACCTACATACTTCTGCATCGTGAGAATAATCTCACATAGCACAGTCAAGAGCAGAGAGTGGGGATGCATCCTTGTCTAACTTTGATCTTTTTGAGCTTCTCAAGCCACACAAGAAAAAGCATAACCTTGGCAAAAACTCTGAGTTGAAGATCATCTCTAATGTGAAGGTATTTCTGGGTACAAAAATGGTGTCTGGTCCTAAGGTCTTGCAGTTGCCTACAGGAGGACCACAGGGATGCTGTCTGGTGAAAGACCAGGATCACCCATGCTTTAAGAACTAAGACTCTCGACAGATTTCTAAACCATTCACTCCTCCCTTCTTTTCCTCCTTGTGGATTCAGCTCTGCCAAGACAGCTCACCCAGATCTTACAAAACCAAAATTGTTTAGGTTTTTGTTTGTTTTCACCTGTCACATTAATCAAGAAGGGAAGACACTGCAAATAAGCTATGAAAAACTGTGCAGATGTGAAAAATGATCACTAGAAATTAAGCATTAAAAATGATAAGTCATCTCAATGGATACTGGAGAAGACCACACAAGAGGAAAATGACAGTACAGCAGGTCTTAACAATACGGAATTACTGAAACAAAAAGAGTAAGCCAATGTTCTTTCTGCCACTAGCAGCAATTGATTTGGAATGACCCATCATGCTCACCCAGATCTATTTCTTTCTTCAAAAACACTTAATTTCATACTAAATTATCCCAGTGAAACTTTATAGCTAAACAAGGATATAACACAATGATAATGTATCTGGGCTTGATATCACTTTGTTCTTACCTATCCAATTCAGCTACAAGTATAATTTAAGTTCCCTTATAAAAGGAACTGATACAAGTTTATTATTTTTTTCATGGAATGTAATATAATGAACACATATATTAAGTAATCTGCTGTCTTTTTATTTCTAAATTTTAACTAAAATATGTGATTCTGTGAAATGATTTATAGCAACCAATACAACATATCCACATGGTAAATATATTTAGCTATCTCTAATAAACAGCAAACAAAATCAGTGCATGGATCTTGTGTACTTACATCATCGGTATACTAAAACCAATCTACATTAAGAACATAGTGGCTTTCAAAAAGCTAATGAAGCTTGTGGTGAATTTTAAGCATAATATACTGCAAGTTCCTCAGTGAATGAAGTAATGGAACAGTCTATCTTAGTGACAATTATGGGCCAGTTCTGCATTCATGAGCATGAAACTTTCAATTAGTCTGAACTCCTAAATGGGATGCTACCATGAAAAAAATGCCTGAAATAGGAATTTGGGCTTCCATAGTTTTGTCTGAATGATTTGGGCTGGAAAACTGCTCCACCTAGAAATAGTATACTCTGACCTCCTAACCTGAAAAAAGCATGGGTTCTGAGGATCAGCCCAGAGGTATTTAATAGCATATGCATAATTTCCAGTCATGACACTTGTTGGCCCTTTTATGCCTTTAATGGCATCTTAGCTACTCCATTGCCTCTAGTGAATTTGCAGAGTTAACTTAATGTAGTAAACAGCTTTGTCTTACCTGTAAGAGAGAAAAAGCTCCAAGTTGTTCAGCCTTTTTTTTTATTCACAGTGAATTAGCAAAGCAAAAGCCTCAGAAGAAAACAGTGCAAGTGAGAATATCTGACTGTGTAAAAATGGAGGATCAGCTATTCCCTCCATGCTTTGAATAAAAACTCAAAAACCTCTCTCAGGACCACAACCTCAAAAAAAGAGACAAAAATGATACAGCCAACAGGCAAAACCCATTTGCAGCATCATTTCATGTAGATACCAATCTGCATCCATAATCTCTAGCATCTTAGCTTTCAAGAAAATCAGTCGAATTTGCTTTCTGCTTACAGCCCTGCTGAGTTTGTTCTGCAATTTAACACACAATTTAACGACACAGCAAGCTTGGTAGGAGCAAGAGTATGTTGAACCTGAGTTACTAAGCACAGCAAGTTAAGGCAAGCACGTAGTCTGGCAGCAATGCACACAGCCCTCCCAAGTGTGCGTGTGTACACACATGTGTGTGTGCAAGCATTATTGTCCAGCAAGTGAGAATGAAATTGGGTTATCTCTATGAGGTACCACAATGATCCTCAATAGTGCATCCAATTAAAATAAGGATTTGCAGACTTGCTTCATCAGCTACAAGTGTCGGGAAAGTCACACCTTTTTTAGTGGAAGATTTATCTGTCACATTTACTGGGACTTGCAGTGCGTGGAGGGCAATTACAACACTGACAGTGGTACAAAAAATGAGGTAAATCACAACAGAACTTTGCTTTCAGAACTGTATGTTGTATCAGCAAATTGTGAGGATCTATGTACAGAAGTTAGGATTAGGTAAATCACAGAACAAGTCTTGCAGTAAATGTGTGTGAAAAACAGTATGTGGAAGATACAGCAAAACAGATGACAGTTGCAGGAAAGTAGGAAGTTAAATAGCCCCTTGCAGAGATGTTATGAATGCTGATACACACACACAAAAAAAAATCCTAGCAATTCTTATTTCCGCTTGTGAAATTAGATAAAAAAAATTAGACACCGTGAAACAATGTATCATTGCTCTATGGGATGTGGAATTGTCTGCATTGTGTTATAAGATGTTACAAGTCTGCCAGGCAGAACAACTTGTGCTATTCTCAGCAGAATAACTCAGGGCAAAACAGCAACTCCTTTCCTTGCTTTTTAGCAGTGGAGTCTGCATAGTTCCCTCCCTGAACAAAATTGTGCAGAGGATATGATACAATCAGTAATTCTCAAGATCACTTCTTTCAGCTGGCGCTTCCTTAAAGTGTCGCATTCCCAAATTCTCATGGAAAACGTAGATTATAAAATAGAAGGTACCAAACACCTACCTCATGTTAATAGCGCAGTAATGCACATAATTATACCCAGTGCTTTACACCCTCTTCCCCTCCAATATTGGCAATGCAGCAGCTGACAATATTGGCATTTTTCCATTGGCACTGCCAACTACTCATGCTCAGCACTGTGCCAACATCCCCTGATGTAAAATTAGAACAGTAAGACCACATCCTGCCTTCCTTTGTTTGCTCACCTATTTAGGCAGTGGTTTCAACTGAGCCTGAACCATCCACTCCTGTGCATACAGAGGGAACTGTGCACAATGGAGCCATGCTATCCAGCGCTGCCATGGCACCTTATGATAACACAGATTGATACCAGTGGAGAGAAAAACTTCTCCACAATGGTCACAGACCACTGCAGACACTGGTGGTGCTCCAGGCAGCATTCACTAGAGGATTTCTTTGACAACAGAAAGCCCCCTACAACACCCCTGTGGCTTCTCTGCTCATAGAATATGTGCAATAGAAGCTGAAAACTTAGCTGTAGCCAGTGATTAAATGACATGACATTTTTACTTACTGGGGTACCAATACAATGATATCTCAGTGAATCCTTCAGCTGCAGAAGATCCAAATACAAGCAATCATCTTTACTGGCTATGATCATTTCCATGGCAATGCTGTTATTTGTCTAGTGCTTTGTGTGTGCCAGGCACTCTGTGAAGAGGAAACAAGAAAAAGCCCAAACTATTTGCAGTTTGATAACCTGTGCCTGCAGCCCATGGTACGACTTCTACAGCAATTCCAAAGGCATACATGTGTGTGTACACACGCATACATGTTCATGGAGGAGTTGTGGGGCTTGCTTAATTTTCAGCAAGATCAAATCCATGGTTCAGCTCAACAATCAGCTAAATAATTGCTAGCATTGGCAAGCAAAGATGGGAGGAAAACAAGAAGAAAGAGCAGCAGATGCAAGGTGTGACCATGGTTTTGGTGGCAGCAATAGCATCAACTGTGGAACTGCAATCACTACAATCATGTCCTTTGGTGGCTTGAGCTGCTGTGAAAACGTGTTCCACCTGCTGCAAAGCTGTGAGCAGGACACTCATGCAGGCATTACTAAGGTGAGTGCGGGCTGCAGAGCCGGGGGATGAAGACACAGTACAACAACAGAGGAAGGAACAAAAAAAAAAAGAAACAGAATTTCAGTTCCCTGTAAGAACAGCAGCTCTGCCGTGTGTAGCACTTATGGTGGTTTTAGGAAGTCAAATTGGAAAGAGCATTAAAATTGCACTTAGAAATATATAGGAAGTGACAAATGTCTTTTATCAGATTGGTAAGGCAAAATTTAGCTTTTTTAACCTTAACTTCCTGGGCACTATGCATTTCTAAGCCTTGAAGCTGAACAAGCCCGATATCAGTATGAAAATCTATGGAATGCTTTAAGTTTACTTTCTTTCCTGTCTTTCTAAAACAATTTTTTTAAAAAAAAAACCTTTTACTACTTTGTACTTCTAGCAAAATGAATAGTTAACAATCATGAAATTGTTACGTATCATTTAAACCATGGTCCCATATCTCAGTTTTATGTAGGTGATTTATATCCTTTCATTTGGCAAGGATAGCAACAGGTCTAGCTATATCTATAGATAAAAATATAGATAATCACACCGCAAATGGTTGTCAAAGTTTTGAACTGAGCCTGTTGAAGTTCCGATAGGTTCAATCCCAGTTTTTTTCCATAATGGATAACCAGAAACAATGGTTTATTATCCATAGTAGGGTGCTCCAGTTTCTTTGGCTTCTCAAATTCAGCAGGCAATACACAATGTCTGTACCCTGAAAGAATCCAAGTAACAGCTAGACTTTTTCATGTTGTGTCGTATCCAGAGATCACTCCTTAGATAGATGATCACTGAACAACGCACCTTTCCAGAAAATTGTATGCTTTCTAATACTAGGTCTTTTTCAACAGACCAGCTCAGCTGTTTTGCTCTCTGGACTGCACAGGAATGAATGATCCATTTGTTTCTTGCTTTTCAGCTGCCCTTACAGATGACAAACAAGTTTCTGTACAGGACCCAGGAATAGAAGGACTAATATATAATATGTAACTTGGCATTGCATGCTTTGAGAGTGGTGTTTGGAAACAAGGAGAAAGTGAAAAACAATACGTTCAGTGGAATTTTCCTTCATGTATATATTTTATCTGCAGCTGCAGTGTACGGAGGCCAAGTTATTAGAGGTGAACTGGAAAAAGAGCAATAAAACGCCATTAACTTTAGCACTTTAGAAGCTAGGGATGGAAATGACCCATAAGACTTCTGCCAGAGAAAGATTGCTCCTTCTAGCACCACGTTAAGAACACCAAATAAGAGAAGGGCAGGAAGCACATGCAACATACTTTAACCCAGCCTTTCCACCTGCTTGTCTATCCCCTGTGCTCACTGTTCTCCCAAGTGGGAGCCACAGCCATTCCAGTGGGCACTGCTGTGATTCCAACATTGCCCACCCTCAAGTTGCTCCAGTGCAAGAAGCCAGCTGTGTGGAGGAAAAGCAGGATGGAAGGGGAAAGTGGACCTCCAGAAATGGGCTGCTGAGTTTTCATGGGTGCTTTTCAACAAAAAAAAAAAAAAATCAAATGTCATAATATGAGAAAATTAGAGGCTTTTCCTCACTGAATATGGATGAGAGATTTAATACAAAGAAAGGCTACTGTCAGTACTTAGTTGCAATATTTTTATAAGGATTTGTCCTTCAGAGGTGGATTATACAACTTTTCTTATTACAGGAATGTGAAGACTGAAGATCCCAAATGCTCTATATTTTTTAGTTGTTCTAATAAATGTGCCAGGAATCTGGGGAGATTTCCAAAATGCATTTTAATCCATAGTAGGCTAAAAGTTGTGCACTGTAAGCAATTTCCATTGTTAGATGGAAGTAAATATAAATTACTGAAGAATCAGAAAATCCTGTTCCTACTAACGGCTCTCACAGTATTTCAGTCATACATATACAGTGTTTTGGAAGGAAGGAAGGCAAAAATATATGATAACCTACCACTGAATGACACATTTCAAAATCTAGATGTTGGTTTGCATATAGGAAAGATTTTCCTGCACCTCAGAAAAGCTGCACAAACACCTTATCTGTATGCAAACTAGCATCTGCAGCATATACGCACCAATTTCCAGGATGGTACATACGCAGAAATAGATGTGAAATTTGAGAATTACAATCGCAGAGGCCAAGCTGAGGTCCCTTTTAAAGGTAGTTTTCAGATACTAATTTAAACATAGAAAGGAAAAGAAACTGAGTTAATCTTTCTCTGCTCCCTACACTGCTTATTTTGGTCTTCACCAACTGTGTTAAATATGAAAGGGTCTGAGAAGAAAGTATTATTGTAGCTAATGCTGTGCCCAGGGTATGAGTCATATACCAGAGTGCCTGCTCCTGTGTGTGGACAGAGGGAATTGTAATACAAAAGGCTCTGAGGAGGAGGGACAGCACTTTATCAGCCCCCAGCTACTGGGAGGCTGGAGGTGGAGCTGGCTGGTGATAACTGGATGAATTGTTTCAATCACATGGTTAATGATTCAGCATCATTATCCCAAAATATTTAGTTTTTCACCTCTACCAGCTTGTCTGGCACACTTGCATGGAAGAGAATGGGGGGACTAGGAGAGGGGAGGTAGGCATTGGGTTTGTAGCCTTTGCTGAATGAGCACCATGCATATTTTCCACTGCTGTTTTGCCATGGCGAGTGTTGTAACACTACAACTGTAACACCATCAGAGAGATTCCCATTGATTTCAGTGATGCTTGGATCAAGGCTTGGGCAGCCCTCAGGCAATAAATACACCCTTCTCTTCCACAGCAGCAAGGAATTTTAACCCAGTTGCCTGTGTGCATATGTATTGTTTTCTACATGCACACATGCTGCCGGCAACCCCGTCACCTGGGTTGACAACAGGAAGGGTGCAAAGCAAACATTGACTCCCTGTTCCTGCATGCTCCAAAATATCAGGAGTTATGCCTCTTCACAACACTGGAAACAGCTGAGTAGACATGGCCGTGACAAGAGTGGGAGTAATCAGCGTATGTGCAGTATATACTGATATGTAGCTGCTGCAGTCCTCATTCTGTTTCGCTGGTTCCCAGAATAAGAAAATTATAGTATGTGTAGGTTTATTTTAAGTAGGGCTAGAGCACATATATAGCTGGCTTGTACACAGTCCCCTGCAAATACTCCTTTCTTAATGGGATATATTATGTCACCATGGTCCTAAATACCTCTGCTTTGCAGACCAAATTCAACACATAACTTCTGAAAAACAGTCTCTTCAAATTTCTGTTGTCAGCAGAGTGGAGAAGTGTTAATGTGGATTTTGGTGCTTGTCTGTATGAGTCCTGCTGGCTCTCTGTCACTAATGTTCATAAAGACACCCACAACAATGAACAGTGGAGCCTCGCTAATGCCTCCCACCAGCCACATGGCACGCAGAGCTTAAGGTTGGGAGGTCACATATTCCTTCCCTTTGTTTTTATTCTCTGTTTGGTGAAGACCTCCCATGCAAGGGAACTCAGTTGCCTGCACCATTTGGACTGGAAGGCCTTTTTCCAGCAGGAGGTACACTCACTCCCTGGTCTTCAAAATGAAAACCAAGCAGGAAAACGAAAATGACCCCAGTCCTGTACAGAAGCATTTTAAACATTAAAAGCATTAAAGCGTTAAAAAAAAAGGGATGGAGCACCCCTCCTATGAGGAAAGGCTGAGAGAGTTGGGGTTGTTCAGCCTGGAGAAAACTCTGGGAATTACCTATTGCAGCCTTTCAGTTCTTTTTAAGGGGCCCATAAGAAAGATGGGGAGCAACTCTTTTGCAGGGCTTGTTGCTGTAGGACAAGGGGTAATGGTTTTAATGTAGAAGTGAGAAGATTAAGGCTAGATGTGAGGAAGAAATTTTTTACAATGAGGGTGGTAAAATTCTGAAAGAGGTAACTCAGAGAAGTGGTGAATGCATCTTCCTTGGAGACATTCAAGGCCAGGCTGGATGTGATTCTGGGCAACCTGGTCTAGTTGAAGATGCCCCTGCTCATTGCAGGTCCCTTCCAACCCAAAGTGCTCTATGATTCTAAAACAATTAATTGTTGTCATTGAAGTGTTAGGGACCATTCTGCCCATGCATCCTGCCCCAGTCAGCAAAGAACAGAGACACTGGGGACCCCAGTTCATAAAGAGCACAATCAGTGAAGGCCAGTTTGTGCCAGGCAGCCTGGTGCTGTGGGATGCTCCTTGCTTTTCTTTCCCGCCCCAACTGATTGCACATTGTATCAGCAGCTGCTTTCACTGCTGAGGACAATGCATGCATATGCTAACACAAGAAATAGCCCACTAGCTATTTTGTAGCTACTAAGAGCTACCTCAGTGTGCAGTCTGTTACATGAGCAATATCTTCTATGGTAGAGAGCAGATTTGTTGGCTGGGCAGTCGTACTGCATGTAAGGTCACTACTTTACACTGAGCTTTTCCTACCATCTGTGCTTCTCTGCTCTCTTACTTAGGGGGAGAGCCAAAGGCAGAATCCAGCTCTTAATTTAGACCCCAAATGTTACATAAAAGGTATTCATCCCAGATGGACTCGATCCCAGAAGTCACTGCTATAAAAGACTTGTTAAGCAGTCAATTTTACAAATGAAGATGAATCAATGCCTCCCCATGCTATCTATTTGTGTTTCTTATTCCCTATTTCTATACATGTACTCACTTAATAACTCAGGCACACATCTAAGGAGTCAGAAGAGCCCCTTTGAACTTAGCAAATAGGCTATGTTATCACATAAGAAAATGCAGTTTGTGCTTAATTTAAATTTGCTGAAGTTTGACTATTTCAGTCACCTTGCACATCAAACAAAAATCATCAGAGACTAGAAAGATAAATTACTAGTCAGATTATCTCCTGATGAGGGATATTAATATTTGTAATAATTTCTAGGAAGAAAAGTGAGATAGAAGCCAGTGTTTTCAAAAGTAGTACCCACTCTGCATGTCTTCAAGCAGGATTCACTTAAGCCTGAATTTCTGCTAGGCAGCCACCAATTGCAGGTGGACCACTGAGGCCTCCTTTGGTCCAGAAATAAAAACCCAAGTATCTCAACTTTATAACTCAGAAAGTAGGCATCCTAAACCACAGTACACCCTTGAAAACATGGCCCAAAGTCAGTGTGTACTCGGGAAACCTCAAAAACATTAGGAAGGGAAAGTTCACCTCTGAGTTCTGTTCTGAAGGACAAGACCTGATGCAGACCTGATAGCATAACATATGCTTGTTCTGCCTGATCAGGAGCAAGGTTACCAGCAGTTGTAGAAAAGATGTGCAAAATGGCATATCCTTGCTTTTATGGATAAAATCTTGGTAAGTGAAAGGAGGAACATATCAATTACCTGAGCAAGTATGGTATTTGTCCTCCCTTTAACCTAATGTCCTGAAGTGTGTGAAAGATTAGCATCAAGGATTGCCACGGGCCATTTGCTGTGACTGTATCTAGACAACTTTCTGAAATAAAAGAACAAATTTCAGCTCTAGGTAGAAGCCTTCAGGCACAGGAAAATATAACCAAAGAATAATTTACCACAAACATTGTCTGCATGTAGAAATGAGACAGATCAGTTGTTTACTTGACTCAAGAAAACCAGGTTCTGAAGGCAAAAAGTTTGCTAAAGTGACTGCATTTGGTAAGTGCAACCTCACTGAGACATCTAAAAATCTCATTATTATTTCCTATACTAAGCATAAGAAACCACTGACATTTTACTGGTAACATTACATGATGGCTGTGGCCAGAAGATGCTTTTAAATACTGAACACCTTACTGGCAGTTCCCTCTCTCTCTTTTCATACAACAAACCCTACCCACAGTAAAATAAAGAAGAAATTCACACATTAAAATAGCTTGGAAAAGTAATCACAGGATTGAAGCATACATTAACAAACCCAATGTGCAAAAGTGAAGTGGGAAGCCTGCTAATAGCCTTACAATATCAGACACAACAGGTTGCTAATTTAACAAGCATCACTAATGCAGGATTTCTTGGCTGTTTCCCCTTCAGCAGGCATTTTTGCTAGTTTTAGTTCCTCACTAATTTTGAATCTTCACACTCATTTTTCTGAATTTTTCACCATGCTCATTTCCTAGGTATTTATTTCTTTTGAGTGTAACAAATCCATCTTCACAGTATACATGATTCTTAATACAGCCAGCATGGATTATAGGAGGTTAGCTCTCTGAATGCACAGCAACTAGAGGACTCTAGAGTATACCCGGGAAGTCACTGGCTACTACTTAAAGTGACTCTGGGTGCCACCTCAGTGCCTGCTGTACCTTCTATAGAGCCAAGACTGCATCCCAATGTGTTTTCAGAGAATAATAAAAAGGCAACACGGAAGAATTGTCACTGCTCTGCAAGCCCATTCATGTTGTGGTATGAAAATGTGAGCAGAAAATAAACCAGCTTTTCCACAGTAAGCGGTAAAACTTCCCGTGAACTCTGTGAGACCATTTTCCTTCCACTGCATATTGAATCTGCAATTTCAAGCTAATCTTGCTTTACGCTATCAGTAAGATAGTGCTGCCTTGTCCCAGGCAATTAGCCAGCAGCAGGTTCTGCTTACACTGCCTGCCTCTGGCACCAGTTACTGGGATTCTCATCCTGGAGATGCAGGAGCACAGCCCCTGCCCCAGCAAAAAGGCTAGCAGGAAACAAGCTCAGGACCACACTGCAGGAGAGAGGGGGTGATCTTCACAGAAGCAGGGCAAAGTGTGAGGTGAAAGTGTAAAAGCAGGAGGGCCTTTCTGTTCCTCAGCTGGGTAAAGGGTCAGTTGAAAGAGAGGTGATGTGGGATTCAGGCTGGCTGGGAGCAAGAGGAGGAGGTGAACAGCAGTGGGAAGCAGAAGTGAACCTAATGGGAAGAGAATTTATTAGGAGATTGATAATTCATTCACCAGATGATGGCAGGTTAGCCCATGTTCACTGAAGTTAAGTGCATGCAGACTTGCACACCACACACAACAACGTGTATTTTTCACTTGCACAGATAGTCTTAGCCCATGGACAAGTAGTGGGACCCTGTTTTCTGAGTTCTGGGCCTTCCCTGCTCTGAAAGGGATCAGTGCTTACATCGTCTGTCCAAGCTGAGTGAGATTCATCTCCAGGTGACCACAATCCAGGTGTTCCGCAACAGGAGACACCTAAGGGACAACCCACAAAGAGGTATACCTGGAAAAGTTTCTGGCACCCAGGACTCTTGTGTATCACACATAGCAGAAGAACTGACTAGAACAATTCTGGAAAGGGTATCTCTTCTACTAATGGAAGAGAAGGTGGCAACAGGAGCCTGTCATCCACCCACATAAGAAGAATGAGGCCAAATTGATCTTCCTCTGCTTCAACAGTGTCTTTAATGTTGCTCTGTCCTGTGCCTACCTCTGAGCTCCCCCATCATCCTGCTTCTCTCCTTTGCTGGCTCCCAGTTCTGGCAGACATGATGTGATGAAGCATATGGAAAGGATGTGCCCTACCAACTGGATGCAGGGTTTGTTTAAATGAGATTTACACTGAAAAGGTACAGGAACCTGCTCAAACATACCCAAGCATAATGGTGTTCTGCAAAGCTGTCTAGTGGTGGAAACACCTTCCCAAGAACTGGAAGATCCCAGGGAGACCTCCATATGAAGAGTGCCATGTCTCTGTTGGCAAATCTAACCACCACCACTCACTGTTATAGTGGCAGTGTCGGTAGCTGTAGCAGTGGACCAAAGGCAGATAGAGCATTTAAGGACCTTTTCTTTTCTTTTTAAACCTCTGTTACAGTGATAAAACCTTTTGATCTCTTGTTCCACCATTTCCAGCCCTTCCATTAGTGGCTGTGGAACAGACGGCAGGCTCCCTTGCTCCAGCACTTCTCTCCCATTGGAAAGCAGCTAGTTTTTCTACCACAGAAAGTTAGCTTTGCTTTTAAATACGCTGGAGAATAAAGTATCAGAGGGTGTCCCTCCGAGAGACACAGCAGAGGGGAACACAGCTGTTGGGGTTATGACTAACAGGGCATAGCTGTTTTATAGGGATATAATAATTTCATGGACTACTTTCTATTGAAATGGCTTATGCCTTCCATTTTGTTTGTATTACGTGCTTCTAAGACACGAGAGGAAGTCCTGGGCTTGTAATGTGAGACACTTCTGGTTCAGAGTCAAAAAAACTCCAGAGGCAAAGGCTAGGAAGGAGGGATTCATGAAAAGCATCCTTTGGGATTTGCAGCTGTCTGGTGATACTGACCTTAGACCTTCCTGATGGCCAGCAAGCATGTTCTGGGTTTAGTCAATACTTTGCATTCACATCCAGAACAAGTGGAGTTCAAATTCTTCCCAAAAGACTAATTAGGCAAAATATTTAGAAATGCTGTAATTCCATTCATGCTTTTGCCATAACATTTAGGGAAACAACAATGCTTTTCATATGCCAAGAGCCTCTGACAGCATCTACACTGGACAAACAGTGCACACACACTTATACCCAGGCCTTCACAGCTTTTATGGCAGAAGTACCCACTGTACCAATGCACAGGCACCTCAGCATCCAACATTTGCTTATATGGGCAAACCTGAGAAGCCTTTAATTGGATTCGGAAGGGCCTGTGTCTGTTCCATAAAAGGGCAATATTGTTCACAGCAGTAGCAGAAAGATAATCAGACAGGTTTATTCTCTGCCAAAGTGGGCAATGTATATTTACAAAGGTTTTCTAGTTCCTTCGTTGTGCATTCTTTCCACGCACCATTACAGAAAGATCATGTTAACAGCAGTGGCTGCTGTGTGGTATCAGATTGTCTTTTTATTTTTCCAATAATTAAAAAAAAGAAAATAAAAGAAAGGAAATCCTATAAATGTTAAGCAAACTATTCTATTTTCATTAGGCTGCAATAAAATCATTAAAAACCTACTCATCTGGGGGGGGGGGGGGCGACACGACACACAACAACACACAATACAAATATTCTCCTGCTTTTTCTTTTTTTTTCATTAGAGCATGTCATGATGAAACCATCACTGCGTCATGATCAGCGTGCCTCAGAGTGCAGCCAGCCAGTTCCAAAAGGGTATAAAAGCTAATGCCCAAGAGTTTATAGAGTGACAGAGCCAATTCTAGTGCTGATTTATTGAAACTCAGATTGGAGCACTTAGATTTCATTTCTGCCAAATGATGTCGTTGGAATGCCTAGTTATTTTCTCATGCGAATAACTGAAATAAAAAAAAAAAAACAAAACAGCAGGCCCTGGAACTCTTAAAATTAAAGGCCTTCTCTCTTTTTGTCAGGCTGCAACAAAACCCAGCACATTTCCTGGTGCTTCTCTTTTGCCAGTGCTTTTTAAACCACTAAGGTGTTGTTTGTTTGGTTGGCTTTTTAACACAAAACCTGAATGGATCTTCTGGGTCCAGGTATGTGATGCAGCAATCCAGGGTGGCCTGGGCTCCTCCCTTGCCCTACTCCACTCCCATCCTCTGGTGTGTGCCTAATCCCATAAACACCTTAAACAAGAGCTGGCTTCGGGTTCTACTATTTGTGCTATCAAGTGAGAAGGCATTTTATTTTTCTGAAATGAAAGAGCCAATTTATGCCCTTTTATGGACCATTTGAGAACTTGCTGCAGTGGAAACTTTTCTGCAATAAAGGTTCCCTTGTTTATGAGCCCTTTGTGTTGCAAGTTGCAGTACCACTTGTTACACTTAGGGAGCATCCTGCAGGCTCTGGTAAGGAAATCAGACCACCTCATTCCTTCTCCGCAGGGTTCAGTACAGGTTTTCCAATGCAGTCTTTAGCCTGCCATTAACTTATGACAAAGCTAGTGATAAATACTCTATCTGAAACTAGTTTGCTCCAGACGTGGCAGGAGACAGTCTTCCTCAATACGAATAAGTGCATATTTATGAAGTAAACAATACCATGGTATTCAATAAAGTGAAACATCTTATTTAAAATACAGAACTTCCTGTCATCCAAAGCTTAATCACATTCAGTTGAGAACCACTTGCCCCAGCCCAGTCCTGTTTGTCTGGTGCCCCATTTGTTCCCCAAAGCTTGGAGATAAACCAAAAAAGCTATCATTAACAAGAGCAATTCTGCTTTCTGATAAAATCCGTTTCATCAGTATTGATGCTGCAGTAAAAAAAAAAAAAACAGTCTTTATGCATAAATTGGTCCTGCCAGAGGTATTCTTGTTGCCTTTTCAGTTTTGAAACAGTGGTTTTGTTTCCAATTTACAAAAAGCTTTCTTCACTGCTGAGTGAAAGACCAACCTGACAACCACAGAAAAAAAGAAGTTTAGCTAACAGGCTCTAGCAGGGTTATAATAAAACTACAGAATGTGCTTGTACCTCCATTTGAAAATGAATGAGGGGAGAAAAGAGGCAAAATACGTATCTGTCTATCTATCTATCTAATTTTTAAACCTCAAATACTAGTTAACACAGTAGCATATGGTAGGTGTCATTTTTGCAATGGGAGCATAAAATTCAGTAATATTCTTCTGACAGCATTATTTAACCACAAATGACAGATAATAATCAACTGGAGGAGCTGAGGGTCTCGTAATACCATTAAGCTATGAAGTTGTAGAAATGATAGCAGAATAATTACTGTTCTGCTTGTTGAGTCGTATGAGCTAAGCTCCATGTTTCCATGGATATAGAGTTTCCGGGTTACAGTTTGGTCTTTTCCTATTTAAAGATCAATACAGTGCTAAGGAGAAAGCAGGATTTAATTAAACATTTCTTTTGGTGTCTAAACATCAAGTGCCAGGCAGCCTGAGCATGCACATACAACTCTGCTCAATCCAGACCCCCTATTCACATGATGCAAAGTGGCTGAAAAGCTATCTTAGCTATCTGGCAAAAAAGCCCTATCGTGTTCACAAACATCTTGTCCCCAGTAGTAAACCTCCAGGACATCTCTATTCCACATCCGAAAGTATGGTATAGTAAGAGGGGCCAGGGCCAGGGCCTCTTGACCTTTGTGACTTCTAAGAAGACGTGTGGCTTCGTGCACCATCAGCTATATGTCCAAGTGGCTCTGTGATCACCAATGAATCAACCTTTTCCCTTTGGTGCATATTCCTGCCTTCTCGTCTTTCCCCACATCCATATTCCCTGTTGATGTTCCCTTCCACTTTGATATACTCATAGTCATGCTAGTGCTCATGTGATCATACAGTCACTAGCATGACCATGAGGATATCAAGGCAGAGGGGAAAATCAACAGGGAATATGCATGGAGAGGAAGGTGTTTTCATGGACTGAGTTCAGCACGAAACTCTGCACCAGGTGGTCTCATGAGTGCTTCAGCTCACCCAACCAGCCAAAAAGATAGAGCCCAATGTTCACTTCTCCTCCACGCCTATCCCACAAGGGGCTTGCAAAATGGAGAAACTCATACCAGGCAAGCAAATACCAAGCTATTGCTGGGGTATCAATTCTAGACTTACAAAATAGGCTGGCGTTTAGTCAACAAGGTTATTATTTATTAGCGTGTTTCACATTCAGAGCAATGCTCTGCTATTCAATGTAGAGGTGCCACCCCCACTAAGTCAACAGGGTGCAGGAGAGCAACGTCTGCACAAAACCAATCACACCTCAGAAATACATGCGCTCCAGACTGAGAAGCATCCAGGGCTGCAACCATGACACCAGCAAAGGCAAACAAGTCAGGCAAGAGATAACAATAAATCATAGTGGAAGATTAAAATAGTGAGAATTTATGGAGTAGGTGGGCAAAACACACTTTCAGACTGGGCACTTGATCTGCAGAAAATGGGAAGAAAAGCTGTTTGACATTTAATGGTGAGATTAACTGTGTAGATGTACAAGGTAGCTCTAACTTGTACATTTTTAACTGACCTAACTCCAGACTGTCAACAGTGCCATTGGTGGGGTACGGAAAGGGTGTCCAATGCCAGCATCTGTGAGCATGGAGAAGGACTGGGGTGTTTCCCAGCCACTTCTGGCAGCCTGTCTGGGCTGTCTGTGTCCCTTCCTGGTCGGTGCCCTCTGTGCAGTGCTGCCTTCCTTTCCATGCTACATTCCCGGACAGAGGGAGTAGGGAAAAACAGAAGCTTTGAAGCAGTAAGTCAGCCAGCTGGACTGGAAGTCCTCACTAAGAGAGGCAGTTTAGATGAAGGGGAGCTGGCAGAGGAGAAATAACATTATCAGTAGCCATCACTTAATCAAGGACATGACAGTGAGAGAGAGAAATGGTTTTAGCATTGTGGAAGGGGCTGAACTTCAGCTGTTTAATAGAAAAAGCTCGGAAATACATGCTTGGAAACTCTGCAGGTGGGGTGACTAGACAGAGGTATTGCCAGACTAATTTGCCTCCCACTCTTGATCAGAATGCACAAGCCTCTAGGATAGCAATGGTTTCACTTCAAGCTGCAATGCTGTTTTTTTGAATCCCATTATCACCCATTCCTGCATTTTTGAGCAATTCTCTGCTCAAGCTGAAGTTTCTCTGCTTTGTCTCTGCATCAGAAAAGATTTTGTTGGATCCTTTCAGCCACGGCTGAATTTTGCAAGAACAAAAACTACATCTGCAAGATGTGCAGGACCTGACAGCCTTTCCCGCTCTTCATCATATCAAGGAGCCCAGCTCTTCACAGTGGTCTTCAGTGAGGCTGAGCGCCTGCATCTTCCCCCTCCCCTCATCTCAGTAGGATGTGCGTGGTGCTCAGCCACTTTGGAAAAAAACAGGCTATTTCCACAGAAATTAAGTCATCTCTTGGCTAAATCCTATCATGTGCTGTTCAGCAGATGTAGAGGGCCTCTTTTTCCGGCCCATGTAGCTGATCAGGTTCTCCACACTCAAGAAAGCACTAGCACAGAGGACCGGCTCACCATGTGGGCAAGCTCACGCAAGAGCTTACCACGGCTTGTGGTTTTGGGGGGGTGGCTAGTTTATTAGGCTTACTAGCACGACAGATGCCTTTGGAGGAAGGCCCGGGTGTGTTTTCGTTTCTAGAACTTACTGCCTCAACCATCCTAAGGAATCTTGGTTTGGCCAGGAGGAGCCCTGCAACTCAGGGCCTTTCAGCACCATTTCCTCCTCCCTAATTTGGGCAGGATTTAGCTCTGCAAGAGCAGCATGTCTGAACCATAAAACCATTCTTCTTTTTAATTTTTTCTTCTTTTTTTAAATTTTATTTTTAAATAAGGTATAATTGCACACAGCACACAGACTCATGAATCAACCTGATTCTGTTGTGACAAGTTTAGCACTGGGTGTGTGACCTGTCCTAAGAGATCACACAGTTTTTCCTTCTTGTCCCTTCTAATAGCAAAGCACTCTTGCCTGCCCTCTCTTTCATATTATTTAACCATCAGCTATTGAAGTGACATGGAGAATAACACCTCCATTTGCTCAAACTGTTCAGCCTGTTATTTGACATCTTTCTCTCACTATCACAAAACAGTTTTCCTGTTTACTCCCCACTCAGGCATGGACCTTCTGGTTCCTTTTTTGCTTCTTCCTTTCTGTGACTGTCTTGTCTACTGCTGTCCTGCTCTAGTGGGGAAAAAATGAAGGAAAAGAAGACAACTAAAAGCTGTATCAAAAGAATTTCTGTAAAAAAAAACCCTGTGGCTGAGCAACTGCTTATGTCTACACATCCTCTAACAAGGGGCAGGTAGACAGTATGTTGACATTTGTGATCAGATCTTTCCTACCTGCTGTTTTTGTCTAGTAAGTAGATGGCCACCATAAGGTCTTTGCAAAGGGGAGTCCTTCTGTTATTTGTGGCTGTGGTGGCCAGAGAAACAGGATTCTTAAAATCTAAGCAATAATATGTACTAATTTATATCACCCTGTGAGATGTTACATACAGGTCGATTATAATTATACTCCAGATCTAAAATTTACCTTCACTCATAGGACTTGACCTCTCCAGTACTGATGTACACCGCACAATTCAGGAGACTATAATTGTCTTCTGACCTTGTAATTCTCTTTTTGAAAGATCAATAGACTTCTCTTAAAAGATTTTATGACAGTAGAAATAAACATTGCAAGTTACCAGCTGTCTTCATCAGGCAGAATGAAAACCAGTCCCATCATCACAAATACTAAAAGATCAGATGGCAAAGGAATAGGACACAACTAGAAGAGAGAGTAATGGCAACTAAACAGCCCTGTCAGTGACCTTTGAAGCTCCTTGAAGCAAAAACATCAGCCTGGAGGATATGTACCTTGAAGAAAAAAGGCCACACTCCTGAACTGAAGCAAAAGCAGGTGGGCTTCTTAAGCATTTTCCAAGGTGGAGCTGAAGTATGTCCTGCTGTCCCTGCCCAGTGTAGCCTGTGCTAGTCTGCTACCTAGAAGCTGCAGAGGGTGGAAAATCACCAGGTCCAGAAGCTGTCCCACCATTGATTTATTTTGAGGCATTCATTATTGAGCTAATCTCCGCTCTACAAAGAGACTGTCAATAATGCCCTTGGAAACAGACCTCTGCCTGTGGAACAGGCACAACCCTGTCCCTTCTCCAGGTTGCTGGGAAGCAGACCTGAGACTGTCACCTCCAATCACTGCAGACAGTCCCCCATCTCACTGCCACCAAAAGGGGCAAGGGTCTCCTCCACTGCCTTCTTCTTGGCTCCAAACCATGCCTGTTCACCTGAACCCTTGACAAACCACTGTGACTCACTACACCATCAGAAAAATCTTTGCTGGGTTTGTGACTCACTACCACCTCTTGGTGAGGATGGGTGAGCAGCCCTGACCTGCAGACTGGGTGGTGGGAGCATGGGAGAGGGAAGGGGCCAGCAGAACTGCTGTGCCAGCCTGCTGGGAGTCAGCCAACTGAGCCCATCTTGATGAACAGCACCCTAAGACTGTGGAACAGGCATGCCATGCAACCCCTTCATACAACCGCACCTCTCACACCTCCCCAGCCTCTTGCTCCACCTTGCACCCCACTTCGCAATACCCTGACTGGTGGCTTCCAGTAAGAAACCCTCCCCATCGTGCCAGTACACAACCAGGCCCAAAACCCGATGTGGCTGTGCTCTCATGGGAGAGGGTGTGAAAAGCAGTTGATGTGCCATGGGTCAGTACTTGGAGCTGGGGGCTTCCTCATCTGCAATGCTGACAGCTGGCTCCCACTGCCTGGTCTGTGGCCTGTCTTTGTGCCTTGACATACTTTGTTCTGGCCACCAATATAAATGACAAATTGCTGCAGTAAATTTTCATCATTGCCCTCCTATTGCCTGTAGGTTGTTAATTGTACATGACTGAAGTTATAAATTGCTGCAATAAATTGTCATCATCGAGTTATCACCTTTGAATTGTTCATCAGTTAACAGCATTCAGAGGATAGCCAGATTGATGGGAAGCAGGTTTTATGACTCCTCTGTTATGGCTACAGAGCAGGCAGCATCTCCTCCACCACACACACAGGCTTATCTGAACACAGGGCCACCCAAGGCACTCCACAAAGGATAGCTAAGAGGGAGGAGCAGCAGCAGTGCTGCACAGCAGAAGGAAACAGCGTAGCTGGAAGGCACCTTTCCTTGCACCCAATTGACTCAGTGCCACCTACAGATTTCAGGGGATCTTCTCTTGCTTCACGAGACCTCCTCTCATTTAATGATTGCACAGCTGCTGGACCAGTGAAGATGGCCAGGCCTTGTCTTTCCATTCACCACTTCCATATGCAGCAGTCCTCTGCTCTCCAGATGAAGGAGCCGTCTCCTGCCCAGGGAAGCACTGCTGGGTTTCCCCATTGTGTGGAACAGAACAGCTGCCCTCTGGCCAGGGCTGAGCTTTAAAAATAATAGCTACAGTACCACAAACTATCATGAGGCAAATAAACAAGTCATCCAGACATCAAAAATTGTCAAGGAGCTAGTGTCCTGCTGCTTCTTCAGCACTGAAATAATGTCCTGCTACTCTGGTTTTATACCAGTTATATTTGAAGCAAGTCTTAACCTCAGGTTTCTAAATCCTTTTATTGAATTAAGGGCAGAATTCCTGTTTCCAGAGTTTCACATCAACATGACAACACTGGAGCAAACAAGAATAGTCTATTTAAGAGCAAGCAAACATTTTGCAGATGAAAGACAAACACTGTGGGTATTTATTAAGGCCCTAATCCAACCAAATCTCTAATCCACTTAGCAAAAGAAAAAAGCTTCAAACGACCATTTTCGAGTTTCCAAGAGTCTTCAAGAATCTCCAAGCCATCTGAAATGCTTTACTTCATCTCTTTGCTTAAAGGTATCCCTTCAGTTAGAACTTACTGGGTTTTCTAGATACTGCTGTGATGAAGGCCCACAGGACCTTTTTGTGGTTTTGCAGCACCACAGACTTTGAGACCTGCTTCACAGGTCTCTCACTGCATTGCTTTTTTCTTTCCTTCTCAAATCTAGGCTGGTCTTGAAAACTCCCTAAGTGGTTCAACACTGTATTTTGGAGGACAACTGCCTCAATTTTTTTTCCCCTGCATGGCTTTATCATACAAAAGACCTGGAAGTTGGTGGCTGAGAATATCTAGATAACTTCTGTCCTCACAGAGCAGTGTTTTTGGAGACTTCAGTCATCAGCACTGCAAAATATTTTCACATGTATGGTGCTCCCTACATACACGTTACAAATCTGGAGATTCCTCTGCCTTTCCCTTTCTTCCTTGGGCTCTTTTTGCTACTGCTGTTAGCTGTCACTCCTCTTCTGGCACAAAATGGCAGCTAATGTGGCTTAAGTATGTGGTCACATACGACACTTTTTCATCCTTGGTCTAGCTTCCTCCAGGTGTCTTCAGTTCTGTCTTCTTCACGCCAGGTCAGAGTGATTGTCATGACATCCAAGTTCTCTTTCTGTATATTCCTGTATATTCTGTATATATTTCTGTATATTCCTCTAGTACCTATTCTGAGAGTCTGGAGAACAGTTCTTCTCAACATAGCTGGTATGGTAAAGGAACTTATATACAATTCAATTATTTTTTTTGTTTCATTCCAATGATTTTCCTTGTTACGAATAAAGAAATTTAAGTTTCAGGAGAAAAGCTGTTTGAAGAGCTGCCTAAAATATGAAGTTTTCCGGAATTGCCTTGCTTCCAAGAAGAAAAAGAACATTTGCCTGTTTTTAGATTAGCAGAGGAATAAATACCGATGATTAAATATATCATGAGTCTGAATTTATTTTTATTTTTCTGATGATCAAATGCTGTGCAACTGGCTTTGTTGTGCAAGGTTTTTCCCATTAGTTATTTTTAGGGGTTTTAGATTGTATTTTCCCCTAACTGGTGACATAACGTCTTGTTAAGACAATTGACCCAGATAAGACTATGCCAACTTCATCAGGATTGGTCTTATGCATCTGGATTTTTGATATTTTGGTGGGTCACAGACCAATAGTCTCTGTGGCATGGAAAATATTTAATTTTTTTTTAGACTGCCAGCTTCAGCAAGACTCCTCCAAGTTGACACTAGTTAACAGTGACCTAATTCAAGCTTGATTGGACAAAGATGCCTGGCCCTAAGGGAAACAGTGCAAGGCAACCCACAAAATTCAAGGGTGAGACAGAAAAGTCTTGTCTTATGGGTCAGCAAGCAACCTGAAGGAATTTTGCTGTTTCAGAATATCAACAGCTATCACGCTGGGAAAAGCAAGCCATTGCATCAACATTTTTAAAGCTCCTTCAGTAGCTGACTAATCAATCATCTTCCTTCTCCAGACTGAAAAAAACCTCTCCTGGTGGAAAGCAGTATGCCAGCAAAACACTGCCACATCTGCTCTGCACTTCCAGCGCCTAATACACAAGCATGCAGAAGACTCTAAGAACCGAAGAGCTTGCACTGCCCTTGTATTTTTAGCATCTTCTTTCTTACTTTTTCTGCTCCTTACTCTGGTTTCCCAAGGGCACAAAGTAAACGATTACATTGTTCGCTCAGCTATTAGTTTCCACAAGAATATTGCAAACCAGTGGTCTATTTCTGATAAAACTGCCTGACAAGGGTCGGTTTTAAAGAACTGAGATGTGAAGTTTCTATGCCTTCCTTTTAACCTGGCAAGAAAGACGTGTGGGACCAGTGCCCCTATGAGTTGGGGCAGTCAGAACACCTGCAGCCAGCTGGTTGCTCAGCCAAACAGGAAGAGAATTTAGGAAACTGATGGTTGAGAGAGAGAAGGCACAAACTCACAGGAAGCAAAGGTTCTTCCTCGTGGAACAAATTCCTCTCATCTTTTGTTTTAATCAGTTGTACGTGTGACATAATCTCTTTCCTAATTTTAAAGGTACAAAAGTAAAAATATAGCAGCGTGCTTATCCTGTGTACAAATGTAACAGATTTAAAAAATACAGTCTTCTTCAAAAAAGGGGCACCCAAAATAATCCTTTGAACTAAGTATGAAACAACCAACACTTTCAGATCATTAATTTAAGTGTTCAGTACAATAATGTAGGTGAGATTTATAGCTAAACTGTGTATTCCACTCTCTAGAGTTGAGCTCAGGATTGTTTAGAGCTGGTATTCATTTGGTGACTTAATTCTTACTCAGTATTAAGATTGATTTGCTTTTTATTTAATAAAGTATTTTAATCCTGGATCAGTGTAGTTTTACTAATAATTTCTTCATACTGATCATGTGTCTCTTGGTTTTATTTTGCTTTTAAAAAATGTTTTAATAGCATTTCTAAAATAAAAGCTGGCACTGAGTCACTTTTATTTCAGTATTTAACACGGGTCCAGAATATTACAGGGCCTGCTACAGGGACCAGGTTTCCATCTGACTAGGTCTCTCTAAGGAGCTAAAGGGTTTATGTTGTTGTTACATTTCACTCCTACATTTAGAGTTGGCAATATATTTCAGGGGTCCTGGTCCCCTCCCTCCTGCCACTGACTCACCGGATGACTTGCATTGCTATCCAATCTCAGCCTCTCCCACTCCAAGCCTTACTTCTCACCCCCAAACCCAGGCTGCTATCTAGTCATCCTTTTATTAATGGCTTTACATGATCATTCTTCAAGCAATGACTGCAGTTAGAGGGAACACAAAGACACTTTGATCCTGACAAGCAACAACCCCATTAACTTGATCACTGCAATTCAGTCCCAGAGTAACAGAAGCTGTTGAACTCTTTGGCTTAAAATTTAGCTGCAGAGCAAATCAGAGGAATTTTTATGTACTGAGCCTCCAGAATGCTGGCAAAGCCCTTTCCAAACTTTCCAGATCTATCCCCAGACGAGTCTGCTTTACAACTTCACTGGTACAAGGGTACAATACACTGTACCCTTTTAAAAATTAATGGCAATGAAGTGTTCGAAATCTGAAGTGTATTTGGACATTGACAATGCAGAATCTGACTGTAGCTACTGAAGGAAATCTGGGGAGGGCTAGCATGTTGATATAGGTAAGTTGCATGTGCCTAATTACTCTAGAAACCGTAATGTTTACCCTAACAGAAGCAGTGTCTCCAGGTATAAAATCCAACCTACTTCTTTTCTGCAGTCAGGAATAGCAATGCATGTAAACTAACTCCTTGGATGTCAGTTGTCAGAAGAGGTAAGACTGCTGCTGACTGATCACTACAACTAGGTTCACAATGCAAAGTACAACACAAAACCCTCTGAGCAGAGAGTGAAACATTCAAAATGAGAAAAATTAAACTGCATACACAACCTATTTGCAAGCCCTTCAACCAGAGCAAGTGAGCAGTGCTCCACTAATACCTATAGCTCAGTTCCAGCATGATGGAATGAGCACGTTTTCCAACAAGCAACCCTATTTATGGAACTGTGGTGATGAGTCTCTAGCTGATCCTGAAAAGATCACTGTCACTGCACCTTCCTGGTTAAGGATGACTGTGCCACAGTGGGCATCTGCAAAACTAGTGTGATATGTGCTTAAAAGCCTTTCAGCACCCTTCGTCACCGTATGTCAGCCAAAATGCTGCTGCAGAGGTTGACGTGTCCTTTGCCTTAAGCTCTTTTCCTGCTCACGTGTGCACTATTACTGCTCTAAAGCACTCTGCCCTGAACAGATACTTTGGCTTTAAATCATATAGGTTCAATTTCAGTTGCCTTCAACTTGACAATCTTGTTGCAACTGTTTTTTTATGACAGTTTATGTTGACTACTGGAGCCCAAAATCACAGATTAAAAGCTAGCCCACTATGGAAAAGCTGTTTCTGAGGACTCAGAACTTTTTTTTTCTTTCTCAAAGGGAAGAAATAACAAGAAGACCTTACTGACATGTAACAACAATATACTGCTACCTTCAGCTGGTGAAGGGGTATCACAGGAAAGGGGAAAACAATGTGTTTGTTTCAAATTCCACTCATTGCACCATTGTTTCAGTACAGCTAAAGAAAAGAAGACAAGAATTTTTCTAAATGCCTTGTTGGCATGTCATGAAAATAACTGAAGCTAACTACTCAGGAAAGTATTCAGGAATGTACTAGATTAGAGACATGGACGACTTAGAAAATTTGTGTCTTCTTGGAAAAGGCAGAAGTTCTAGAGCATCAGAAAGCTCCTTCAAACTCAACACCAAGAAGAAACACTATGAAGACTCAGCAGCAACTTTCTAACATTGTTTTCAAGGGTTTTTTTTTTCCATATTACAACTCTGTAGTGCATTATCATTCCCATACTGTTAACCTTTATGGTAATACATCTTTTACACAACCTTAGGAAGAGTTGTTTATAGAATATTAGAATCATTTAGCTTGCAAAAGACCTTTAAGATCATTGTGTCCAACCATTAACCTATCACTGCCAAGTCAACTACTAAACCATGTCCCTAAGTGCCACATCTATGTGTTTTCTAAATACCTCCAAGGATGGTGCCTCAGCCACTTCCCTGGCCAGCCTGTCCCAATGCTTAACAACCCTTTCATTGGAGAAATTTTACCTAACATCCAATCTAAACCTTCCCTGGTGCAACTGGAGGCTGTTTCCTTTTGTTCTGTCACTTCTTACTTGGGAGAAGAGACCAACACCCACCTCACTACCTGCCCCTTCTTCCAAAAGTCACAAACTCTCTTTTTTTCCCCCTGATTTCTAGTCAGGACAGTCGTTCTCTGTTCAGCCAGGACAATTGTCCTCCCCACTGGCTCATCTTTCAGCACACAGGGACTATCTGCTCCTTTATCTTTAAAATTTCCTTCTTGAAGAATCTCCAGCCTTCCTGGGCTCCTTCTGAACTGCCTCCTCCCTTCTGAACTGCCTCCCAAGGGGCTCATCAACTAGTCTGCTAACTAGGCTGAAGTCTGCTCTCTGGAAGTTTAAGGTAGCAGTTCTGCTGACTCCATACCTCTCTGAAAATCAAAAACCCTATCATTTCATGATCACTATGCCCAAGATGGCCTCCAATCATCACATCACCCACAAGTCCTTCTTTGTTCACAAATTACAGGTCCATCGGGGTGCCTTCCCTAGTTGACTCACTCACCAGCTGTGTCAGGAAGTTATCTTCCACACATTCCAGGAACCTCCTAGACTGTTTCCTCTCTACTGTAAATTTAGTCTCCCACAAGAACAAGTGCTAGCGATTGTGAGAATTCTCCCAGCTGCTATAAAATATTTTGTCTGCTTTTTATCCTGGTTGGGTGGTCTACAGCAGACTGCTACCAGGGTATCTGCCTTGTATCTTCCCTGTTGGCCTTCCTCCTGATTCTTATCCATAAACACTCAACCCTATCATCACCATTATTAAGCTCTAGATAATCAAAACACTCCCTAACATACAGGGCTACCCCATTACCTCTCCCTCCTCCCCACTCACCTCATCCACTGCAGCACTGCAGTTGTGCAAATCATCCCACCATGTTTGGCAGCTACAGCATAATTTTCCTGCTGTGCAATGGCTCTTCCTGTTTGTTGCCCATGCTGCATGCATTGGTATTGATGCTCTTCAGTTGGGCTATTGATCCCAACACCTTTTTGAAGGGAGAATCCCTAATTCCTATGTGACCATTCTCAGGCAATTCCATGGTTTTAACACACCAATAACCCTTGCGTCTTTGCTGCTGCATAGATCTCCATCCCCTCCATCCAGACAGCAGATCGAAGGACCTCTCTAGCACAGCATGCTAATGGTAGCTGGTAATGCAGGTAATTCCCAGGCACTAAGTGGGATACTGTCGCCACAAGTGATTTTTGTTGTGGTCATTCCTGTTAATGACTGTACCTTTATTACAACAGTAACAAAGCATAAAACTTCTAACTGAGACAGTTATATTAGCAAAAAAATGTAAATGTAGGCCAATCTTTAGCAATGATAATGTTGAAACACTGGCAACTTTATGAACAGATGAATACTCTGTTGAAAAAACTGTGACTAAGAAGACTGAAGATTGAGAGTATGGCTCAGTGGGATCTGGCTAGCACCCCATAAAACAACATCACACTTCCCTTATAGAAACCCTGCCACTGAAATACCACCCAAACATTAGAGTGCTTGGGAATGAGCAATGAAGGAATCAAACTGCTTCCCTCCTGCTGAATATAATCCTTCATCACTCACTCCCACCTCATTATCTCAGTCACTCATGGCCATGCAGGAACTGCTCTATCTTAGACCACAGTTAAGTCTTCCAGTACCCTCTGGTTCTTGGGATGTTATATATTTGCTGTTCAACGCTGCTGCTCCTCCACTACCCATCACATCTAAGACCTCCTCCTCAGTTCCCCACTGTTATCTCCTCCATGCTCTTTTTGCCTGAATGCTCTTCACGAAAATCACCAGTACATCCATGCTTTCCCACAGGGCCATTCAAGCCCACACAAGACCATGGGCTTCTCCTAACTATTACTCATGTCTGTGGTAAAGGATTCTGGGGCGCTTGCACATGTAGCAAAAGCTCTGCTTTGGGAGATATGACATATTTGCTGAAACATTAATGAAATGCTTAGAAACATAAAAGCATCTGCCAAACATTGATTAAAAATTTAACATAGTTGCTTATGAAAAACATAAATGCTTGTTTGAGGGAATGCCATACATTGTTGAGAAACATCACCATTTTATTGACTGAGTTAATTTACCAGGTCTTTTTCAAGCAATGAGGTAAGGTACTACCTCTTACTTTAAATTATGAAAACAGCAAAACCTATTTTCTATTTCATTCTAAAGCCTGTTTCTTACAGTTTTATATCCTGATGATAGGGAAGATCTAATTAGCCCTTTACATGATCTCGAATTGGCCCATTCCTGCATACCTGTTTATCTTAATGTGAGCAAATAAACTCCAAAAATGACACAGAAGCATTCACAGGACTCAGGTTACAAATTCCAGAAAGCTCCTGTTGTTTCCAGGACTGAAACCCCAGTGTGAAGATTACTGCATAGTAAACTCATTTGAATATATGTGTCTAGATGTTTAGCTAACTTTCAGAAATTACTCAGAAATAAGTAAAATAAGAAATAGGATAAAAACTGACAGTCTAAGATCAGGATAATCTGCAGTTTATGTAGACTTTGCAGTCCCGAGTCAGCCTGTGCTCAGCCCAAGACAAAGCTAAGGACCCCAGGGTTTACACACACACATATACAGAGTTCTTCCAGATCTGTTGAATTTAATCCAATATTTCCAAAGCTCTTGTCTGCTATTTTATACACTCCCTACTACGTCAAACAAAATCCTCTTCTCTGTATCTTTCCACATAGGCCATTAGTCTTTGCAACTCCTTGTAAGGACTATGCAATTAAAAGAATGCAGAGCTGATCAAAATTATCACTGTCTAAATTTCTCTCTCTTCCCCATGGGTTCTTGGCAGTCACTGCTTCCACCATAATTCCCTGAGATTGTCCACTCCTGGGCCTAGCACAGGGGCTACAAGAGGAGGAACAAAGGTGGCTCCAAGCCACTTTCATGTCTCATAACCCATGCCAGCAGGCCTGCTTACACTGCACTGGCTTGCAGGCAGCCCCACAGGGGCTCTGATGTCAGCCCAGAGTAACTGGTTGCAACACATTTGGGTTCTTCCCCACCAACTCCCCTTGGCTCCCCTCCCATGCCAGGGGCTGCAGGAGCGGGTTGCAGTGAATCGCTCCACCAGCCCAAGAGCCCTCTCTGCTGGTGCCCCCACCCTGAATGCAGAGGGCAGCCAGGCCTCCTGCCCCTCCACTCACCGGCACAAGGCAGAGTGGCCAGCCCCTAGCAAGGCTGAGGATGCTGCATGTCTGGGAAGTCAAAGAGATGGAGCAAGGTAGCAAGCCTTATTTTCCAGAGAACTTTTCCTCTAAATACTCATCTGAGGCAGCTTAAAATCCTGTTTCCATGACATAAAACATTAACATCCCTTAACAGGACACACAGCATTGTAAAATCATTTCCAGGCCTAATAAATTGAAAGAATGACCAGAGTGAGATAAGAGCAGCACTGTTAGTTTCACTGGTCCCCATATGTAAGCCACTCTGTTGCTCCAGCATCACCTCCAAGTATAGCTTGAATTAAGATAGAAGCCTTGTTCTCTCCAAGAACTTGAAACATCAAAAAATGTTGAAATACAGTTTCTCCTCCCTGCCCTTTTCCTACTCTATTTGTTTACTTGGTAATGATTACTTCAGCCATTTGTGTTGCAAAAAGTCACCAATTTGGCCTTTACAAAAAAGAAATCATTGTTTTGTTTGAAGTCATGGGATCTATGCTCCTGCTCTAGTGTGGTGCTTGGAGACACACATTCAGTTCCCTCTTCTGTCACAGACCACCTGCTTTGCCTTGTCCACATCGTTTTCACTGTGTGTGGCAACAGAAGGGAGCTAGTTATGTTTCCTCAGGGGAAAAGAGAACGCAAAACAAGAAAGTAAATCCAACAAAGAAACCAAGATATTCCAATACCTTAGACAGATAGAAATACACGTAAATGTAATGTGATCATTAATTTTCTAGTTGCTGGATTAGCACTCTGAATAGGCAGTGATAACATTTGCTACAGCACCCATTACCTGTATAATCAGTATTGGCACAGGAGGATTACAAAGCCTGCAACCATGATTAGAAAGACTTCTAATTTCTGGGAGCTTTACATGTCATTGATATAAAAATCTTGATTAAGCCTTTCTGGTTTATGTGGTGATGGTGTCAGTGGAGAGAAGAGGAGGAAGATGAGGAGCCAAGGCAAGGGAAGTGGAGAGGAAGGGAGAAGTGGGGAGGTAGTAAAGTGAGGGTAAGTCTCCTTTCAGTGTTGGTACACAGCCTGATCAGAGTTCATTGGAATAAATGGAAAGACTCCCACTGATTTCAGTGGACTTTGGACACAGCCCCAGAAGCCTCAAAATGTAAACAGACAGATATGGGTATGTGCCTGCCAGTGTAATTTCCCCTAAATAAAACCACTCCAGCAAGAGAAGAGCCTCCCAACCACATGTCTGCGGGAGGCAAGCTTGTGGAAGAAGAGCACGCCAGCCTGCTGCCATGTGTCATTAACAAAGGACTGCCAGAGAGCCTGGGCCACCCCACTCTGAACAGGGATATTGGCACTCAAGGGTGCTGTGGCCTGTGCTCCCATATGCTGCCAGAGCTGTCACGTACTCCCCAGAGGGGTCTGACTCTCCGGGAGGCATGTACCACTTTGGATGTGGCCATTAGTCTTAGCTCCTGCACAGTCTTCCTCCTGGCTGCTGCTGCTGAGCAGTTCTTCCACTGAACATCAGCACAGCCTTGAGCCAAGCAGAGGGGAAGCTCAGTAGGTGGGCTGTCTTGGCTCCAAGTTATCATAAGGTACCCAAAAACGACCTATAACATGAGCTGTTTAATCAGAGGAGGCCAATGTAAATGGGCCCCAGACAAAGAAAGAGTCAGTGGAAGTGGAATACCAGGATCAGGCTGAAGTTTACAATTTCCTCCAAGCCATAAGAGCAGCCAAAAGTGCAGTTCCAAAGTGCAGGCTGCTGCTGGAGTGCATCACAATGTGTCCTGCTGCTTTCTTTGAGCTAGTTCTAGTTTTCATAAGGCCAAGAAAGAGGCAAATCAGGGAACTGAAACTGCTGAGTGTTAGCCCTGTGGAACACCTGAGACACCAGGAACATCCTGATCATGCAAAGTACTGGTGCCAGCATGGGGAAAGGTAGCACAGGCTGGCCAGAAGAGCAGAAGATAAGTCTAGGGATGGTGGCATTATGCTTTCAGATACAAGGAGAGCAGAAATCAGGAGACTGAGATTGGGTAAAGATTTCTATAACTGGACTCAGAGCATGTCCTCCAGATAGGGAAGAGAAGCAGAGGTAAATTAGGAGTTTGATCCCGCTCCTGATGAGACTAGCAATTGTGGCACTGACTGCAAGAGCAGCAGGATGGGCTTCAGAGGAGTGTCCAAGGACATGCACAGGATGTAGGAGCTCCAAGCAGAGAAGCCAGACATGGGGGCTCCTCCTAGTCAAGCTTACTGAAGAACATGCCACTGCAGTCATCAGGATTGCACCCATTCATCCAAGGTCTACATTGTCCTTCACAGAGAAAGTATGACTCTGAGAATTTAATTCCACACCTTGACTGCAAAAGATATTGTGAAATCAGTGTCAGCACACCTCATGTTGCTTGTTGCTTCTCCAGCTATTTCACGCCCATGCCTTGTGAGAAGTAAGTAGCAATAGAGACTACACAAACATTTGGAGAAGTCTGAGACTTTCTATGCAACTCTAGCTTCAACTACATGATTTCTTTCGGAACTTTACACTTGTCTCAGTCAGTCTATTAACTGTAACTATTATAATAATGAGCAGAATATTTGCAGCAGGAAAATAGTTTTGACCTGGCATTACAGACATAATGATTAATGTCCATATTTAGCTGTTCATAGTAAACATTTTTCTCTTACTTTGAGAACAGGAAAGCATTTCAACACATGCCAGGATTCATTGTAACATCATTAATCATGATGAATTACCCTAGTATTCATATGAATGCAAAATATATTTCCTTGGGAATTTCACTGCAGCTTAGCATTAATTTGTATTTACTCTATTACAAACTCCCATTCCCTTTCAATCCTTCTTTTTTGCACTTCCCCCAGGTTTTCTTGCATAGTCACATACTGTACATTTCATTTATTTAATATAGCTTTAAGTTGTATTATTTATTTGTTATTCTTTGCCGTTTTCACCCACTCAGCTATTCATTCATTCCTGTTAGAAATTAACAGACTATGGCAAAAGCAACTTGTCCTCAGCAAGAGTCATAAATTCAGCACTGTACTTCACTAAGGATACATGACAATACAACACCACAGTCTCCTCTCTTTTTCCCAGCTTCCCTACTCAAGATTTTCAATCCTCAGTCCTGCAAGTCCATGTGGTACTTCTGCACCTAAAGCTCTCTGTCTCCAAATGATTCTTACAGTATCCCACACTTCTTAAATTCAAGCACTACAAAGTTACCGATCTTGAGAAATTAGATCTTAAAGGGAGGGAATTCCACACTCTGGGATGAAACAGTATCTTGTCTTCACTGGGAATAGCCACAACAACAAAGTAATTCTCTTTCTTCAGTTTTAATAGGAAACCCACTATAAAAACCCTTGGAATTCACACAAAAGCATGAGCCCTACATAAGTTTATGCTTAAACAAGTTGTCCTGAGGGCAACTACTGAAGTAATCTGGCTGGAAAAACCAAAGAGCAGATTTGAATTAGTGCAAGGAAGAAAGAAAGAAAATTTCCACTGCCCCAGAAAAAGAGGACTGCAAATACATCCCAACAATTTGTCCTCCAATGACAGCTATAATGTTTAACATAAAAAAAAATGTTTATTCATAGCAGGCTTAGATAATATACCCAAAATATTTCCTTGGTACATAGATGTGCATTTTGAATATCTGATTAAGACATTCTTAGCCACAGGCACTGTGTATTTTTCTTCATACGTCATCTTTTTTACGTAATTACCTTGCATGTCGTACATATTTGATGCATGGAATATTTATGTGAGAAGATGCTAGGAGAAACACAGGCTCTGCCACAACAGATGAGGTAGCTTGTCCATCAAGCCCCAACACCCAGCCTGTGAGGAAAAAATTCCCTATTGGTACAATAGGAAAAAAATACCATCTAAGAGAGGTCAGATCCAGAATTCTGGATCTGAAAACACTCAGATTTTGAGAAAAATCAGACCTATCTCTAAAACACTCATTTGGAACCCTTCTCAAAAGGCTCCAGACTCTCATTACAAGTCCCTCTACTGTACTCCCTTAAATATCAAGAAAGACTGAATTCAGGAAACTACCTTAAGCTGAGCTTCTTGAAGCCCTTAATTAAATCACTGTATTATAAAAATTAAACACAGAGAAGGAAAACATCACAAGGGAAAATTCCACATGTTATTGTACAGCCAGTGGTATGAATAAAGCCAGGTTGTCTGCCATTTGTCGCTCTTTATTCCCTACCCAAACCATCTCCCTGCACCTTTCTCCATGAGATTCCTATCAAGGAAGAAACAGCATGCAGTGCAGCTAGTCCAGGGCTATGTATGGGCTGTTAAGTCTGCAAAACGCTCACTATCAAACTAGTTCTTGAATTCTGCCTGCCCACCTCCCAGTGGTGATGTTGAGTTGACTCTCTCTCCCTCTCCAGATTCTGATTTTCATGAAACTGGTAGGAATTTAATATGTTTGAAAACCCAGCCCCTCTATCTCAAGTAGCTAAAGTCAGCCAAGAGGATCTGAAGCAGTTGGGAGGGAAGAAGAGATTGACCATAATTACATAAACCTCAGCTCTTTTAGAAACTAAGTTACAGCTATTGAGGACCAGTGTCACTTCTGGTTCATACAGGTTTTAGCTTAATGGGTGTTAGGGGGGTGGTGGTGGTGGAGTAAGGGGCCTTTACCCTCACCTTTTGTCTTCCTAGAAGAGTCCTTTGTCTCCTTGGCATATGACATTGACATGTATCTTTATGGGCTGCCTTGTTTGGCAAGAGTTTTTCACACTCCGGATATACAGACTGTATCACCTAATGGCATTAGATTGCTCCCTACTATCAAATGGTAAATCTTCAGTTATCCATAAATCTTTGGTTACCACATTTATTACACAAAACAGTGATCAATTACTTAAATTTACCTTATGACTCATTACAGATTAATTCATTGAGTAACCCCTCCTCACTCTTTATGAGATATAAATTCACTCACATACAGCATTTCCTTTTATCTATACCCATCTCCTACTTCACACATGCATTAATATTTATATATGTGAGAGAACCTGTGGCATTCATCTACATACAACTTGTGAAATATCAAGCTGTTGTGAGATACTGTTGCTTGGCTCTGGAATTCACTGACAAGGATTATATCACTTACTGCAAGACACAGGAGCAAGGCTGGTAAATAAATCCTAATGGTTTCTCACAGTATCACAGCAGGGTTGAAGTTGGAAGGCAGCTCTGGAGCACAACTAGTCCAACATACCTGCTCAAACAGGGCCACCTACAGCAGGTTGCCCAGGACCGTGTCCAGACTTCTTTCAAATATCTCCAAGGTTGGAGATCTGACAACCTCTCTGGTCAACCTGTGCCAATGCTTGGTCACCCTCACACATCACAATCCTGATGCTCAGATGGCACCTTCTGTGTTTCACTTTGCTCCCATTGCGTCACTATGTCCTCTCTGCACCCTCCCTTCAGGTTTTTGTAGACATTGATGAGATTCCCTTGAGCCTCCTCTTCTCCAGGTGGACAGTTCCAGCTCTCCCAGCCACTTCCTCATAGGAGAGATGCTCCAGCCCCTTCATCATCTCTGTGGCCCTTCAATGGGATCTCTCCAACACTTCCATGTCTCTCTTATCCTGTGGAGCCCATAACTGGACACAGCATTGCAGGTGTGGCCTCATCAATGCAGAGTAGAAGGGAAGGATCACCTCCCTCCACCTGCTGGCAATGCTTTGCCTAATGCCTCCGAGGGTACCATTCATCCTCTTTGCTACAAGGGCACTTCACTGGCTTAAGTTCAACTTGGTGTCCACCACAACATTGAACAAGATTGGACCCAATATTGTCTCCTGGTGTACACCACCAGTCATTGACCTCCAACTAGACTATGTACCCTATGTACCACCCTCTGGGCCCTACTATTCAGCCAGTTTTCAGTCCACCTCTGTGTTTTGTCTACTCAGATAAGGGCTATGTGAAGCAAGTTTTCCCCTATTTTAGGATGGCAAATGCGCCAAGACATGGCAAGGTGTCCTGGTTTAAAACCAAATCCGCACAGTTCGTTCACTCACTCCCCCCCTTGCTCCCCCAACTCACGGAGAGTTAGGAAGGAGAATCCAAAGAATGTAGCCCCCACGGATTGAGATAAGCACAGTTTAATAGCTAAGGCACAACACAAATCACTACTGCCATTACTACTACAAACAATAATGATAAAGCCAATAACAAGTGAAGAGAATACAACACCCCACCAGCCACCAACCTATAACTCACCCCACCCTGCCCGGCCGAGCACCGACCGATACCTCCTCCATCCCCCCAGAGCTCCAGCCCTTCCGGGTCTCTCCTGGTTGCATCCTGGGTATGACGTGCTATGGTATGGAATACCTCTTTGGCTAGCCTGGGTCAGGTGTCCTGTCTCTCCTTCCTCCCCGCCTCCCCTCCTCCCTGGCAGAGCATGAGCTCAGAAAAAAAGGCCTTGAACAAACCAAACACCCAAGCAGTAACTCAAAACATACTTGCTGTCAGCAACCGTTCTCAGCCCGAAAGTCAAAACACAGAACTGCACCAGCTACCAAGAAGGAGAAAAAATGACTGCTACTGCTGAACCCATGACACAAGGTAAGCAAGATACTGCCACTAGCCTTCAGACCTCCAAGGGAAGGTAAGTGGGAAGAATCTCATATCCACTGGAAGAAGACAGGAAAAATAGTGCTCTCACAGTTGGGTGGTGTTCAGGATACTTCAGACTGTTCAAAGTTAGAAAACAGCTGACCAATATGAGCTGGACAGAGATCAGAAGAAGCACAAAGATAAAGCAGAAAAATCATAGGGACCCACAAGTAAAAACTCCCTCAGAATACTGAGACAGGAAAAATAAATATAATTTTATGCTTTATTTGGCAGGGGAGAGGGAGGGTTAGTAAGTCAGTGGATTTCCTGTGCTATCAAAGTGACAATTAGGCCCTTATAGAGTCTGACTAAAGTCAGGTATATCTAATACATACTGCACCTAACACATGACCCTAAGAAACTACACTGTAACCATAGCACAGGTGTATTTCTGCTATGGAGGAACATGTATGTGTGGTACCAGGTGTGGGAGGCAGTGACACAAACTCTATAAATGGGTGAAAAAGAAGGAGCCTCTGCTGAAAATGGGAAAGAGGACTTAAGCCAAGCTGTTAATGTTATCATGGAACATGGAGTGGAAACAAGGGGAAAGTATCTTACTCCCTTGACAATTTGTCAATTGAATGAGGATGATTTGTGAGATTTAAAATTGGTCTAATCTTCAAAGTCCATTGAGGTCCTAGCAAGAAACACAGCTTAGATTGTAGGCTTCCTCTGGTCAAAACCAACAGGGCCAAGGCACATCTCTGCTGTCATCAGACAAGTGAAAGCCAAGATAAAGGCACCCGCCATACCACTCTGCTAAACTTTGAGCTTCGACATCTCCAAATGAAGGGCACCATGAGGGCCCAATCTGATATCACAATATTGATAGAAGGTGAATGTTCTCACAGCAACAGCTGCCAAAGAGCAAAGTCTTCCTCCTTGAAGATAACATCACCCAAAACAGGCCTGCTTTTTTAAAAATAGAGTAAGAAACCACTGCATCTAGGTGGATCACACAGCTACTGCATGAGTCAGACCTTGAGATTTACTCAATTATCACTCCATTAAGACAAACTGTCAATGAAGTCAGTGGGAGTTTAATCGGAAAGGGGGAATGGGGAGTGGAACAAGGAAAACATTCACCTCCTGGCCACATAGCTGTTATTTAAATCTTATATGGCTAAAAAAGTACTTCAGATGTTCTGTAAAGCTGAAATGTACTCTTCTTAACAGCAGTCCATTTCTGTGAATGCAGAAGATTCTGCCAAATTCTGCACATGTTTTCATACATGTTTAATTTTACTCAGGAGTATCCCAAAACAACCACGATTGAGTTTAAGAGACATATGATGATCTGGGTGAATGTCAGCATTTTATATTTGGACCTATTTTGGCACTGCTTGTTTGGATCTAAAACATAGTTAAAAACTACATCAGCTTTAGTTTTTATTTTTTTAAGTAATCTTCTGTTGCAGTTGTAAAGCAAGTATATCCTTTAAAAGGTCCAGTTTTGCTTGCACAACAGTGGAGGGCTTTAATTTGCGATGACAGGAAAAACGGACCTTAATGGTCCACTTGATCAAAAGTGATTGTATTGTAAAGTAAGCTTTAAAGGTCAGATGAAGTAAGGAGCTTCAAACAATTGCATGGGCAGTTGGCATCATAAATATTCAATTCACCGTATGATTTCTCCTGTGCAGTTAAACTGATCAGACTGGCAGTATGCTTGTAACCTACACCTCTTCAATAACAGTGTCCAAAACAAGCAAACTCTGCATGGTCTGGTTTGTACTTTTCTTGTTTAATCTGGAGCAATCTTGTTTAAAAATGAATTGATCAGTGCCCAGCAAGATTTTGTGATTAAAACCAAAACAAAATATGTTGGGTCAACTTTCCTCCTGATGTCATTTTACTCATTTCAATAAAACAACACCAGGAATGCCTGTGATCTGTGCTAAATACTTGCCAACTAACTCTGATCAATGTACTACTAAGATAATAAAAATAATAACAAAAAAGCAGAGAGTGAAACTGGCCTCTTTCCAGCTCCCAGTGAAAGCAAAGACCTGCCACTTGCTTGGAATAGCTAGCAGGAATAATAGGAATATGACTGCTAATTAAACCAACTGATTGTTTTCTCATTTTTGTAGTTTGATGATACAAATGGCCACTTTTATCTTTGGTCAACAAAACATTCCCTTATTTTCATTTGAAAGTCAGTGTGGGCTGGATTGTACTGCCTCTTACCAATTTTACTGTGGTTAACAGTGAAATTATCCTGCATTTACACTGGCAGAAATGTCAGAGAGCAGTAAATCCCTACCTGTAAAGATACACGCTGACACTCATTCAACAGTGGATGTGTAAAAGCTAGTACAAGCATACACCAGTGTGTATGGCAGCTATGCTCCTCAGAACTGCTTTTCTGCTTCTCTACCATCCCATCTAGTGTGAGGGAGAGTGAAGCAATGACTGGGACATTGCAGACCACTCCTGAGATCAAACTCCCAGCTCTCCTGTGGACTTTGGGCAAGACCTTTATCTTAGTCCTCATCTTCTGTAAAACACCCCCTAAAAAGCGCTTTGAGAACTACAAAAGAAAGCCTTGCTATAAGAACTGCCTCAGGAAAGTATTAATCTGAACAATTTAAACAGCTATGTTCTCAAACAGTCATAGCTGCTTTCGGGGAGGACAAGAACCAGATACAGTTGAGTCAGCTGTGATTTGCTGACCTTGGAGGAGGGACTAAAAGTGATTCTTCTGTATCTGTTCACATTTATGGAAGGCAAGCTGCCATATATAAGAAGGGGAGGGAATAAAAGAAAGTTAAGCACTCATGTCATGATTTAAGATTGACTAGGCTAAAATTGGATATTTTATTTCAATGTGATTCAAAGTGGCTCACCCATTTTGAAAAACCAAAGATCTGTTGCATTGTCTTTCAGGAAACAAGGGAACAGATGAGGTGCAAGGCATTTGCAGGGATTAGGGACCAGCTAGGAGGAGCTGATGACCTGAGAAACAGTGGAAACCCACTAGCCCTTGTTAACTATTACTTACAGAAAATTCCCTATACAGAGGTTGCTATTGGTATTGCAGTATGAAAGTGAGAACAAAGAAATAAATAAGAAAGAAAGAGGGTGAGTTTTGAGGTGATGACACTTCAGTTGCTGTTTACAGAACCACCTCTCTGAATCCTTTGAATGATATCTCACTGTTCTCTCTGTGTTTCACACAACAAAAATACATAGGAAAGTAACAGGTGAATTTTGAGGTATCTGTACATATAGATAAATAAATATACATATGTAAGTATAGGTATGTATATATATGTTTGTATACATACCTATATATGTGTGCATACACATACTTCTAAGTATATATGCATATATGTAGGTACCTGAAGTATCAATGGCATACATACTTATCTACACCAATATCTTCTGAGTAAACAGAAAACGGCATCAAACAATATCAAATTATGCCAAAATTCAAATTCTACAAACAGGCACTGCAAAGTCTGCCACCTTGGTTCACACCACCATTTTACACTTAAATTCAGTTCTACCCAACCTGCATTTTCAAGGTTTCCCAGTTTTTACCCCCAGAAAATTTCCAGTGGAGGTGTAGATCCCTCTGTAGTGATGAGTTTCCCATGCCAGTGGGCTCTCTTTCTTTGAACACCTTTCAATGACTGCATAAGAACAGTCACAGACCAACAGGAAGATCACAAACTGCAGGCTGACAGCTGCTGTGTGCGTATATGGCTATTCAGTGGTAATTTTTAAAACTGTGTGTCACCCAGACTTCTGAGAAGACCCATACTGCTTTTTTTTCCATTCTTTTTTCCATCCACTTCAGGCTACCATACTTCTATCTGGGAAATCTCACTACAAGAAGATGATGCAGTGCTCTGGACATAGTGTGGGCACACGGATCAATCCTACAGACTAAGAGCAGGGTACTTAGCACAGCTCCAATATTCTGGGCCTGTCACACATACTTTACACTGTTACTCTACACAGATCCAGTGGCCATCTCTATGAGACCTGGGACATCTGCCCAGCAGCTGGAAGTTCAAGGTGGATGCTTACCTTCTTCCTTTTGTGACAATGCAAAGTTTCTGGATGGAAGATGGTACCTCTGGATGTGTGACAGTCATGCTCTCAGAAGAGATGTTTCACATGCAGAAACAGTGGCAGATTTTAACTGTTATGTTCCTGCTGAAAATAAACAGATTCTCTTAAAATCTTGTTAAATCTTAAACAATCTGCCCTATATTTCCTTGTTTTGACCATTATGTAAGCAGATATTCTTTAGTCCTTTTTCTCTGTATCATTTTAAAACAAGTTAGCATTTGAACCATTCCAGTTGTTAACCACCTTCACCGTTTCAATACTTTCTACAGTTCTGCAATTGTAGAATTTGTCCATACAAAGTCTTTGAAGGATGAAGGAAAAAGGATAAGGAAACTCAGAGAATATTTTCTCCCTCCAAAGAGTTAATTATAACTACAAAACTGAAATTTGCAAGTTTTCTTCTGTCCAGTCCAGCAAACACCAGCACCACAAAATATTTAACAAGATTTGGATTCTGAAAAGATTTATTTCTAGACTTAACTTTCAGCAAATAATTACTTGCATTCTTAAATCCAGGGTTAGTTTTGTGTGGAAAGAGGTCTCAGAATGCCAGTACATATGGCCAGGGACATTTTAGCTGATTGAGAAATACATGCTTTTTCCTTTTTTTTTTCCCTGGAAACAGATATGTTCAATCTAGAACTTTCTGTTCCCAAATTAACCCTGTTTAAATTTAAATATTGGAAAAAGATCTCCTAGAAATGCCATCTTTATCTCCCTTCTTTGCATCAGAACTTATTCCAAACCTCTAGCCAGCAATTTTACATGTTCTGTATCAATTTTCTTTTGCTGGCACCTTTCAACAAGCCAGAAAAGCCCAGAGAAGGATAGCTGAGCTCAAGGGTATTTGCAGCATTTATTGCAATAGACACCCCCCCTCAACGGGATTCCACAAGGGAATGTTTAATCTGGCCAGTAACAACACACCAGTTAAACATCAGCTGGAAAGAGCACTTGACAATATCCTGTGGAGAAGCAGCAAAGCACTGACAGGGGCTTATGAGCAAATAGATTTTCTCAACTCTGTTTCCTGTGACTTGCTCATCAGAACTGTTTAGTGCATTACACTGTGTAACTCACTGATATTAATTTTTATTTTATGTTTATACTATCAGAGTAGTTTGAAAGGCATTGTAAAGATAAATGAGATTCCTCTGAAGAGGTCACTTCACCAAATACAACCTGAAGCTATGGAAGAAGATGAAAACACCTGGGAGAAAGAACTGAATGGCTATGTGACAAATGATATGAATAGCTCTTAAAGAAGAACAGAAGTCCCTCTGACCTGCAGGTAGAATTTAACATAAATTTTAATAGACTGTCAGGGCTGCAAACTGGATCACAAAGGTCAGCAAGGAGAAGGCAGTGTGACAAGAAGCCAGCAACAGATATTAGGCTGTGTTGCAACAGGGAGCCTGGGCAAGGAGTTGGAAACTTCTGTCCTCCTAACACTGACAAAGTGAATAGAGTTACAAGAGAAGGACTGCTGTGTAAATGAAACCATGGGTTAATTCTTCAAGCCATTCTCCAGTTTTAGAGCAATCCAGTTCCAATGGTTTTAACTAAATTACCAGTGATATTCATGGATCATGTCAGCACCATGAGCCCCACGTGCCCATGAAATCAGAATCAAATTCTATCTTCTTCCAAACTAAAAAAGAAAAAAAACCCCAAAACCCATTGGCATTAACATATATGATAAGAATGTACAATTTTCTGGAGTAAGGAGCACAATGACATGCAGGCTAAAGTATAGGTTGGCATCACTTTCTTTGACACGCTGTCAACAATGGGTTCACGTTACACCTGAGCACAAATGTTACTGTGCAGAACAACAGTGTAATATCAAAAGCTAGATCACATTACTCACACAGACTGAAACAACAGATTTATTGACAGAGAGTAAGCTGCCTGTGGTAGTGCTGCTATTACCCCTAATCAGTACAGTTACGTTCACGAATCAGAACGATTTCTGTAACTGTTTTCAACAGCTGAGTTTTTTCAGTGAATTCATAGCAACAGCATAGTTCTATACTGTGAGATGCCAGCAACATTAGCATGATTTTAAAGAAGAAACAAAATGGCCCCAACATCTATAAGCCAGTAATCAGCAGCCTCCTGTGTATTGGAAAAATATCTAGGAGGGTGTTACTGACACTGATCCAGGACAAGGGCAAAAAAATGCATGCTTAGATATTTCTGTAATGAATGTTCATCTTCCAAACCAGCTTTTAGGAGTCTTGTATTAAAAATGACTGAATAAAGGAAGGAGTTGGAACTATTTTTATTTTAATTTTCCCCTCATTTAAAAAAAGGAAAAACATCTTGAAATGTCTACATCTACAAAAATCCTTATTTCTTTTCCTTCTCTGCTTAGGAGAAGTGTTTCTTCAAGCAAAAAATAAAACCAACAAACCAAAGAACCCATAATTTTTTTGTTCTTTTTTCAATTCACTGGAATTTGAAATATAAACATAAATAAATGTTTTAATAAAAAGTCAATATAAATAAAAGTAAACATTTTAAAAACATTCATGTGAGACTGCCTCTAGAAATACAACTTTGCATACAAAGCCTTTGCGCATATCTTTGTAAACAAACCTGGGCTGGCTACTCTGCAACATCAAATCAAAAGTGCAAGGAAAATGCAAGTAAAGCATTTAAAATAAGCATCTAAAGAATATAATCATAGCACTGTTACAAATATTATAGCTCAAAGAGTAGTCAGAGGAACTGTAGTTTAAGGATCAACAGCCTGAATTTTGCAGGAATTATGATGAGATGATTATGATGGTCCAAATAGGTTTAACAAGCCTTTGAGTGCATTTGAATTATTATATCCTTTTATTACAAGATCAGATCTAAGAACACCTACTACATTCTTTAGCTCAGAACTGAGAGTACTGAGCTGAAGAATAAGTTGACTTTTTCATCTTCACTAGTTGGTGTGTGACTTCTGCATTATATTCTGCATGCAAGCTTCCTGTCCTTCACTGGGAGGTATCTTGAAGGCATTTCTATCACACTTTCACTCTGATAGAAAGGGGTCTGAAAACATTATTCAGTGTTTGCCACCTGCTTTGAGTCAATGACTGGGATATTCTATACACAAATAGCAGCTGACTGTTTAACTAAAAGCTTGTCCTAAAGCAGACATGCAGAGGCAAATGATCAGGCTAGTCTCCTTTCATTTATCCATTCTCAGGGTTTGTCTCAAACTTTAATACTGTTGTTTAAAGTATCAGAGAAAGTCAGGGAGACTGATACCCTCCACAAACACATCCCACATCCTATGTGATTGCACTTCATTCTTATTAAGTGCTGGTTTTCACTTTTTTCCACAGCTGTATTCATTTTAAGACTTCTTCCAGGTGAAGTACGTGACACGTAACCTCTCTGACATACTGTGTTTGTCCACATCTTATAGAAGAGTTTTTTTGCTTCTGAACATAACTACATATTGTCACTTATCCACACATATGACAAAAAGGAAAGGGAAACATACAAATAATTTGGAGAAGACTAGCACTGGATTTAGTTTTTCTGGGTTTATCTGTGAAAAGTTTGTCCTGTTAGAGTTGTTTTTCAGATTACATTGACCCTGAGTCATTTGGAGAAAAAGAAGACTTTGACACCTCTTGCAGCATGAAACAAACAAACATTATTTCTTGCGAATAACTAGGAAAAGGAGGGGAGGGGATATGGAGCTGTGAAGACAAATTTAAGGAAGTAGAAGAGAAATATTGCATTTTCTTTTAAAAAATAATCGCTGTTTCCCAGTAACTATAGTAGAGTTTGTAGCAGCCTCCTCCCTTACTTTCTCACAGCAGATGCCTGCAAAACCAGATTAATGGATCCTTTCTTCAAGCCAGGTGGTAATGAAATGATGATACAATATTTCCAGCTCTTAGCACAACCTCCAACTTCTAAAATGCTGAGGCATGCCCATAAAACACAGAGAAAAGTAGGTGGACTACTCCTTAATAAGAAGAAGATATTAATGATACCAAAAACTGAGTGGTATTTACCATGAAACTCAGAGAGAGATAAAGTCCTTTGGCTATTTTCTTTTCCAATTTCATTAGATACTAGCTTTTTCCTTTTTTTACTCCTCCCCAACATAACACTAATTCTGCTTTCTGCACAGACTTAAGACACTTGCATGTGTATTTGGCACTGGTTTGTGGTAAGGTGTAATTTATCTTTCAAATTTCGCTATGATGACTCTCAGCCCTCAGGAAGGGCTGAGATAGATCATTGTTAAGACTCTGCAGAGGTCTTGCAGCAGGTATAAATGACATTTGCACTCATAGAGAAGTACCTTTTAGTTTGAAGTCCTTGTGTTGACAGGAACAAGGCATGGTACCCTGGTTGTCTCAGATGTGCACTGGGTCTGGCATTCCTCTTCATTCTTCCACTCACAGACATTCTTCTGTCCTCCTGGAGTAATCCATGCCTCTTCTTGAATAACAAGGGGAAGTAATTCCTTGAGATATCAGTGAACGTTCACAGTTACAGGCCTTGTGTATTTTTTTGTTTGGTCTTCATTCACCAAAAGTAGAGCAGCTCTGTCCACATTCAAGTGATCAGTTCTGAGAGGCTTTATGAAGTGGCAAAAAAAATTGCAAACATATGGTGAAATTCTGCAGATTTTTCATACACCTTAAATTTTACTGTCACTGCTGTCAGTATTTGCTAAAGCTTTTTATGGGAGAGCTTGCTGAAAACCTAGCATAAAACTGGGCAATCATTCCAGTTAAAGTCCTTCCAGTTAAAAAAACAAACAAACAAAAAAACCCAAAAAACCCAGGACAAATTATATTTTTCTTTTTATTTCATGCAACAAAAATGTCCGCAAAAGCAGGACAGGCTGGTAGATTACACTTGTGCCTGAAGCACAGGTACAAGAGGGATGATATTTCACTTGTCTGTAGCAGTAGTTTTCATTCCAAAGTCTATACATACTTTGGACGTGTACTACTCTCAGTGCAAATTCTGAACATCTTCTAGAATTAAATTGGCCTTATGTGCAGAGATTGAGGAGCCTGATGGAGAAGCCGAGCCTTGGGCACTGACTTCACTTCAGTCTGCCACAATGTGGTGACAAACATGAAATGGAAGTTCTGTTGTCTTTGTTCTGTTGTTGGACAAATGCCATTGAACACCATGAGAACATTTTCTGTATCAAACTGCAGACGCTGTACTCCTCCAGGATTTGTAATGTGAAGACATACCCCTCTGTTGTAGAAAAGTCTGATTCTTCTGGTTCCACCATACACCCCAAGATGTGCCTACAATAGGACAGGTTAAGCTAAAACTGAATTCCTGATCCCTTCAATAATAATTGTCATACAAACCACAGTTTTGCTGACTTCACCAGTGCTGCCATATCTGCAAGTGTAAACGAAGGGTAATGCAGCTGTTCATCTCAGAAACCGTTGTGTATTTTGACAGTGTGGTTTTCCCCTCTTGCTTCCCTCTTTGCTTGGCTCAAACAACGAGTCTATCCGCTGATGTGAAGAATTGAAACACATTGTTCAGATGCCAGAAACTACCTGCTGCCTTTTATCAGCTCTTTTGCACCCATCCCATCTAGCCACCGGCTGACAGTATCAGTAACAATATTAATAAAAAAAAAAAACAAACAAAAACATTGTAGGTGCAGAGATTTCAGAACTATTGAAATCTTGCCCTGTGTAAAGCCTTTGCAGGAGTCTCTTTTGCCCTCGGACAAGACAGCTTAGTTCTGGGTCCATACACCTGAAGTGAGCTGCAGATGCCCTCTTCTCCATAGCTCTGGGGACCAGGATCTCTGTTGTCTGCCTTTTGTAATAACACCTCAGCTTCTTATAGAGTAGGATTGGTTTTCTCTTTTTGTGTGTGTGCACATGCAACAGCTGGTTATGCAACCATTTCGGGGAGGGGGCTTGGCAGGCAGACTCCACTGAAATCACACTCATCACTCTAAAAAGCCACTACTGGTGTTTGTTGGATATGTCTCATCCAACAGTGCTGTGGCATGGATGAGCCTCAAAATTATTGCAGAATGTCAAGTAAATGTCCCTCTTTTTGTGTACACAAACACACAGTTCTCATACCAGGAGTTGCCTGTGCCAGTCAAAGAAAAAAGGTGTGTAGGAGGGGTGTGGGTTACATGTATTATTCTGTCTGTCACATCACCTTCGCTGCCTTGTTATTTATTTATTTATGCTAAAGCCAACCTGTATTCCATCTTAGGCATGGCAGGTGTTTATACCTTGGGAATCACGCCCACATTTTATACACCCGGAGCTCAGCTCAGGCTGGGGCTGCTTGCGATTCCCATTACAGTCGCCAGGAGCTGCACATGTCCACCTGGGAGGCAGCATCCCTCAACCTCCTTGGTGCCGCGCCTGCTGGCGAGCAGAAAATGAATATTTTATAGCAGAGAAAAATAAGTGGCAGCCGCCCTGCCACACCATAGTAGCCAGCACGGTGCGTGATGTATAGCATGCTGCCTAGCAATGTTGCTAAGCAACGCAGCACCATCCAAGAAAATCCTGCGTTAGCTTGTAGTGGCTGGTGGGGTGGGTTAGACGTGACACTTTGCACACAGAGCGATGTAGAGAGAGGTGTGCTTTGCTTAAGACTATTATGGGCGTCTCCGATCACTGATACGTCTCCCCTATTATTCTCCCTGCTCTGATGAACTGCATCACAATGCACCGTGCGCCGCAATAATTTTCTGCTGAAAAAATACCTCCCCCCCAACCCCCACGCTTCCTGTTTCTTAATGCTCTTCAAACCTGATTTAGAGAGTAGCGAGTAGTGGAATTTTACAGCTACATCCCATGATGCTCTCGCTCTCAATCCCATGGCCTGGCTCATACCTCAAACTAACCGTAAAGTCAGATCACAATGATGTGACTCACTATTATAACTAAAGATAGATCTTGTCAAAAGCAGTCATGAGCCCTGGATGCTAGAGATTGTTTATTCAGCATTGTGTTTTGGGGTGGGTTCTTTTTTCTCCCTCTCCTGACACCCTAAATTTTCACATTCAGAGGTCTATCTATCCATGTTAGTATTTGGGTTAGCAGGCAGGTATGGGCATATGCTTTTGGTGATCTGGAGGAAACATTAGACTGCACAGCAGTCCAGCTGTGGGTGTGAGTTCAGTCTCACACAGGTCCCAGGTCAGAGCTTCACAATAGCACAGTCTGGGGACTCCCAAACACCATGTGGACATGGGGCAGGACAGCCAGAGGAAGGAGGTAGAAATATTTTTAAGAGGGGTTTCTTCTAAGCCTAAAAATCTTTTTTTTTTTTTTTTAATGTTTACATGCCAGGTGCTTCCAAATGTGAGCATTCCTCTGGAGTATTTAGTAATGCATATTCCACACGGAATAAAGCAGTGCTGGTGCAGGAGACAAAAAGAAGCACCCTAGAAGCACCGAGACAAGAGGGGCTCTCTCTCCAAGATCAGCAGCTCCTGCTAAGGCCACAGAATGGCTCAGCATTGGACAAGAGCAGGTAAGTGGCAGAACAGACACAACCTGCTCTGTTGTAAGCCACCCGACTTCCCTCTGTGGCATTGACAATGACTAGGCAACAAGGAGTTACAGGCTTGGCGAAGCTCCATGGGCATAACATCTCTACAGGGCAAAAACACATGGGAGCTGGGAGATACTGTCTTTGAGGAAAGCAGCACCTGCAGGTGCAAAGCGATCTGAATTCCTCCCCCACCCCCAGCCTCAGCCACCCAAGCACAGGGAAAGGAGGACTGAATTTTATTACTCTATAAACATAGATATGGAAACTGGCAGGTGAGGGAGCGGGAGATAGTTCTTTGGACATACTGGATCCATTTCAGCTCTGTATAATTCCACTAGTGTCAAAAGCATTACATCAGGGACAAAACCAACTCATTATTTTTAACCTGGCTATTTCCTTTTGTGCCCTTCATTCAGGAAACCCATATGCAAGTGCATGATTTTAGTCATGTGAATATTCTCACTGGAGGCAGTGTGACTGCTCATGTACTTTAGAGTTAAATGCATGCATATATACACACAGGACTGGGGCCTAAAACAGCACTGGAGGGAAAGAAGAAAGAAAAGTAGTGTAGGAATAGAATCATAGAGTGGTTTGGGTTGAAATAGGTTCAGGAATACCTGAACAACAGTGTACCATGAGGGTCTGTGAAGAGTGTCTCTCCATTTGGGTAACAGTAATATTTCTGGCTATGTTTCCTCATGTAAGGTTGACAGTTTCTCTGAGACCAGCAGGATCTTTAGGAAAGCATTTTAAGGTATGACTGCTGTAAAGGGAGAGGGTGGGGGTGGTGAGGAGAACAAAATACCCAAAATGCTCCTAAATATTAAACAAAAAACCAAAAACAAAACCAAAAACAAAAAAAAAAAAACAACCCAAAGAAGCCAGTTATGCAAATGTCCTTTGGGACTGCAATCTATGTCTGTGACTTTCATAACCTTGTCCTAATTTTCTCTCCTGCACTTGCAGGGAACACCCTAGGGGTCTTTATAGGAAGCCTCAACATGCATGATTTTCTGCACTGCTTCTGACTTCACATTTCTGCTGTTCCTCAAAACCCACGGCTTCCAAACACTAAGAATGATGATCTCTAACCAGTGTCTTATGTCAGCAATGCTCTACAGAAATCTTCTGAACAGCAACTCTTCTATATTTATATCTTGCAGCAATGTAGAACACAGGAAAACATCAACCAAAGAAATTTGATGAATTCAGTGTTACACCCAGGCTATTTTAAAAATCCCTGTTTGCAATAGCATTGCTTTCACAACTTTACAAAAACCTTTTTCAACGTCCAGCTGCAAACGCCAAATCTTGTCCTATCAGGTTGAAGCCTTCAGCATGTGATTTTAACAAGGGTGACTCTCACAGATACCATACCACGTGATAAGTGATTCAATGAAGCTCCTGAAATCAGCAAATTTACTCTGTTTTGCAGCAGAGTAAATGAGACCAGGTTTGCCATAATAAGTGAATCCATAAAGAAGATGCTCACGTAGACTGTGAAATAGGCTAACAAGTGTTAGAAGACTTGCTGAACTAATTTGTCATTATTACAGGGTTAGAACTACTAGAAACAGCAATGTCTATGACTTCAAGAATAGTCTCCAATTTCTCATGCTTGTCCAAATGAGGGAAAACATCTTTATTTTTTCAAGTGCCATGCCCACCAAACTTCCTCTTACTTGCATGTGGACTGTTCAAATTCACTAAGAAAGCAACCAGCTTAGTTCTGTCCCAGCTTTATGTATGTGCCATTCAAACAAGATAGGCAAATCCACAAAATTCATTTCACAGAACATTGAGCAAATGGAATGTGGAATAATGTTCTCCAGTTTCTGACATGATCAAATGCAAGTTTGCTACAAGGAAAGAGGAGACGTGCAACAGCCTTAAAGTGGATAAAAACCTTGCCACAATAAACATAGGTAATACATGCAGAAAGTTATAATATTAGTATTGGCTTCCCTCTTGTGGTAATGAGTAAGCTGTAGCCCTAACATGTAACCAGAATCTGCTGAGGTATCTGTCTAACACAAAATGCTGCAATATGCTCACTGGGCAAGATGCTTGCATCAATGCAAAAGACAGGTTAATTTCAGTTCGAGGCAGATACAAAGATCTATATGTGGTGAGTGGATGGCAGGCTGGGGTCTCAGCTCTGCAGAAATACCTCTGACCTCTGACTACTTTGGAGATCTACTGTGCTATGAATGGGGCAGGACCTAGCTCAAGTTTAAACTGAAGGAAGAGAGGTCTTCCACTTGAAACGGCACTTTCAGTCCTAAATGAAAAGGTGGTTCGTGATCCAAATCTGCTCAGTCAATGATCTCTGCTGATTCTGCCATGTCAGTGGACATTTCTGTGACAGACCTCAAGAACGTGGACCAGCACCTCTAATTCACTACGTACGTTAACATTCTGACTCCAGAGATGAGTCTATGTTAACATCTCATTTTCCACAGCAGTGCTGGAGCAGGCATGATGAATCTCCTGTTCGTTATTTTCTCCATAGCCACTCACACATTACCACAGTCTGACTGACATTTGTAAATTTACAGTGGTTTTTTTTAATGACAGCATGTGTGAGAAGGTATCGCTGCTATTAACAAAGTGTGCTGCATCAACACAATTTAAAATTGTTTACAAAAGGATGTTGGTCTCATTCTTGTTCTTTTACAGATGGGGGAACTGAGGCGCAGAATAATTAGAAGCCAATCAGCAGGCCCAAAGCAGAGCTGAAAATAGAACCCAAATCTCCCTAGTCTCAGTGCAGTGTTCTAACTGATCCTCTGCCATTGTGTGAAATTATAAAGCTCAGCTATTAGTACTACCTACACTAAAGCATGTCTATTATTCACATATTTTCCCAAACCAGCTTTTTTTACCCTTGATATTTCATGGACAATCTCTAAAACAGCCAAATGTCCAAGTGAGCCCACATCACTTTTTCTAGCATAAAGCCTTGCAGATCAGTGCTTATTTCACCAACCTACAAAAATCATGTCATAGCTAACCTTTAAATTATTTTTTCAAGCTTTCTAGGTTATCTAGAGTGTAGATTTTTTTGGTAAGTCTACACTTAAAAAGTGTAGATATTTTGCCAAGGAAACTACAAACACCTACTTATGTTTTTCTTCCCCTTTTATAACAGATTACTATGGTAGCATGGAAAATAAACTAGAACACCATGAGAACACCAAAAGTATCACAGTAATATCATAACAGTTAATCATTTTATCATGTGAGAATGCTAGATTTAAACCACCTTGGAGGACAAGAAAACATAGGCATAGGTGCTTGGTTTTGCACATAGGAGAGTATTCTGATGCCAAGGTCAGTGAGTTCCGTTGCCTAACTCAATTAGTACTGCTCCTATTTTGAACAAGCCTAACAATTTTTGTGGTTTTACAATCATTCTTCACCTTTTGGAGGGGGGGGGGAGAAGAAATGTTTACTGTCCCTTGACATTGAACATTGAATGGAAAACCCTTTTCTTAACGGGAGAAAGAGCCAGATCCTCCCCAGGCAGCAAGAATTTAGTGGGTGGGTCACTGTGTGAAAGGCTTAGTCCCCAGGGAGTCAGCGTAACAGAGCACTTGCACTTCCCTGCCAGAGCGGAACTGCTTATGGAGCAGAGGTATGGAAAACAACCAGGTGAATTAGATTCAGCAAGAGTACCAACTGTTCCTGTGGATGATAAAGGTCAGTCCCTGGGAGACTGGGAAAAAAAACCCACAACAACCTTCCCTCAGCAGCTGCAGGAACAAAAGCACAGTAGCAATAGGGAGGTGAGTTTGGTCATAACTTTCCTGTGTGACATTCTCTGAGCTCAGCTCAAGACCAGGAGAGGAAAACTCCTCCACTTGTTGTAAATAACATAAACTCTCTACAGAGGAACTTGTCAGGATCTTGTTTGTAGCTACACCCTGGCTCCTCTGGGACTCTCCCCTGCTGGATCCCAGGCTCAGGGAAAGGGAAACAGCCAGGTGCAATTACTGACTAGCAGGTGCACAACAGCATTCAAAATAGGCCAAAAGCTCATGTTTCAGGTGAGTTGCAAGGTAAGGGAGAAAAGTATTCAGGTTTTCAGCATTGCTTAAGATTTTTGTGTCACTAGTACAATTACTAGAGGTTTTTATGAGCAGTGGGGTTTGGTTTGTTTTTTTTTTTTTTAAAGGAGCTGACCATAGTCTGGTAGACAGTAAGTTCACCATGTTTTATGGCACTGACTTGACATGCTCTCATCACTCTTAGGACCCCAGATGTCTTGTTACAAATCTCCTTTTTACCTCTACATGCTGCAAATTATCTGTGGAATGGTCTAAGTCTTGCTACAAGTTCTATGGCATCTTGTGCAGTTGGGTGCTCATCAAAACACATCCCACCGCTATCACAGTTGAAGGATCATTACATTCTTTCTAGAGACATAAAAGTGCTGATTATAATGAACTCTTCAGCTATTATGCCTAAGTAAAGTCTGTGTATCCTCAATATAAGCACAAGAATACATCTAGAAGTACCTAAACTCAAACCAGTTATTTTCAAAATTTCTCAATAAAAGGAAAATAAAATGTTTTGTGTGATTTCAGTTGTAGTCTGTCTCAACAGGAGAAAAATATGACATTTATAATATCACCACATTTATTAAGAAAGAGTGCTTTCATGTTTCAATCCTTCAAGCGCTGAAGTGGCAGACCCACAAGTAAATATTCTTTCAGGTGCTTCTCATGGAAGAACTTGTAAAAATTCAAGTGCTCACTAGGTGACCAAATTGAAACCAGAGACAGGGGTAAATGTCAAATAATTAGTGGCTGGCAGTATGGGGAGTTTAATTGCTTTCTAGAAGAAAAGTAGCTTCTAAAAACACCCATACAATGATGATGGAGGAATCCATTATTATAACAGGAATCCAAATACAAAACCAGGCTTTATTAGGATTTAAACTTTCCCTCCAGTATAAGGCATAAAGGTACAAACTGTTTAATACCTGTGGGATTTTACTTGCCTAAACTAACCTGTGAGAGGTGCTCTGATTTTAATTTCTGAAAGCATACCAGGATTTGACCCAATCCCTATTTCATTTAAAGGACCCTCGGCATTCAGTGGTTTGACTGGCCTCAATAAGCCATGATTCCCTGTGCATTAAAATGCTACAAGATCACAGAGTACTTCAGAATTACACTAACAAAATTTTGGATATGGAACCCCACTTCAGATAAATCCATTCTCTGCATCATTCCAAAACTTCAGTGTGTGCACATTATCACAAATAAAAAATAGATAAGTTTGATGGTTTGCTAAAGAAAAACATTTTTCTACATTTTAAGTATGCTGTTCTTAGTACTGTAGTTAAAAAAGTTATTGGGAAGAATAGTGTTCTGCCAGGCCTTTGAATGACACCACAGCACGTACAGCCAGAGATAGAAGAGGGAACTGAATTCTGACACCCAGAATAAAGTCTGTTGGTGATAGTGTCTTATTTCTGGTGGGACGGTAAATTGTATTTCCTACAGAGCTTTACTCTCATTCTCTGGGTTTTGACGTAGCTGAAGCGATCACTTCGCTTTCAATTTGTAGCAACAGCAACATCTAGTGTTTAAAGTCGTCCCTGCTTTTCACTAATGCCATGCTTTGTATTTTAATAGCTGCACCCAACTGAGCTCCTCATGCCACTGAAGATAATTACTTAAACTTTGGTAACAGCTCCTCAAAGCAGGCAGGCGTTTTATCTTCTCATACAAAAAAAAAGATAGAAGAATTAGGGAGAGAAAGAGTTTAACTGTTCAAGATAGCTCATTAGTGGGAAGGATCTTAGTTGCTCAAGGTCACACAGAGGCTGCCGAAGTCATGCTGCCTACCCTATGGTTTACCTGGCAGATTGTGTCTTTGCCCCAGGAGCTGTTCAGATTTAGTTTATCCGAGGGGAGGAAACAGCTCATTGCATTTCAGAGGTAGTTTCACTGTGTTAGAGGGCAGCAGAAATGTCTGTGAGGAAATAACACAGCTGACACTCTTTCCATTGAAAGTGTCACTAGTGGTGTTCCTCAGGGCTCAGTGTTAAGGCCAGTGTTGTTTAACATCTTCATTGACAATCTGGATGAGGGGATTGAGTGCACCCTCTGTAAGGCTGCAGACAACACCAAGTTGGGCAGGAATGTTGATCTGCTGGAGCACACAAAAGCTCTGCAGAGGGATCTGGAGAGGCTGCATCAATGGGCTCTGGCCTGTGGTGTGAGGTTCAACAGGGCAAAATGCCAGGTCCTGCACTTGGGCCAAAACAACCCCATGCAATGCTCCAGGCTTGGGGAAGAGTGGCTGGGAAGCTGCTCAGTGGAAAAGGACCTGGGGGTGGGGATTGATGGAACTGAACATGAGCAGCTTGGGCACAGGCAGCCAAGAAGGCCAACAGTAGCCTGGCCTGTATCAGCATAACGTGGCCAACAGGGCCAGGGCAGTGATTGTCCCCCTGTACTGGGCACTGGTGAGGCTGCACCTCAAATCCCGTGTTCAGTTCTGGGCCCCTCACTGCAAGAGAGACATAGAGGGGCTGGAGCAGGTCCAGACAAGAGCAACGAAGCTGGTGAAGGGTCCAGAGAACAAGTGCCATGAGGAACACTGGAGGTAACTAGGGGTGTTCAGTCTGAAGAAAGAAGGTTCAGGAGGGATCTTACTGCTTTGTGTGTAGGTTGTAGTGAGGTGGGTGTCGGTCTCTTCTCCCAAGTAACAAGTGATAGGACATGAGATAACAGCCTCAAGCTGCGCCAGGGTAGGTTTAGACTGGATATTAGGAAGAATTTCTTCACCAAGAGAGTGCTCAGGCATTGGAACAGGCTGCCCAGGGCAGTGGTGGAATCACCGTCCCTGGAAGTGTTCACAAACCGTGCAGATGAGGCCCTCACTGACATGGTTTAGTGGTGGACTTGACAGTCCTGGGTCAATGGTTGAACTTGATCTTAAAGATCTTTTCCAACGTAGCTGATTCAGTGAATTTATGAAAAACTCATGGGACACTCTCTCCTGGTGCATCTGAACATGTGCATGGGTGTGAGAGTTACAGGACCCTTACAGTAATGAGACAGTGAGGGGGGCCACTGCAGCCTGCAAGGCCCTTAATATTGCCTGAACCTCTCTTCCCATCCCATAGTCCCTCCACCTGCAAAGCCATAGTTACAGGCATGGCCAACTGAGGGGCTGGGTGTAACAGCATGTGCAGCACAGCCACAGCCTGGACTGAAGCACTCTAGGGGATCCACTGCCCTGGTCACCCTGGTTCCCCCCGCACATCCCGCACCACCAGACCCTGCCTCAGGACAGCCATCTTCAGCACCAGGGTGTGAGAACGGGCAGCGAGGGGAACGTTTCAACTGGAGCTCGGAGGGCGCTGCTGGGGCCTGCCCGGCCTCGGGAACTACAGCTCCCGGCAGGCACTGGGGAAGAGGACTGCGGCTACAGAGCGGCTGGGGAGGTGGCTGCAGCTGCGCATGCTCAGTGCCCCGCCGCGGGGGCCGGGCGCAGCGGTGACCCTGACTGGAGGCCGGGGAAGATGGCGGCGGCAGCGGGGCTCTCCCTGAAGGTGAAGTTGGGGGGCGGTGAAGGCCTTGCCGTGGTATGGGGGGACAGGGGCTGGAAGGGACGACACGGCATGTCACGCGTGTTCCCATACCCATTTCCCAGCACGGCCCCTCCGGCCGTTTTGTGCCCTACAGGTGCGGCAGCTGAGCACTTCGGCAGCTAGGCCGGTCTCCAAGCTTGTCAAGGTGAGGGGAGCAGGAGGGTCACCGGCGGGCCGCCGGTGTGGCGAGAGGCGGGCAGCAGCCGGGTCCCCGGCTCGGAGCCTGTCTGAGGCGCCGCCCGGCCTCTCGCCCTCAGCCCCCCATCCAGGTGTACGGGCTGGAAGGGCGCTATGCCACCGCGCTGTACTCTGCCGCCGCCAAGCAGAAGAAGCTGGAGCAGGTGGAGAAGGAGCTGGGCCGAGTGTGGGTAAGGGATTCTACAGCTTGTGTTCGCTGAAGCTCGCCCATGGGGTGGGCGGCAGCGAGGCTGCTGCTGGCTAGGAGGGAGGTGGACTCTTGCATCTTGAGACTCCCACTGAGCTGGGCAGGCGTGCGTGCTGCCCACAGTGCACAACCACTGTTAAAGTGCTTGGAAGAGATGCAGGAGGAGCATCAGCTCTAAGAAAAAACACTGCTATAAGTGAGATACATCTGGAGCTGTTGTTTCTCTTCCCATTAGCTTCAGACCTCTTCATTCTTTCTCAAGGAATGACCATGTTGCTTGCTTTGGGTAGTCCAGTTGGGCCTTGTAATGCCTGGAAACTCCTGGCCTTCATAACATTGTTTGCGTGCCTTTGTGTATCTTATTAGACCCTTTTGAAGGACCCCAAGCTATCCAGTGTTGTTATGAACCCTCACACCAAGAGCGCAGTTAAACAGAAAGCTGTGAACGATGCCTTAGCAAAAGAGAAGATGTCCCCTATTACTGTCAACCTGATGAGTGAGTAACCATCTGACTTAAGAAAAACATGTAAGGCTGCTTGTTATTACTGTTAGTTAACCAAAACTGCTTCTAGTGGCTGCTTTAAACCCTTCCAATGCATCTGCCTCTTCCAGATTTGCTGGCTGAAAACGGTCGCTTGCGTTACACACCAGACATTGTCTCTGCATTTGGAAAGATCATGAGTGCATACCGAGGAGAAGTGGTGTGCACAGTCACCACTGCACAGGTTAGTTGGGAACCTCCAGATCAAGTTCCTGTGGTGATGGAGAGAGGTGTACTTAGCCAGGAGCACTCTGCAAGCCTGCAGCCAGGCTGGATCTCAACTGTCAAGTCCTCAGTCACTCCCCAGTGCTTTACATGAAATAGTGTTTCTTCTCAAGGCCATGGTCTCAATTGCTAGAAACAGCAAAATTAATCTTTTCTTGTACAACTTGAATGCTGTTGTGAGGCAGATAAGGATTTTCCATCAAGTGTGTACTTTGGCAGGTACAGATTCCTGATGCCATCTGAAGATGTCAGTATCAAATGTTTGCACAAACAACACAATGTCTATGAAATTAAGGCAACACAACGTGTATGAAATTAAGGGGTGTTTCTGTGCTGTCCTTCAGTTTTTACTGTTAAAGAAGCCTGCTTAATTTCCCTGTTGGTGCACATGTCTGCCTTTAGAAGAATCTGAAGAGAAAATCTGGGTTCTTGTTATGTCTCTTGGATATTTTCAAGTCCTTCATTTTCTTTGTCTTCTGTTCGTATTTTTCAGCCCTTGGATGATGCCAGCCTTACTGAGCTGAAAAGTGCTCTGAATGGATTCTTGGCTAAGGGAGAGGTCTTGAAGCTGGAGACCAAGGTCTGAATTTTTGATTTGTAAATAAATCTCAGCAGCTGGGGTTCGTCTCCCTGATCTTAAAATACTAATTCCAGTGAATTCAGTAGCTGTATTACATAATCTGTACTTCCCTGATGATGCTTTAGTTACTAAAATCTTAACTTTGGAACACAATGACTGCAAAGTTATTTTAAGGCTCTTTTAAAAGCTTTCTTTTTTCTTTGTTTTACCAGTGTAAAAATTGCTTGCTGAGCTCGCAGAGTTTTGCTAATAGAATTTCTGATCAATGTTTCTCCTTTAGACTGACCCGGCCATCCTTGGTGGCATGATTGTCAACGTTGGGGAGAAGTATGTGGACATGTCAACAAGGACAAAGATCCAGAAACTCACCAAAATCATGAGAGAGGTGGCATAGCACACTGTCCTTGTCACTCACAGTGAAATCTGACAGATGAAAACAATAAACTTACTTCTTCTTGAATAGATGGTGTGAAGTGTTTTGATTCAGGAACCAGCGCTGAGGGAGAGAGGTGAAGCTATAGTGAGTTTCATTTGGTTCTTGCTGAACATTTCATAACCCAGCTTGAAAACGTTGCTTGCCCTGACTGCAGGGGGACATTGCTCAGAAGGAAAGGGAGAGTAACAGTGTAGGAGCTGATAAATTGGGTCACTGCTGCTGTGAGGTTCCACCAGTCACCAGAGAAAACTTTTGCTCAGGATATTGTCAGGCCAGCAGGGCAGCAGTCCTGTTGCACGAGCTCATTTCAGTGGCATTATTCACCAGCCACGTTTAATTTTGTTGTTGTTGTTGTTGTTAGAGAATTTTTGATAAAAACACGTATCTCTGCAGGGGAGGGACTGTTTAGCCCTGGGCTTTTGCTGGAAGTGTATTCCCCAGGGGGCCAGCCTGGTGTTGGTGGCCATGCATCCTGCCAGGAGGGGTAAAGGCCACCCTTGGCTGCTGGGCTGGGAATGGGAAGGTCCAAGGCAGAATGAAGTGCTGGTTCTGAAGGCAGTGGGAGTGGCAAGGCAGGCTTGTGCTGAGGAAGGTGAGGGAATGCTGAAGCTCCACAGGTCAGTGACAAGGGGGGGTGGGGCTTGGGACCCCCAGGAGTATGAGAGGCAGGGCAGAGGGGCAGGTGGAATGGGCCATGGGGCAGTGGAAGGCTCAAAGTTGTCTCTAGCACCCTGTTTTCCATTCCTGGTGCTGTTCCGTAGCAGCAGTGGAATGTATCGAGCTGTACCTGAGGCAACGCAGTTTTCCAGAGCTCAGCACCATGCAGCAGAGATGCTGGCCCTGGCCTGGATAAAGCAGCCCCAAGGAGCTGGTGAGCTTCCTGATCTGTCCCACCTCACCTACCACTACAGTGGCTGTGATTTGCCAACTGGGCTTTGACTACAGCACTGTCCTGTTGTGCCAACCCAGCCCCAAAACTGCTGTAAAAAAAAGACATTTTCAAGGTGCAGGTGTGGCAGGTGCTGAGCTAGACACAGGCACCCACTGCTTAAGAGGATACTGAGGGTATTGCCCTCAGGGCAGCTGGCCAAAACCAGTAATTATTAACAAATATTAGGGGGGAGATCGGTGTGGGACTTCCTATGTTCTCAGCAGCAGAACCACAAGCATACAAAGTGCTGCTGGCCACAGAGCAGGGCCTCTGTAAAGCACTGATACCACAAAGTAATGGCACCTGGCCTGTAAAGCAAGTGCCTTTAATTGTTTTGGGGTAGCTAGCTTTTCAATTATTATTTTTTAGTAATTTATTTTTGCTGACTTACTACAGATTGGGTCAATTCTCACCTTTCAAATCTGACAGAAAATGCAAAAGATGCATTACACGTGTGGGATGACATTAAGTGCTGTAGTGTCCCTGAAATAATAACAATTACTTTGCTTATACCTGTTGTAGTCCTTTTGTCAAAAATACTCACCAGAATATCTTCTTCATGTGTCTGACCCCATATCACTGTTCTTCAGCGCTTCACAAGAACATGACAGCACACAGTTAAACTTGAAAAGAAAAAGGGATTTATTCTTGCATAATTTCACTCACACAACTACAGTCTCATCCAAGCCAAACAGATTGCACAGCCTAAAACCGCATTGTCAGTTTTCACCTTGGTGACTGCAGTCTCGGAAGCAGCACAATTCCTTAAGGAGGTGAACACATTTTAAGAGCTTTTGCTGAAGTGGACCATGTCTGATAATAGAATTATTTAACAAAGTGTGGCTGAGGAAACGTGACATTTGCAGCAATCAAAGTACAATTGGAACTGTCTTGCTAGAAACAGTGCTGTCTGAGCCATAATTATTCATTACACCTATTACAAATGCTTTGAAAACCAAAAGAAGACAACTTCACAGTATGAATGTTTTACTGTAGAACAGTTTGATGTGACAGAAATGCACAATACAAATTAATTCCATTTTCTCTGAGGGAAAAAAAAATAAAGAAGTACCTTTTTCTCCTGTTTGGCCAGATCTTATCTTACAAAGTCTTTGTGATTTTTAGGATCACACGAATGCTACAGACCCCAGGCCTGGTCACTCCAAAAGCATCCCATCCCCAGGGTGCAAACCTAGGAGAGCCTGAAAGATGTGGTAAGATAGGAAAGAATGGACTGAGAGCAGGAGCAGCGAGTTGGCCAAGCACTGAGACCAGCACTATGGTCCCACACACAACCTTCCCTCTTCCTCCTGGCAGGAGCAGGTTACACCATGAGGCCATTCCCATGGAGCAGCCACCACAGCTGGGAGGGATTTTCCTTCCCATCCATCACTCAATGGACACCCACACACATTTTCCGGGGTGGGGGGGCAGAGATCCCACTGCTCACCAAGCTCTTACTTTTTCGCTCTGTCCCTATTTCTCCCCTTTGTCCCTTACTACCCTGCCTGCCAGCCCTCTCCTTCCACATGTGCTCCCTGCAGTGGTCAGGAGCTGCTGCCTGCAGGTCTGACATAGGGCTTGGAGAAAGCACCAGCTCCCTTCACTTGCACAACACTTGAACATCCCAGAAACAGCTGCTAAATCCAGGGTTAGTGACACTTTGCAGGTTTATAAGCAGCACAAGGAATTCATCTACAGTTGCAGCAGAGCCTTTGACAACTATATCAAGCAACTAGGCTAGTTTAACATATTCTTACTGCAGATCTTTATTCTCTTAAATTAGGTCCTAAATATATCCTCCTATGTACAGAAAAATAATTTCCCAAGGACAGCCCCTATTTTAAAATATTTAAATGAACAAACAAAACTGGGTTCCTATAAACTCTTTTCTGTTAGATTTACTCAGTATTTGACAACGACAACATAGCTGTGTTTTTATAGTATATATACAAATAATCACATATATATATAAGCATGTACTTAACTATAGATACATCAATATGCATGTAGGGCAAGAGTGCTGGGGCTAAACAAACACCAGGATACATGTGGTATTTATGTATAAAGCACGCACCTCGAAGCTAAGGTGACATAACCTGATTCCCAGGTTTTTCTGTGTTTCAAGGGTTCCGACTGCTGGATTTGAATACACTGAAGTATCACAGTGGCAAGCAGAGCAGCATGAAAGAGATACTGCTGTTGCAGTAGAAGTTTGGACTTCTCACATCTTAGTTTTGAAAATGTATTTAATAATATTACAAAAACTGCATTATCCACAATGTCCCCCCCAGCCCTACTCACATGTAACAAAAAGGGATTTATTTCTTTTTAAAGGGTAAAAAAATCATAAAATGAACATTTAAAAAGTCCCCTCATAAAAACTCATGTTGAGAAAATACACAATAATTAAGTGCATCTAGAAAAGAGTTCAGTAATTTATCAGTTTTTTGGCTTAGTGTCAGCTCAGTGACGTGCGCTTTCGATGTGCCCAAGTCAACTCACCGGCTGCATGCAGCCTCTCAGGGCTTTACAGTCTGGCTTTCTACCAGCACCATACTTGTCAAGGTACTCGGTATTTCCGAGGCTGAGGTCAGCCTTAGTGGCTTTTTATTTTACAGCACTTCCCAGTGGGTCACAATCTGTAAGTATAAGAATTATGATTTGCCCAGTAAACAAAGTTCAGGTGAGTTTAGTGGCTAAAAACACTTTCAGAAAGATAAGGAAGAAAACAGCTGCAAAGGCTATGAAGTACTTAGCATTTTACCTTGATCTTGACATTTTGTTTGATGCTCTATTGCAGTTTTCCAACACTTACAGTGCTTGAATCAAGTTCATAATGTAGATTCTACTTTAGCCAAGCCTTCTGAATTCCTCCACACATCCCCACCAAAGCACATAGGCACCCATCTGTCTTTATGTTGCCTTTGCACTAAATTGGGGCACAAATTAAAGTGAAGCATCTGCTGAAGTTCTTGTTGAGCCAGGGGCTGCACCAGAGATGGCAGCTAGCAGATGAGCTGCAAGGGAGAAGACTGGAAAGAAGTCCCTGAAACAGCACTGTTCCACACAGCTGAGCTCTTGGAACTGAGGTTTGAGAGAAGGAAAGAGTGATGCTTTGCAAAGGACTTAATTAATTACAGGACAGAAGCACCAGTTTACTCACAAGACATACACAGAAGACAAACCCAGAGGGAACGTGGTAGAACAGGGAAGTGAGATGAGGTGAGATGTGTTTTCCAGTCACCCGCTGTGCTCACTTATGCAGCACAGCCTGTGTTTGGCTTGGAGAGAGGCGGCAGGCTCAGCAGGTGGAGAAAATAATGTCTGAGAGGGGACCTGGCTGATCCCAGACATGAACCTCAACCCTTATGGCAATGAACCGAGGCTACGGGCCCAGCTCACAGTCTGGCACAGCAGGGAAGGACAGCAGGGGTGTGTGCTCAGGTGGCAGGCTGGACCATGGGAAAGGGGGGAGCTGAAGCTGCCATGAACAAAATGGCTTCCAGCTGCACCTGTGGAAAATGAGCTTAGGTGGGTTTCCTGAGAGGCAACTCTTAAAGGGCTGCCTCCAGTCCACAGGGAGAAAAAGCTCCCAGGGTGGATCAACAAGACCAGGCTGATCCTTAGAGCAATCACAGCAGTGATGGAGATGATGCAAGTGAAAGAACAGACATCTGCCCTGCTGATGTATAAAGGCATTGCTGGCAGCTACCTCTTATGACTGCATGCTACAAGGACAAGTCTTTGAGAGACAGAAAACTGGCACACTGATGGTGGTGCAGCTGGTTCCCCTGTATGGAAAGGGCATGGACCCATGCGCTTCCGGATGGTTCCTGAGAGCTGCCTGGGTGGCACCAGGAAAGCAAAGGGCCAGGCAGCAATGTTAACAAGTGTATGAAGTCCTTGTGAAAGCACCTTGAAACAGCACAGTGCCAAAGCACTTCAGACCTATACCTCAGAAGGGAATTCCTGGAAGGAGGTGTACAGAGGTATTACAAACACCGCAAAGCTCCACTTGTACAAGAAAGTGCATCCAAACTCCCGCATAAACAGAAAGCTGCACTAAATCCAGTGTGGCTCTCCCAGGCTGAGGACAAATGCAGGGTTTGTTATTAATAACTGTTGTTATATCATGGATGTTTGGGATCCTGGATAATTGAAGTTCTGCTGTGAGACTGTGGATCCCATCTTAAACTATCTACCCCCCCAAAAAAAAAGCAAAAACCAGGAAGAAAAAGAGACTTTCCTTTTTCTTCAGTATCCTCTCCTGTCTGCAGCCACAGCATTGACATCCTGACTGCTCCCAGCTACCAGCATCTTTCACAAGTCATTTGAGTAACTTCTAAAACCAGTGTTGTTCCCTTCCAGTTTCTGACCCATTAACTCAGCCCTATTACAGGCCTTAAAACCAGGGAAGCACTAAGGAGAAACACTATTCTCCTTGTTAAAATTAATGAACCTAAGGGAATAAAACAGGTTTACAAGCTCTGTGTTGTAGTGAGTATGCTCATCTACACGAATCTGCTCTTTTAATCCAAAATGCGATCAAAGCATTTTCTGGGCTTCGATTTTGTTGTTACAGTTATTTTGCATTATGTTAGGAAAAGTTTACACACATCTTGATGGGGCTGGAGAAGGGACCTGTGAGCTGAGGTGTGCTATTTTAGGAAGGTATTCAGAGATATCAATAACCAGCATCTGAAAAATAGCATCTACATGTAGGTATTAAATACTGTTAGCACTGACTAGCAGAGTTTGGCCTGACTGCCAGCATGTGGTACTTGTAAGAGGATAGCTCAGCCTTCATACATTGTGGAAATGCCAGCTGGCTTTCTAAAGACAGGAAGAGATACCTGACTTCATAGGTATTGCTGCGTGCCTCTCCCTTCCTCAATATAGGTGGCATTTAAACAAGCCTATGAGAAACTGCAGTATGCTCTATGAAAACACTAGGAGGAAGACAGTGAATGAGTCTCTTTTCTCTTTCAGCAAAGAGCATGAAGTCCTTTAAAGCAGTAAGTCCTGGATGAGCAGGAGATCTATGCAGCTATGGTGGATAGAAAAGCAGAAAGCTGTAGCCCACACACAGCCATGAAGTTAATGCAAAGCAATGTGCAAGACGAGAGCATACCTGAACAGGGAAAACCAGGCTGGAGTCAATGGGTTTCTAAGAACTTTTGGCTAACACTAGTGAAAAGTAGCTCCATCTGGGAAGCCAACAGTGCCAATATGCTACAGAGCTCTGAGGGCAAGCAATAAGAAAACAGGGACATCCTGATGCACAGTCGGCTGGCTCTAAGGGCATATATACATTCTGTCCTCAATGCAGAGGGATTAGGACAAGTTTTCTCTAGGATTAGACCCATTATGAGGGATTCATTAAATATTGGTGAGCCAAACTCCAGTCTTTCATCATCATCCTATCTGTGTAACTCCTTCTGACGTTAATGGGAGTTAAACACGCCTGTGCATTGAGAGTCAGTGGGAAATCACAAGTGATGGTGCTTGGGAAGGTGCTCAGTTCCGTTACAGTTCCCCAAAATGGTGCAATTGTACATGTCCATGACAAGGGTTGCAATCAGAGGAGCCCCCTGCAGCTAAGGGTTCCCCACTTCCAGCACCAGTTGTGTCTCAGAGGCTGGTGCAGCTCCTTGAGGCTCCCTTTGAAAACATGGCCAGGATCTATGTGTTGCACACACTGTGTTTTTTTGTCCTGTTATGTCTATTTAGCTGTTACTGTAATTCATGCTGGTGAAATGAGACCGTAAAGACATGATGCTACTTTTTAAACACTGAAATGAGTGTTCACCATATTTACAGCTACTGAGTAAAATTAGGACAGCGATAAAAGGTTAGACAATGACATTTAATGTTACTCCATTAATAGATTTTGATCACTCTTTTTTATCCTACCACAACAATGTGTATTTTCATATACATTATATTTAATAAAATGTATTGATATGGAATTAGGAAAGCATGGGTTTAGTACTATTTACATATTTTAATTGAAAGCATTTTCTTAACAACATTGAAAAATAGAAACTTAAAGTTCTCTTAATTGTGTTTTTAGCCAGTTAGTGGTAAACAAATGCATGCCTAGGAAGTTACACTCCCTCTAAAATGTGGTCAGTTGAAAGTTTCCAACTAAAGTGTGTAGCTCTGTTTTGTTTCAAAAAATACATAAGTATGTCTGTCATTTCTGATACAAAATTCTACACTATCTTCAATAAATAAATAATAAAGCGATTCTGATAAGTATGAAATGTAAACTTTGTTGTCCCTCCAACATACTTGGGTTTTTTTTCCCATTGCTTGAAACATTACAGTGGTCTTTTAGGAAATTATAATACACAGACACTTCCCAGCACAGTTTACACTTACTATCATACTGCATCTACCTATCCATTATGAATATATCCTAATTTCCTAATGGAAATCAGTAAGACTTGTAGTGCTAGAGAACACCACCTATACAGGAAAGGTGAAACCAGTACTGAAAGGACATGCAAGGAACACCAAAACCTAACAACAGGCTCCACAAGAACGTTCACATGCTAATGAAAGAGGCTGACACCTCCCATTCGGAAAGAAAGTCCTTACAAAAATACCAGTGTATGCATGATAGGTCATGAACAAAATGAATCCAAGGAGAACAAAGAGGAATAGAGGAATTTCACTCTTAGGGGTCTATTCTGTCTCGAGTCCAGATTCAGCAAAGCACTTACACATGTGCTTAAGGGAAACAAGATGTAAGTGCAAGCTTAAAGCTGGCTGCTCTGCCAAACAGGGAAAGTTTGCTGGATGTGTGCCTATGTGTGTGTGTATTTGTAGAGTTAAATTGATATATAAGCCCTGGCATTCCCCCATATGACAAGGCTTTTACTTTGGGGTCACCCACTCTGCACCATCACAAGCACTGTTTCTGGTTGCATCCAGTATCGCTTCCACCAACCCTGTGGTCACACGGGTTCCCACAAACACCTTTGTGAGCTACAGAATGCTGCTGCCCTGAATTTAGTGACACTATGTCAAACACAGGCATGGTCCAATTTAATAACTGGTCACCACTAATTGCTTTGCAAACTAGACTCTGTGGGGTAGAAATTAGCTGCCAGAGCTAGAGCTGTGATTTGCTGAATTCCCCCACTGCAGGTGACAGATCATCCATCTGAGGTCAGACAGTCAAGCAGCAGCAGGAAAGGAGCATTGAAGTGGTATAGCACAACATACAGCAGGGCTCTACATTTAATCCTTTGCTTACTGTTCAAACACTTACAGTCCTACAGAAAACAGCAATTTCCAAAGGTACCAAGTGGGTGGACTTTTCTGGACTGCAATTCATCTCTGTGCAGAAGGCCTGTACAGAATTTATTTTCAGGGGCAACGTGCATCATGAAGTGGTATGTTAATAGAATCTTCTCTGTTTATAGATATAAACTATCTATTATCTAAGTCTTTTCAATACCATCATGAAGATCTCCAAAGATCTTCTTACTGCGTAACTGCTCCTTCCACTCACATTACATTTACACGCCACTTTGCTGAGCAATAGACACAGAATTCCTTAAGGGGGAAAACCCTGCAGAAAGCCTCCAAAACATACCAACATTGCCTTCTTCATATAAATTAAAGAGTAGGGTAACTGGAGCAAGCACAGCAACCTACATGGTTTGCCAGCCTTTCAGACTGGAGCACAACGAACATTTAGGTTGTTTCATAAACCCTAACATCAAGTTCCTCATAGAGAAATTGAGGGAGGTCTCCTCACTAAACTGGGATTCATTTCTCAGTGAGAATTATCAAGGCACAAAGATGCTCCTGTTTGCTTTGATAACCCTCTTACACGTGAAGGGCAAGCAGTAGTTTCATACCACACCAGTAAGGGTTTTGTGACGGCTTCTGCAGAAACCTATTGCAGTGAACTCAGGCTGAAAGAAAACATTGGTCCCTTTCCTTCTAAGGCTCATCGAACAATTGCAGGTCTAGTCGGACGACTATTTCTCCTGTTGGAACTTCATGTAGAAGGAGACACTTTGTAACTGGTCCCTTTGAACCCTGATCCTTCTTAATGTCTGCCACACGGATCTCTGTTCTGCCCAAAAAGTCTGAAATGCAAAAAGACAGCATGCTCAGGAGTGACACAACTTGCTTATGCTGCAATAAAACGCTAACTTGCAGAAGGAACTAAGCTTCCATCTAGATATAACAAGAGGAGAAAACAAGTATTCAGCGCAACTATATCTTTTGCAGTTGAAGGCTGCCAAAGGCTGCCAATTGGCAGCAAATTGGATTTTATCTAGACTGTATTAGACAGCATTAGACAGCAGCAGCATTAGAAGTAAATGGCCTCATAATCAGAAAAATCCACTATGTAACTGACAGCTGCCTCAATTCAGTAGCTTATTTGTTTTATGATACGTTAGAAAAAAGGCCAAAGGCTGCTGCACATTCAAATGGAGTGTGAAGCCCTCTGGAGGTGATAAAGCCAAGAGGCTCATCACACAAGTTCAATGGGCCAGCTGGCCCTGGCCACGTGAATGACAGTCCTATCCAAATACCTCTTGAGAGATTATGAATTTAAATGCACTCTTCAATGCTCCATATATTTATCCCAGGTTATGAAATACGAATGGGTTAGGAATCCTGGATTCATTTCTGACACTATTATTGCATATTACTTGAAGACATTTCTCTTCCTCCTGCATAAACCCATCCTTTTGCAAACAGCATCCAGAGTTTTTTAAAGACTCAGCAGAACTGCAAACCATACTTTAGTTGTTGTCAAGCTGCACAAGAAAGGAACCCCCACCACCCCCCCAAAAAGAAAAACAGAGAAAGCTTGATTCTTTTTGTGTTCATACTAGCATGACTCCACTCAGGAGGGAGCAAGGGTAGTAGGCTCCCAGTATGCAGAGGGGTTCAATACCAGGGTTGGAACTAGACGATCTTTAAGGGTCCCTTCCAACCCAAACCATTCTCTGATTCTGTGATTTACCTCAGCAAGCATGTGTCTCTTCAGAATGGGAGAACTGAAAAATGCCCCTGGAAGGACAGCAGCTCCTTACGTACCATCTGGGGAGAACTGGTCCCTCTCGAACACTGTAATGCAGAGCACATCCTGCTCAAGGTCTTTGATAAAGAACTGGCAGTTGGAGTTCCACTTGGGGTTGAGGGTGTCCTGTATCGTCTTGGTAATGTGGCACTGAGAGCCCATCGTCACCTCACAGTATGGGTTACTCTTTCCTGGGGGATGGAAACAAACAGAAGAGAATAATCAGGTTTCTAGGTCTGTGATCTTCTTCCTAAATACCCTTTTACACCTACAGCTAACAAGCAAGGGAAAGCTTGTGGCCTCATAGGACCTTGTGGCTTACGGTCTCTAATGTGATGGAAACTAAGTTTGTCTGAAACAAATGCTTTATTCAGGAAAACTGCATGACTGTTACTGAACTGCACAAAATCATTTGCACATATTTTAAGCTCATTAAAATTGCTTAATTAAACAAAACCATGTTTTGGACAGAACCTCCTTCAAAGTTAGTCTGACATATAGGAATGTCTTCTTCATAGAGCATATTATGAAAACCCCAAAGCACTTACCATGGGACCTACAGGGTTTTAGTTCAATGCCTTCAACAATATTCACCATCAACCTCCCAATGCCTGTTGCTCTTTGTGAACGAACTGTGGTGAAACAGAAGAGGTGAGAGAAATTATTCAGTGTATTTTCCTGCCTGTGAACTTTTCCACAAAAGATGTGACCCCCTCATCCCATGCTGTACCTAAGTAGGCCTTTTCCCTCTTCTTCTTTTCAGTCTCTATGTAAAGTTCTGAAGCAGCTTTGATCTTCTGAACCCAGGCAGTCCTTCAGAAGGAAAGGGAAAAAAGCTGTAAAATAGCATTCCCATTGTTCATCCCTGGAGCACAGCAGACAAAATTAAAGGGTATTCCTCCTTCCCAACCACGGCTTTGGCCCCATCACAGGTTCTATGACATTGAAGCTGTCTGCCTGATAGAGATCTTATTGGAATTTATAGCTCCTGAAGAAATTTAATCATCCCAAGCTAGCAGATCTCACCACATAAAGCTCAAGAGAATCACAAGCAGGAGGGACTTGGTAAGAAACAAAAGGTATAGATAATAGGTTTGGTTTCACCAACCCTTTTTCTTTATTGTAATAAGTCTTGAAGCCAGCAGGTCATAGAATCATAGAATAGTTAGGGTTGGAAAGGACCTTAAGATCATCCAGTTCCAACCCCCCTGCCATGGGCAGGGACACCTCACACTAAACCATATCACCCAAGGCTTCATCCAACCTGGCCTTGAACACTGCCAGGGATGGAGCATTCACAACTTTCCTGGGCAACCCATTCCAGTACCTCACCACCCTCACAGTAAAGAACTTCCTCCTTACATCTAACCTGAACTTCCCCTGTTTAAGTTTGAACCAGTTACCCCTTGTCCCTAATGAAGAGTCCCTTCCCAGCATCCCTGCAGGCCCCCTTCAGATACTGGAAGGCTGCTATGAGGTCTCCACGCAGCCTTCTCTTCTCCAGGCTGAACAGCCCCAACTTTCTCAGCCTGTCTTCATATGGGAGGTGCTCCAGTCCCCTGATCATCCTTGTGGCCCTCCTCTGGACCTGCTCCAACAGCTCTATGTCCTTTTTATGTACCAGAACTGTACACAATACTCCAAGTGAGGTCTCTCAAGGGCAAGATACAGGAAGTATCAAGTGTAGCAAGCCTGTGCATCTCACTGAAGTTCCTCCAGCTAAGGTAGGATGAACATTGTGGAGAGTTTAGATGTTTCCGACTACTGCTGTGAATCCTTTGACACAGAACAGATACAAGCTATACTGTAAAGGTGGCCACATTTCTTAATCCCTAAGGTTTTGTACCAAAATCCTTCTGAGCCATGTGACACATCATGGAGTACACAGATGATGAATGATCATGGTTCCCTACAGGCCTTTCTGAGAAATAATTTCATACTTAAGAGACTGAGTAGAAAGACTGTCAGAGAAAAAGCATGGAAGAAGGGACCTCAAGGGTTTAGAAGAATTGCTGTGACATACAAGGGAGCCTCAGACCTGAGTCAAGGAAAAATGAGACAATCTAGAAGCTGAGGATCTATTTCTGATCCCAAAACGAAGAGCTGCTGCTCTGCAGGGCATTGTAGCTACTTGCACTGGTCTGGATTTGGGTCTGACCACTTACCTGTATTCTGCAGAGAGAGCTATTCAAGAAAACAAAACACTTAAGGACAATTCTGTCTTCCAGCTCAGCCCTAAATGGTAAGTGGTAACTTCAGAAGTATACCAAGCCTTTGATCACAAAGGTCCTTTTGTGATTAAATGGGCAAATCAATCACTCATTGATGCTAATGTTCTTTTCCCACTGCTCTTAGTTAAAAGCAAGTGAATAATGAAAACCTGGAGGTATCTCACCTAAAATGCTGCATTTATTAGCAATTCTGGTACAAAAGAAAGTCAAAGGTGCATAGAAGAAACTCAAAGGCTGTATCCCATATAAGTAAAAGCATTTAACAAGATCGCCCAAATTCAGATAGCAGTTCCTGTGGGTTTTCTCTGTAGTGAAAGCAGAGGCAGACACCTCCAGAGGGCGTTCAGTATGTGAAGATCTGGCTTCTTCCACTCACTGATAGTTTAGTGTAGGGTGCCTGAACATCTCCCTCAAGTTCCTCCTGCTAGGTAGGATGAATGTGATGCAGAGTTTAGATGTTTCTGACTACTGCTGCAAGTGCTCTGATGCAGAACAGATGATTATTGCTATAGTCTGATTTGTGAAATAGAGCCTGAGTTGAAAAGGCTGTGTCAATTTTCATCACCAAGGGTCTAACAACGATGCTTGTTCATTCTGTGCCACAGAGGGACAGACAATATACCACAGGACAAATGGTATCCATAAAAGTATCATCTTTTGCAAGAAAAATTATGAATATAAATAATAATGAATACCACTGTCAGGCAGGCAGGGAGCAAAGATGTTCCATACATTTTTATGCATTGGAATTTTCAGGGGCCATACATTTGCAAGCTGGCATAACACAATGTCTGTACCATGGGGAAAGGGTATGCTGCACTTTCAGCTTTCATTTTTTAACAAAAGTTATCTTTCAAGACCTTACATTTGTGTAGAGAAACCTTTTCAGTATAAATCAGGGTAGTCACTCTCCATAAGCTTGCCACAGATAAAAATCACCAGCTGGGGTTTTGAGGTTGCCATTCCTTTGATTGTTTCAGTCTGAACTGAAACAGATTAAAACTAATTGGGATTAGTTCAGTAGGGTTTTGCTTCAAGTTCTAATTCTCTATCTCACTGAACATACAGCCATACAAACACTTGCACAGGCACAAACAAATGTTAACAGAAGAAGAGAGGACTGCATCTTTTGGCTTCCTTATGCTAGCATAAAATGTTGTGAATACGGCCTATATATCAGCCCTTCCAGCCATTTCACCATTGGTCTCATTGGAATTCAGGAAGCATCATTTTTTTCCCTTCTTTTCATATATTGAATACCACTGTATTCTCAAGCAAAAGGAATTCTCCAGCCTTGTAAGATAAACTGCTTGGAGACTGCTATGCATATGTACACCATATACATTTGCACCAGACTTTTCAAATTCAGTACTAATATGGCCTATGTAGGTACTTACCTTTCATTAATGCTTTCAGCCCGCAGGGTATAAACTCTATCAATGTGGGAGATATGGAAGATGGGTTCATCTCCAGAAGGGTCTGTGGGTAATTTCACTAGTACCTCATTTAGAAAAATGGGCTGTAAAACATTAGGCAAAGATAGAACTCTACTGCACAATACCTGAACAGATGCATTAAACATAGAGCAATTTACAACAGATTTATCTTGTGCCTGCAGTATCTTTCCCCTTCTGCCTGCCTCCCATCTTTCTTCAGATATGTCACTTTTAAAAGCTTTCTTATTATTGAAGATATAGGTGCCTCCAGAGTCTGGGAACACTTCTCCTGAAGTAAACAAGCAGCCTCATGAAGCATAGCAATCTCTCCCACAGAGAGCAGCAAACATTACTCTCCCCATTACCCCCTGGTACACATGACCTCTTGCAGAAAAGGTTGTTTTAGCAAAACTTCAAAAGCATTTATTCTTGTCTCACTAAAGCAAACAACCAGCTTTCTCATCATCAGTCCCTGGAATCCCCAGCAAATGCCAAAGCTTTCGTGCCTCTTTATATAAAACTCATTGCCCACACACCCAGTATAGGCACTGCTGCCTGCTATCCACACTGTTAGCGTGTGACCATCTTTGTCACCATTAAAGAGTGATACTTACAGTTTTGTACATTTTGTACTGCAGATTCGATTTGGGGCTGAAGACCTTGTCTGTGCCAGAAGAGCCAAGAGGTTTTATGATCTGAGTCAGGAGGAGGAAATCATTGAACAGAAAGCCATACAGTTCCTTGTTACTCTTGGCTTTATAGAGTTTCCCACTGTGCAGAAACTTGCGTGGTCCCAGGCAGTTTGTAACAGAATTAAATACGAGTTGCTGCGAAAAGTAGAAGAAGAACAACAACGCACTGTATAAAGTAAAACAATCGAGGTTCCCCTGAAAGAGATCAAATATAATTTTGAGTCCTGACATTGGTTTCAGTTTGGGTCACAGGGATGACGAGCAATGTCTCTGCCTTGCGCATGATAAGCGGTGCAAGTCTTAGAAAGGCTACATGAAAATTAACTTTAAGGCAGCCCACCAGTTGCACGGGGCATGGCCTGGACCGTCAGAGAGAAGCCAAAAGCATTTGTGCCTCCTTTCAAGTTTCTCTGCCAAACGCATGCATCTCTGTGAGTGGAACCAAGCTGATGATGACCTGTCCTGGATTAGCAGTAGCTATGCAAATGGTCTCTCCAGATGCTGAGCTTCCTTACAAAGGCCTGGATTTCTGAATTGTGTTTTATTTTCACCCATTAAAACATACCAAAGGAATTCCAGATAGCCTGTCTCTGTGTAGCTGTGATACCTGGAGTTACAGGACAGCTGCTGACCACTGGCTGTATTTGAGACTTATCTGGAGGTTTTTACCAGATGAGCCAAGGTTTACCCTTTCCTAAAGTGTCATTTTGAGGTGTATTTTCTCTAGGTGATGATACAATTCTTTCCTGTACCAGTTCCTTTCCTTTCCATCCTGGCCAGCTGGGAAGATAGATGTGGATTTACAGATTAGAATCATCTCGGACAGAAAACCAGGGAAAGGCTGGATTGCTCCTTGCCACAGATTCAATGCTGCTGCTACTGGCATAATGTGTCAGCAAGCAGCCAGCTGGTGTTTCAGGTGGTATTTTTAGTGTTCTAGGGCCAGACATGATGTACAGGAGATAAAAGCAGCCGTTTTCCTCCAGGCAGTAGTTGTAAGACAGTTGAATGTGCTTTGACCCTTTTGACATTGTGATATGCATTTTTCCTCTTTAACAGATTTCATAAGCTGAAATGTAATTTTTTTCAAGACAATAAGTTCACCAGACCTATTCTTTTTTATCTTCTAGTACTGAAAACAACTCAGTGCATACTTTGAAAATCAAGCTGTGATCAGTCTGCCTCTATTACTTTCACCAGTAACAGGGAGACCATCAAAACACCCTCCCATCCTTTTGCAGGACATACGGACACAATGCTTTATTGTAGTTTCAGTATAGAAACTTAGCTTGTTACCTTAAAAAATAACATGTAATGGGAGGCAGTGATTCTCTCTGTGAAATCTTGGGAGAGACTTGTTCAGCATTCTTGAGTTTTCAAAATGTATACAAAGTTTTATCACAAAAAATATTTCCTGTGATGAGTTTTAAAGCCCTCCATAATAGTCTGGATAAGATACAGCAATACAATAACCACTGTATTATTAGGAGCTATGAAGCCAGAAAGTTGTGGTTGAACATTGCAGCATTGAACCTGGTACTAGTCCAGAGCCAGGCAACAAAAGCAGCATTTATCACGCAGAAGGCAATAACACGAGCAGCATAAAGGATCACGTGCAGGAGCAAACGAAAGATGAAAACAAAGGACTGAAGATTATTTGACTTGATTAATTACACTGTTTGTCCCCTGATGCAGTGCCGTGAGTGAGCCATGGTTTCTTCCCGACTGGTGGAGAAGTGCACCCACATGTGCATTACTCTAGACAGCACTTTGTTTACCTCTGACAGGCCTTCACACTGAACATGAGCCTGGATCCACTCCAGCCTATCTGAATTTTCCTTCTCCCGCACGCCTTCATTTACTTGAGAACATAATTCTTCTGCTTTCTCAAGAGCATGCTTCAAGTGACTGTGGTCAGGATGGTTTTCCGGAGTGTTTTCTATTATCTACAGATAAATAAAATGCATTAGCTGTTTCTGGGATCTGCAGTTAAAATGTATTCCTATTGCCAGCCCTATACTTCTGGTTTATTTCTTTATTTTCATCGGAGCCAGCCAGTATGTTGCAAATTTCATTTCCTCCTTGGCAAATATGAAAAATAGGAGACAAACTCACAGTCTGTTTGTGAACAGCTTAAATGAATGCCTGCCTGTGGAACCAGAACACTGCTCATTCTTCTGACATAAGTACACAAATTCCAGCCATATACAGGATTATACCCATGACTGTTTAAGGAAATGCTTAAATGCCAATATCCAATTTATATCTCTTCTCTGCAAAAGTGTTGGGCCAGGTTCAGTAGCATTATTTGGGATGGTGTTAGGCAACAAATGAAAGTTAGGAAAGGGTTGTAAGTTATCCAGCAATATAAGCTGTGCACGAAGGTAACTTGCAATAATTTGGCATTCAGGCTTGCACACTGAATGTCATTTACCAGACTAAGGGGACAGAATGACACTGTGGAAAAAGGCAAAGATGAGCATAAGATCGACCCATTACTCCTGTTATCTAAATTTTTAAGTTTTCATTCAGCATTTACTGCCTTTTGGTTATTTGTGTGCAAGTTTCACCTCTTTCTAATGGAAATATCAAGTAATTTCACTGATGCCAAGTGAGTTACCTCATTTTTGCTAGCATGATCAAATATAAAAGTATAGCTCACATTCCCAAACACATTAGATGTCTAACAGTGACAAATCCTGACATAAGTAGGGAAACTACCCTGCAATTCAGCTATGAGCAAAGCAGCATCAAAAACATCATCTTTGCAAAAGAACGTACATTTTTAATTATTAGTGGGTATCTTGTTACCCGTTGCATAGGCTTTAGTAGAAAACTTGATAGTGGCATTCCTTTACAGCGAGGATCCATTGCTAACCTCTGAAACATTAGAGAGGTAAAATGTTGTTAGTCAGTTTGTTTAAAACCCTGCAAAATGAGCTCCTCCAAGAAAGGAAAAGCTAAGGCAACAAATGAACACAGCTAAATCTGTTCTTAGATCACGGTGGCAGTGCAGCAGAATTTCTTACGTTTTATACAACATTATTTTTCACCTGCCTTGTCTGTAATAGAGAAGATCTTCTTCCTCCTGTCCCAGCACTTCATAGCAAAACCATTACTAAGTGAAGTATTTTATGGCTCTATAGTTGTTTGAAAAAATGTATTCCTTCAACAACAACAAAAACTGTATTTCTTCAATGAGTGCTTAAGGCTGAAGACTCTTAATTCTATCCCAACATGGAGCACCATCTGAGACCATGCTTTGCAAATTAATAAAACAATGAGCTAAATTTACACTGTAGAAAATTAATGGTGATTGCTTTGTCTCTTACTTTAACAAACTCCTTGAACTCGGGGACTTCATCTGTCTTCTGCTGGATGAGTGCTGCTCCATTGAGCTGGCAGCTACAGAACCGAATGTATGGCTGCATGTGTGGCAGCTGAGCTGTCAGTATGTCACCAATCATTTTCACTGGCATCTTCTCTCCAGACATCTTCTTACGCACACGCAAAGCCCTAAACATTAAAATGTCATGTGTGTTTTATAAGTAGACCTCTAAAGAATGATTCCTCATTTATGAAATAAATGGTTTGATTCTTATTCATTACTGAATACACAGAAACCCCTAAATAATAAAATAGATTAGCCTCAAGATTTGTTACACGTTGTAAGAACACGATAATCAAGACTGCACCTTCAGCCAACATTCTTCCCACTTGTGGTAATGAAGCTGTTATTTAAGTTAATGCAATGCCAAATCAGATACGATATTAAAAGAAATGCAATTTCCTTTTGTAGCAGTTTAGATAGAGACTAACAGGCATGCTCATGAATGAGGGGTAAAAACCTTACCATTACTTTAAGCTCAAAACTACTTCTAGTTTTAGCCTGGTTTCCTAAGGAAAGGAGATTGTCATTGAGCTGCCCACATTTATCCTATCACTGCCATAATTTTTCAATTTCTGGGCCATTTTCAGATACATTTTGCAAAAAAGTAGATAAAGCTATAAAATCCCTATTAAGTTCAATGAAAATTAGCAGCTCAGTAGGCAAAAAAGGAACCTTATTAATCCTCTTGCTTACGAAGATGCAGATTTAACCCAATCCTCACCCAGATTCTATGTCAATGACTAGATAAGCAACGTGCATGCACATGCCTTTAAAGAAGGCACAGCATTTAGTGTGTCTTGATGAAGCAGTAGGGATTGGTAAGAAGAATGTGAGTGAGTAGAAAGAAATTGAATCCATCAGAGGTCAGAGAGAATGGAGAAGTAAGGGCACTTGCACTGCCTGGAGTTTCATGGTAGAGAGTTGGGGTTGCAGTAGCTGGAGACTTTGGAAAGAAGGGCGCAGGGTACATTGGACACAAATCCTTATGAAACCAGGCTTTGTTGGCACCTCTCCTCACAAAACAGCTCTCTCAGGTGCTACAATAATTAAAGGAACACATCAGATAACTCAGAATACAGGATGAAAAGATTATTGTGCCTTATTCTGCATTCATGGATGACAGGACTGGAAATGGGTATGGGTATGGGCTGTGACAGAGGAAGTAAAAGTCTGTGACAGGACTGTAGGTAGCCTTTGAGGCACTACTCTTGAGGAGAGGTTGATCTTGCTTTCTGGAGCACATGTACACTAAAAGCAAAGTAAGGGCAAATATTTACTCGGCAAAGAACTGCTGGATTATTCTCAGCAACAACAGTAAGTCATAGAAATGTTGCTAATATTTTGCTTTCTCCAAGAAGAAATAACACATGGCCCTTTTTGGTTACTACTTGCTTAAATGGCAAATATTTTCATGTAGCTAAAGGAGAAGTAGGGGGAGAGGCCCATGATTTAGTTATTGCTAAGTATGGAGGAAAAATACTTACTTCAGTAGTTTTATATTGCACATAATCAGCTCCTTCCAATTAACAAAAATCATAGCAACTTCTTTTTCTGTTAGCAGCTCAGATTCCATTAGTGGTTTCTGGAAGATCTATAGATTCAGAAAATGAAAGCAATTTAGAGAGTATATGGTAAGTATTATCAAAGTGACTATGACTGATGACTCCTTTCATTAGTCTGGACGTGAAAAAACTTCACATCAGAGTAGCACTTGGCACTCAGTGGAACAGACTTCCAACATGCACTGTGTCCTGGAGATGCATAATATTCCCTGATACTAGGTTTGTTTGTGAGCAAGGTATGGCTTTAAAAGAGAACACCCTGAATTTAAGTTGATGGTGTTAATTATGACCTCGATAATCTGTTTAAAAGTTGTGAATTTTAGTCAGAGGTCTCTGCAAAATATCTCAGGCAGAATTATAGCTGAAAACACATTTTACTTTGCCCTCCTTTATGGAAGTTCTGTTTTATCTCATAATGTCTCAGAATTGCACATCTTGACCTCTTTGTCAAAAAAGGGCTTTCCTTCTCTGTCAAAAGAACTGACTAAGTCAGCTGCTGTACTGATTCCCTTTTTTCCACGTAAGAGATGCTTCTTGTAATATTTAAAGAAAATAAGGGTAAGTGGTAACTTACTGAGTGCCACTGTGAATGCAGTTTAAGAACTTATATTTGAGAAATAAACATTCAAAATCAGGAGCAAAAAGGGTTTTCTAGAGTGATACTATGAACATCAGTGTTTTGGTGATGGTAACACAAAGACTTAACATTAGTTGCGCCCACACCCATACCTGTCTATATAGATAATTAGAGAGATATGAAAATTTAATACATGTCATCCCTGGAAGTCAAACACAACAGTGATATGAAACAAGTTTGCACAGTGAAATTATTCATTTACTTTAAACAGATGAGTGATTAAAACCTGCTCCTAAAGTTGCTGTGCCATCTTACCTCTGTGACCAACTGTAGATCATTTACATAGTTCTCTTCTGTGACAATGAGCTCATGGATGTATCCCTGCCTTTTTCTTTCAGTAGGTGTCAACATATCCAGAAGATGCAAGTCTGCACACCCTGGAAAACACAAAATATCCTAGATCTTACTCACAGTTGTTTGCAAATTGATTCAGGTCTGTAGTGGTTCAAGTAACACTTAATGAAAAGTAACTACTGCCTGTTCTGTTCACTTAATCATTCATACATAACAGCACAATGCTACAATGCTTCAACTCTTAGTGACTCAAAACGTAGTACTTAACACATCATTATTATTATTATTGTTATTAAATCAAGACCATTTTTAAGTCCTATTTTTTTCTCTGGAGACAAAGCTTAAAAGTACCCCTCACCACTACCTGCCCATTTCCAACCTGACTGAAGTTCACTGTACCCTTCAGTTGTGTCGTTCAACTGGAGCCACACTGTAAAACAAATCCCCAGATGGGTGGCAGCTAATAAAGGAGGCAAAGCCTTCATCTGGTTTTACTGCCAAAGAAAATTTAGAGATCTCCTAAAAGGGAACACAATTAGGAAACAGTGCTATAGTGACCCAAACAGGCACTTTGGAATTATATATAAGTCCTTGGCTTATTGATACTCTAATTTTAAGGTTCACCTTTACCCTTCCAGTCAAAGTAAGCATCCTAATCAAGAAGGTACTGCAGAGCTTATCCACTTCTTCATGCTTCAATTAAAAATTGCTTCGAAATATTTGAAGGACTTTAGCAGAAATGCATGAGGTTCAGTGACATCACTCCAAGGATTTCACCCATTTATAGGCCAAGCCAAAGGGGTTGACTATTCTCTATATTTAAAAGCATGGCAAGAGTTTGTAACTAAGAACTCATCTTCCATCAGTGTTGCCCTTTATTCTTTGCAAACCACCTGCCTGGTGTTTGTCCTGTGTAGATGCTCAAGTTTCTGTATAAATTCTGGAATCTCAGATTTTATTTTCTGTTCTGAATTAGACAGAATACTTCATTAAATGTTTTTCTCTAAGCCAGTATTTTTCAGCTGACCTTAATGAAATTCTTCTGAAACCGGCAAGCAGAACATTTTCTTCCAGTTTTATTCTTAAAACTATTTTTATTATTTTTCTGCAGTAAAATGCATTTCAAAAAGCAACAGTGATTTGGAACAGGTTGAAAACATTTTGCTTTAAAATGTGCTGTTTAAAAGTACTTCTATACAATCAAAAATCTTCAGTTCTTTCCCCCACCCCTCAGTAAAGCATGGGCAAGTGAAAGTCAACTATATCTTGGGCTGCACCAAAAGGAGCGTGATCAGCAGGTCCAAGGAGGTGATCCTGCTCCTCTACTCTGCTCTCGTGAGACCTCACTTGGAGTATTGTGTGCAGTTCTGGTGTCCCCAGCATAAGAAGGACATGGAGCTGCTGGAGCAAGTCCAGAGGAGGGCCACGAAGATGATCTCTTCTGGAGAGGAGAGCTCTGGTGACTGGAGCACCTCCCATATGAAGACAGGCTGAGAAAGTTGGGGCTGTTCAGCCTGGAGAAGGCTGCGTGGAGACCTCATAGCAGCCTTCCAGTATCTGAAGTGGGCCTACAGGGATGCTGGAGAGGGACTATTCATCAGGGACTGTAGCAACAGGACAAGGGGTAATGGGTTCAAACTTAAACGGGGGAAGTTCAGGTTAGATATAAGGAGGAAGTCCTTTACTGTGATGGTGGTGAGGCACTGGAATGAGTTGCCCAAGGAAGTTGTGAATGTTCCATCCATGGAAGTGTTCAAGGCCACGCTGGATGGGGCTTTGGTCTAACAGGCAGGGAGATTGGAAGTAGATGTTCTAATGTTTTTTCCAAACCCTGACCATTCTGTGATTCTAAGATTCTGTAAATTTAGTATATTTCCCATTTAAACAAACTTTCTTATGGAAGAAGTTCTGACTGACAAATATTCAAGGGGATCTTCACTTCAGGAGGTCAAAAAAGGCCAAGGCTTCTTTTTACATTTTTCAGCAGCATCAACAATGACACCAACCTGCTGAGATCTGACAGGAATGTTTTTAGATCAGATGCTTGCATACTCTTTCACAAAGTGAACCACTACTGCTCTTAATCAAATCACAACCTGGAGAGCTCTTTCAGTTCTTTGTATATAAAGTTAATATTTAAACAGTATTTACTCCACTTTTAGCTTCCTGAATGTAACTTAGGAAGTGGTCCACCACTATGCCACTAGCAAGATCCACCTGCATTACCATTAAGATTTTCATGGAATGCCTTCATCTGCTGATTAAACTAATCTGTGCTCCTGAAAAGGTAATGAGAAATTTGACTTAAGAATTTAAAAGAGAAAAAAAGTCAATACAGATAGTCAAGGTAGTCCCTCTATGACTAAGAAGCTGAGAACAGGTCAGGTTGGAAGCCTAAGCATATTGGTAATGCTCCTCGGTGGTAGGTAGATAATGCTCCTAGGTTTTCAGAATTATCAACTTTATGCCAAAACAATCAAAGCACTGGGCATATTTCCAAAGCCAAAAGTTTAATTTCTGTTTAATAAATGGTTGCTTTCAGAGCGTTTTCTTAGTTATCATGTAAATCAGAAGTCTAATAAGCAGAACTATTTCTCCCCATGCACTGTCAGCTTCATTAAACTGAACAAAGTGTTTAATTATTTTTCTCCAGAGACCGGGGAAGTTTCTATTCAAAGATGCTGATGACCTTGGTTTGAAGTGTGGTTTCCAACCATCAATCTTTTAGAGGAAGCATTTAACATTTTGAACCATAATATAACTTAGCGGCTAGCTTGACAGCCAGCCAGCTGGGATGTAAATGGGCTACTCTGAGCTTCAACAAATTGTCTACTTTAGAACACGAAATATTTGAGAAAATAGCCTGTTTCTATTTGAGCAGAACATGCAGGAAACACTTTTCATATTAGGGATTTTCTTCATGAGGTGAACAAGAACAAAGACTTTTCTTGTCTTTGTATTAAAAACACCAAAGAAGAACTGAGTTCCTCCAAGGGCAGATGTCAGGCCTCTAGCTAGTTTTTCATGGATGCCAAAGTACCATGCAAAGTACTTTTATGAACATCTAGATTCCACTTGCAGCTGTAATAATATCATTCATGAATACAAATCACTAAAAGAGACCCCTGCTAGGGTGTAGAAAGCACCCTTGATATCAGACGTTTCAAGCAACAGATGGGAAAGCTCTGCTATGGTTAGGTATGGGACCTTACCTCAGTGTAGAATTAGTTAATATTTCTAATTTAAAGCACACAGATAGACCCTCATGCATACGGCCATTCAGGTACTTAAAATCATGCGCTGGCATTTGTGTTTTCAGTTACTGAGTGCCCTATTCTTTCATTTCTCTCCTGCTCTGACAAAGCAAAGCACTGATCCCACCTGGAAAGTGCCAAATTTGAATCCTTAGCTACAAGCTGGTAAACTCAGACAAGAAATTGAGAAATTACAATAGCTAACTTGGAATGTTCACAGTACTGTCAATACCCAATTTTCTGCCCTTTGATTTGAGTAACCACTATGACCCTGAGCAGAGGCATTTGCACACTCACCAGACTGGCTACTCTGTCTGGATTTATGGAACCAGCATACAAATGCTGTAACTAGAAATCTATGCTTTGACCTCCTACCACTATAGGACCTGTAGGATTAAGGGATTCTAGAAATGAAAAAAATAATAATTCTAAGAGGAAAGATGTTGTTCCTTTTCCTTACAAAGTCAGCCTAAAAATATGGGTCTTATAAGCTAAGCACTAAGCTTGAAAGCAATGTACAAGAGATACTGTTCTTCAGAAAGAAGGTTCTGCTGTGGCACTTGCTGATTTATGTTATGAGCACAACTTCTAATTTAGCCTAATTTGGGGAGACTTTTTTTAACAATTTAACTGCCAGATTTCCTTGTAAACCTCGTGCTGGCCCAGCCCATAATGACAAGATCACAGTAGACAGGAATCTGTTCTATTGTAGGGAACCAGAAGCAGTAAAATATTATGTCACAGTTATCCTTCAAATCCTTAAGCAGGGTGGAATAGAGCACCATGACAGCATTCCTTCACTGTCAAATTACAGCATTTCACCATTCAGTCTTCTTATCGACTAGCCTCAGGTACAACCACCAATTTCCCATAAATATCTTGTGGGACGGACCCTCAACTGAGAGACTATCTCAAGCTTTTGCTGAAGACAGCAGTGTCTGGTGATCAGATTTCTCCATCTGAAGCTTCTGTATTGCAAAATCCCATTTCACAGCTAATTTCAACAATTTCAGCATGTTTAGAATTTCTCAAGTGGACCAGCATGTCTATTTATTGTTAGAGCAGAAGGTTACTCTCTGGATGGAAGCAGGATCTAAAAACAAGAAACAAGTTTGGAAACTTGCAAAATATTAAGCATTACTTTGTTTTTGCCAAGATCAGTCACACCAGCATGTGTGTTGTTCATACCAGTCAGCTATCACCAGGTGGAGGGATTGCCACTGCCAATCCACACACAAGCAAGAGACTCAAGAATCTTTAATAACAATTTCCATTTTCCTTTTTTTTAAATTCTGGAACATACATGAGTGTAGTCCTCAATGACACACACTTGTGATACACTAACACCATCTTCATTTTGCAATAGCAAAAGCTTTCTGCAGTGTTTTAGGTTAATACCTTATCTTCTATGAATAAAAATAGTATTTTAGTATTCAGTCAAGAGAAGGAAGGGAAGGCAACAGGTGAAACAGTTGGGAAAAAACCTACTATATCCTTTCAGAAACAAACAGAACATGCCTACCACTCCCTTTCCAGAATCTGCTTGGGAGAATAAAATCCTACATGTGAGGACACAGATGCATTTAAAAACACAAATTGGCAGAGTTAACAGACTTCTGAACTAGTTTATATCACATCAGGTAGCTTTCAGTCTCACTTAGGGATTATGACCCACACTTATCTTGAGCCCCTGACCACTTACTGTACAGTAACAGCAAATCAGTCAAGAGCATCAGCCATGCATCCAAGCAGAAAGAACTACACAGTCCAATTTTACATTGTCTTCCACAAAAATAAAGATGCTGTACAGGCACTTCACTTGGAATCAGAAATGTGGTAACTAAACACAGTATTCTAGAAGTTAAAACCTTTTACCAAACAACACTTTATAGTTTTTTCACTTTCTTGGGCAGACCTCCAGTCATCATCTTTCCTGGCTTCAAGTCTTTCCCTCCCCCCCCCAGGAAAGAAACTAAAGAAAACAAATGAGATTCATTGTAACACTCATCTGGATCCAGAATTATTCCAATAAGTGAAACAGCAGAAAAAACTGCACTTGGCAGAGTTAAATGCGATGGAAAACCCCCTGAATCCACTTTCAGCCATCTGGGCCAGGGCACAGAAAACCTTTATCTGTGACACCAGATCGGAGTCCAGTTCACACTAGCACTCTGCTGGCACTGTCACCAGTTCACAGATCTCCACTGGTAGGTGTTCAGCTGAGCCGGCAGCATTGGATCAGCACTCTGGGGGTGAAAGCTGATACATGGACAGACCAAACAGAAGTCAGGAACTGAATGGCATATAGGTACAGAGCTTCCTTCTCGCTCCTACCGCCAGCTGCTGCTGAAGGGTCAGACTCAAAAAGGTAGACATGGCACAAAGAAATGAATGAAAAGCTTGTGCTAGAAAATACAGCAAAATCTTGTGATCAAGCACCACCACCAGGAATCCAATACCTAAAAGCTCTGTGCCCACTTGCTGTAAAACAGCTGACTTAGGTATAAAGACCTTTCTCTCTTCAGCCATTAACAGCTAGATTTTCCACAAAATGTTTAATTAAAACTGTTCCACAAGATAGAGCTTGTTCTAAAATCTGACTTCTTTTTCTATGTTGCTCCAAAGGATTCATAACCGTTGCAGAAGCAGAGCAACAGGTTTGATTCAAATTAGCTTCTGGCTCAATGCAGACATTGCAGTCTGAATGTTTGTGCTGAGGAGGAGCACTACAGGGGATTTTCTTGGGCTGTGGTGTATTTTTTTAAAGAAGTTACCAAATTAAGATGTATGAAAAGGGGAATGGAGCAAAACAGCTATGAAACTTGCTGTAACAAGCTATAGAAACTTGTGTATATCAGAATTATGTTTACATGTACTGTTAACGTTACCAGGTTACGCCAGATAGTTAACTCACAATTTCTCCTCACACAGGCAATAACTCAAGATGAATCCTTATTCATGGTTAAGTACTCCTTTGCAAGCTATCAAACAACAAATACAAAAGCCCATAAAGTCTACATGCAGGAAATGAAGTCTTTAAAAATAATTCACGTTTTTAACTGCATCCAGGACAACCTTCTGAAAACATGCTTTCAGGGTTTGGAATCGAAAGGTCACCTTAGTGCTCTCTATTTAGCTCAGCAGCAGCATGTTATCCAGTTGTCTGTCTGCAGGCACATAGCTTGCAATTCAGCTGATTAAATAATGTTTGAGATGTCTTGTCCCTGGATTTACTGAAATTGTCTAAAAAAAAGAAGTTAAAATAAGCCATTTCTTGTCTGATAGAAGAGGACTGCATATAAGGAGCTACTGAACAAGAAATTAAATAGCTGGAGTCAAAAATCACAAAGAACTAAAAAGAGCTGCTTTAAAACCAGAGAACAAAACCAGAACATGAAGCTGTTTTGCTGCCTTGCAGGAAGGTTATGGTAATAGGCCATTTTCAAATGTGTTCAGTGAGCTCACAGGGACTGGAAGAGATACCACTGAAGCTCCAAAAGAATTGAGATTTAAATAAAACTGGTTCTGAGTATAAAGCCAAGTATTCTTGATAAACCCACTCTGTCCAGACTCAGCTGCTTCGGACAGATTTCAAGTATTGGAATTGATACTAACAAATTCCCTGAAAGAACATTTATGGGAAATCTTCCCCAGCAACTGAATACAGAGGAAATTCTTTTCAAGGTAAACAGAAACACCGTGAACAAAAAACCCACTACTGTTTGGAGTGGTCTCTAAATCCAGTCACCTTTACATTCTTCAAGTGACAGCTCCAGTGCAAGGGAAAAATGTACTCAGCACATGAGAGTTAATGTAAAGAATGAGTTCAGTTGATTAGACAGCAGTGAGGCTGCCCTGTTTCTTACTGTTAGTTTAAAATATAAAGGAGATAAAAAAACAATTTAAATGCTTTCTTATTTTTGTCTATGTAAGTCTTGTTTCAGCCTTGACTGGGATTTGTGTTGACTTCAGAGCCACAAATTCAAGGACCGAAGAAACAATAGTGTGGGCACATTTCCCCCACAGGAGGCAAGTATTCTTTTGGAAATAGGTTTTCTTGCTGCAGTCCAGATCTGCAGCTTTGGGAAGGGACTTGTGCCTTAAAAGGTTAAAGATCTTTTCAGATGAACCAGGAAGGAGGGGAGAGAGTCAAAACTGGATTGAAACACAATCCTGGAAAACTCTTCTTTCTGATGGAAATAATAAATTTTCTTTATTAATTGCTTTCGTACTCCCTTTCTCATAAATATATATAAACATAAATCCAAACAGGTAAGAAACAGGAAGTGCAGTATCTTGTTCCCTGCTACTCAAGGGAAATCACTGATTATGAGGAAGATTAAACACTACCATGCCAAGCTATAATAGTACACTTAAGAACTTTAATAATTGAGTAAATAAACATTATAGGTATTTCCACAATGCATGTCAATATAAGTCACAATGGTTTGAATCTCTTTGTCTAGGACATTTTAAATGTGCTTTGAAGTTTCTGTGAGTTAACTGTTCTCAACAATTGACTGATAAAGATATTGCTCTGTTGAGCAGTGCACAGCACTTTGCTGTCTATGGAGTCCTGGCACAACATATACCTCTGTTTGTGTATGTGTCTTCTACAGAGAGCTGTAGACTTAAGGCTGTTCTTTTCACTTCAATGGAAAGCTGATGGCAGGAAGTTTTAGGGCACTGTGATTTTGAAAATCTTTTAGGAGACATCACTCAACACTTTGAAGAAGCATGTTAGAAAACATGTAGCCTGCAGATCATCATAATAACTTTATTCTTCTTCTCACTTTAAGCAATGGTGGAAAAAAAGCAGCATCAGAATCCCTATATCCAAAGTTTTGCCAATATTTCAATAGCAAGATAAAGTATGCTTCTGGCCTAAAATCATAAAAAACAACATGTCCTTTAGGACAAACACTTTTAGTCGAGTTATAAATCTTTCAACACAACAGCTCATTATGGGAAAATAGAGAGATTCTTTCATTAAAATAACATTTTAATGCACAAAATTCTGAAATAGTGGAATAAAATCTGGGTACATCATCCTCAGGCACTGACGTTCTGTTCAATTGCTGTCACACCAGACAGCCTATTTTTCAGCAAGTGGCTATGATAAAGACAATTTTTAATATTTCTTTTTTTAATGGCAGAGTGGTAAAGGAAAAATCTGTTCATGTTACATACTATCCTAAAAAGAAAAACACTGTGCAATTGTGCATGTTTTAAGACTAGAGCTTCTGGCATACAACACAGAGCCTAAGTCAATGTAAACCCATGGTAAAGTAACAAAGAATACTTAATTCATCTACTAGTATATTGTTAAAAAAAATCAGCTGATTTGTAACATGTAGAAACCAATGAGTAGAGAAAGAAAGGTGCAAAAGGTTGCAGGTATTCATGACAAATCTGAGTAATTATATTGAAATAATATTCAAAGAAACAAGACAAGTGTCATTCTGAAATTTAACAGGTTGGCTTTAGACTGTTCTGGCGGTAAATTCATTACATGCGCTAATGCCACTTGGTGAATTCTGTGTGCATACAGCAATGAGACAAACACATTTTAGTCTATCTTTTATATGAAGAATTTAATTATCTATACATGTAACTAATTTTAAAGGCTGTATTACAGTTGTTAAAGCTGCAGGTTTTTATATATTTATATAATTTACATTCATATTGATGAAATACTGAAGTGCAATTGAATAAGGAGCTTCACTTGTTCTTTGCACCGCATGACGGGTCAGAAGGAGGGAGATGGGGAGGATTAGAAATGCTACAACACTGCCAGCAGGAAATTTAGAAGTAATGAAATACACAAACCAGAACATTACTAAATGGTAAAGTAATTAGTAAAACAGCTACATTGTGCTTGAGGCATTGGGAAGAGAGGGTTTCTGCATTGACAGCACCAGGCATTTCATCAAGAGTTTGTAACTAATGCTGGAAGGACAAACATGGCTTAGCTACAGCACATCTACCACATAAACTTGACTGTAAGCTCCATTTAATATTAATTTGTATAAATTCCACAGTCTAGTTTAAAAAATGTAAACATTGGAAATTAATTGCAGGGAGATATTCCTATACATTCTTTCTTGTCAGGAAAATTACTTGTTCAAAATGTGTTGTTCCATACTCATAAGAAAGTAAAGATGAGAAATCAAACTCCATGTAACCAAGATGAAAATAAAGAAGTTAATTCTCAAATCCCACATGAATGTAGCATTCTATTGATTTCTGATAAGAAAATGCAAAAAATTGGAACATCTGAGACAAACATAAACCAGGGTGTTTTCTAATTGTATGCAGCTAAAAGTAATGTGCAAAATAAAATTAACATAACTGGGATAAAAACATTATGCAAGGTTAATATCTCTTGCATTGGAAGGAAGTGAATTTCTTCTCTCCACAATGTATTACACACTCAACAAGGAACACCTGATACATACAGTACAATAACTACAAAAAAATACCTTATCTGTAATTGGGCACATTTAAAGTTCCTTAAACTGATTTAACTCCTTCTGTTCTTTTGTAATTAAAAAAAAAAGAAAAAAAAAAAAAGACATATTGACAACACTGGACAAGGGAACAATATAAAAGAAAGGTACATAAAGTCTCAAATTTATGGACATTTGGAACAATTTTAATAGCACATGCAGCATTCCTTGATAGTGGGTCTTTTTGCACAAACAAAATTGCAATGAAGAAATTTAATTTATACTTTTCCTTTAAAAGGCTAAAATATATATTTTAAAATAATTTTAAAACTACTGAAAGCACCTGTGCAAAGGTGGAAAAATTAGTTTGGTAACTGTGAAAGCCACAAAAGGACCCACTATCCTCTGATTTTTTTGTGTTTTTTTGTTTCATTTTAATTTTGCATCTATATCTGTAGGTAATTAACTCAAACATTGTGATTACATGCAACTAATGTAAAATGAGGTAAACTGCTCTGCAGTGTGTTCTTCTATTCAGAAGGCAGTAGATGATCATGCTGGAAGCCACATGATCAAGGCTGCATCTCCCATCATCCCTCTGGGCAGTGATATGGGATAGTGGGTCTCTTTGAGGACTTTCAAGCCTGAGTGGGGGATGGACAACATATGATTCCTAGAAAAAGGAGGAAAACAACACATAAGCAAAACAAAACAATGAGCAAATTCAAGCTAGGAAAATGAGTCAGGCATGTAAACAGCATGGTGCAAAAATGATAAAGGGTAACATGCTACAAAGGGTATGGGAACTAAAAATAAAACAAACATAAAATAAGGTTTGCATTACAGAAGGTCTTCAAAGAGACTTTGACAAGTGCAGCAGTGGTGAAGCTTTGAGTTCTGCAAACCACAGCAGAATCACAGCAATGCTGCATGTTTCATCTTAAAAGTACTATACAAATAATCACAGCATGGCAGCAGAGAGGGTCACTTACATTGCTGGCTTGGGTCCATGTCTGTTGTCAGCTTCACATAGTTGGATGGAAAGAGACCCACTTGTCCATTCACCTCCCCTTTCCACCAGTCTGGGTCTTCCTTGTTAAGGACGTTTATAATCTGGCCTTTATTGAATGCTAGCTCATCATCATTCTGTGCGGTGTAGTCATACATGCCAATTACTTGGCACACTGTAAGATAAAGGAAGAGGTCTATCGCACTCGTAATGTTTCAGCAAAACACAAGCTATGTATAAACCAACTATGAACACTACAGGTATCACACTGATCTGAACCAATCCTGCCATGGTCCTGCTGCACTCTTCTGTGCCTTGTACTGGTCCTTAGCTGAGCCCTCAATAAGTTGGCTCAAGTGATTTATAAAAAACAAAGTTTCCTAACAGCATTGCTCTCCCAATCAGCTTACCGAGGGGTCAGAATCACAGAAAGGTTTGGGCTGGAAGGGACCTTAAAGGTCATCTGGTTCTAACCCCCTGCCATAGGCAGGGATGTCTTCCACTAGACCAGGTTGCTCAAAGCCCCATCCAACCTGGCCATGAACATTTCCAGTGATGGGGCATCTACAGTTTTCTCTGGGCAACCTGTTCCACTGCCTCACCATCCTCACAGTAAAGAACTTCTTAATGTCTAATCTAAATCTACCCTCTTTCAGTTTAAAGGCAAAGGATCACTCTAGGAAGGGCAGAGCAAACAGGACAGTGTAGCCTGCCTGAAATGATACTTAAGATACTTCTGTTTGGAAGTGCTCAACAGTAGGAGAAGACTGGAAAAACTTAAAAGTTTTAGCAAAAAGTCAAACACTTCAATGATGTTAGCTTTCTATTGACACTTCTCTTTTGCTTTTCTTAATATTTATGCATACACAGATTTCCCCACAAAAGCACCAAATTTGTTCACATCCTCACCAATCTGTTCTGAAAAGTATCCTTTCCACCAGAACTGGTCAATGGACAGAAAAGTATGGGAAACATGTTAAATTCCACTACCTGAAGCCTGAAAAAGGCACCCTCTTTTGTAATTAAGCACTGCACATGCTCAGCACAGCTCTAAATTCAAGAGAAAGGCAATGGTGCCATCCTTACAGTACCACTGAGGTGTTAGGAACACAAAGGTCTTCGAAAAGATGAGAAAAATAAAAAGCATCTTAGGTGGTTTAGGCTGCCCTTCTGGCACCACAGGACTGCTTCCAGCAGCCTACTTTCTGTTTACTTATTGTGAAACTCATCAACTCTGACAAGTTCTCAGAATACAGCTGCTTCTATTCAATTATAATAGAGCAGTTTTTGTAATTCTCTAGAACAGGGGGACTGTTTATTTAAATACTTCTTCTACATCACTGATGTTTTCTCTGTGCCAAGTCACACGGCTTCTGGTATTTTGCCTTGAGACACAAAACTTCTAATTAGCCTTGCTGTCAGGTTCTCTCCATTATATTAAACCTAAAATTTTCTTCTATTTTCATTCTTGTACACAGACAGCAACTTAAATTTGTCAAACAGCTCCTCTCTTTTTTAATTAATATTATTCAGTTGCTTTTAGTTAACACTTTGTGCCTGTCCACAAAGATCATAATCCTTTAACAGGACTCTGCAGATGTCTCAGTGTTTAGCTTTGTTACTTGCAAAAGAGGTGGGAAAAAAAAAACAAAATAAAGAAAGAAAGAGGCACTCACTGTGATTTGTAACACCCAGCACATCAAGGAACCAAAGTGTCCATTTCCCTGGCATACTGGAGATAAACTAGCATTTCTAAAGGAAGGTATATTATGGTATACTCCTGGTTTGTGCTAACACAAGTCTGACTGTAAACACCATGGATGTTCACATTTCACTTTAAAGACCTGAAAAACTCTTTTACAGCATTCTTGTTACAGGCCATTACTAATATTAAGAACAATAAAAAATTTAAGCTGGACCATACCTGAATATATAACTTACATTAACACATTTGTAACCTGTTCTAGAGTTAATTTATTTGAAGAATAAATTCTTCATATTTGAAGAATTTTTCATTCAGATTATTCTCTTCTACTTCAAAGAATTTTAGGAAATTTGGCATGGTCCAACACTACTATCAGAATATCTAAATAGTCCAGTGGGATTCCAAGAATCACCTTAAAACCTGTGGAAGCCATTTAAGAGAATTCTTGAAGAGACAGGACTCCTTAATTGAACCTGAAGCAGTGACCTACCTCATCTTGATCTTATGTACCCTTTGTCACAAAGTTTAGAATTCATCTTAGTCCTATGTAGGAACAGTAGTCCCAGCAAGGAAGTTCTTCGCTTACTTGAACTCCAAAAGCCATTGTTAACTACAGAAGCAAGCTATAGCCTACCTTCTCTGAGATGCACTTCAGCCTGAAAGTTTCGTTTTAGAAAGACTGCCTATTGATTAACACTACTCCTGCTGCAACAGCAGAGGGAATCCAGGTTCTCATATAACACAAACAGTATGATCTATAATGTTCTTTCTTTAAACAAGCAGAACAGGTGATACTCTTTCCCTACTATTCTGAGACTGTGGACTTCTCTGTGCCTGATTAACTGTATGTATCAGTAAAACAGTTAATTTATCAATATCAGGAACAACACATTTATGACACAAATTTAGAAAGGAACATGTACAAAGGAGTAGGAAATTAAGGAAAGTTCAAAATATAAAGCAAAAGCATCCATGCAACAGAATTTAAAAAAAAAGAGCTGTTAAAGTCATGCAGTCTGTATTAGAGTATGGCAGATGGACAGCACATACATCAAAGCAAAATAACAAAAGAAACAGAGGTCTTGATGATACTAGTTTCTGACGGATCTGCTGCCTTTAAAACCCAGACTGTAACGGCACATTCTCAGACACTTCATAATGTACCACCTTGGGGATTATTCAACCCTTGTAGATCATTTTCTTCAGGCTTTCCATGTCTTTTGCTATAGAAAGCCTCCCCACCAACATACTTCCTATAAAGATGCTTGTCAAGCATTACCTTTTAACCTCTTACATTAACCACACAGTTAGTGAGGCCATCTATCATAATGGAAAGAAAAGCTTCTTATCCTCCAAAATTAAAGGTCTATAACAAAGTTTGATAAAATTAAATGTCATCCAGATTTTTGATGCTCTGTAGGCAATTAGAAAAGTGCTAAAAAGTTTATTCTGTAAAAGTTTTATTAGCATGTGTGAAAAGTTCCAGGCTGTCAAACCTGAAATAATTAAAAAAATGAAAAAAAAAAAAATCTATCATATTGCCTTGTAAAAGTATGTGTCTCAACACTAGGTTACCATTTTAACTGCAGTACCCAAACTCATGAGTCTTTATAGAAGTCTAATTTTCTACATCTTCATGACTACCATCAAAGGAGCCAACTAGCAATCACTTATAATATCTACCTTTTCTGATACGGCACTTTCATTTATCCCAACGATACGTGAAACTGTATTTGATTCTAGTTTCATAACTGCATGATAACTTTTCATACATATTTAAAGGAAAAAATTATGTTCACTACCATTTTTCATTATGAAACATTTGTTCCATTTTCATGATAGACAGTCAAAACTCAGCCTTGGGAAACAGCACGCTTTTGCCCCTTGCAACCCAAACTAAATCCAAACAAATGACAGAAAAATATGTCAAGTCTTTTGGGTGGCTTATGGAAGAAAATATGTCCATCCTACATGTTGACTGACAGGAATCCTCTTTCCTTAGGTTACTCACAAACACAAAATGGCTCAAGACTGAAACAGTGACAAGGAATGAACTTTTTGTTTTCAGTCTTCAGCCTGCCTTTATACTTTGCAGTAGACTGACAGGACTGTTTGACATTACCTGTGGTGAAGCTGTAACAAATAGCTTTAAAAACATAATAATCTACCACTCTTAAATCCTTTCATAAACCTTAAAATAGGTAGCTATACAGGACAAGAATCTACATCTTCATTTGAGTGGTTTTCTTCCACTTCACTTTAGGAAAAATGAAAGGTTGTGAAAGAGAGAGGCCTCACCTGCTAAGCCCACAGATCATCCTGAACCTTTAAAAACTTCTTTACTACAGTTAGTGCCAAGAAATAGGGCTGATAATTTGAATGCCCTAAGATGTAATGTCACAGATGGCTTTTTAGCACTCAACAGTTCATACCTGAGGAGCCACCACTATAAATACACAGACCAATTGTGTGGTTTTCTCACTTAAAAGAAAAATAGAGAGTTTAACCAAAGTGACTAGTATAACAGATACTAAATATCCTTCTAAATAACCATAATCATTTTTATAAGTCCTATCGTAAATGACACACATTACAAAAGCAAATTTGTTAATGCAACTGTACTCCTTACCTGAAGGTAATGCTGTTGATTTAGGTAGCTCGGTTGGTGTAGTTTTACTGGTACCAGGGCTCAGAAGTTTTACATAATTAGCAGGGAACCATCCTATCTGCCGTTTTTTCCCTCTTGCCTAGCAAAAAAAAAAAACAAAACAATTTTTTTAAAAGGATTAAGCATATCAATAGATCCTTAGACAAGGTAAGTAAGCCAGTATTTTAACTACTTGCAGTCAGAATTACTACTTTAGAATAAGAAAAATGCATTTTATGAGGAAAGTCAGCTATTTTTGTGGCAATGGTTTTAATGATATGATGCTTCTGTTCATTATGTAAGCTTTCATAATATATAAGGAAAAAAATTATAACATATAAACAAAAGTTATTTTCTACTAATTTGAGTGATTTTTCACTTAAGAGTATTCCTACTTTGTGTGTTTTAGAATTAATACTACAACCCTGATTCTTTCGAAAGATTTTTCCTGATTCTGTTTTAAACCAAAACTCCAGAATATTATGCTAGCTATTGCATTCAGTGGCAGCACTTAAATGCTTTTTCATTATCCAAAAAAAAAGCATTTAAATAGATACCTACTTAGTGATAGTTTAAGTAGAGATTAAGAAATTAAATCACCTCTTTCCTTTTAAAGAAACAGTATCTAAACTTTTGAATAGTCTCTCCTGCCCAAACAACAGACAAGAGTATAAACACATGTCACATTAATCAAGTGCTAGAAGAACAGCAAAACATTATGGCAAGAAAAAAAGGGAAAAGTTTGGATTCAAATACAAAATCCCAAAGCCAGATTCCAATCAAAAAAAATCAAGCTTCGGCAACTACAAATACATATGGATAGATGCTGTCCAAATGATCCTAATTAACAGATGTTAAGGTTTTGGAAAGGAGGCCAGATGTTCTCATGCCTATCTAATCAGAGAACATCAGTATGAACATGTGGTGCACACGTGTATTAGTGTGTGTGGTCCATGTCTGTACTGAGGGAGCAGCAGGTTACCATACACCTGGCCTACAGCAGCGCTCTACAGTGTGTAAGGCAGCTAAAATTTGTCACTGTCAGAGACAGGATGCTGGGACAGACAAACTGCAGGTCTGATCCAGTATGAAAAAGCTTATCAACAAAGCAGGATAGGAATTTGACAGAAACTGCATCCTGTTATTTCACCAACTGCACTATTCATTGCAAATAAAATCAGAAGAAACATCTTTACTGTAAGCAAGGTCATTCTAAAATTTTGAATCAAATCTCTGCTTTTAAAACTATTAAATCTGTCTTACAAACTACTTTTATTCTTTTTTTTGTATTGTTAGAACAAAGTTTGCATTTTTGTCATGTAGAATTTAGTCTTTAAAAGCAAAATATATAATAATTTTAGAGAAACAAGTAATCTAACATACCCTATTTTTTAACTACTTCCTTCCCTCTCTTTGTCATTGCTGAAAACGAAAGTACTTGATCTGAAGTCTATCTAGATCATTCATTTCAAGATATTCTGGATGATTGCATTAAACCCGGCAACATAATGCTTAACCCATTTGCCATATTTTACCTTCAATCTAACATGTAAGACAAGTATTACCAAAATCTACTTGAGGCTGAAACTGAACTGTACATACACTTCTAAAAAAACCTGCCACTTTAAAATATTTCACTATTTACTATGTTCTAATACAACACTAAAGCTCTCTCCTATCTGATGCTTGCACCAGACACCATTCTTTTCACTCTTCTACATTAAATGAAGCTGTTGCTGAGATGGGGCCATGAGACTGGTATTCTATGCTGTCACATTCATTAAGCAACCTAAAAAAGTGGTGGACATCTTACAAAACCACTGCTGTGAAATACTTCTCAATCTCTCAACAAAAGGGATAGCCAAACTTTTGGCAGCAGCAATTTAGAAAGCTTCTTAGGAAGACATTCAAGACTGCGCACGCAGTATTTCTTTTACTTTCACAGTGTCATGGGTATCGGCTGATCCAAATGCACATGATATGCATGGGCACTGTTGGAAATAGACCCTTACACTTAACCCAATAGTCCCATACACTCCTGTTGCCTAGCTGGCTTTCCCCACTACCTGACATGGCAGCTGCTTTTTTGCTCTGGGCTACTGACACAAGACTGGCAGGATTCAAAAGCAGCCAAAAATACGCCCTAAAGTACCCTTATTTCTAATATCTGAAGGCCCTTCGAGAAAATGTACAAGGGAGTAGACTGCAGGCTGGGCCTGATTCTGCGATGGATGTCCTTGACTTACAATGAAGCACATTGGCTTCCTCCTGCTGCCCCCCCAAGTTCTTTTAAGTTCAAGGAATTGGAATGTATGCATATTTTTGTACAGGCATTTTATTTGTAAATGCTTACTTGCAGATCATTTTAAAAATTGTTTTTCATTGATGCATTCATCATTTTGTACTATTAAAAAATTACTTTTTTTTTTTACATGGAAGTTTATTTCAAAAAAACAGTAACTAACTTGGAGCTCTCCTTCCCACCAGCCACCTGGATTCTTCTTTCTGATAAGAATCAACTGACCAGGAGCAAGAGTAAGCTGTTCTGGACCTGTTGCTGTGTAAGAGGCAATAACTTGGGCAATTTCTGTTGAAGCAGGAAGAAAAAGAAAAAAGTTAATTTGGAGAAACATGATCACAACTATACAATATTAACTCTGCTATTATCACTTGCACAGTATATCAACTCTGTATTTCTTTCAATGAAATTGTTATGTATGTATGCAATTGAATGAAAATATTTGGCAATTATACAGCAGGTCAGAAGTTCATAGCACTACAGGAATAAAATGCAGGTGCAGCAGCTCTTTGGGTATGATATACAAAATATTTTAAATAGAGAAGAAGAAGAATGACCATCATTTATAACTATATGGCTCTTAAAATCAAGTATCATAATACTGTTTTCAAATAAACACATTTTTGTAGCATCAGCTTGGACCAAGCTCTTGAAAAAGAGGAGATACATGTGTATGACAATATAATGGTGAAGTTGCAGTAACAGAGATGCAAACTGGTGAAGGACTACAGAAAATTTTTCACCACCAGATTAGACAAAAACATTAAAGTTTTCAGTATGTAACAAATGGGATTTATTTTGAAGTCTTTATTCTGTGAGCATTAATACAACACTGGTAGCCTTATTTGATCACCTACCAGAACAAATCAGAGGGAGAGGAACTATGAGTTCACAATTATCTCTCCATTAAATGAGACAAAGTAGACAATGCAGCTTACTTCATTTTAAAATGGTTGTGGAAAGACAGATGATAACTTAGTCACCACAAAGACTGTCAGGATTAATCCATTTTTGAACCAATTTGAACTGACGGGACCTTGTAAGTGGCTGTAGGCATTTTGATTCCTACTGATAGCTTTTAAGCAAGGTTTAGCATGTTATCAGAACATGTTTAGGGCGACAGAGAACTCGTTTAATACTATGATAATTGGGAATATTTCATAAACAAAACATGGCAGATTTGGGAACATTTTAGCTTTTGAGAAGCTAAACATTTTAGACTGCTACATTTATATAGTCCCTCTCTAGTAATGAATTAAGGGGAATCTGAGAGGAAGTTTTTGGGCTTCACTTAGTTGCAAAGGGTCTCAGACATCTGAAGCAAGACAAAAGTAGTGTTGTTACTGCTGAAAACTCTACTTTAGGATCCCAGTATACTGTTATTCATCACGTAAGTATTCTCCTTCACAGAATGATCTATGGGCTGGAGTGGGGGTTGTTTGGTTGGTTGGCAGCTTTTTGTCTTTTTTTTTGTCTTTTTCTTTTTCCTTTTTTTTAAGGGGGGAGGGTGAGGAGGGAGGGAGAGAATTTGGGTTTTTCATGGGAAAAAAACCCAACCAAAACCCCAACTTTCCTGGAAGAGTAAATTCTGTCCCTCTGTTTAAGACAAAGGAGGTTTTTATTTGGCAATGCATCACATGGGGACCATCAAACAGCCAGTGTGGGCACTGGGTTTGATTGGTTATGGTTGTGGTTTAAGACTATCCTAGAAAAGCCCACAGCAGAGCTAGCAGCTCAAGATCACAGAAATGTGTCTCAACTGCTTCAGTGCAAAAGCAGACAGCTTAACTTAAAAGCTCAGCAATTATCTGATCACAGATCAATACACTGTTTGAGATTTTAGATTTTATTTAAAAATTTTGGTAAAATAATAAATTTCAGTATCAGTTATTTTCACTAATAATTACTGTATATTTTCAACCTAGTCTATCCTAAAGAACTGCACTGGAAGACTAAGCAGAAAAAGGTCAAACCTTCCTTCAGTTTGTCCCTTTATAAAGCACTGTGACAGAGAGTGTCAGGTGGACTAGCAGTCAACACAGCAATGACAGCAAAAGGGACTGAGGCTGAAGGGAGCAAGTACACAGAAGTGGTTTCCAGCTTTCTCATGGGCAGCTGTATTGAGAAAGTAATACAGTTCTGGGCTATGTCCTACTTGGCCAAACTTTCTGTGGCCAAGAGAAACACCAAAGGCTCAGTAACAACACAACACCCACAGACTGGGAGAGGAGGAGGGAAGTCTGCTGGTAAGGCAGAGAAAGGAGCTATCATTGAAAATGCAGTTGTAGGCAGAGAAAACCACAAAAACAACTCCTCTGAAACAGAGGGAGGTTTTGTTTCAGGGAAGAAACAACAAAGTGATTTGAAGGCTGCCAGGAAAACAGTAAGATAGTTTACTTAAAATTTAGACGACAAGGATGATTAAGAAAATTTAAAATGCTCAGAGAAGCATTCAAGATGTAAATGAACAACATAAGGAGGAAGCAGAGAGATGACAAACAGTCTGAGGTCATTGCAAATGACACGTGCAGAATTAACTATGGCAGAACTTCCCTCATGATAGCTCAAAGAGGGGAGAGGCAGGCACACAGAGGTGGAACTGAACAGGTGATAAAAAGCCAGTAACTGAGAGAAAAATACTTTAGACCTAGATCTGTAACTTGGCACACAAAGTGTGAAAGCAGGAGACAAAAGAAACAATTTCTAAGTAAAATACAGTAGATGATGAGAGGAGAATGGAAAGGTTTACACAGAGAAAGCCAGCAGCAGTGGCAGTCTGTCCTGTACCAAGGCAAAGCAAGCAAGCTATTTGGCAGGAAACATGGCTATACTGCTAGAAAGTCTGCAAGCTCCTTGTATTCACAGATTTTTTTTTCACAGAATCATACAAATTTGCCCACCCTAGAGGCATTCAGGAGGCAAAATGACCATAAGCAAACAAATTAACAGTGGGAATTCATCTATATATATATATATATATATATATAAATCAGGCAAAAGCCTCTCTCTCTACCATGGCAAATGTAATATTCAATATATCATATTGAAAGAACACAAATCTCGTATTGTGCATCTTATAACAAGTAATTTCTCAATTTTTATCCACAAAAAGGTGATTTACAAGGCTCCAGGCATCAGATACCCGCTTTCACCAACTAGCAGAATAAAGATTTTTTACTGTGGACTATATGTTAAAAAAGTTACAATATGAACTACAAGTTCAACATTCATTTTACATGTCACAGGGAAGCAGAAAGTCAGAGAAAACAACTCAGCAAAAAAGAGAAACAAAGCAAAACACAACCAAACCAAATCAAAACAAAAGAGAAAAACCTTTCCTTCCAGGAAGGCCTTCTTAATTTTGATTTATTCAAGTATTGAATTACTGAGAAGAGATCCAATTCAATCACAGTCCGGGGCAAAAAATGTGGCCTCTACTAAAACAGGTACATTTAGGAAAAAAAAACCTAAATGCCTTCTCACAGAGGTGATTGTCACCACACTGCTGCTCAAATTCACAGACAGCAGTTTCTTTGCCCTTGCCCTTCAAATACACACTTTTACCAACTCCCACCCACTCATCCTGCTGTTTCTAGAAAAAACAGGAATATTTCAACTCATTCATCAGCACTTCATTGTACTTGCAGCTCATTTATTGTAAAAACATCCATGAATCTGCTTCCTGAAAAATAGGCAGGATTGTTCTGAACACAGCTTTTGTCAACACCCCACCAGTCTCCACTGATTTGAATCCAGACGACTGGCAATTAAAACACTGGTACTCTGGGCTGAAGTCTTGTTATCCACCATTCTCCTACATAGAAAAAACAGCCATCCTTATCACCATCTTCTCACTATTCCTACCAGGTATCACTTCCAGAGTTTCCAGATCTCTCTTCTTGTCTGCTTCTTCTGAACTTTGTATCTATTAAGATAACTATTTTTTATCATGGAAATGAAAGTTAGAAAGGGCAGGAGTTGTTTACTTCCAAGCCCTTCTTTCCACAGATGGATCAGTAAGATTTGACAAGAACAGCCCATTGCTCATATGTCAAAGTAAAAGCAGCCAAATGAATCTGGGGCTGCTTTTCCCTCCTCCTCTTACACAGCCAACCAGTTCAGGGAGACAAAGCAAAACCTCCTCCCTACAAAAAAAAATATGTATGTGTGTGTGTGGAAATAAGGCAAGACTTGGTAGATCACATCCTTGAACCACCTCACTGCAACTGAACAAGGTTCAGAGAAAAGGACAAAGAAGCGTGAAGCACTCCCTCTCTAGTTTGATTCAGCTCAATGCACAAGTCATCATTGTGGTACAAAAGCAAATAAATACACTGAGGGAAAAAAAGAGGTGTCTTCTGGAAAGCTTACAGGTGCCTGCCAGTGACACAGAATGCCGTTTTTTAACAATCTTTGGAAATACAATGGTTGTTTGGAAGGACAGCCCTTACCACTCCAAGAGCCAGGGGACTTCTTTCTAGCCAAAAAGTAATCTGTAACATGATCATCTGCAGTATGACCAGGCTTGACAGACAGTAAGCTACATAGCATGGATACAAACTAGTGCTCTTGAAAATGAGAAGCAGGCACAAGAGTTCACAGTGCCTACATGTACCATATTGTGTAGTGTTCTGGGCAAAATGCTGTAAAACCACAGGATAAGAATGCATGTTTCAATTTTCAGAGGTAAACTTGGGCTTTTTCTAAGCTTCCACTGTTCTGTATCATCAAGTTTACATTCATTTTTGAGCAAGCAGATTTTTATTCTCTAGCTACATGCTATCTAGTGATAGAATTGACTGACAGGCTATCCAACAGTTTTCAGCAGTGCAGATTTACACAAAATGACCAAGTGCAAACATAATTTATTTTCATGGAAAAGATTCTGTTGCCTTTGAACTTGAGTACTTAAGAACAAATACAAGGTGCTGTCACAACATGACTCACCAGGTTTCTTCCCTAAACTTCCTGTTTTTCCAGCTGCTCCAGGAGCCTTGAAATAGAAAGTAAAATGTAAGTTTAGCACTCATATTTATTTTTCCAGTATATGAAAACTATTTACAATGCTTCAGTTTAACACGCTAAACAAGCATGTAAAAACTCTCACAGAAAGATTCTGTTCTTGCAGAAACCCTTAATATTTTAGATGGCAATTTATATCTAGGAATAGATACCAAGCAGTGTATGTAAGCTGACAATCATCAATATAAACATGTAGACTTCTTTCCTGAATTTTTCTTCCTCTCATGGACTGCAAGTACCAATATAATTCCAAATTTTATAGCATCTGAATTATAAATCCGCATATCTACACAATATGAATTCTGTCAAGCTCTATTAAGATAACAATAGTAGTTTTCAACTCTAGAAATAGTCTGATTGTAAATACACTTTAAAAACTAATTGGATATAATTATTTCAATACTGTCTATATTACATATTACAAAAATTCTCATATGGCATATTAACACTGTCAGTGTCATCACTGCATCTTTTGGACAAGTAATCTGAACTTTGTAGGTGGTGTGTACTTGCAGTAGTAAAATCCCCACCACCATTTCTGTGCCTAAGTGAGAGCAAAAATTGCTATTTATCTGTAGCTATTTCCTCTGAACCTAAACGGGGTGACTTAAGGGATGAACATCATTGTCGTCAAGACCAAGAGATTTGCAAGAAAAGCCTTTGAACAGCTTTCCCTTGAGTCAACTGGTTATTTGGAAAGAGTTCTATTTATTTATTTTAATGCATTCACAGGTCTACTTATATACACACAATTTGACTAACCAGAACAGCTCATGCTCTTAACTTTGTCCCTTGCACGCTTCCCTTCCTCAGTCATCATCAACCCTCAGCCACCACCCCTGTCTAGGACAGCTTTCCCCTGCCCTGAAATAATTACTTCAATTTCTTCCCAGATATTGTCAGTCTTATCTGCTGCAATAAAAAGGTTTGACATGGAAAACAGCAACATAATAAAACTAAACAGTACTTTGGCCAGGAATGATGAATAACCATAAATACCCCCTTGCCTTCAAGCAAGGCTCACAACACTTCCACTTCCCCTGAACTTCTCCTTTAGGATCTCCCTTACAAACTGGAAGCCCACATAAAATGACCTGAAAGTTTTCACAGAATCCTAACTCCTACTTGGAAAGGAACAGCTTTATCCTCAGTATTCTCCATATTAACTTGATGCTTTGAAAACCTGGGGATTCTGGCAGAAACTAACGTAAGGAGTAACCAAAAGGCTAGTTAAATGACGGAGAAAACAGGCCCATTTTAAAAACAGGTATTGCTTTTTAATGCCTCCATAAAATATAATATTAGACAGATCTTCAATCTGTCTTGAAGATTACATAGCTGGTCAGAGACATCCACATTATTAACATCTTGCAGAAAACCTGCTGCAGCAAAACTACTGCAGAAGTTTGATCTTTCAGAGTGAACCGTATCATCTCACAAGGCTGAATCAGTTAATCCAACCCCATCTAATAAGAGCGGAAAACCCAGCAGAGTTAGCATTGCCTACCTCAGAAGCTATAACTGCTATTAAAAGCTAAGAGTGGGGATGGGAAGAATTTATTTAATCATTTATTTTTAATTTGGCACCAAAGCACCTTACATATATCTAGCACATCACACTTTTCGACATTTCACATCTTAGATTTTGGGAAGGGTTGTGGAAATGCAGGTTAAGTTCAACAATAACTGCATACTGCTGCCTTGGTGCTGCTTTCTTCCAATTGTAAAAGACTCATTCTAGTTACTTTTTACAAAGCCAGTAAATCTTCTTCTCTTCCCTATGTTTGTTTCTTTCTCTTCAGTTTTCCACATTTCCCTACAACCCCTGCAACCTATATTAACAAGAAAAGAAAAGAAACAGGAAAGCATCATGGAGAGATCAGGTACAAAGACTAAGTTTAGCTCTGGGGACAAAGAGAAGATGATCCAGACAAAATGACTGTATGGAAACAAAGGTGGCAACTAGCAATGATATGGTAGTATGAGGAATTAATTCTGCTTTGGAAAATGCTTCTGGAAGAGAAACAACCTTCCTCCTCCTCAATAAAGAACAAGTATTTGGACTTTTAGAGAACACACTTCTTCAAAATATCATGTAGTCAACATCCATGTTGCCAAATTAGGAGCATATAGACAGATGAAACAGCCTGTGACACTGTACAGTTAACTGGTAAACACACAGAGATTATTTTAAGAGAGAAGCTTCAAAAATCACCTTGACCAACTGTGTCTGAATTCTGATAATTGCCTGAATCCTTGGTAAAAATGTAGAAAAAAAACATAGAGCAGTCCTTTAGTACTTAAATAAATATATAATTCGTAAATAATGCATTTAAGATGGACCCAACTCCTGGCCCACTCAGTAGATGGAGAAGTAAAAGATGAAGAAGAGAAACAGAGAAGAAGACATAACCCATTCTATTTCTCTTTTACACACCTGAGACTGACTGCATTTGAGGGTATTTTGGGACAAGTGATAAAGTCTCTTGAAACAGTAAAGCAGAATTTGCTTTGTTAATTTAATAAGACACAGACGTACATTTGCCAATTGTGTTGTACAGGAAGACTTTCAGAACCCAGAATAAATACACTCAGACTGTTATTATTTTCAGGATATTTATACAAAGTATAAATTTTTGTGTTTCCGAGTCCACCATATAAGCTTCTTATCTTACGGCAGTTATCACCAGCCTCAAGAAAGAAGGGATATAATAAATACTTGTTACAGATCTTTAGCCATCTACTTCAATCTAATGAAAACTCTGAGAACAGACCATGAACCAGTGTTGTCATTTATTTGAAGAACAAAGACTTTCATCCTGTTGATAAGATAAAACTTTAAGGAGCAGGAAATAGTTTCATTTAGCAACTTAAGGTAAATGGGTAGCCTGGGACTAGGTACAAAGGAACAGATCAAAAAAATTTTCTTCTGATGTATAAACCATTGATATTTTGAGGCTTACAACCATTTCTACAAACTCTGTGCTTGCTGTTTAAAGATCAGCACTGCCTTACATTTTATTTGGGCCTAAGTCAATAGAGCAGAACACATTTAATTAATTTACTCTTTTAGTAACATATTCCACAATCAGCCAGCTGTCCAAGCACAGCGGCACATCTGAAAGTTAACAGACAGCCACTATTGTGAAATCCTTTGTAAAAACTGGCTCTGTGAACAAGCTGAATAGCAGAACACTGTACGTGTAATGGCAATTATCCATTTGAAACAAGAAATATGTCCTGCAGGGCATATGAATCACTTTATGAAAATAAGCATCCCAGATATCGAGATCTCATGAGCTCTGTGCTTTTTCGTCCCTCTCTCATCAAGATTTTATCTGAAGATGCAATTTTCACCAGCAAAAAGGGCAGTTGGAGTATTTTTTTATGAACTGCACACAGCTTTTTCAACCCCAGACAAGTTGAAACCAGAGAAACTTCAAATTGACCTCTCTAATAAAAACAGTTTTCAGTACTAAATACCTATTTCTGAGTTCTCTCAGAGAAAAAAGGAATATTTGCAACTGTGTGTGCCTGACTCTTACAAAAAAGGCCAAGCAACCAGTTCTTAAAGGCACACAAAAGGCAGCTCTGCACATCTGAATATAAATTCCCAAGTGTTGAGACTAAATTGTGTTGGAAATATCTTAAGAGAAAACAAAAGCAGTTTCTTCACAGAGGTTCAAAGGAGACTTAACTAACAAGAATGTAGGTGAGGTTAAGCAAGTAATTAGCAACTATTACTACCTACCTACAAACCAGGACTCACAAGGGTTTAAGGAGGCTAACAGCGCAAGTTTTCACTCTTCAAGTACAATACAAACTTACAGGTAATACAGAGAGACTTAGGGCTCAATTTCATGATCACAAGATATTCTACAGGCTAGGCAATCAGCTGTACACTTGCTCCTCAACTGCCGTGGGACAAGCCACCATCTTTTTGCTGTATGTCAGGGCTGAACTATAATCCACATCCTTGACTGCAAAAGGAGTGCTTTTCTTAACCAGGTAAATTTCTTGATACAGACCCACAAATGCCTCTGCTGCCACAACTGAGGTGATGTCACACCACTCAGATGAAAATCAAGCTGCTAGAATTGGGGATAGAGAGTTCAGAATTTCTTGTCTGGACTCTCACTGAGCAATGCTGTCAGGGTAAACCTATATCCTGCCTAAACACAGCAATTTACAACTGTACAAAATTTACTCTGATTGTCAAAAAGACAAGCTAGCATGCTGTGATGGAATCCATAGTGATACAGCTACAGTGCTTCAACTAAATAAACCATTAAGTGCTCCTCTTCGAGTCTGGGACTTGATCTAACTCTATCTCCTGATCCATAGTCACTAGATCTGATGCAACCAAAAGGTCGGAATGAGCACAGGCATATCCAAACCCACATACTAAACGCAAGAAATTATGTTTTGCTTGTATTTAAAGCAAAAGCCAGCTAAGAATGCAGCTCAAAATCAGGTCAAGCTAATACAAGCCAATGCTGTGGCAATCTTGCCTCCTTCCCTACTCTCCTTCCATACTAATTCTGCCACTGATGTTTTTGTAACATATTAGAAGCATGTATTACTTCTACTAGACAAGTTTCCTACTCTGTGTAGTGTCCTGAACTGGCTTATTAACAGGTCAGATGAAAGACAGCGGCAGCAAAAGTGCAGCAGGTAGGTCTGTACCTGTGTTCACTTAGAACGGGTTGCATATGAGCATTTTGTGTCAGAAATAGTGAGGCCAGCAGGACTAGGGAAGTGATCATCCCCCATACTCAGCAGTGGTGAGGCTGCACCTAGAATATTGTATTCCATTCTGGGCCCCTCACTACAAGACAGACATTGAGGTGCTGGAGCAAGTCCAGAGAAGAGCAACAATGCTGGTGAATGGTCTGGAGAACAAGTCTGATGAGGAATGGCTGTGGGAACTAGAGTTTAGTCTGGAGAAAAGGAGGCTCAGGGGAGACCTGGTTGCTCTCCACAACTACCTGTAAGGAGACTGTAGTGAGGTGGGTGTCAGTCTTTTTCCAAGTAACAAACAATAGGACAAAAAGAAATAGCCTCCAGTTACACAAGGAAAGGTTTAGATTAGATGTTAGAAAAAATTTCTCCACTGAAAGAGTTGTCAAGCTCTGGAACAGGCTTCCCAGGGAAGTGAATGAGTCACCGTCCCTTGAGGTATTTAAAAGATGTGCAGATGAGGTGCTTAGACATGGTTTAGTGGTAGATTTGGCAATGGTAGTTAGAATGGATTATCTTAAAGGTCTTTTCCAATCTAAATGATTCTACAATTATATTCTATGAAACTACAGTCTCAATGTACCCAGAAAAGTGTACCCCAAACAGAACGGAACAACTAATCAAAACTGGGACAGAACTTCTCCAGTATAAAAATGATTAGTTCTAGAGACTGAAAAAGCTGTTGCATGATGTAAAATACAGATGAGAAATGTTTCTAAAATGTTTCTGACAGAAATATCACAATACTGTTTCTCCCAAGAACTGCAATACTAAATATTATTGCCTGAAAACTGGTTTTAATCCTGCCTCAGTTATTGAAATTTCTCTATTATCTAGAAATTTATTCCATAAAGGCCTTCTTCAGGTACACACTTCAGTGCAGGTTTTATTCTTCGGCTTTTCCACCAACAGAAATAATTTTAAGGAGTGACTTTGCTCAAACTCTATATAGCAAGTCACTGAGTTGCATCACATACATACAGAATTCAAGATTTATGGAAAAAGCCTTACCAACTAGATTCCTAAAAATCCAGTAATTTTTACTTATTTGTTTACTTTTAAAACCACTATTACTCTTTCAGACATAAACAAGAACTCCTTCTTGTCAAGAAATTAGTATTGTATTCAACTATGATTCTAAGCTACTGCATATTAGTAGCTGAGTTATCCTCTCAAACAGATGAGGGATATAAATGAGAAAACATCTTTCTTTCGAATGCCTAAAGAGAGAGGAAAAAAAGAAAATGTAACAGGGATATGTTCTGTTGGATTATTCCAGCATAAAAATCAGATGAAACAGAACCTCTATTGACCAGCCAGGAACTTTCAAATAAATATACTAGTTATCCAAGTTTTGTTGTAAAATTTGTTTCCCTTGATTGCAAAATAATATGGAGGGGGAGTGAAATATAATAGACTGAAAAATTACTCTATCTTTTTAAAAAAGTAATGGCAGTAAAATACAACTTAGTCTTTAAAAACTTGCCCCAGGAACAAGGTAGTCATAGGTATTCTGATTTGACTCTACAAAACTGCCAAGTTAACTATTAACATATGCAAGATTAATTTTAATATATGATCCAAAGTTACTTATGACATTATGTTATAAAGTACAACTCTTATTATTTTCCCTTTTCAATCTCACATTCAGTAAAACTGTAAAATATTTGTATATCTCCCTTATAGAAGAATAATGGATGTAAGATCCACTGACTTGCAACTATCACTCTAACCAAATAAAACATACCTCCCCAGCTCAAGTTTATAACATTTCAATACGTCTCTACCTCAGAATCTTTGAGTCTCACATAGTTAGATGGGAAAACTCCTGATTTATCACCCAGCGTTCCTGTCCACCAGTCACCATCTTTCTTTGTTACAAGAATCATATCACCTTGTTGAAAAGTTAGGTCTCCTTGTTCAGAACTCTCATAAGTATACATAGCAATATATTCTGTAAGAGAGAAATAGAGAACATGGGAAAACACTTGATAAAACTACTCAATTATCATTTGCAAAACCTAACTAATATAGTCTATCCACAGGCTAGATAGAAATCTATTAATTACTGTTCATATAAACCTCAATATTTAATGCACACAACGATATCCATCAGAATTAAATGCAATCTATCAAACTGCTTTTGGTTTGTTTGCAGTTTTGTTTTGGTTTTTTAAACAATTTACTAGTAAATTAAAATGTACAAAAATTATAAATTGTACAGAAACTACTCTGAAAACATGTTTCCCAATGATCTTTGTTTTGCGCTGATGGCTGCACTGTTCAGTCGTGGGGATGGAAAGTCTCAGTATTCAAATATCTCTAAAGTCTTCATTCTACATATGCTGTTTGGCTCTCATATACAATGAAGTCTTTCATTACTTGAAGCTTTGCATGAAGGGTACACATCTCATTGCATCTTACGCAACAGATGGCTGGGAAATGTTAAGACAAAGCCTGTATGTGTTCTGTTTTGTTAAAACACAGTCAACTACTTAGTATTCAAGTGCAAAAACACTAAAGCAGACTGATGTTGAGAAATGCAATGCATAATTCAATCACAGAACTACATGAAAATTTTTTTACGTGAATGATTACAAAGAAGAATTTCATACAATTCAGTAACATTTTCTATACAACTTCACACATTTAACTGAGCATTATCACATTTTATATGGGCACAAAACAGATTTCTGAAGATTATATCCCTCTGCTTCTAGGACCAGCTCTGGACCTAAGAGCAATTCACAGTATTTCATTAAGATGTTCATGCATATGTAACAAAACCATGAGAGTATCCACTGAAGCTAGCAATTGTTCTATTTGCTGGAACACTAAATCTGACCAAAAGGCTTAGCTCAAGGAAGTTCAGTGAGAATTCAAGACACAATTACTATCCTTAATGAAGCAGTTTGTCTAACAACTACAGCTTAAGAACACACACATCTGTATGCACATACACACCAACACACACATTAAACACCATAATGCATGCTATACAATGGAAATTTTCTTAAATCTTTTAAATGTAATAGATGATAAATCCATGATTTACCATTTCTTGAAAATACAGCTTCTTTGATGTGCTTTAGTGCTTGATTAAAATGTTGTGATCCTTTTTACATAGTTAGTGAGCAATAATAGTATCAAGCAAGACCAGTTGTATTTTGCAATAACTGATTATCTCAGTTTTCTTGTTACATGGATCTTTACAATTACCTCCTTTTAATTTCTGTAATGCTCATACCAGTGGCAAATTAAACACACTGGCAAGCAATGAGACTCTCACTTAAAACTACATGTAGAATTGCAATTAAAAAAAACAAACTAAAAATCAGGTGTGCTGTAGGAGTTATATACAAATGTTCATTTGTAACCTACATTCAGATTCATTGACTTACTCTGACTGTGATTTAATCTAGCTGAGTCCGCACAGAAATGGATTAGGAGTGCCCACACAGTCTGTTAACACAGCTCATGTGGAGACACTGACCTCCTGCTGAAGCGCAGTAACAGCCAGGAATGTGTTTTAAAACCCTCCAGAGGCCTGACAATTATCTGTCTATGCCCCAGGCTCCATCTTTAAAAATTAGGTGTAGCCTTGACTGTAAGCATCACAACATTCTATAACTGATTGTAATTTCTTCAATTATGAGCTGTAATGAAACATTGGAAATGAGCTTTGGGTGAAAATGAGACATTAATAATTCCTGACACTCATGAAGTACATGTACAGATGTGTTTATTTGGTGCTCTGAAAACATTCCAGATTGTGAATTGTTACCAAAATATTTGTACAAGAAACAGTGCAAACTATGGAAGATACTTTAATAGCACGTGAAATTATCTTTATACACAAGTTACGTACATTCTTACTATAATACTTTTAAATCATTCTAAAAGCAAATTGATTTCCACTTCAGTTTTACAGGCCTGATCTTAAAACACTAAGGTTTGATTCTAAGTTCGTTTCTGGTAATAAGCTGACTTACTCTACTTAACTACATAGTAAAATACTAATAATCCCATTCAGTTTGAAATGCTTACCTTCACCTGACATGGTTGCTTTTGCTGCTGGTGATGCTACTCTTTTCAGACTAGCAGGACTTTCTGAGGAACCAGAATCCATGCTTTAGAAGAAAATAATGATTATTTAAGAAATGAAATCTCTTCAGAAAATGTATTATTATATTTAAAAATGAAAAATACCCCCTCACAAAACAAAACAAAAAACCCCACAACAAAAAAAACCCCAAACCAAACAAAAAACAACAAACCCCAAAAACAAACAACAAAAACAAACAAACAAACAAAAACCCACCATATGCATCCATAAGTAATTTCCTACAATTTTAAAGAAGAGACAGTAAATGTGCAAATTAAATGTACAAGGCATGGTTACATTTAAGCTACTGCCTTTAATACACAAGTTTCCACACCTCCTTTTCTCCCTCAAGAAAAAAAAAAATCCAAAATCATTTTCATTTGTATTACTAATGTTAATGTTGCCTTCACAAAAAACCGGATTTTGATTGTTTCATCTCCTAAGAGTGATGATAAGTGGTACAGTTTTGAAGTATACCTTTTTATTTTTGAGGAAAGATAAGCTATGATTTACATAGCTGTAATTCATAAAATCCAATCCACTATTTTTTTGATTGCAAGTCACATAGAATTAAGACCTTAGATGTTTTGTTGGTTATGCATGGCCCAAGAACAACTGTGGTCAATTTTCTTATTCCTCCCACAAAAATTTCCAGGGTTGGGAGTCAAAACTGCCCAAAAGAAAGTCACATAAAAAAGGCATTTTTACAAAGTAGATTCTAAGCTTTAAGATTCAAGCATGCAGCTCTTCATATTTATCTTTTACAGTACAGAACTATGGTGAAAGTAAATAAAATACCTCGTTGACTTCCTAATGGGGCCTGAAATAAGCTTCACATACGATTTAGGAAACCACCCCTTTTGTCCTTGAACCTCTCCGAACCACCACATATCTTGCTGCTCCAAAACTGTGATGATATCATTTTTGTTGAAATTAAGGTGGTTGTCTTTTTTTGCTCTCCAAGGATACAAAGCCTGTGCTTGAAGCCCCTCCACTTTTTCACCCTAATGCAATTTAAAAAAAAAAAACAAAACAGAACAAAAAAAAACCCAAAAAACAAAAGAGAAGTCAGACATGCACCACCTTTCACAAAGAAAGCTGCTTAAGGAATTATATTCTTATGCTACTTATATAGCAACAAAATATCCACATTGCTCATCAACTGTATAAAGCAAAGTCAGTCAATTAAACTTACAAAGTAATACATAAAACATTCACAGTCCTCCTACATTTCTATCTGTTAACGCATAATCAATACAAAGCAAGATTACCAGAGGTTTTGCTTAGCAAGTTAAATCAAGTTTTACAATTAAGGTATACATGTAATAAACCTTCATGAAGCTATTTTCTCAAGACTTAAAGTAAACTTTAAGGAAAATTATGCTTTGCAGCAAGTTATGCACTGTACATTCCAATTCTTTTGGCCCTAAGATACTGAGATACTTAGCATTTTTCAGAACACTTTAGCTTACAAGAACAGTATATTGTTAAATCGAGGAAAAGAAAATGCCTTAGCAGATGGACGGAATTCATCTGGTGTGAAGCTTTGCCACTGCTATTTCAGTTAACTACATAATCCACTTTGGAATGAAGGTTATTGTGAGGTGACTCAGAAAAGCTGCAAGGAAGCAACCCAAAACTGGCATTCTGTCAAAACGTTAAGGCTGGATCACCAGAGTCTAAAAAAGTTAGCACAAAACAGCAGAACAAAAACTGCTTCATGTTAAATTATCAATGGAAGCAAATGGATTTATGCTACCTGTTCATCACTCCAAAATGGAGTGGCTTACCTGTCTCAGGGGACTGCTATAATACAAGTCAATGTTCATAACTTGCTTTCAAAACGTTTGTGCTGGATCAGAACAGTTTCAATCAATACAGACACTCACCTGACCCAAGACAGGAGAGGGAGATGATCCTGTAACAGTGGCAGGAGTGAAGGCTGATCGCTGTCGCATCTGCCCTGCACTAGGAACAGTCAAAGATGGCTGAGCTGCCCAGGCATCCCAATTATCAGTCTCTGGTTTCTCACTAGTGTTTGATGGCCAGCTGAAAAGAATGACATAATTCCTATCATTTTCAACTGAATAAAAACACTCATGCAGAAAGACTGTGCAGGAAAAATATCTATACATTCCAGGTTATTTTAACTGAATACTCCATAAGCATCATAACTCTCAGGTGGAAGTAGTGCAAACATAGGCTAACAATTAAGTTTATCTTAAAAAAGCAATCTCTAAATAGAGTTGCTCTTCCTTGCTACTTAAGGTCAGCTGTTCCTGTAATTTACTTTCATTTCTTAGCTGTCCCCCAATACAACAGAAGCAGTACAGGCTATATTATACACATTTGAAAGGGCTAACTTAAAAAAAAATAATTATTCTCTTCAAAACTGGCTTGAAATCTTCACACCTGCATGCCACTGACCTCTTACATCCCTTTCCCTTACATATAATTTTTCTGCTTTTCATTCAAATCCTTACCTTTTAATTTTGCTTAAAATTATTTCCTACTGACTTCTTTCAACTCTTTAGTTTTATGCAACCTCTTAATCTTTTTTATATCTTGTCCTTTAAAATGCCTACTAAACCTTATAATCCACATCTCTACCTCCAGATACCCACTTAAATGAACAAAATCCCCTGAACTGTAGGAGTGTAAACAAAGCACCTGTCTTAAACAATGCACCTATCTTAAACACACAAATTGCCCTTGCATGTTGCTTGAGCTGTTAGTTGGAGTTATCACTTCCTGTCCACCTAGACTGTAAGTGTCCAAAGGCCACAACCATCCCTAACCCTTACATTAAGTCAAGGAGAGTACTATTAGTATAAATGCTCTGGGATTCACTTTGTGTTGAAACTGAGTATTAATTTTTATGAAAAGCCTGAAAATATGCATTATCCACCTAGGGTAGAAATAGCTTTGTCAAAAGTATGATTTATTGAAACAAAAAAATCCTGTATGTGCCAGACATCTCCAGAAGCTCAAGATTTAGTCTTATTCTCCCTCCTCAGAAAACTGACTGTAGTAAACCAGAAGAAGTTTAAACCTAGTTAATGAAAATTTTGAAAAAGAATTATGTCATGTTCTTCATGGTGTTGGTCGATGAGAAAATGAACATGAACCGGCTTCAGTGTGTGCTCACAGCCCAGAAAGCCAACCGTATCCTGGGCTGCATCAAAAGCAGGTCCAAGGAGGTGATCCTGCCTCTCTACTTTGCTCTTGTGAGACATCACTGGGAGTATTGTGTGCAGTTCTGGTGTCCTCAACATAAAAAGGACATGGAGCTGTTGGAGCACGTCCGGAGAAAGGCCACGAGGATGATCAGGGGACTGGAGCACCTCCCATATGAAGACAGGCTGAGAAAGTTGGGGCTGTTCAGCCTGGAGAAGAGAAGGCTGCGTGGAGACCTCATAGCAGCCTTCTAGTATCTGAAGGGGGCCTACAGGGATGCTGGAGAGGGACTATTCATTAGGGACTGTAGTGATAGGACAAGGGGTAAGGGGTTCAAATTTAAACAGGGGAAGTTTAGGTTATATATAAGGAGGAAGTCCTTTACTGTGAGGGTGGTGAGGCACTGGAATGGGTTGCCTGGGGAGGCTGTGAATGTTCCATCCATGGAAGTGTTCAAGGGCAAACTGGACAGAGGCTTGGGTGACATGGTTTAGTGTGAGGTGTCCCTGCCCATGGCAGGGGGGTTGGAACTAGATGATCTTAAGGTCCTTTCCAACCCTAACTATTCTATGATTCTATGTACTGTAATATTGCACAAATATATGTAGATATTTAATTTATAAAGATGTGTTACATGATAAAAGGACAAGACAATTACCTACCCAACCCCATTTACATAGGTGTTAATAATACTGTACACAGCATTAAGTTAACAAGATATCTAGGGAAAAGCACATGTTCTACTTGCATCAGTCTTACTAATGTTGTGAGAAAGAATTAATAAGTCATCTTTTCATGTTAACTTTGTCATTATCTTATTTTGCATAATCCAAGTTGGAAAGCTTCAATGAGGATTAGTGTCAAATAATTTTAACTAAGTTTAAGAGAAGGAAGGTGAACACCCTGGAATTTCCACCATGTCACCATCCTCATTTCTGATGTGCCCTTATGCATTGCTCAGGCAAATATGACGGAAGCATAGATAAAGTTCCACAAGGCTGCAATCTTAACTATTTACTATGGAAAAAACATTTTCCTTCAAACAGGCTATTTTTATTTTGCATTCTTGATACTCTGTGTTAAATGTCACCACAGTCAAATCAATTAAAAAGGACTCTACCACATTTAGGGTGACAATCACTACCCAAACATACGTTGAACTGAAGTCTGCCCAGTTATTGGTAGTTGTAGTACACTCTGTAGAAGCAGGAGTTCCTATTGATGTAGTGGTTTCATGCACAGAAACTTTAGGTGCAGCAGTTGCATCAACTGCTGGCTTTACAGAAGCTGGAACTTCATTTTCAGGTATTTTCTCTGCATAGTTTGCAGGGAACCATCCAGTTTTCCCCTTCAGTTCTCCACCAAGCCACCCTGGCTCTCCAGTCTGGCTTTCATCCACCTGTAGATGCATTAAGTTAGAAAGTTAAGAAACATCACACACAAATGGAATTTTTCCTTTAAGCAATCCATTTCCTCCACAGCAATTACCTTTCTCTAGTTACAGAGACATGACACCTTCGTTACAAATGCAAGTTCCACCTAGGTAGAATTTTGTTGTTGTTATTTAAATTACCTTTGGAGAATTATGTTGACAGCTTATCTTAATAGATAAGGTATCTTAATAGATATTGACAGGTATCTTAATAAATAAGGGAACATTTTGCAATGCAATACTGCTTTGCAATTCATTTATTTACTTTTTTAATTTTTATTTTTCTTTTTTTTCCCCAAGCTAAAAATCGAAAGGATTTCCTGCTGATGAGGTAAAATGAGTTTTATTTCAGTTCTGATGCATAAGCCGAGCATGGGTTTTTAAACAGTTGCCTGAAAGTCTGTCACAGTACAGCAAACTTAGGAGAACTAAGTTCTAGAAAAATCCCTGAAATACTGGTATTTCTGGTTTAACTAACACAAAACATAGTTTTTAACAAGTTCTCCTGGATTCTCTCTTGCAGAAAATACAATGAAAACCACAGCATACTAAAAACAACATCCATTGAACAATTCAAAACAAAGCCACAGATTTGCTAATGTATTTATACAAAACAATTCCATGGTTAAGTTTTCATATGTAAATGTGGAGGACTTTGTTCTTTCCTCTCACTCCTACATCTTTGCCAAGCCACAAAGGACACAATGAAATGGGGCTAGTTTTGCAGCTGTATTTTAATTCCTACTTATTATTATATTAATGTTAAACTACAATGTTGTAAACTTCATGTTTTCCTGTTTTCTTAAACATTTAATATATTTTTCCTCCATGCTCTACTGTCAGCCTATTTATTGTCTTAGTCTGTTATTTCACCAGAAGTGATCAGTTTAAATACTGTGAGCTGCAGCTAACCATATTCAGCAATAATTGCAGAAGAAAAGTAATTCACCATTGCTATCCTATCCCTGCTGAATTGACAGGGTGGCTAAATATCTTCAAGGCAAGGTCAGCTGCAGAAACTTTTTAGAAGAAAAAAAGACAATAATTGTATTCAGTAATAATTTTGGTAAATTAAGTGTTCTAGCTATCTAACCTTATTGATAGGTCAAAAGAATTTCAGTTTTCAAGCAAACCCATACATGTGAATAGGGTTTGCACCTCTGACATGTAAATAACACCTACTTTGTACAGTAACCTGCTGTACTGCAGATTCCCCAACAGTAATCAAGTCAGCTGTAGAACCAGGCCAGTAATGAAGTCAGATGACCCACCCTACAAAATGGCTGATTTTGGGCAAGAATTTCTCTCATCAGTTTAGGTGACTAGCAATTGGTATTTCAAAATACATGGATTTCAAACTACAAAGTAACTCAAGAGTTGGCAGTAGCAGATAACACAGCAGTCAGAGATGCTTAAATTGTATTTCTCAATCATCTGAAACTACTTCCTAAAAATCCATTATCAGTGTGAGGATCTGCTGATAACAGAATGCTTCATGAGCTCAGGAATAACAAATGGTATATTTTTCAGTCAAAGCAGTTTTCAGTATAGTACATTATAAGAAAATAGCATATAGAAGCGGCTCAAGCCAGATACTTCTACAGTTGGAAACACACCTACAAATTCACTCTACCAATTTTAATAAAATATAACCTCATCAGCTGCTTATTTAGAGAAGAAAAAAAAAGTAGTGGCAAAAAAATTATTTTGTGGCAATGATGCACATTAGTCACTCTAGACCAAAGGTGGGACCATTCTTTTGCCAAGACATGACTGAAATTGAATCAGAAAATCCTCTGCCTCTGATTGTCCCTGGACTACTCATTTGAGCTGCTGACAGATTGCTTTGACTTCAGCCAGCTGTTGTCTCTTTGCCTCCTGTAGTAATTTGTATCCCACACCCCTCTTCTGATGCTAAACAATACATTATTTCTGCTTTTTGTTGGGTCCATCTTCTGTCTCAATCCTTTTTAACTCAAAGCAAACCCAGAAATAAATGGGCTACATGCATGACTGGTTCAGTGTGGCTTTACTGCAGTGCAGAGCAAAATTTCCACTGCAGCACTGCATAGGATTGTTAAAGCAGCAGTACGAGTGATGAAAGGTCACAGCAGAGGGTGAATCTTGTGAGAGAGGGAGAAACGGATTAACAGCACCTGATGACAAACTGAACAATGTAAACAGTAGTAATAGTCACATAGTTTCTACTGCCATTTAATTGGTGGTAACTTTTTGCAGGCAGCAACTAGAATCACTAATGTACAATAAAACTAGGACTGAAAAGGCAAAAATCTGCTATTGTGGTGCTTGAAATTAGTTTTTGAAACAGCTGTTTCAGATAGAAATGGTTTGTACAACCAGAGAAAAAAAAATCTACAACCAATTTAATGTCTCTTTAGAAGACAGTTTCAAGTTCAAATAATTCATAAAACAGCCTATTAGAATACTCAAATTTATGCTTATTTGATCCAATTAAGTTTTCTATGTATACTCATAAAAAAGGCACTTTGAAGGATCATTTTAGCTGTATAAAAACTCTGGTTTCTCAGTCATCCATCTAAACTACAATTTGCATCTGTTTCTGTAGTACAGTACAGGAACACTGAAGAAATACCTTTGCACCTTTTTAGAATTCATTTGTTCTAATTTCCTAATATGTTTACACCCACTGTCCCCAAGCCCCTGTGACAAACCATTCCAATTTATTTGGGATAGGCCAGCTTGGATAGGCTTTGAACAGCCTGATCTAGCGGAAGGTGTCCCTGCCTATGGCAGGGGGGTAGAACTACACCCTTCCAACTCAAATCATACTTCAATTTCATGATTTTCAAAAATATTGGTTTAACCTCAAAACATAACTAATATAGTGAATTATAGCATATAGTTTTTTATTTATTCAAGCATACTTCGAGCCACAGCTTACAACCACATAGTTTCAACAACTGAAAACAAGTGACAGCAATAACAGCAACACAACTCTTAGTAGAAAAAGCAATAGGTCCTCTGTCAACAGAAGGGCTGGCTTTGCAGTGGCCTACTCACTTTGAGCTATCTCATGTATCACCAGCAGTACACGCACACTGTAAGAGAAGCCCTGGTTTACGGTAGATATTCACTCTAGCTACAAAGCCAAACTCAGATACTCTCACAAAAAGTATTCAATCAAAGTTAAATTGATTACCATCTTCTGTTCTGTTCAACTATCTATCCATTAAATGTCCAATTTAATTGTATTCCCCTTTCAGGCTTTTGATCTAGATATTTTGAGACTAGTGGAACTTCTGTTAAAATGTTGAATATAAGATTCAGCATATGGCCTCTGGCCTGTAGAGCTAACACAACAAAGCTGTCTGCATGTCTAAAACAAAGAGCTTTCATTCTAACTCTCACAATCAGTAATTAACACAACTGATGAATTTTGAATTTGATTTAGACTTTCCATGGAAGCTTCTTATGAACTTCCTGTTTAACTTACATTCTTCTGCTACCAGAGCCACTACAGTTCAGTAATTTGATAATTCAGCTATATTCCACTGAATTATGCTTAATTTATTTAAAGAAGGTATATTATATAAAACATTATCAGAAACAAAAGAATCCAGTCATTTCCTTCAAACTGGAGCCTAACAGCATCAAATGCCAGCAGGACTTTGTAAGAGAGCTATCTAAAAGAAATTCCATACATTGTGTATATATATATTCATACACATACTAGAAACAAAAGGCCTGGCTTTTTTGGCTCAGAATACTTGTTCCCAGACAAAAGCTGGGTTAAATTATAATTAGGATAATAAATCAATCTAGTTTACAGTGAGAGAAATTTAAAGTACATAGAAAGCAAGAAGCAGAGAAAGCAGAAATCCAAGCTGAGAAAATACAAGAATCCTGTAATTAAAAAGCAGAAGAATTAAATTAAAAAAAAAAAAACAAAAAAAAAACCAGAGTCCACACCCCACACCTTCTCTAAACAGTTACACAGGACACATCACTACTATAGATAATTAACACGTGTACTGGAAAGTCAGGCAGAAGAAAGCCCTCATCAAATTTGCAAATACTTTTCCTTTCAGCATAAGCCCTCATCTCCCTCATTTCCACCAAGACAGGTCTCAAGACTCATACATAGTGTAAAAGTGCATTACACTTGCAAAAACTATTTACAAGCTATACATCTATTAAAGCCACAAGTCATTCTGACATAATGAATTCTGCAGTCCTAGTTACACCCAGGATTTAGGACTGGTTCCCATATGCATGGTCAAGAGATTTTTGGCTTCAGCTGGACTCTCTGCTCATGGCAATTACAGTTTGGATATTATCTTTTGTACAGCTATATGATTACAGGACATGATCACACAACCTTGCACATACAAAGCCATTTATAAGTATTACAATGGTAAAGTGCTAAATTTGCTTATGTTAGAACACAGTTATCCTAAGCAATGCTTATTTTGTTGCATACAGTAAACTCCTAAATGTGTATGTCAGCTTAACTACAGAGTTGCATTTATGCCATAGATTAGACACACTTTAACATGTAAGCTTGTAAATGATTATTTTCCAAAAAATGTAATCAACTCAAACCTTTCAGCACTACAGGACATGACAAACACTTAAGGACAGGGAATAACCTAGGAGTCCAAATGCTCATTATCAAAAGTAAGTTCTGGCCCACTGCACTCAAATTACTTTTGACAATGTGAGCTAATTTGTTAATTGTACCCTAGGTGAATTCAAAAACAAGTAAACTACATGGCAACAAAAATCTGTGTTTATGAAAATGAATAAATTGCATAGACTTCCTAACAGTCATTTAGCACACTTACCCATTCCCTTTTAACCTCCATCAGGAAAGCAATGATTAAAGCAAGGCAGAATTATAACACATTTCACAAAAGTGTCTTATATTAACTTTTCTAAGAGTAGCCCACTTAAGCAATAACTACAGAGCAGGAGATAAATCCCACAAGAATCAGCCATCAGGTTTAATTATTGTCAAAAATAAGGTAAATGAAGAAAACAGAGTAGTTACCCTAGTTCTGCAGAGTAAGCTAAAATAAAGTCCAAAAATAACAAACAAAAGGATTCAGATTACCTTAGATTCTCTAAAATGTGTGAAATGCTCCTTAAAAATCATATATTTTTGGCAAAATATGTTATTTCCCTGCAAGTCTACTTAATACTAGTGATTGCTCTTCCTCAAGTTAAGAACCGGAATACTTATATGCCTAGGCTACAGTCTGTTTCCCAAGATAGCAAGACAACACAACATTTTTTAATAGCCTAATGAGACCCATGTACCTGCACCCTCTCTCATTTAACAGCTGACTGACCAATACTATTACTTGATGAAAAACAACAACCAACACATTGCATTGTTATTTAGAATGAATGGCATTGGGTCTCTTCCAGTAGTGTCACTAATCCAGGATTTGCCTTTTTATTTTCTAAAGCAGATTCTAACATCATAAACCCAACAATTACAATAAAAAGGCTGAGATGAAGGCTCATTTCCCCCAAATACACACATTCAAAAAAAAAAAAAAGTTACCATTAAAACTTATGAGAGTCTACAAAGTGTATTTTCTCCCAAGTCCATTTTTTCTGAACTGTAACAAAACACCATAGCTCCTAACATCTATTCTGTTGGGTAGACACTATAATGAAAATAATTTCCCACTGACAATCATATTATCAGTGAATAAGATATCATTTAATAGTTAAACTAGGAATTTTCATTATGCATAGATATATGTATGCTAAGATCATACTCTTACTTCATTAATATTAATATATACATTCAGTAACTGCAGTCATTAACACCAGAACGGCTGGTCATATCCCTGTGTCTCAACAGCTACTTATAAAAAGGAAAGGAAATTATTTTGTATCAACACATCTGCAAGCAAATGTTTAGGTTTTGAAGTTTCCATTTTTAGAAATGTGATTTATTGTATATGCTCTTTAAAATAAATTTAAAGGCATCTCATAAAAGTTAAGTAGACAAAAAAAAAAGAGTAAATTTTCATACAAACAATTCCAAGCTACAATTATAACAGATCATTACATAAAATGTTGTCACCAAGAGTTGTACAAAAATTTCCAGTATTGCTGAAGAAATAACACTACCATATAAAGACTATGTTAACACTTAGGTGACCATTAAGAAGTGTAGCTAGTTAGTGGTTTTGCATAACTGTTGCACACAGTATATTACACTGGACATCACATTCTCTTAATAAAGGGAATTTTCCAAATTAGAAATTTTACACTGTTCTTGTCCTATTCTTATAAAAAGGTAGATTTCTTGTTAGAAACATACTTTGTCAAAGCCAGTTATTGATTTCCACACACAATAGCCACTTTTTCAATAGAAAATAACAGTAACTTTGTTTCTTAGGTACCTTGGAAGACAAGAAACCTCTGACTGAGTAGCTTCTGTATAGGAGCATTTTAAGCCCATTGACAGACACACACAGCTCAGCATGCTGAAACTGATACAATATACTCATAGATTGTTTAAACTTTACACTTACAATGAACTGTAAGAAGCTATCCATTATTATAGTAGGGTTACTTGTCATATCACATGATTTCAGTATTCACTGAAATATTTTTCTCAACTCTGTAAAAAATCTTGCCATAGATGTCATTTCAATCACACAAGCACAAAAGCTTAAGCAATTGTATCAAGTAATATCACATATCACAAAAATCCCTTCTTACCATGACTATGTCGCCAGGCTGAATACTGATTTCATCGTGGCTTCTTGATTCAAAAGGATACAGTGCTCTATAATACACTATTTTTACATCCTCCTGAGCAGAAATGGTTAGAGGAGCTTTTTCTGAGCAAAGGAAAAAAGTGCACAGACACAAAAAAAAAATTTGAAAAATAAGGTGAAAATAGAGACAAATTAACAAACTTTGTCTGTAGGAAGTACGTTATCCCTCTTTTACACAAGGGGAAACATGGAAATTAATTCTTTAAAATACAACCTTTACTATTTTCTTTTCTAAAGATCAGGTAAAATATTGCTATATTTTATCTTTTATGATACATACAGCTATTTTCAGAGAAAGAGTGGTGTACTTCTGATGCAAAATATATAACTTCTCAAATGCTTCAGTGATTTTGTAGTTAAATCTGATCAATTCAAACAGTGATGTTCTTGCACTTATCAGTGGTAACCCAAATACTTTTAGAGGCTGCTTGTGTAGGAAGACAAAAGAGAAAATGATTGTTCAAGAGGCATGCGCAACATCATTTCTTGAATTTTTTATTCTACCTGCATTTGACCAAGGAGCCTGAACAGCTGGCTTGATTGTCTCTTGATGTGGTTGGAAAAGCTTATTCAGTTTCTCTTGCATTTCCTGTTTCCCCTTATCATCACTTTCCTTCTTCTTGGTTATTTCTTCCCTTTTTTGCTTTTCATCTTCTTGAATTTTTTTTTGCCACTGAAGTTCTTCTTCTGGTTGCACTCGATCAAGCCGCTGTTTATCTCGTTCCTGAATTCGTCTGTTGGATAATTAAGGTATTTTAAAGCAAGTCAAACAAAAGACCATAAAAGTTAGTTGTCCTTTCGTGTGATCTATAGAATAAAGTGTACTCTTTATGGCTTTTGCATACCCTGTAAGAGCTGTTAATTTTATTTTGGTGAGTTATCAACCACTCCACATCATCTTCTTACACAATGACTCCTATAGGGCAAAGGAGAAATATTCAGAAAGATTTGCTATGACTCCATATGTATTCATAGAGAAAAACCCGTGACTCTCAGACAAGTGAAAGAACACAATTTCACATAACCAGCTACTAAGTGCAGGCCTCTATTACCTTGGGTTGCTTTGTCTTTGCATTAAAAAGAACTACCTTTAATAGAATTTTTTAATTTGTGTATGAATTCTGTACCTTTACAATACCATTCCACAGAACTCTAAAAGAGGTACAAAGCAACCTGAGCATACAGAAATTATAAACTAGTTACACTTTGGAGCTAAATGTAAGATGGGGAAAAAACATTCAATGTTATTTTTTCTTGCTGGTTTTTAGCAATCTGTAAATGCTAAACTTTACGTTTTTTATTGAGGCTGTGATCTCTTCTCCTCTATAGTGACATGAAAGCTGTGTTTTTCTAATTGTATGAAACTTTACACAGGTATCTTAGAACACTCTTCATCAGCTCACAATGTTCTGAAAATTATAAGCTTGATAACAATTTAGTATCTTACACATTCAGTCCCCATTTCAGCTTGGGGACTGAACAATATTAGTGTATTCTCTTTTCATCATTTTCCATGGGATTCATAAACCCTATGCAGTTTTCTTAAGTGATGAACCATATGGAGAAAGGAGGAAGCAGGGGAAGAGGGGAGTAGAAACTTCTCTTGGCTGAAGAAATGAAACTCTTTGGCATCCAAGAACCCAGACATATGCCCTTCAGTTCCATGTAGCTCTAAGGCTGCTTTCGAAAACCTCTTCCTGAGCTGTCTAATTCAAGCAATCTGAGAATATCAGCATTGCAAGTTACCATTTTCAATTGCCCCACAACTCCTTTTATTTAAGCTTGTAGATACCACCTATAGCTATTGCCAGACATTTTCAAGATTAACGGTTACGATAAAGTTTTCCCTGAAATCCAACAGGCAGCAAATTATACGATTCAATTTTAATCTGTTCAGTACTGACTTCAGCTCTAAAACGTAAAAGAAGTAGGAATATAAAATAAGCTGGTTCTGCTTATTTTCTCAAAGCTGCAAAGTTCCCTAGGTAAGACTCAAAACAGCAAAATCAGAAAAAAAACCAAACCAAACCAACCAAACAACAAAAAACGAACAAACAAAAACAACCAACCAAACGAAACCCAATCAACCAGCCAGTTATCAGAAAACGTGTCCATCTGGATCCTTCTGTTGATGGGCAAGGAGTAAAAATATCTGCAAGCATCACACAGCACTCTTGCAGAACTATTCAAGTACACATTCCCAGCTGTGAAAGCTAACAAGTCCTTCCCCTCCAACAGAGGACAAAATAACAGACAAAAAGAATAAATATTCTCTGCTAGAAACAATTTGCACCAGTAAAGATAACTCTAAAAGGCTGTAGCAGATGACCTATTTCACTTCCATACCTCCTTCCTATTCACAGAATCAGTGACAAAGGCATGAAAACAAGCTGGTCGTTACAGACTTGGCCTGCTACACAGAACATCACAAATGAAGAATAACATGAATTCCTGGCCAGAAACTGTGTGGAAAAAAATAAAATAAAATCTTTAAGGTGAAAAATCCACTTTCCAAACAGTAGGTTGGCACCAGAATGCAAAAATCTCATCTCTATCAATGTAAGGTTTGACTTAAGAAGAATAATTTCTGAAAGGTATCAAGGTACCTGTTGAAGTAACTGCTTAAGATGACAGCTAACCTACAAGCTCCAAAAAAATCTTTGTTTCTCAATGAAATTGCCTATACTATTTTAATATGCCACATTAGTATGTCACAAATAGAACCTAAGACACCAGTACGAAGGAGATCACTTCTTCCCCTATGAAACACTGCCATGCTTTTCTGCCTTCAATATAAAGTCGTTTTATAAGTTAATAAATTCACTTTTCTGACAACCTCTTATTTTAATTGCTCAATTTGTCCTTCATATGTTCATTTGCAAAGTATTCAGTGCCGATTACTCAATAGCTTCGTTGCAACACTGAAGCTGCACCACACAGGCATACAGAGCTTAGCTTCCTTTTGACTTGAGTGGCGTCTTACCTAGTGAGTTTATTCAGATGGGCTTTAAATGGGAAATTGAGTTTTTAATTATGTTTCTAGTAGAGTGATTAAGTCTTCCCATACCTATAAGCTAAGTTTGCTCTAACTGCTGGAGTGAGAAGAGCAGACAAAAAAAAAAGTACCTTGGGAGGACAGTGGATGTGTGTAATTTCTTTTTTCCTTCCATAGCTGGTGCAGAATTTTTTTCTTTGATTGTTATGGAAGCTAATACTATAAGTTAAAGACAGGGAAGGGAATAGGAAGAGACATAGAAGCTAAAGAAACACAAGCCTAGGTGTGAGTGCCATAGCTCGGGGTTAAGAATAGAAAACCTGACATTCTGTTCTTTTCCTTACTTCAAGAAACCTTGTGTGAATTAGTGTGGAATACGACTTCTAATCTGGGATTTACATATACTTGCTTTCACTCTATTAGTTTCCTTTTTTCTCCCAACAACTGCATTATACCGCTCAGGCAGTTCTTATCCCAAATACTCATTTTAGTTCTGAACCATGTATTACTCCCACAATCATACAAGTCTACATGGAATTAGCCTTAAAACAATTAAGACTAATTACCTAGAAGAGGTCTTCACAAAGACCTCTACCATCCCCAAATATGTATGTCTGTACCTTTATTTGCTCAATTATGTGTATAATTACCAAAAAATTGCTAAGACAGTTCTCAGTATAAAGTGATTGTGGTTATCATCAAGCCAAAGGTTAAAGTGTGCATAATTATGATCTTAGATTATTCTTTCTTTCTTTGCTTTCACTAGAGCTATTAAAAGGCCATAATCATTATGAGGCAATTAGCAGGTTACGAGTATTAACCATTTACCTTATTCATCTTGGTGTCTAGTGGAAATCACTAAGACTGGCAGACTGATAATTATCACCAATTACAATTACTTAGAAGCTTGAATATTTGGACAACATGAAGTTTTGCATTACCAATAATGTCTAATAAAGCTCAACTAGCATGAAAAAAGTAGAGATTAAGTTTTCCATGACAGAATTACTTCCTTTTTGAGATTTGATTTTTTAATTTTTTTTTTTTCTGGAAAGAAACGGAGTATTTTATTCAGTATTCTGAAAGAGAATATTTCTTGGTTTTCTATACTTCCAGTATCTCAGCAGCCTTTGTGTTTTCAAGGAAAGTTCCATCATAATTACCATATATTTTGTGTAATTATTTCTTCATGATAGAAAGCTGCTTTTTTAGAAAGTTTGCTATTTCTGAAATAGATTTTTAAGATTTTTAAAGACATCAGTTTTATGGAAATATTTAAGAACTAACTAAAGTTAACTGCTTTCTGTGTATAAGATTTCTGTTTGAAGATACAGTTTTCACCAAGAACTCGTTTTGGCTTTGCCTGAAACGTGAAAATTAACTTGACTCACCATGCAGTAACACAGGCTATCAATTTACTTAAGGTCACACTCCATGTAATGCTATAACCAATAATTTAAGACCTCTTGTTCCCAGGCCTTTCTTTTCATCTCCTGACCAACATCTGCCTATATTAAGGCTATAAAAACCCCACAATTGCTAAAAATTAAACAGCTACTGATAAATGTCAGAATCAAATTGTATAAAACAAATTTCCCAACTTTATAGCAGAAAAACATTAGCTCTGTGTTTTATGTCAGTAAAGTTAGGCTGTTTAAGAACCTTTCTAGGTATAGAAGTACACTACGTGTTTAAGTAACACTGCTGAAACCTGTATGCATCACCGACAGCCACAGACAGATGCAGAAGCTCAATCCAACAGCACGCTTCTCATTCGAGGATTAATCAAGAGATTCTCTGAGATTTAAAAAGGATCATCTGCACTGAAATGAAACTTGGCCTAGGCCTTGGGTACTCTTGCCTTTTAGTGATATATTAGTTGAGATCAGATTATACTCCTTGGAATAGAGTTTGTTTGCAAAATGCTTTGCACTTTAATATATGGCTTAAATTAGAGCAGTTACCTTTGAGCTTCTTTTTGCTTTTCCAGTTCCGTTTTCCTTTCTTGTTCCTTCTGTTTCAGCCTCTCAGCTTCCAAGTTCTTTTGCTTTTGTAGCTGCTGTTTGTTATGTATTTCTCTCAGCTCCTAGAGAAGTAAAATATATGTAAACACATACTATGTGAATCATAACTAATGGCCCCATATATTTGTGAAGTAGCAAAACTTGCAAATAGTTATATATCTCTATTCAAATTTATGAGTATTGCCAAATGCAATGGCAGACATTTAAGGTAGATTCAAAGGACGATAAACCACTTACTGTTTTCCTATATTATCCTTTAATGTCTCAGATTACATGGATTAATAAACAAGAAAACCTTTTTAAAACGGGACCCTAAAAAGTTAACAAAAGTTTCATGAAGCTTTATCTGAAAAATCACTTACGATTTAAGTTGTTTGCTGGTTTGTTCAATTTATTTATTACATTCCATACAAAAAAGTGACTTCTGAGCTGCTCATAACAGCAACTGTTTCAGTTGATTTTGATTTTCAGTGTTTTATTTTGAAATTAATTATGATTTACTGAAGAAATTTCATGATTGTTTTACACAATACATATACAATATTGTTTTATATATTTGCCAGGGGAGGTTTAGGTTGGATAGAGCCTTGGGCAAGAACTTATAGTGTGAGGTGTCCCTGTTTTTCTGGGGGGTTGGAACTAGGTGATCTTAAGGTCCTTTCTGATACCATTCTATGATATTATGACATTAGGAAAAAATTCTCAAGCAGAAGGGTGCTCAGGTATTGGAACAAGCTTCCCAGGGAAGTGGTAGAGTCACAGTCCCTGGAAGCATTAAAAAACCACGTAAGCAAAGCCCTTATTGACATGATTTCATGGTGGATTTGGCAGTGCTGGGGCTATGGTTGGATTTAGTGATCTTCAAGGTCTTTTCCAACCTAGCTGATTCTATGGTTCTACACCTAGAAGACTGAATTCCTTAAGCAACCTCTTTGGGATGAATCATTGCACAGAGAATATTCATCCATATACAAATCAGTTTTCCTCTAATTAACTTGAAAGATGTTGTCTGAAACATTTAGAATATAACTAATAATAAAACCATCATATTTTCCTCAATATTTGTTTTCTGCATTAACACCTATTAACACAAATAGAAGTTTTATCTGGAATCATCTTGCATACCTAGAATTTTGTGCCTGAACTCCTCAGTAATACCAGGGGAAAAAAGGACAATTTTACCTACAACAACTGAATTTTTCCACTGAAAATAAAATTTTACTTTGAAAAATTGGTATGTTTTAATAAAAATATAGTACAGAAAAAATATGTAGAAAAAATCTGCAGGAGGAAATTCTTTCTAATTTATCCTAATAGTGTCCACTTTTATTTAAATATGTTATGACTTACATCATGCAGGTTTGTTTCATTTTTGTATCCATAAAAAGGTTGAAAAGGTCAACTTTGACAGGTTTTTTTGATAACTAATTCTGTATAGTTTTTCAGAAATTTACGATCTAAAAATTAGCCAACTGAAGACTATGCTCATGCACTGACAGCAATGTAGAGTTTTGTAAGAAAAAATAAATTATAATTAAAAAAAACCCAAACCTGAATATCAGTGATTCAAAGGGCCAAAATTAGGAAAGTTTCAGTAAGTTAATTTCACAACATTAACAGTAACTTCTTAGCTATAATGTCACAAAAGTTGAAAGTTAATATCTATTTATTTACAAACTGCGCTTGTGCTGTGTCTGTAAAGTTTTAGTTAGTTAAAATAATACATGCATTAGTGCTGAAAACTGCACATTGTTGTGTGCCTCAAATTTTAAGACATCAGAAGAATTAAGTCATGAAGAGCAGCAGCACATGATCCTTGCAAGTTATTAAAAAAATTCTGGATGTAAGGACAAAAGGTGAAAAAAACCAGGCTGAAGTTGAACCTCATGTCCTGGATCTTAGTCTCATTTTATTTATGATCCTCAACTTTAAGCTTAGTGAAAACTGAATTCAAAATCATTAATGAGATAATCAGTTCTAATGCAAGTTTTAATTAAGACTCTGCTAAGGCCATGAAACTCACTGAAACACACACGTAACTTGGGCCATACCATATTTTATGAGCATCAGGGATTATTTGCATCCCTGATGAACACCTTGGCTCCCAAGTAATTTGACTTTCCTCTGAAGCACTTGGAAGCAGGGTATGTGGCAGACAAGATATCTCTGTTTCCCATATGGCTTCTTGCTCAGGGTGTAGGATAAGATGAAATCTTTCCCTCATTAGGTTTTCAGGAGCTGCTTTTTAATTGCTTTGTTTGCCTTCTACTGCCATGTGGGGCATTATTCCATTCTCGGAAATTTCCTGTTGCGTGAAGCTTCACTGTTAGTGATGCCATGAATTTCTATCATCTGTTTCTTCAGTACTACTAAAGGATGTGGAAGAGAAATGTTGTGGATGCTCTTAGAATAGATGCTTACTTGCATGGTTGTCTGTGATTTCAGGAAACAGAACTCAATCCTCATGATCCCTTGCTGTTCTCATCCTTAAATACTCTCAAAGTATTCTGTGTATTAAAATTGAGTAGCCTGGAATTTAGACATATTCTGGCCTTTAAAAGTAAACAACTAAGGTTAGGATTGCATTCCACCCTGAAATATTGTCCTATGTTACTTTTCGTGCTGGAAGAATGATAATTTTTCTTTAAATCCTCTTTTATTGTGATATCCGTACTGCTGTTTGGCTTACCTAAACGGTTCTTGAATTGGAATAGTATTGTTTTGATATCCTTGTGTTTTGAAAGCTGATTTGTTTTCCTCTTTCTCTTGAGGTTTATCCATCAATACTTTTAGTCTACTAAATGCCACATTTTTTGGATTATATAATTTGTAAACTTAATTTCCACAATGCCTGTGTATGTTATAAATTATGAGCATCATTATTTTCCATAGTCACATTAACACTTAGAAGATAGTTAGGGTCTTGAATGGATATTACAGAATGTAAAATAAACTACTCTTGGATAAGAGTAGTTCACCAGAATTATTCAGGTAGGATATTGCCTTCTGGGAAAATTTTTAAACCCTAAATGACCATGGTTATAAACATTCATGCATAGCGTCATTTGGACTAAAGAAAAGGGCTACTAAAAAGGAAATACATTAGCAATATTGAACGTAATGAGTTTTTAGTAGCTGGCCCATAATGAACAATAAGAAAATAAAAGGATCAGGAGATTGCAGTGAATACACAGCTGGCCAACTACACCTGGAGCTGGAGGTGGTCTCAGAGCTAACTATGAATTTCTGAAGTGCTAACTAAAGCAAACAGTAATTTCAATAACTGTATGTTATTAATTCAGCATCTTTAATGATGTTAGACTTGTAATATGTCAAGGTACAAAATATTTGGCCCTTGTTTCAAATTAAATTCTCTGGAGAATGACAGTCCCCATCTTCTCTCCATGATTACCTGAACCCTTATTTGTATCAAAAATATGTACAAGTGCAAAAGACAAATTATACAACCATAAGATCATCATCAGCTAAGTGATTTACAAGCATTCATGGGAAAGGACATAGATTAGAAAATAGCGCAGGTGAAAGCCTGGCTTTTGTAGACTGCAGAAATCCATAAAAGTCTCTACAAAGCTCTTGAAGCTCAAAATACTACTTCAGAGAAGAATCAAGTACCTTGACTGGTACTCACGATTTTTAACAAGCTATGTTTTCTGGATAAAAAGACTTCTGTACAAAGCACAGGTTTCTGACTCCTACATTTAGTTCAGCTTTAGCACAGGCTTTCATTTAGAAATCCTTTGTTGTTCCACTTGCTCTAGCTTTCCTTCGCAATCATGTTCCCTCCTTTCACCTAACTGTGTATGCCAACAAGTTCAAGAGTCCTGACCGATAAAAACTCTTCTTGCTGCTGAACAGAGAAGTCTGGGATAGCAACACATTTCTAATGAGGCAGCACTGAAGATAACCTGTTGCAACTTGCAAAAGCTTTAAGCTTTTTACACAACAGTGCTTTCAGGTTTATTGTTTCTTTCCTTTTGCATTTTTATCCCAAACTCTGGTGTTTGAGCAGTTAAACAGAAATAACCACTTAAAGAACATGAAGGCTATCACAGTTTAAACAAAAAAAAACCCCTATAAATGTCAAAAGTTTTAAGTGGGACAACCCATATGCATGTATTTGAGCTTAGTTTACTTTTTAACAAGACATTTTTAAACTAGAAAGAATGATTCAGTTCATCTTTATACACAGAATCAGGAGGAATCTACGGCTAATTCAGAATACTGGTATTTTCCCTCCTTCAGAAAAACTCCCTGAATTTGCAAATACATAAAAACAAGTTACAATTTGCAAGACATCTGTGAACTAACATTATTAACTTCCACTAGACGTCCAACAAATCTAGCCCAATCTTTTTATTTTAATTGTAGTATAGACATGTATGTTTATGTCACCACTAACCCAACGATATACGCTACTTTTACTGCCAAACAGAAAACTGGGAAAGGTGTACCTATGAGCCATGCTGCCTGAAGCATGGAGTTTCTCCAACTGAGTACATGCAGTAGGATCATTAACTGCTGCATGACAGCAGTTAGATGCTCCTGCCAACTCTGGTCCAAATAAGGAAATTATTTTGTTTGCTTATTTCATCATTTTCCCCTATATGCTCAGCTGAATTTGGATTTCAAGGGACATTTTAATAAATTACTCAAGTTTTCCATGGACATTTTAACACATTACTCCCTCCAAGCTAAGAAATGTGCTAGTTCAATATTTTGTAAAGAGATTTTTCTGTGACATATCTGTAACAGTTAAGAAAATCTAACCTGTTATACTAATAGCACTGGGTAGAATATTTTTGGAGAGAAAAAATACAGTATATATAATTTTTTGCATTAGCAAGGAGGAAATAAAAATTTGATATTGTATCTCATGAAACAGAAAGACTTTCTGTTGTTTTGCCAAGTACCAGTGGGAGGATGGCGAGAAAGAATCAGCATTTCCCACAGTGCTATAGGACAGCAGTTGAACAAAAGTATAGTAACACTTCAACAGTTAACAGAATGAAACATTTGCCAGCTGAATATTCAGCACAGTCCTACACTCATCTTTTACAGACACAAGCAACTTCAAAGCCATACATTTACAAATCATATATTGTAACTCCAAAGACATAACAATGCTTTGCTTGTTTCTGGTGGGCAGGACAAAGCATGCCTTACCTTAATAGCAGAGAGAAACTTATCTTTCTGTTTAATTCACAAACAGACTAACAAGTAAAATTTTTGAGATGTTACAATAGCCACATTTAGGCACCCACATAATATTGAATATGAATTAATATATGAGTTTCATACAGCTGAGTAATACTCACTATATACAGACAAGTCGTATTGCTATGAAAACCTTAACATTAGAAATATAGTTGTTTAAGCTCAAATTTTGCCTTTTGACAAAAGACAATAGAATTTAGGATACTTCAGGGATTACAATATAAGGCTTCTATCAAATCCTCTCCCCTTGAGACAAACCAGAGCATTTGATCCAAGAGGAAAGAACCCTACAGTTCTGTGCTCACTGAGGCTTTTCCACAGCAATACTCTTTTACCCCCTTCCTCAGCTCCCAGAAAGCCTGCTTTCTCCTTGACTGAAACAGTTCCTTTGGTCATCCCATTGTACAGCTATGGGAGATTCGATAAAGGGAATATATTGCCATCTCTCATACCTGAAATCACAAATTACAGTACTGTGTAGGAATACTTAATATAAAAGTGTTTTCTTTTTGAAAATTCTGAACATCATGACCAAATAGGCAAATAACTTAAAATCTTGAAGTTTCAGATAAGCAAGACAAAAATAACTAACTAATACCTTGCCCAAGTTGCAATTCAAATCTAGGCTGTAAGGATTAGATAATAATTATAAACTGTTCTCTTTGGTTATGTTTTAGTGCTAGCATCTCTTAAAATACTAACTTAGTTAAACACTGCACACTCATCTGTTTATGGTAAAGTGAAGCACATAACTGGAGGAAGTTCATCACTCAGATTGAGATAGCTGTGTACTGCCTGAGTATGGCATGGAGACCTTTAGAAAGGAGTCTAAGTAGTTGACGCAGCCCAGGAGAACTGCCAGGCACTGCAGCATTGCATCTTCCATTGCCACTGACTGGAAGAAAGAAATGCTCAAATGTAAACAGGCATTCATATGCAAGACTTGTCCAGTGCACACTGACTAGACAGGGACTGACAACAACTGGAACATGACACAAAATATAAAACATTTTTAAGGACTTGATTACACTTGTTCACCACTTTTTCCAGGCACTGAGAAAAGCTTCTCAGCAAGACTAATACATTTCAGAAATACTGATTTATCAGTTTTCTTCTTCTGTGCAGTAACACTGATAAGCTTTAAATACTTGATTCTTCTATACTATATGAAATTATTATTATTATTATTATTTGGTCTCTGGAGACAAGGACCATATTAAGAATTATTATTGCTTTCTTTGACAGTGTGCAATGGCCAACTTTTGTAACAGTTAAATGTAAATTCACACTGAATATAGAAAAAATTTGTAAAGGTAAATTATAGTAGGGCTATAAATATACAAACAAGAAACCTAGTATAAAGCCTTCTATTCCACAGGTTTATTTTATAAAGCAGAGAAAATAAACAAGCGCCTAGTTACATTTTACTAGTATATACAGCAATTTTAATTCTTAGGTTTCTAGGCTAAGATTTCTAAAGACTAATGGAAAACAGACTCCTTCATCCACAATTCAGGACATAAAAAAAAATGGCCCAACTTTCAACCTTGCTACAAACTCAGTCATTTGCTCTATAATCACATACAGCACAATCACAAGACTAGTTCCTATGCTCATAAAACACATCAAATCTAATTTAAAAGAATAGTTGACCAGCTGCAGGCTAAGGTACCTGTTTCTCTGCCAGGCAAATATTAATAGTTTCCTAAAACCATGTGGTTCTACCTGGTCAACAAAGATTCTTTAAACGATCAGTTTTGAAATATTAGTAACATTTTGTACAGGAGTGGGGGGAGGAAGGAGGGGGAGTGAGCCAGCGGCTGCATGGCTCTGGGTTGCCAGCTGGGTTTAAACCACGACATCTAGAAAATTTTTAAAAAGTAACCAAATTCTATAAACATTTACAACTCTTGGGATGTTAACTTGAAAATAAAGTGATTGAAATACTTGAGTTCCAAAGGACTAATAAGGAGAAATTTAAATCAATTCTTTTGGAGAAAAAGACCCAGTGGAAAAAAATTCTGCATTTATATCCCTAGTCACTCACATATGCTATTAAGACATGAAGAAAAGATGAGGTAATTCAACACTTGTTTCAAGAATTCACTTACTGCAGAATGTAAGAGCTACAATATGGAGGCAAATGCAGTACAATCCAATGTATAGGAGTAAAAAAAAAAAAAAAAAAAGAAATTCATGGTAGTCCTGCAGAGAAGGACTTGGGGGTGTTGGTTGATGAGAAAATGAACATGAGCCGGGTTCACTGTGCACTCACAGCCCAGAAAGCCAATCGTATCCTGGGCTGCATCAAAAGGAGAGTGACCAGCAGGTCAAAGGAGGTGATCCTGCCCCTCTACTCTGCTCTCGTGAGACCTCACTTGGAGTATTGTGTGCAGTTCTGGTGTCCTCAACATCAAAAGGACATGGAACTGTTGGAACAAGTCCATAGGAGGGCCACGAGGATGATCAGGGGACTGGAGCACCTCCCATATGAAGACAGGCTGAGAAAGTTGGGGCTGTTCAGCCTGGAGAAGAGAAGGCTGCGTGGAGACCTCATAGCAGCCTTCCAGTATCTGAAGGGGGCCTACAGGGATGCTGGGAAGGGACTCTTCATTAGGGACTGTAGTGATAGGACAAGGGGTAATGGGTTGAAACTTAAACAGCAGAGGTTTAGACTGGATATAAGGAAGAAATTCTTTACTGTGAGGGTGGTGAGGTACTGGAATGGGTTGCCCAGGGAGGTAGTGAATGCTCCATCCCTGGCAGTGTTCAAGACCAGGTTGGATGAAGCCTTGGGTAATATGGTTTAGTGTGGGGTATTCCTGCCCATGGCAGGGGGGTTGGAACTAGATGATCTTGAGGTCCTTTCCAATCCTAACTATTCTATGATTCTATGATTCTATGGTATTAGCAACTTGACCCATAACCTGAAGTATATTGGGATATTAGGTAAACCTTGTGGTCTCATTAATGAAAATGATACTAGTTACAGACTTCATTTTTTCTTGTACTATCACTACATATTTCTGTATTCACTATCAAGCATAGCCTATTTCAAGAGAATGAATCAGAAACAGTTTTGCAAACTTTAAGGATACATTCACATAGGAGACAATGTAACCAATATTCGTAGTCAGCAAAGAATAAATCTCAACAACAGTGATGAAAGTTTATAATTTAATGTTGCTGTCAACTACCCTCTCAAACATTTCATCATACTAGTTTGGCATATACTGGTACTCAGGGAGCAGTAGCTTACATATTTACAATTTTGGTTGTTTTCTATTAAATTATACATTTTGACTAAGTAAAAACATGTATAACTCCCTCTCCCTGTAGGAAATAATTGTGAAATGATGTAAGGTGGTATATACCTCAAGATTATTTAGATACTTTTCTGAGGGGGAGTTTGCAAACAGAACCCCCACCATTCTGTTTCTCGCCCAGAAGCTACCTGGATTATAGAAGACAAGGCAAGCACCAGTACCTCTCCATCACCTGTCAGAGTACAAAAGCTGCACATGACACTGTCAATTATGGTGCTGCATCATAACAGCCATCCCAGCAATTGTGCATCTCTGTCAGTATACTGAAGTGCAAAGTAGTACTTTTTTATGGTGATTTGATCTATCAGTTTTAAACCTACAAGATAATTCAGAAGCAACCTTGATTCAATAAATGAGGATTTAATTTATTTAATAAAAATACATTTTAAAAACAAAAAGGTAGAAGTATCTGAGATTTATGCAAGTTCTCAGACTTTGTTTTGAGCAATATTATTACTGAAGAGACAGGTGTGTTCTACCTAGGTTTACAAACAGATTTTCCACTTCTCAAAACCCTAACAAAACCATGAGTCTCATGGATGCTTTCACTAGTTTCGTCCATAAAGTTTCATATGCAAGGCATTCTGAGAAGTGTCCCTATGAGAAAAACAGCCATTAAATCACTGCTGCACACAGCACTGTTTAAATGGTTTCTATGGCATTGGAAGTACTACAACCACCCATGCTAAGTCCACGAAAAGTATATATGCCTTTGTAGATATTTAAATCTAGTAATAAAATCATTCAGGCCAACCAAAATATATTTTGCATATCTAGTGAAACTGCCAAGGGGGAAAATAAAACTGCCTGAATTAAGCTCCACCTGCTTGGTGTCAATACTAAAATTGCCTCTCTTAAACTCACCTCTTCCAAGAAAGCAAAGAAAGCTGCAGCAAGGCAAATATACCAACATACAGCATCAAAAAGTGGTCTTCCTATAAAACACTGCTTCTACACATTACAAAATTAAGAACACAGTATCCTCAAGCCAGACAAAGCTTGCCAAAGTCTTCCCAAAGAACTGCCTACATCACTCATTTTCAGCATTTAAAATGATAACTCTAAATATTCAGATTTGAATACAGAAATCAATTTTCCCATTAAATTTTAAAATAGTTTACAATGACTCAGTGTATTCTTGGATAGATGGCAGACATTCTGATAAATCACTGTCAATGTCTTTAATTTACATCTTCAATTTTTAATTATCATTAGCTTGCTACTTGTGAAGTTGAGTTCTTCACTACTTAAAATACTGCATTTTGTTTGGTCTTGGCATGTATTTTGCTACTGTCACAGCACTAAAATTATTCACCTCTCTGCCCATACATAAACTGGTTAGTCCTTTATGATCAAACCAAATGCTGACACTAATCTTAGAATTAATACCCTTTGTTTATGTTTATCCACAAAACACTTCAAAAGGACTCCATTTAAAAGAACAATCACCCAAAAAGCATTACATGTTAACATGTGTCAAAAAAACATTAAAAAAATTGCAGGGGAACCATTCTGTTTTCTTTTAGAGTAAATTGGGCACATTTTGTCTGTGTCTCTTATGACTCTGCAGATATTCTCTTCTTCCTACCTCCTTGCTTAAGATTGTGAAAGTCATCCCTGAATTGGCATTGAAAGAGGTAGTGGTATGGTCTACAGGTTTTAATTTTTCCTGTAATTATTAGCATCTTTAATGTTAAAGCAAGCTATTTGTTGCTTAACTTCAAACACACCTTCCATTTGAAGGCATATAATGTAATCCTGGTTGAAGTAATTTCAAAATATCTACAGAAAGGTTAGTGTACCTATCATAGTGTTTTTCCTTCTAAATACTTTAGAAACATTCCCTGCAGGAAACTGGGTATTTTTCTAGTTAGTTTTCAGCAGAAACCATCAGTTGAATTAGCAGATAGGCTACTTTAACATTAGAATATTTTATGAAAAAAGAATGTTAGTCAAAGTTTATAACTAAAGACTGATTTATAACTTCTCTTTGAAGAAAAATTCCTCTGACTTCTGCAATTTCTGTCATTTTCTTATGCAGAAATAAACAAAAATCACACAGTTTTAACGAAGACTGATCAATAAAGCATGAAACCACAAACAACAGACAACTACATTCAGGAACAACTATGAGCTTACGACAGCAGATAAAAATTCTGTGCGTCAGTAGAAAAACAAGTCTCTTGAATAAAGATTTCAATTTGAAGTACTGATTCCAGCAGATTTGCTGACCTACTACAGTCTTGTACTTCTTTGATGCAAAAGACAGAAACCAGCAATTTCGTATTTGCAATCATGGATCTAGAATCAGAGCTCAAATTTATTCTTACATAGATTCTGCAGATAAAACTGATTCAAAATCTGAGTATGGATGCTAAGTAGCATTTTCTTAAAATTAATTAAAAAACCCTAATACCCAAAAAGACTCCCCAAAAGATAATTTGAGAACATTGACAAAACTGGCATTCTAAACCAGTCATTCTAGTTCAGCATTTTTTCCATAATCAAGCTGGAAAATAATTAACTGAATATTTAGAAGAAATGGTTAAAAAGTCTAGGATTACCTTCAGTTGATTATTGAAAATATCAATTTCCTGAAGTTTAGATCTGGTTTCTTTTTCTACTTCATCTAGTTGATCTCGAAGCTGTTGACGTGCTAGTTCCTTGGTTTCTAAGGCTCTTTTGATAGTAAGAAGAGAATCTCCTGGTTTTAAACATATCGTCAAATAGTATTTTCTTAGGCAGAGAATTTTAGATCATAGAAAGCAACATTTTTAAACATGCATCTTGCAACACAGAAAAACCCAAAATTACAGACTACACTGCAATGTAGCATTATGTCCTATACATACTTAGACATATATAAAAATATACTTACTGTGCAAACTGTTCTGTTGAACTTGCTTCAGCTGATCATTAAGCAATTGCTTTTCTGGAATCAACCTTCCAAGCATCTGCTGAGATTCCTGAATGGACGATAACAAGGAGAGAGAAAACGAGAAAGAAATAAAGAGGTGAGGGATGACTTTAGCCATATGACCTCTCATTTGCATTTCTTTCTGAAATCATTCTACTTTTCCCACACTAAATTATGTGTTATTGCTACCAAACACTGCCTGCGTGTTACTACCACTCAGGCACAGCTCTGTGCCAATACAAGAAACTGACTATATCAAATTGAAACATATTACTTGAGAACTTATTCTCACTGAATATGTAACTGGGCTTCTACTTACTTGAAATTCCGGGGAAAAAAGACATGGATAAATTCCAGGAAATACTAACACCAGCACATACTGTTTAATTCTCATTTTAATAAATTAATATTAACTTTTACCAAGAATAGGAATACAAATATTTACAGTTTCTTTAAGAGAAAATAAAGGCTTTCACTTTAAAGGAATATGGCCCAAAGCTATGCAAAACACATCCTATTAGATGAGAACACTTGTGTCCTAGATTTCTTGATTAGCACTCTTAAAAAAGGATTATGATCTCTCTCAATTTCAACACACTGTTCTAATACTGTACGCCTTTGGATGACAAATTCCTCCTGTGGTGCATATATGTCCTATAATCCTTGCTCTTTCTGAAGGATGAAGTGCTACTTCCTATACCTTAGAAGCCTTGAACTCTAACTTCAAGTTATCAAAACATATCATAGAAGATGAAACAGCTTATTTTATAAAAATTGCCTGTTAACATGCCATCTTTCAGACAAACTAAGGGATATATTTCAGCAGTTGCAGGTTTTTGAGGAATCAACAATTTCTCATCTGACAATTTCAATTTGTAATGAAGGACTGCAAATGACAATACAATCCTAGGAACAAATGTCACCTAATCACTTAATACCAGAGTAAGTCCCATGAGAAATTTTTAGGTTTTGTATAAGAACACAAGGATGGCCATGCTGACATGAATTCGTAGTTGTCCCAGTTCCCTCATGGCAATCTTTGACTGGGCTTCTGCAGTGTACAGCTCAAATCTTATGATTATGCAATGACTGCAGACTGTGATCTCTTTGTGTTCCAGAAAACATACTTAGCACAGCAGATTCAAGGACTTTATAAATTCACAAAGTATCAAAATTAAGATAAAATATGCATTTCACTATTAGGAGTTATGTGGGTCCCTCACTGTTCAGCTGCACCATGTATAGCATCAGCAGATCTCTTTCAGCCCTTCAAGGGTATCATGAAGGCCAGATACTCCTATCATGAGACTATTACTACCTACCTAGAAGCAAATGAGACACATCAATATATAATGCAGCATTTTCCAAATCATATGCCTGAGGGGACATGGCTCCTTCCCAGCAACCACTGTTATGATGTTCTTAAACTACATGCAAAACACGGCCCTTTGTGTTTACACTACCCCTTCCAGTACACCCTCTCACTCAAATGTCTTCATTCCCCATACCATGGTTCAGCACAAAATTTTCAAACAGTATTATCAAATTAGGATAGCACAAAGGCATCATGGAAATTAAGTTTACAAGTTATATAATCCAAAAAATGTGGCCTTTAGTAGACTAAAAGTATTGATGGATAAACCTCAAGAGAAAGAGGAAAACAAATCAGCTTTCAAAACACAAGGATATCAAAACAATACTATTCCAATTCAAGAACCGTTTAGATAAGCCAAACAGCAGTACGGATATCACAATAAAAGAGGATTTAAAGAAAAATTATCATTCTTCCAGCACGAAAAGTAACATAGGACAATATTTCAGGGTGGAATGCAATCCTAACCTTAGTTGTTTACTTTTAAAGGCCAGAATATGTCTAAATTCCAGGCTACTCAATTTTAATACACAGAATACTTTGAGAGTATTTAAGGATGAGAACAGCAAGGGATCATGAGGATTGAATTCTGTTTCCTGAAATCACAGACAACCATGCAAGTAAGCATCTATTCTAAGAGCATCCACAACATTTCTCTTCCACATCCTTTAGTAGTACTGAAGAAACAGATGATAGAAATTCATGGCATCACTAACAGTGAAGCTTCACGCAACAGGAAATTTCCGAGAATGGAATAATGCCCCACATGGCAGTAGAAGGCAAACAAAGCAATTAAAAAGCAGCTCCTGAAAACCTAATGAGGGAAAGTTTTCATCTTATCCTATACCCTGAGCAAGAAGCCATATGGGAAACAGAGATATCTTAAGTGTCTGCCACATACCCTGCTTCCAAGTGCTTCAGAGGAAAGTCAAATTACTTGGGAGCCAAGGTGCTCATCGGAGAGGCAGATAATCCCTGCAGGTAACTAGCAGAAGCTCTGCAGACAGTATAAATGTGACTCAAACATATATAGTTCAGATGTTTGAAAGGCAGAATCCTTCCAAACATCCCTGGAGATACCAATCTAACAGACACCACAGATTCATTTAACTAGCACAAATTTTCATCACCCAAGGTTGTTACACAATGTCTTTCACAGTTTTAATCAAACTCCATCCTGAAACTAATTAACAGGTTGAAGAATAATTACTACTTTTAATCAACTCATCTTTCTATATCAAGTGTCAGATGTATTAAACTATTTCCAAGTGAAGATGTATCTTCCTACAAAGGTAACTAAAAATATTGACTTGTTAATCTATTGTTTAGAGGACCAAAATCTCCTTTTTAGAAAGTCACTTATTGTTTTAAGTCTTTCCTCTACAAATCAGATAGTAAAAATTATATGATATTTTTACAAACTAATTTTTTTTCAGGAAAAAACTATCCAGTCTTTTATGTTCTCCCCTGGTAAAATCTGGCCTTTTCTACTAAGTAGCGACACTTCTTTCTGGGATCACAGTCGTGATAAACCCTTCAAGCAACACTAACTAAAATATAGTGGCCGACATCAGTGACCAACTGAGAGAAAATAAAACCTCAAGGCCACAGCTGTTGCTGTCAACCTAAAAAAAAACCAAACAAAAACAAAAAAAGCCACCCCACCAATAAAACACCACCAAAGCAAACACAAAACCAAAGACCAAAACAAACAAAAAAAAGGCAAGTGTGATTTTCATTACAGAACTGCTCTTACAGTTGTCATGAACAAAGTAATTCAATGAATAGGCATTAACTAAGCTGCTGGGTACATACCATCTGGTAGCGATTACAATGACCAGAGATGATTAAAAATCACTACAAATGTATTAGTGATTCCAAAACAAGACTAAAATGTAGACAACTGTGCAAAATTCATTGTACTTCACCAGATGTTTCAGTAAAATTTCAGAGTGGTGTCAAAATGCTAAAGCAAAAAAAAAAAAGGAATTTCCTTTCAACCATTGTGATTGGGTAGCATAAATCAAATGTTGGGAAGGTGAAGAACCCCTCTGCCCTCATCAATTTTTCCCTTCATGGTGATGTAGTTAAAACTGATGCATAAAAGCTGTAGGTAAGAAAAAAGCATGTCTACTATCAGCCGAGGATATGATTAAAAATTCAAAAATTGTTAACAAACCTACCGAGAACACTGTCCTTTATTTGCACTGTTTAATAACCTATTTAAGCACACCTAATGACAGATAGAACAGATTTCTTATTAATCGTTTCCCAATAATGTTGATTTCACAGATTTTTCTTTCCATCTGCACCTTCCATTTATTATACCCAGCTGTGGAAGCTCATTCCAAGTTATTCATAATAATGATACTCTCTCACTTTTGTTTTTTTCAAACGATGTCTGTTGTAATGGGACCCTAACTGTAGCACACTGGTCTTTACTACAACATAAACAGCTTACAGCTTTTTACAGTAACATATTTTTTTTTCCTGCTTAATAGGTTACATTATGACAAATGCAAAGAGATACTTTACCTTTTCTGACTACAGAGGCTAACTGAACAAAAATTACCAAGTTAACAGAAATAACATATGAAGGTAGGATATGAATTCCATTCAATTTGTTGAAATGAAATAGCATTTATCTATTACTGCCTGTGTAGCTGCTTAGCTTCTTCTGGAGTGAGTTACGGTACCTCAGACCATTTCTATGGAAAGCTTTTGGAACAGAACGGTTAAGAGAGAAATTCAGGTGGTTGTTGCTTTTACATAGAGATTGGCTGTGCACATAAGATCAGTAGTCTTCAACTTATTCAGGTAAATGAGGGGTTTTATCAAGCATCAAGGTTTTTGTCTCTTTGAGCCAGTACCTCTAAGCGTAACTTTATAGCCTAAACACTTGATTCAATGCTGTTTGCCTTCACATTTTCAGTTGCCAATACAGGAGCATTTCATTAAAGAGAGTAGTTTCAAGCCTAACTATGACAGTTGTTTATGTCACAAGCATTTACTGTTTGCTACTGTTTGCATCAAGTGGACACAAACACTTATACTCTTTGCAACAACCTGCTTTGAAAAGAAAGATGGCTTGTAAAAGGTGTAATGTTGTATATGAATATACAAAACAGAAATGTAAGATGTTTTTAAAAAAATAAAAAAGTCAAAAAACACTGATACATAAAACAAAAACCCTGGAACTTTCAAGTCTGGTCTTGTTCAAATAAATGTACGATATTAATGATGCTTAGAGAACTGGAATGGAACAGTTGGATTAGCTTTTATGATATGGTTTACTCTTAAGTGTGAGATTCACCTTGACTGGTAGAAAAAACATTGAAAGCCCTTATTACTGACCAATAATTAATTTCAAACAATATAAAATATTTAGTAAAGAAAAAATATCCCCAAATCAAATACTACCACTCATCTAGGAACCTTTACAAATTGCAAAGAATATTCAGTCACTAAAAGCAGACCTCTACACAATTCCATCTTTAATTTGACAGAGAATTTTAGATAGAGAAGTAGGAAAGACAAATGCCAGGATTAAATGAAGAAGTAACTGGTTTAGCTGGTAACTACAATTTTGAAAGTTCATTAATTAAAAAAAAAAAAAGATCATCAACTAGCCACTTCACTGAAGTCAATTCTTTCTTTCAGCACATACAGAGAGCAAACACTGCCAACAAAAATACAAGTCATAAAATTTCATTCTCCTCACCCCCCCAAACCCTTTAACATCTTCAGCCAAAGAGCTTATTTCCCGCTCCCCTCAACAAGATTACATGAGTTTGAAGTTATAATCACAGACACACCTTCAAGTGCAGGAAACAATTCCTAGAGATGTCTGAAGAACATTCATACAAAAGAAAGACAAATTATCTAAAACAATTCCTTATGTACAAGGAAAAACACATCATATATTGTGGCAAGTTTGCTTAGGATCTTGATGCAGTTGAGAAGGTCAAAATGCAAAGCTAAGAGCAAAATTAGAGAATGTTTTCCCACCTGTAGCTGCTGTTGCAAATGGGTGATTTCGGCAATTCTCAGTTCCCTAGATTTATTTGTACTTTCGATTTCTTGTCTTTGGGTAGACAGCCGACATCTGATATCCTGAAGCTTTCCCTCCAGCTGATTTTTTTTATCATTCTTAAAAAAAGAAAGAAAGATATCTCTCTTTTTCTACCAGAATGGTTTGTCAGGCAAGTCAGGATCTAAAAAGTATTTTTATTCCACATTGAAAACTTGAAATTATAGAAAATAAACATGGCCATATCACAGCCAATATTGTGCTTGTGTGTTTTATCTGCAAGATGATCACTTACTAGAGCTTCCAGCTCAAATTCTAAGGTCTTTTTCTTTGCCTTCAGAACAACTATATCCTCTTGTTCTTTGTTTCTTTGATTTAGTAGTTCTTGCCGACGATTTCGCTCCCACTCAAGTTGCCTCTGCCTCTCAAGTTCCCGTTTTGCAGCCTGTACCATTTGGGAAAAGGAAAAAAAAAAAAGTCTATTCTGAGAAAGTATTCCAGTCACTCATATTCAGATTCTCATGTGCAATCCGGACATTAATATTAACACACTGCTAAACTGTGGACTAAAACACGTGCCTCTTTCAGCACAGAAATTGCTCAATTGTCTAAATGCTCACTTGAAAGCACTGCTGAAATAGGGTTTTGTTGTAGAGCAGACAGGCGACTAAACAGAATACCACTCTATTTTAATCTCTTTCCCAAGATCCAGTTTTCTGATTTAACAAGTTGTTTCACATTTAGACTGGAAGAACTCTCCAGGACAGCGCCAAATCTTTTTCCAGGTTCCAACATTAGACACTCTGAAGCTTTGCAAATAGTCAAATGTGACTGCATTGACTGCATCATCATTTGGCAATATGAGAAAAAAATAGCTTTGGAAGTTAACCAGCATGTGTTTCCTTTAACATATTAACTACACTATGAATCATGAATGCCACCAATGCCTGTAACTTTTTCTTCATTCATTCAAGCATCTTTTTATACCAAGAAAATAATTACTATTTTTAAGTAAGCCAGATGTTAAGAGCACATTGTCTTATATCTAAATATCTCATTCATTCTTTCACATGAAAAATAAAGAAGCAGATAGCTGACTCTTTCTTTACCTCCAAACCCCCAGAAATTTAAGTTAATTCTTTAAATGTTTGCCGACTAAAAATTACAGCAAAATATTTAGTGTACACATTACATTTTGCTCTAATCAAGTACAGCTGCCAGTGACATAACCACCTTCCTTTTATCCAGTTGTTTACCTCTCTTCTTTCTATTTCTTTTCTCCTTTCCTCTTCTCTCTGCCGTTCCAATTCCCGTTGTTTTTCCAGCTGTTTCTCTAGCTCCAGTTGTCTTTTACGTTCTTGCTCCTGCCGCTCACGTTCTTTCCTTTCCTGCTCTGCCCGTTCCAGCTGTGCTAGACGTTCTTGCTCTTTCCGTTGCTGTTCCAAGAGAGCCTGCCTCCGTTTCTCAAGTTCTAGATTGCCACGTTCGAAGTTCTCCCGTTTTTTATCTTCAAATGTAACTTTAATGTGTGGAAAGGTGGGGCAAAAGAGAATTAAAACTCTGCTACTGACTTAAAAAAAATAATCAATATCTATATATGCTGAATCAAAATACTTTGAAACCAGCAGTACTAGACACAGCTCTAAACTACTGATAATACAGAAATATAGGAAATTTTTGGTTTTATCATTAGCATTTAGATTGTAGATCTCCTTAAATCCACATTGTTAGGAAGCCAAGGTGTAAATTTCAATCCCTATTCCTCAGGCTTCTAGTTCTCTCCTCAAGCCCTACAAGTAGGTATAATTTAAATAAACTATTCACTAGCTAGTCCTGTGTGTCTGGAGTTCCTGTATACACTTCATAATAGTAGCAGTTTTGCTACTATTTGCATTTGGTAATACTAGCAGCAACAAGAACCAACACTTCAATTACTATAAGGGAAAGAATTCAGCTGATGATATTATCAAAAAGCTGTTATGCAAATGACCAGAATGTACTTAAACTTGATATTCTCCTAAGATTACTCATTACTGCCAGGAAAAGAAATGGCTTGCTTAAGCTCTTGAGCAGCTGAACTCAGAAAGACTGGATTCCTGCAGATTTGCATGCTTGTCACTTACAGTCCTAAAGGAATGACCTCATTTCCAGCAGGCGCTCCCTAACATTCTGCAATATCAGGAATTGTCCTTTCCCTGCTCCACATTCCTAGATCCATCCCTTACAGTTCCTCCAAATTATTCTTTTCGCTTTGCCTTCTGTCTCTTTTCATAATCTGTATGTCCCATTCCCATACCCCATATTCTGTATTTCTCTTCCTGCATGCTCAAGATGTACATTTTTGGGAGGGAAGAGAGAGCATGTATTTACCTCAAAGTGTGCATGCACTGTTTGACACATTGACTCAACATCTGCTGAACCAGCTGAACTCTTGTCTTTATTTAAGTCGGGCTCCCTTCCTATTGCCAATTTTCATAAAACTTGAAAAAAATTTAACCACGTTGATGTCTGTCAGATTTGTTTAAAATTAGTTTCTTGGTTCAAAGAATATTAAGATACAAACTGATAGAGAATGTGATTATAACTCCCACTGTTTTAGGAAACCAAGTAGAAAGGAGAAAAAGAAAAAAAAAATTTATTTCAAGAAAATCAGCTAAAAGGAATAGGTAGAAAGACAAAACACTTGCAAATAGCATGGACAATAAGATACCATGTTCAAGGCTCAGAAAGAGCAGATCCTAAGATGACAGTCAACAAGCTAGTACAGCTATTCAGGAAAATCAAGGTAGGTAAAAAACAAAGCAAAAACAAAGCATATCCAAAGTACAAAAATAGAAGTTAAAAACTTCTAGCAATCTAAATACATAGCTATTGGCTTGTGTTATTATGCTTAAGAGAAAGCTTCTAAAAGGTTATAAAAGCCAACAATAAAAATTCTTTCAAACATCTCAAAATAAGAAAAAAAAACCCCCACAAAAGTATGATTTATTGAAACAAAAAAATCCTGTATGTGCCAGACATCTCCAGGAAGCTCAAGATTTAGTCTTATTCTCCCTCCTCAGAAAAATTACTGTAGTAAACCAGAAGAAGTTTAAACCTAGTTGATGAAAATTTTGAAAAAGAATATATCATGTTCTTCATGGTGTTGGTCGATGAGAAAATGAACATGAACCGGCTTCAGTGTGTGCTCACAGCCCAGAAAGCCAACCGTATCCTGGGCTGCATCAAAAGCAGGTCCAAGGAGGTGATCCTGCCTCTCTACTTTGCTCTTGTGAGACATCACTGGGAGTATTGTGTGCAGTTCTGGTGTCCTCAACATAAAAAGGACATGGAGCTGTTGGAGCAGGTCCGGAGAAGGGCCACGAGGATGATCAGGGGACTGGAGCACCTCCCATATGAAGACAGGCTGAGAAAGTTGGGGCTGTTCAGCCTGGAGAAGAGAAGGCTGCATGGAGACCTCATAGCAGCCTTCCAGTATCTGAAGGGGGCCTACAGGGATGCTGGAGAGGGACTATTCATTAGGGACTGTAGTGATAGGACAAGGGGTATGGGGTTCAAATTTAAACAGGGGAAGTTTAGGTTATATATAAGGAGGAAGTCCTTTACTGTGAGGGTGGTGAGGCACTGGAATGGGTTGCCTGGGGAGGCTGTGAATGTTCCATCCATGGAAGTGTTCAAGGGCAAATTGGACAGAGGCTTGGGTGACATAGTTTAGTGTGAGGTGTCCCTGCCCATGGCAGGGGGGTTGGAACTAGATGATCTTAAGGTCCTTTCCAACCCAAAGTATTTGACGATTCTATGATTCTAAGTCCCATTTTTTCCTCCTTTACTGCCTTTTTTTTCCTTTTTTTAATTTTCCCCAAAAGCAGACCTGCTAAGGCTTGTATCAAAATACATATTGTTACACAGACTTCAGTGAAACAGGCCTCTGTATATATACTGTGATCTTAAGAGTACATAAGGCAAACTACACTCCACTTAAGTCAGAATGCAAAGTTAGTAAAAAGTTTTCATTGTACAAGTGTAGGAGGACTGCAAAGTGCTGCCTCTGTTGAGAGTGCATAAAATGAGCAACCCAAATGTTATTCATATCTCCATTGTCACTAACACAAAGTATCATGCAATAGTAAGGAATTAGTTGGACCAAGCAATGTCTTCTTTATGCCTCTGACACGTCACAAACTGTTCTCAAAAGAAAACATTTCTTAATAAACCTTTTTAACTCTACAGCATATTATCTGATGATAGCATCTCTCTGATCAGAGCACACAATGTATCTCTGTTTTTTCTTGCTCACCGGGTAGCTTCTTTTCCAGTTGCTGCTGTTCATCTTCTAATGCTGGTTCTTCTGGTAACCTTTGGTCTGCAGACACTGAACTTCCAGCAGATATGCCACTACCAGAGCGTACTCTTCTGTCAATAAAGTGATAATTCTAAGTTGTTTAAAAGAACTTATGCCTGCCAAATTTATTTATGATTTAATGATGAAATTATAAATTAAATGCCATGATGAAATGTTTACTGATATTTAATGTTCCCTCAGTGTTGCCTAGAGGATTTTACTCAGCCATTGCCATTAAGATAACAGTACCCTCCAAAGTCTCAACAGCACACACCAGTGACCTGAAAAACCCAATTCAAAGTTCACAGAACCATGCAGCTTCCAGATGTGTTCAACCCTGTCCCCAACATCTCTTACTTGTGACCAGTCTGAAGCTGGGGAAATGCCTATCTCAACTACAGGAAAAGTTGCAAAGACAGAGGAAGAGCTCAAAATAGTCAAGCTAAAAACAAGATCTCACATGGAATAAACAACAAAATTGTAATCTTCAGGAAGATACTTAAAGAACATGAAGCTACCATTGTATGCAAACATATTTTCATTGCTGTCACTCTCTTCCTAGCCATTTCTCCACAAAAAAGTGAAATAGAGAAACAAAAGTAATGACTCGTCACTACTATTCACATACACAACTGTGCCAAAAAACATCTAATTTTCTATGGTGCAAATTTGTATCATGTTTTGAATTCTAATACATACTATTTGCTCTAAAGAAATATAGGCTTTAACTTTAAATTTATATGGCTAGACTAAATTTTGGAAGGTATGCTAGCATAAAACATTGATTGAAACTGTATTCTTACAAGCAATTCTTGCTACTTCCAGCATCCAGTAATTGTACAAAACCAAAAAGCTAGACAAGCCTTTCCCATCAAGGCAGCACTTTGTGCCATAGATGCAGTACAAAAAGGAGAGGGATTGCTTTTCAATTTCTTCTACTTCATAATCACAGGACAGCTTTCCCAAATGAAATAAAAATTTAGGAGTGAGATTCCAGAATTCTAACCCATTACCTAAAAGAAGGTGGAATATACTCTGGAGGCAGTACAGGTGGCAGTGGCTGACCAGACATAGCTACATCAATTAAGTGCATAGCCAGAATAAACTCTTCAGCTGTAAGTTTTCCATCTTGATCAATATCAGAAAGATTCCTTTTTAAAGGGAAGGAACAAAGTAAGTAAACTGTTAAATATTAAAAAGCACTGTTAAAAAGCATAGTATTCAGTTCAAAGTCACTTCAATTTTTCACAATTTTTTTCCACACTACTTTGTTTCTTCAAAACAAATAAAAAGCAAAACCCAAAATGCTTCACTATTTCCCACATACCTCACACATCTATCTGGAAACTATATTTATAGCCATGGCTTCTACTTTGCTTGCTCTTTGAGTACTGCCTGTACTAGATACTATGTAAGTAACATTAATCAGTGGAGTTTTCTTGAACGCTTTGTGAACATCTAGTACACAGTATCATTTAGAAGAGAATCAGCTCAGATGTTTTGTAGAACTTTTTGATTTGGAATCCTTCTTCTCTGGAGGCTCCTATTTCACATTCCAGAGCACACATCTGCATTAAAATCAAAGCCAGTAACATTCTAGTCCTGACAAGCACAAAAATGTTTTAGCATTATACGCTTACTAAAAAATTATGGAGTAACATATCTGGATGACCTAAAACCAGTGCTCCTCCGTCAGATGCACAAAATGCTTTTACTCATGGTAAGGTGGCATAGGACTAAATTTAACAGCCTAAACATCAGCTTTTTTTCACTAGTGTGCTGCACTTTAACCATGCAGGAAAATGGCTGATGATACTGTGAAAAATCACAGATAAACAATTGATACATTCTTTTGATGTCTGGAGGTACAGGACTGTTTAAGGGATTTAAATTTGGAAGACAATTACAGGCTCATTTGACCCATGTTTGTGTTAATGAACTCCTCAGGCTGGGGCATAAGAACAAGTCACTAGAATGAAAATCTAGCAGGCAAGATAAAATTGATTTGCTGTCCTAACAGTCTGGATCCACATCTTTGTACCAGGAATACGAGAACAGCTGCTACAAGAGTAGCTGACAGGCTGTATACTGTACTTCACTTTGTATATCTATGAATCAGTGAATCCAAACCCAATACAGACTGACAAAGCTTGCCCCAGAGAACAGTGACAGAGGTTCCACTACCAGAGAGCAAGTATAAGAAAAAGGAGCTATACATCGGGAAACAAAAGCTATAGCATCAATTCCTTATCTCAGTAGACTTGGCAATTTTAAATGTCAAAAGAGAGTTATGTTTAGAACTCCTGCATTACACTGACGTCATTCCCCTGCCCACACAGACTGCTTGAACACTGGCAACAAGCACAGTATTTTTTGGTTAATCATCTGCTGGATGATAGAGTTGATATTTTTTTCCTTACAGTAGCTTTATTAGGAAACAGAAGGAGAGAGTGCATTTTAAGATGTAACACAAACATCTGTGCTTAGCAAAGAAAGCAAATGCAAATTAATTGCCACATTAAACTGACAACACAGTCAAAACCCTCAAGCAGAAGTCAGATGCCTTACTGAGCTGACAATGGTTTTCAAGCAATGATGTAAAAAGTCCAGCAGTTAATCAGAAGTAACATTCCATGTAACAGTAAAAACATACTAAACTTCAGCAAACAAGAAGCTGAAAAGAAAACAAGAAGCTGAGACAAATCCTTTAAATATCCATTAAGTGTATGTAACTCAAGCCCCTTGGAAATAAGCCCTTAGAAACTCATCTAAAAGTCAGAGAAGTCTCTCAAAAAAGCAGGGTTCTGGATTAAGCTTCCTTTTGTACTACGTGCGCAAATGTGTAAGTTTCACTGGTGCTGTATCACATACAGCCAGGGATGTGGAAGACACAGGAGGCTCAACATTTGGTCTGCCTAAAAAACTCATAGCTGAAACCCAACTTACAAAACACCTATGTGCATAGTCTAAAAGACACTATTTTAAAATTTTGTCATGTAATATTAATATAAGCATATCAGTGCAGGTTTTGTCTATAAAGTGTCATTTAACCAAAAGCACTACAGAAAGTTATACATTAAAAAAGCAACATGTGGAGGGAGACTGAAAAGGGAGGAAAAGCCCACAATATTCAGTACAGAGATTCAAGTACTGTTTCCAGTTTGAAAACTGATAGATTTACCATATTGTAGCCAGCTGAGCCTGTGGTAAACTTGACTGCATAAGAATAGTTCTTGCTTGTGGACCTAACAAAGCAAAACAAGGATTAAGAAACACATAAGCAACTTTCTCCTTTTCTTGCACTACCTAGTAGCTAATGCACAAGCAGAGCTTAATTCTGAAGAGGTAACACTGAAAAGATGTTATCAGCATGAACTAGGCTCCTCCCACCAAAGAAAAAAACTAAAAAAACCCCATAAGCCTTCCCCTCTCAACAACAAATAAATAAAAAAACCCAACAAAACAAAAAAGGGCAAAAAAGGATGATAAAAAAACAAAACACAAAAAAAAGGCAAGCTATGAAAGTCAAAGGAAGTAGTATAACTAAGCCAGTGTATCACTCCAGTTTGTTCTGAAACTGGGTAGGCACCCTCACCAGTGGATAAGCTGAAACTGGAAATGGCTGCAGAAGTTTTCACATAACCCACTGTAACCTTTCGAAGAGTTGTTTCCCAGTGACAACTTACTTTGCAGAAAATAAAGGAAAGAAGGTGATAAAATTATCCCAGCTAGAATGTATATTTGTTTCTAAACAAGCTCATTAAGCAGTTAGGAGAGTCAAGCAGAAAAATGCTGATAGCAATAACAGAGAGAGATGAGTCTTACTATGGGAACAGCATTTTAAATGCTACTATAATTGGCTTTTTACAGATTGAAAAAAGTAAACAACAGAAACTGACTCAATACCTGTTAAGTGTCCACTCATTGTTTTATCATGGCTATTGAACAGCTGTCTGTACTTCAGTCTCGATGACTGAGGTACAGCCCACTCTGCCACAGGAGGCACACTAGAATTAGAAAAAGGATAAGAAGGGGGAGGAAAGATGATTTTAAATTTAATCACATGAAGCTAACAGGTACTACAACATGACATGCTGCACAGAGATCAAGTTTTATGCTCAATATGGTTCTTTTCACAAATATTCCCTTCTAATCCTGAGACCACAATAGGTTTGATTTCTTGCTTGAAAACATTAATCATAATTCAGCATCTTAGAAGATGCTTTTTTGTAAAGCTGAATGAGAGGCCTAAGGGTTTTGCTTTTTTCTTTACTAGCAGAGAATTAAGTAACCTAAACAGTTCATAGTGAAAAGCCTGTACATAAACATACAACAGGAAACACATGACCACAGTCAGCAGAAAGTAATACCTCATTTTACCCTGTCTTTAACTGGTTTTGTTATCCAAATAATTCCTAAATTGATTAAGGAAAACAAATGTAAAACATACTGAAAACAGTTAAAAAGTGTGAAAAAGCTAGATTTTAAAGCAATCAATGTTTTTGTAATGAAGCTCAAATGACAGAAATAATATTCCCAGTTCTAATTCATTCACATAATAGGTTGTGTTGTGTGCTGTTAGTTGTATCTATGATTTCCCATGTTTGAAGCTGGCAAGTCTTCATACTGAAAAACAATGAGCACAGTTTTTCTGTCTTTAGGCAAATTTAAACTTTGTCTTTTTTTGTTAAGGCTGAAAAAAGACACACACACACACACACAAAGCAGCCAGATTAAATAAGCATTTGCAACAGCACCAAATTACACATTAAAAAAAACAAAAAGAACCAAGCCTAGCAAATCTCTTTTCCCTGTTCCACTGGGCAGACAGCACGGTAAGATCTTTCAAGGTTGAGCTAAGAAGGATTATGTGAACACTCTCACTCTACTAATTGACCTCATATCCTATTTTCACATAACACCTGAAACAGCTAATATCTCTATTTCTCTTTTCTATTTCCAAGCTATTGTGCTGAAATAATCCTCCACCATAGGAACAAAGCAAAACTAAGCTGCACATTACATAATAAAAACAAGAATTGAAACTTTAAAAAAAAAAAAAAAGGCTGACTACTTAAGTTTTATCCATGTCAGTTCCTCCCTCACAAGTTTTGCCAGATTTGGAGTTTCCACACATTAAGTCTACTTTAGTCTTTACCTATAGTTGTTCCTTGATCTGTGAAGTAAGTTTACTGCACATTAAGTAATGAAACTCTTCTTCATAGATACTCAAATGGTAGTTTTGGAGGAAAAAAGGCTGGAGGATAAAACAATTGACACCCGTATGCCAAACACCATGCATGCCAAGAGTTTATTACTCAGGACTCGGCAAATAAAATTATAAAAGCAACACAAATGAAATTTTGAATTTCACCCTTCTCAAAATTCAAAATAATTCTCAGTTATGAAAAAAAAAAAACAAACAAATAAACAAACAAAACCCTTCAACTTTACATTTCAATTTAATTGGCTTAGCTCTTCTTTCTCCCTTTCCATAAACTCTGCAAATCAATTACCTTGCTATCTGTTTTCTCCAAAATAAAACTTGAAGACACACACCAGTTTATAATTCAGCATTAGCAGCAGTCTGGGAACAAATTGCTGGCAGATGTTTCAGAGTTACTGAAGTAACAGTGTGGAGCTGAGGAAGCTCCAGGCTCAGCCCAGAGTTAGAGAGCCATGCAATTTCACCTCAGAAAAGAAATCTAACCTGAGGTTCAGGCCTCTGTTGGCAATAAAAGTGACCAGTAAGAGTCAGATATAGTTAACCCCAAAACTGTAACAGCCCTCTTATGGAATATCTAAAACCCATCTCAGATGAAGTTTCTTGCACTCCATTCATTATAAAGACTAAGTGTTGTTACGACAAAGCAGATAACTTCTTATATCTCTGAAAATTATATCAGAGCATCACTATGTTCCTAATACTACTAGGTTTCAAAGAGAAATAGAATTGTTTGTTTTGAAAGATTTTTAATCCTATTTGACAATAATCAGTAGTGTCCTTATCTAATACCAGGGCACAAGAAAAATTGAAAAGAAAAAAAAATAATTAAATAACACCCCAAGCCATTTCCTCCTTAAAAAAATCTGTAGTATAGACTTGTAAGAAAGCTTGATTTACAAAGACTTTGGGAAATTACTCTGTTATCCCCTCTAAGGAAGTTTGATTTTGTTAGATACATTTCATTTTGCCTAACCATACCTTTTCTTAGGCCTTGAAATAATCTACAAGCCTTTTAGGTGATTTTTCATGCAGAACTTGAAGAATACACAAGAAACATTCATATGAAGTTTACTTAAAATATGAGAACTATTAAATATTTTGCTTTAAAAATTAACTTACAGTTGCTCATTTTAAAGAATATTGCTTTTTATGTTTTCTCACTAACGGGAGGAGGGCTTATGTAGTATTACACAATGCAGATTATGTTTACAGAAGCAAATGCATTTCTAAATATTAAGTTTCCAAGAGTTTGTAAATAGTGTCAACACATACTGTAATAGTTAATGATTATATTTCAATGATTCATTACTCATGGAGCATTCCTTGTAAAACCACAGCCTACTATGAAATCCTGAAGTACCTCAGCAGGAATTGATTTCTGCAAGTAAATATTATTTAAGAAAACAGCTTTGCGAAAGAGAAGTCATTTTTCTAACTCTGAGGAACCAGATATACACATATGCTCCTTCCTTACCAACTTACCTAGCCACATCAAATGATTGTGCCTTTTGTAGTTTTGCATTTAGCTGTGATCCTGGACCAGATCTAGTAAAGGAAGTACTCTTTGGCAATGTGGCTGTAAATAACAGAATACATAAATTATATTACCATTTTAAAATGCAGAATTTCAGTGTTGTTCAGTTAGTTCCTAACATCAAATACAAGCATTATGATTCTTTCGATGGTATCACTTTAAAAAATACTAAGATAAACTAACAATGTCTAACAAAATAGGTGAAAATACACTTCCCTCATTTTTTTACTTTCACAGTTTATGCAGACACTGTTGATATCAAATTAGATTGTGATTAATCTAATTAGATTGTGTTAGAAGTCATATGTAGTCTAGTATTTTAAAGTAATCCCAACAAACAGCAGTACTTCAATAGTTATAGATAGTAGAATACCATTTTCCATTTTGCTGGCAAGCTAGATTTATCACACTGCTCTTATAAAAGGGTTAATATTTTGCTCAACATGACTAACTGTTACAGTATGGTATGTCCATGTTTCTTCTTTTAACTTTTATACAAGTTTGCTGACCAATTACATTGGGCTAAACCAAAGTACAGTCTTTACCCAAAGTCACTCTTTAAAGTAAGTTAGAATGGCTAATTCCATGTCTACTGTTCTCTGGACCCAAAGAAAATGGCAAAATAATTTGTTAATAGCAAGAGAGTAAACAAAGTGTAGCATACCAGGATGAGCAAAAGCAGGCAGAGGCTGTATAACAGCAGGAGCTCCATTAGCCAGGGGAGGTACTGCTGCTGCAGGAACAGAAGATACTAATGGTGGAGACATTCCTACTACTGGAATAGATGCCATTGGCACTGGGGCAACTGATGTAAGAGATGGCATGCTGGCAATGCCCCCAATACCTAAGGGCAAGAGAAGGAGATATTTTTTTCTAATCTAGAGACTCCTAATATGATACAACAATTTAACTGTAGCCTGCAACCCTGCAGTAAAACCAGAATTAAAGAGCAAATTGAAATGGAAACCTTCACACAACCCCTGAAAGAACTCTTACAGTTCACTGCACCATTAGCGTGGCAGGTGAACATAAAACAATGCAGAGGGAACAACATATCACTTTCTAATGTATGCATATAAGATCACATTGGATGCGACACTGGTCAAAAAAGCCTATTAGCATTTGCTGAAGAAAAGAATCATTTGCCTCGAACTAAATGAAGAGCAGCACTGTCAACTTCCAGTGAGTAATGAATCCAAAGCCTACATTTAGCCACAGCTGAAAAGAACAAGTTTCAGGATAACTGCTTGCAGCCTATTGTCAAGATGAAACAGTGCAAAGCTAATAGGGTAAAGCACAGTAATGTGGTACTTTAGGTGTATGCACAGTTGCATCGATAACAGGGAGGATAAGGAGTTCCAGTCATGCCAATAGGAAGAATAAGGGTCTGTGCAAACAGCTGAGATCAAGTCTACAGTGACTGAGAATTAAAACCACAGGTTTCACTGTTTTCTTGTTTGATTTTATTATGCCTTTTCTCACTTAAGCCAGTATTTGATCTCTTCAATTTCACTGATTTCTTACAGTCAGAAATAAAACTGTTTGTAAAACTTGTGGAAGCAACAACCAATCAGACAACATGGTTGCACACAGTCTATCAAATGCACTGTTCTTTTTTCTTAAGGACAGCAGTGATTCTCAGACCCCAACCAAATCGAGTCACAGCGACAACTAAAACAGAAAGGTAAAGAACTGCTCTCTACAGAACACAGGTGTCAAACATGAGATTCAGCTTCATTTAGTTACTTTCCTCTCATCATCCCATTTTCCCCACTTTTTACCTTGAAATGATGGCAACATTGGCAGTACTTAACTATGAGAACTTAATCAGTAGCTGTTCTAGCTAATCACAGTGCAGCGGTGTTTCTAAAATAATAGCAGAGGGATGCAGTACTACCATGACTTGTAAAAAGTAAAAAAAAAAAACAAAAAAACATAGCTAATCTTGCCAAAGCTGGAGATTTCTTGATGATACCAGTTCAAACAAAAACTCCATCACTTTGGAATGTAGTAGCCCTCATATCAGATCCATCTTTTTTGTCCAGAAACACTTTTGCTTGGAACACACAGGGAGCAGTGTAAGGAGACCTGAAGCAATCAGGACCTCGGCTTATGCTATTCAGTATGGTTGGGTGATAAAAACTCATTGAGATGGGTTTTCTTGAGCACCCACAGGCATGCAGCAGCATTCACCTTTGAATTCACATACTTTTAGAAGTACTTTTTCGTAAAAGTTTATTTTAGAAACTGCAAAACAACAATCAAATTCAACTTAGGTTGCTACAATACAAACTGACAAGGAGGAAAACAAAGACCTTACCAAATCCTGGGGCACTAGGCAGAGCAACAGGTGGCTGCTTCATGACAGGAGGCAGTGCAGATGGGAGTTGGTAACCTTGTAGTTTTAATTTGATAAGTTTCATAGCTATTGAAAACTCCAACTGATCCATCCTCCCATCATTGTTCATGTCAGCTAGAGCCCTACAAAATACATGATTTTCACACTTAGATTCTTAAATTATGAACTTCAGGAACTGACCTAACACCATGCACACATAGGCATGTATGTTTAAGACTAATTAATTTCCCTTAAAAATATTTATGCCAGGCTAAAAGTGATCATAAAACAGGACACTGTTTAAACTGAGAGCTTCTTGGCATGATTAATGAATATTAAATGATTAATTCACTTTTCAATTCTTAGAAGAATTACAGTGGAGCATGTAAAGAAGAAGGATTAATGTAGTTCTACAAAAACCTTGCAAAAATCAAACAAACGAAAGTACATGGTACTGCAAACAGCACCACAGAGAATCAAATGATTTAGATTGTAAATCTGCACTTTAGCTGCACTTAAAATAAAACATTCTTTAATTCTGTGCACTTTGCTAAACACTTGCTACATCTGCAAGTGTACAAATGTTTTCAGTTAAACAATAGTACTCAAGATAAAACATTGAGCCTAGACCTTGAATAGGCTTTAATGCAAAGTAGTCTGACTTAAAACAGTCTTCTTTTTGTTTCTTCATTTGATGGTTAAGAAAATCATGCGCAGCAGGGAATAGGGCTAGGCAGTTGGCAGGAGAGAAGCAGGAAGAAGAATGTTAGTTGCTGCAATTGCAAACCAAAAAAACAGAGTAAATGCACATTAGTAATGTGATTAGTTATAAACTTAGTTTTAAACAGTATGCTTATTTCTTTGCATTCATTTGGAGAATTAAGTGCACACTGCATTATTGGAATAATACATATTTGAGAGTTTATGAGTACGTTTAGATGGCAGGGACACGACAACATAAAGGACCCTCACAGTCTAGTTAAACTAGAGCTTTATGTCTGATCAAATCCCTGTCAAGGAAAGCTTCCATGCAAGTATGTGAAAAGTTATCAAAAAAAGTATTGCAATAAATTGACAGTTCTTTATAATTGAAACCCAAATAAGTAGACAGCCAGGTAAATGCAATAGCAAAGCATTCACAAAAATTAAATCCCTCCCACCTCAGCCAAAAAAAAGCCAGGAAAAGTCAATAAAGTGGCAGATCCCAGCAGCAGTTGCCACAGGACAACCATACATCTTAAGAGTTTCCCCTGGTTTAGATCACCAGTATCATTTCCCCAAAAATGGAGACACTCCCACCCTCCCCAATACTTTTAAGACTGTATTTTCAGCCGTGCCAACTGTCTTAATCCATTAATTTTGATGTCACAAGACTAAATACTACTGACAACCTGGCAACAGTATCTAAAGAAAGACAAAATCTGGTGAAGGAAACTGTAGACTCTGAGGCTTACAGTTAGAAAGAAAAGTACACACTGTACCACTTCCGGAAAAATAATGAATTACCACATATATTTCAGTGAAGAACAAGTTTTGGATGTCGGAACTTCTAGGTGTTACCCCTGAAGCTTCCTATCACAGAGAAGTTTAATTTACACAAAAAATCTGTCTGCTCTTTCATAACTTTAAACCTTCTTATTCCACTATCACCCAGCCTTTGGAAGCCTAAATTTAGTCTAAACTGGGACTATCCTGGGACCCACACAGCACAATGCAATTCAGATTCAAGTTTCAGTCATGATCATTTAGTATGCAGTTCATCTGACAATAAACAAAAATGACCCTACTGTAGCAGCCAGACTTGATATATGGTAGTCCAAACAGCAGAAGGAAGGCCAGCATGGCAAACCTGGACCAAGAGAAGCATCAGTTTGGAACGCGCATCTCCTCTTCTTTGCAGGACACCACTGCTCTAAAGTCTCAGCTTATGTTTACTCTTCCATGAAGAGCAAGCAACACACTAGTGCTTCCTGATGTACTGGCAGGCTAAGTTAAAGTGGAAGACACAACGGTTTTGTCTTCACACAACTTGCAGAAAGAAGTGAGAGAACCGTACTGAAAGCAGAAAAGCCTTCCTCTTATGAGTGTTAGCAACAAGGATAGACTGCAATAGCTGTTAATGATTAATGTATGTTATAAAATTAGTATAGTTACTTCTAGGAAATAGCTAAGAACACAAAGTAGGTTTCTCACATTTTGTTACTGAGTTTATCCATGTTTGGTTAATTCTGAAGTACAGTGGCTTTCTCTGGACATAAAAATACTAAGAATTTATTAGCTTTCATCTTATTCTTCTGTCCAGTGGGGTGTACAGACCACAAGTCACTATATATAAACCTGCAAAAAGATAGCATGTATGCAGTATGTAGTGCTTTTCCTCCTATACAATAAAATAGGTATAAAACTCAAAAATACATTTATTATCTCTCTATTTTCTTCTCTACAACTGATTTGTTTGTATCAACTCAAAATTCCTGTAAAAAGTTCAAATTAATTTTTAAGGATTTCATAGCTTAACTGTGACAATTAAGACTATCCACTCTGCTTACATTTCAACTGCAGGATGGAAGTGTCCCACAACATGCTGTAGAATTTTTGCTGCCCAAAATCACTTCTTAGGCTTACAAAGAATAGTATTACTCAGTACATTTTCATTTTCTTCTTCATATACCTTTTACTTTTTACAACCAAAACAGTTCATGTAACATCTATTAGTCACCACCTATTAACAGCAATGTTAGAAGTCTAACTTAGGAAAAAAGCATGCTGCAGGTCTTACAAACCCAAAACATTCAAGAAGCAAAAGGTATTTGGAATGTTAGAATGTCAGAAACTGAATGGCTAAATATATATATATTGAAGCACTGTCATTTGTGGGGTTTGCACTAGAAACTGAACTGACATACACTGAATGAATACTGAGGGTGAGAAAGCCTCATTAGAAAATTAAGACACTGAAGAACACTGGAACCTAGGAGCAGATAATTCAATTCATTTAACTGATGCTTACAAACAGCACACCTTTTTGGAGGCAATCAAAGAAAATTAGAAAATATTCAACAGGTCAAATGTGTGGTATTTTTAATGAAAGTTCAGTTCAATATCTGCTTATTCTGTCAAATACCCAGCGGAAATGAGGAGTGAAAAACGGGCTTGTATGGCTAGCAAGTTGAAAATGTGCATACGAACAAAGCTAGAGAAATTGATTCTGATAAACCTCTTCTAGCAGATTTTGGACTGCACGCGAAGAAATCAGTGGTCTTCCCAAAGATAGCTTATTCCTCAACATACAGAGAAGTTAGTAAGCTCCATAGTGACCACCTGGCATCAACAGCTCAAATAAATAGTCACAAAGTTCCCTACATCTTCGCTTTCAAGCAAAGTAATTACACAGGTTGTATTTATAATAGTCTTATTTGTTCAAGCTAACAGGCTTCTACACCTGCAAATATTCCAACTTAAAAATTTAAGTCTTTCCATTAGTAAAACACAGGCAGAGTCCCTCAATAATGGCCATGAAAATATAGTAAGAGTAAATAGCATAATGTAGGCAACCTTGATTCTCCAGGCACTGTTTACAGTGTACTGCTAGAATACAGTAAGTCTTTGCATTCTACATAAGAAAATATTAATTGTCCAGTAATAAGAAACTCTGATGTGCACCAGTCTCTCTGCTTTAATTGAAATCCTATTCACATAATCATCAGTAGCTTTTAATTTTATGTCTGACCACCTGTTCAACTCATTTACTCTACATCAGTGGCTTTGTTATTTAAATTAACAGCACAAATTTCTGAGAAAAATTATGTACACACTATAGAATTTATACACATTCTTACAGGATGCTAACAAAAATCAGCTTGTCTTACAAAATCTTTAGTGCAAGAATAAGACAATTTTTATTTTCTAATTACTGAGCCTAGTATCATGCTGTCAGATTGCAGTGCTATTTTTGAATAAACATCACCTTAAATGCAGTGATTGGCTGACAGTACACACTACCTGCTCTGCTTCTAATGAAATTTGGAAGAATGTAATGTCCTTAAATTTGGTTCGTTTAAGGTCTGTCCGGAACCAGTGCAGAACAGTAAGTGGATTAAAACTTGACTAAATATTTATCATATTTCATACAACAGGCTGGTGATTATAACAGGTTTTTCTAATGAGAATAGCTGCTGTGGGCTTCATCACAATGCTAGGTTACATGTGCTGACAAAACTGTTTCTCTGCACATGTTTTCCTCTTCCTTTACCTCCTCTTTTCTGCAGAATGCATTCTGCATTTACGAGGCACAGAACTGAGCATACACAGGGGTTTTTTTTTTCATCAAATAAGATTATGACCAGCCTATAAAATGTCTACCTCCACAAAAATAGCACAGAGTGTTAAAACAAGGAAATCTCCTTGCAGTTCAAAAAAATCTGGATTTATTTAGCTTTACTTTCCCATATTAGATTATACGATCACATGTTGCATTATAAAATGCAGACGTAATTAGTGAGGAAAAATTACATCTATAGCATCAGTCATTTAATCAATACATGTGTAGTAAGACTTACAACTCATAACCTCATACAACCTTACACCTCATATGAGAGTACAACCTTTTACTCCCACGCTTGGACACAAATTTAAGAAGTTTTGAGAAGCATATGTCAGAAATCAGTAAGTCAACCAATGGCTTTAGTCTGTCCTGAAAAAATAAGTTAACTCTAAATGCACAAAAAACAGATGGCATCGATTGTTTTAGTTCTCATTTAATTCCAGAGAAACAGGCAACATAGAAGTTGCTTTTTGAGGCCACCATTCATAACAGCTTTAGAAGAAAGCCAGATTATTGCCTACTTAAAAACAGTTATCTTCCAAGCCGCTGCAGTCTCAATTCAAAGACTACTTAGAGCCTTCTTAATAGATTACCAGCTTGGCAGACTCCAAAGCTTGTAAAAGGTAGAACAGTAAGTATGCTGTCATGACAGACCTTAATAATTCCAGTAATTTGCTCCACTGAGGTCCTGGAGACTTTTTTCTTAAATGAATGATGAGTAGAAGGGACACAGGAATTCTCAATGCTAAAAATTATGGAGGTGCTATTTTTAAGCAGCATGATTTCTGGGGAAGCTTTGATTAACAGCAGAAAGAAATTATAAGACATACTCCTTAACATATCATCTTATAAACAATAACTGCATAATATTCTCAAGGCAGCTATTGAGGCAGAAGACATTTAACTGGTACTTCATCTACCTAGCTAGCATTTCCTGAAGTTCCAGTGGAAATAATTTTTTCATGATACAAAAAAGGTAATTCAATTTTAATTAAAATTAGACAGTCAGAATCCTTATATTGACAATGAAATACTCTCACTCATGATATAATACATTTGGAAACTCAGAGAGATAGAGGGTTTGCTTTTACTGCAGAGAGCTTTGAAAACAGTATGGCAAAACACTCATTGGGCCAATCGCCCCTGCAGCTCCTTTCCCAGTTGCATTTCTGTACAAGAACTTTTATAGCCAACAAAACAGATGAAACTTTGTATTAACATAAGCTTGTCTACATACAGCTGTAGGTAATCCTTCATGAAACAAATGCTAGGCTCTTAGGTGGCAGGCAGATTAATACTAGCAACTGCGTTCTCAATAACTCAGGAAGAATCCGAAAACATTTCTAAAACACAACAAAGACACACCTACATATTTCTAGGATCAGCAAATTAATTTGAAGAGTTTCACAAGTTGCTCTAACTCAGATAAACAAGTTTCCTTCCTTCGTTGTACCTCCTATTCTCTCCCACTAGTAACTATATTCTATCTTAAAAAGAAAAAAAAATGCATCTAGTCAAGAAATAAAAAATACAGACATAAAAGAAGTCTTATGCAGCTCATCTGTCTCGGAGATTTTGGCATCTTTACTCCAGAACTCCCCCCCCCCCCCCCCCGTTAAAATACTCATGGATCTATGTCCATGTTAATAGAGATATAGATAGGCAACATCAGAGTATTGCCATTAACCCACAAAGCAAGTGTGCCCCTTTGAGATCTTACCCCTGGCAGCTAAGACAACAATGATTCACATTTTTCTATGCAGTCTTGAGCATATTGTGATGTCCTCTGCAGCCTGCAAAGGACTTCTTGCCACTAAACAGTCTGACTCCTACTGTTTCTGTGGGACAGCAGTAATCTGTGGTAGGTTACAAACAAACATTCACTGACAGATCAAAAGAGTTAGATCATTTAAGTTGTGGGAATAAAAGGAAGGAGGTTCCTTTTTTTATTTTCTATTTTTTTATTTTTTTATATTTAAGGGGTCTTACTACCACTATGCAACTGTTCTCCTACTTGGTTATCTAATTCCAACTGGGAATATATACAAGCGATCTAGATTTTTACTCAAATATTTACTTTTCTTACTTCAAAGATAACTGAAAAAGGGAGACAGCGTGAAAGGCACATCTACGTGCTTTTCTATGATTTATAAAGGCAGCATGAATAAGTTTTGGTTCAGCTTTATTTAAAAAAATGTGCAAGTTCAGGTCTTGTCTCTATGACAACTACGGAACTAGCGGAATGATTCCCTCCCTCTCTCAAGAGGCTGAAAAACTGAATAATTCAGAGAGGAAGAGATTTTTAATCAGACAATTTACAATCGTTCAGTTTTGTTAACACCTATTTAAAGCTAATGCCTATAGAACATTTTTTGAAGAAAGGATGCCTTGTTTAAGACAAAACTTTTTTCCTTGTTTAATTCAAAGGCAAGAGAAGTTCCAAAGGGACATTTGAACTTTCACTGCATCTAAGGCAAATAAAATAACCAGACCAGGTTTGATATTTGTATAATTTTAAAAGAAAAGAAGCTATTTATTTAAAAGCCATGTAAATCCAGCAATATAAACCGTATGTTTCCAAAGCAATCGTTTTCCTTGCAAAAAAAGAATTATTTTCTCTCTCCAGTCGGAGCAACATTCTGCCTTCAGAAATCTTTACTATATTAAAATGTTTTTATAACTGCAACACACTACTCTTTCAAACAGTTAAAAACAGAGGAAAAGTTAACAAATTTGGCAAATGCTATCCATCCCTCTGCTGCCTTTTTCAAATCTAGAATTTGACCAGCATTATTTCACTCTGTCTAGCACCAAAGTCTTAGTAATAATATAATTGATATAAATTGTGAATAATCCATGCAAGTTAGCATGCTGAAGTCTGGCAGGGTCATATAATTTGGAGCAGAAAGAATTACAATCCTGAACAAAGAAACTGGCAGATTATAGAAATGTACGTGATGTGTAATATATAGCAATGGAGATTCTGATCTGTCTAAACTCACCAAAGAATAGTAAAAATTTCAAGCTTTCAAGCGGTACCTCCAACTACAATTGAAATAGTCTATGCCAGTCTTTATTTTTGTAACAAATTCTGCAAGGTTTGTACAAGGTCTCCCAGTAGAAGATTTTTAATACTAATTACTGTGCTTAGCGATTGTATTAGTATGGTTTTAATAAAGTTGAAAGCATTTAGTAATTTGAAAAGAGAGTTGCAAATTGCCAACTTCAAAAATGCCATTTGCAGAAAGATACCTGCTTCTAATAAGTGAACTAGTAACTAAAAAACACAGCTGAAACATACTACAAAACATTACGTTGTAGACCTTCGGAATGCACACTGAACTAAATTGGTGATTTTAAACCCCAGGCTGCAAAATACAGTTACTGTCCTGGTCTGTACCAGTAAACTTCATTCTATGACATAACTGTAACTGTCCCATCCCCTCCCATATACTCACCATATCTGTGCTAATACCGGTTGAGGTAACCCAGATTGAAAAAAAAAGTTTCTAGCTTGATCACCTATAAAATAAATAGGACATCATTTTAGAATATGCTAAAAATACCTGCAAGAAGAAAGAGGAAATAATGAGTCAAAAATATCTAAACCAGAAGCAACAGTAAAACCATAAATACTTAATGCTAGACATACATAACAGAGTGTAAGACTAAAACTTCTTTTGTCACTTGCAAACCTACCAGATTATTTCCAGCAAGTATGTCCTGTTAAAGTCTGAAACAGAAACACATGAAGTCAACTGTGCATAAACATTTAGGGAAATGAGAAGCTCATGGTTCACAGTCCCCAACCTGCACTTATGGTTCTGTTTGCAGGAATCATATGCCTTGTGAGAATCAGGGAATTTTTTATTCCAGGAAAGTATGTATCAATATAAACTCCATCTTAGATTTCTTTGGAAGTATAATGCCAGTCAGCTAGCGCAAACTAAATAAAGCGGTCTTTACCCTGATAAGCCACTATTAAAGAAAGCAATGGTGTATTTCCAAGTCATTTTCCAACTATCAATTAAAGGTGAGGATAGCAAAACAATTACAAAAGGATTAGGCATTTGGAAATAATGTGGTCTGTAAAGGAAATTTATAATCAAAACAGAAATAGCACTAAATATCCAAGGAGGTCAATAAAGCCAGTATTATTTTGTACCATATCTGTCATGTAGCATTAGCAGAAACAATCCAACTGTATACTTGGAGGCATGTTTGGCTCCGATGAGATGCTGCTAAGAATCTAATTCCAATTTCACACTGGAAATCTTCTGGATGGATCAGACAGTAAGAAAGGAAAAACACTTCTATACCTTTCACTTCAATTGAGCAACAGATTTTAGATAGCTCTAAAGAAAATTAAATGCAAAAAAAAAAAAACCCTAACAAAAAGTAGGCATCCTATTGCTTTTAAAACCAAAACAAATTAGTGGTGTTCCATGAAAATTTAGTAGTATCAGTATGTCATGGGTTGAGCAGTAGCAGTCATTTTTCTCCTTCTTGTAGCTGGTGCAGTGCTGTGTTTTGACTTCTGGGCTGGGAACAGTTGCTTGATAGCGAGCATGTTTTGAGGTGTTTTTGTTCAAGGCCTTTTCTGAGCACGTGCTCTGCTGGGGAGGGGGAGGAAGGGAGACCGGGAGGAAGGAGAGACAGGACACCTGACCCAGGCTAGCCAATGAGGTATTCCATACCATCGCACGTGATGCCCAGGATGCAACTGGGAGACAGAGCTGGAGGGGTGGAGCTCTGGAGGAAAATGGAGGAGGGCGCACGCAGTGCTCGGCCGGGCAGGGTGGAGTGAGTTATGGGTCGGTGGCTGGTGAGGTGTTGTATTCTTTTCGCTTGTTGTTTGCTGTATCATTATTATTTGTAGTAGTAATGGCAGTAGTGATTTGTGTTGTGCCTTAGCAATTAAACCGTTCTTATCTCAACCCGTGGGGGCTACATTCTTTATATTCTCCTTCCTAACTCTCCGGGAGTTGGGGGACTTGGTTTAAACCACGACAAGTATAATTCCGTTACTTGCAGCTTTGCTTCCCACAACTTCAATTGATTTTGTAATTTAGAATTTTTAAAGAGGTCATTCATGCTGATTTCACTTGTTTAAACAATCAGTTTCTGAAATAGGTTTCAGTTAAATTGATACACCCTTATTTATAGAGTTCTTAACCTATTAGTGTGTTAGCATGGTGGGTTGACCCCAGGCAGAAACTAAGTACCCAGTCACTCCCTCACTTCCTTCCCCCCAGCAGGATGGGTAACAGAATAGGGAGAGCAGAAGTTAGAAAATTCAGAAAACTAGTTGGCGTCAATAAAGACAGTTTCATAAGTGAAAGAGTAAAAATCAAACCAAGACATTAGGGACTGTAGTGATAGGACAAGGGGTAACGGGTTGAAACTTAAACAGCAGGGGTTTAGACTGGATATAAGGAAGAAATCCTTTACTGTTAGGGTGGTGAGGTACTGGAATTGGTTGCCCAGGGAGGTTGTGAATGCTCCATCCCTGGCAGTGTTCAAGACCAGGCTGGATGAAGCCTCGGGTGATACGGTTTAGTGTGAGGTGTCCCTGCCCATGGCAGGGGGGTTGGAACTAGATGATCTTAAGGTCCTTTCCAACCCTAACTTTCTATGATTCTATGATGCAAAGGTATTTCACTCACCACCTTCCCCAAGCTCAGCCTCTGAGCAATGGCTACCTTGGAGACAACAGCCCCCCCTTCTCAGTTTTTGCTGAGTATGGTGGTATGGCATAACCCTTCAGTCAGTTGAGATCAACTGTCCCTGCTCTTTCTCCTTCCCAGTTCCTTGACCAACCCCAGCGTACTCCCTGAGTGCAGAGTAAGAAACTGTGAAAGCCCAGGGGCTTTGCAAGCACTCTTCAGCTATAGCCAAAACATCCAAAATACAGCACCATACAGGCTGCTGTGAGGGAAGTTAACTCCATCTTTGGCAGACTCAGCACAGTGAGCTAATTCACTGAGCACATCAAAAGCACTATAAATATCACCAGGCATCAGGGTGATTCCACATGCTAAATTCCAACTATACAGTTCATAAGTATCAGCTGGCTTTACACAATAAAACTGCTTTATAGATCAGTTATAGAGTTATAAATAATTATAAATCATTTTAATCCTACTTACAGAAAAATCAAGTGGTGTAAACCAGGTATATAGCTGGTAAGTGTCAGAAAAACACCAGAAAATACCAGAAAAGATGGGGTTGATGTGGCAAAGCACTGGAAAAATTGGATATAAATTTTTCATTTAGGCAACATTTTCATTTATGCAATTTTTCATTTTAAAAGTAAGATCTGCCCAATTTTATAAGTTTGTATGCCCAAATGTCTCCCAGGCAACTCTCTCCATATTTAGGCTCATTAGTTAAGACTTTATTAAATGAAATTAGAAGTGAAAACTATTTCATTACCAGTGATAAATCCAGATGTTGGTTTCAGACTGTGGAACTGCTGATCATGTTTTGCTCTCTCCTCCACAGTAATAGCCCAGATATCCAGGTTGCCTAGCTCAAAAGAAATGGAGAAATAAAATTAAGAAACATTATCTAAAAACTACACTATTTGTATTTCTGAGTGTAATTATATCATACTGGACCTCTGAAAACAACATACACACAGAAGCCATTCATCCAAAGTCTATAGTTGAAAGCTCTAGGAATCCTTAAATAGCCAGTTAGGACATATGAACTTATCAGAACTATGTGTTACCAAATGAAGACGACTAGTGAGCACTGACTCATTTACCTGGCTCATTCAAAAATTAAAGTTACAACCATGCTACTTAAAGTGCAACCAAACTTACAAATGGGCTATTAAAAGACAACATCAGCACACCAGAGGATATAATGCAGATAGTTCCTAACACTAGATATTTAGGGGGTGGGAGATCATCTGCCTCTCAGAGCATACACAGCTGAAATGCAAGTTCTTTTAACTGAAGAGATACCTCAAATAATCAGCTGTGTACTACATGGTTTTGTACTATAGTAAGAAAAGAATTCTCCTTATCTAGGAAAAGTGTGATTCAACCATCTAGTAAACATTTCCCGTGGGCAACAACAGCACAAGAAAGTGTGCTACTCATTCTAAGAAATCCGAGTAAAAATATGTTACACAGACCAGATTCTTTACATCACACTCATAAACTGGAGGTGAATATTTAGTTTACATTAAGATGTACTACCCTTCCCCAGTGCAATGCTTCCACAATGCTTTCTCTGTTTTTGCAGCAGTTTCTCTCTTCTCTCTCCTCTTGCAGACTTTTCAGTTCTATCCTCCAGATTATTTGTACTCAGAGCAAACATATTTCAATTTCCACCGGAGACCTCCAGGCCTCCAATGAACTCTCTAACATTGTGTTTCAGGTTTCTCTCAACAATTTCTAACAAGTACAAATCCTGGCTTTAACATCTCTACAAGTACATTGCACCAGTGTATCTTCCTGTAACTCCAACACCATATGAATGTAGTGATATGAAAGCATTCAGTTAATTGAATCACTGTTTTATTGAAGTAATAGTAAAAGATAAAATGTAGACTTGCAGAAAAATACAGAGGAGACCCAGCATTCACTCTGTCTCAGCACTAAATTCTCAGAGATTAAATTTCAGGTAATAAGGTCCACAAACATTTACAGCAAGTATTTCAAACTACTTCAAGAATATAGTAAGATAATATAATAAGTAATATTACTGCAGAATATAATAAGTAATATTATTGCAGAACTAGATGCAGCAGTTATGAAGAACATTAGAATTCCCTGTCTCCTGAATTACTGCTATTTAAAATCTACTTTCATGTGGCAAAACGTACTTTGGAGAGAAAAGGAAGTCGACAAGGGGAAGAAAAAATATTCCTTTAAATAGTAGATTTCATTAACAAAAGAAAAACTACATTCTTGGTAAAAAATTATCATCTCAGTTTCAGTTAACCTATGAATTTCTAGAAGCAGACAGGCTAATAATATCTAATTCAATGAAAGGATGTACAAAGATTAGTCCAAAACTTCACGAGTGTTAGTGATTAAGCTCACAGAAGCACTGTAAACAGATTTCATGGCTGTGCTCCCTGTGGGGATGGATCGGAATTCTTTGGATATGAACATCCTAAAGCACAATAGTTCAGGTAAGCAATTTTCTCCCCCATCTTCTCATGAACTCTTGACAGGAGGAAAGGAATAGTGCTGATCAAGACTTTATGACCAATATGCAGACTAAGCCAACTAGCAGACAAACAGCTCTCCCTGCATTGGAAATGACTGCTCTTGCCCAAGATCCTAAGGCTGGATGTGGCAGCTTGCACAAAGAGGGAGAATTTCTTGAATATAAAGCAGAAAGACAAAAACCCAAACAAAGAAAACAACATGAAATTTGCAATAATTTACTGGCTCACTCTCTCTCAATTTGAGGTATGTATGACTCCAATGCCAAAAAACACCCCAAAAACCCAACCAACTCTCTACTGCCAAACAATAAAATACCCCAAACCCAGCTATTCCCATCCTTCTGCAAAGAAGGCAGTAAAACACAAAACTAAAAACTCTTATGGCATGAGGTAACTAAAAATGTATTCTATTAACTATTTTATTAACAAATTTTGTTGATTTGTTTGCTGGAGTTCCTATAACTGGAAAACATGCACAATTCTCAATATTTACTTTTCCAGATAGAAATTCAGTTGGTATTGAAACAGTAAATCTCCTTTCGGATATCTACTGTGGGAAACAAGTATCAAAGGAGCCAATGTTAAACTAAGCAAGCCTAGTAGCTTCTTTTCAGTCAAAAAAATATGGCTGGCATCTCTGGCATTGCCTTATTTCCATCTTTTGTTATTTGAGGAAACAATAAGAGCTATGGGAGGACATGTGGCAAGATCTTACTCAACACTAGGCCATCGTTCATGGTTTCAGATCCTGGATGCCAATACAGAGGTTGTTTGGCTTTTCAATACATTTGGGTACAAAGAAGGCAGTCACCAAACCACAAAATTGACTCATAAGCAAGCTATTGTCCATGCAACAGCAAGCCTCTAACCATCTTTTCTTTTACATGGCTTAGCAATCCCCTCATCTACAAAAGCAAAGCAGTGGACTCTCATATGAAATAAGCACTTTCTTCTGGACAAATCAACAGAAGGTCAGGCATAGCACATTTCTCCCAACAATTACAAAAATCCGACCACGCTTTTTATCTTATTAGTCATCCTTAAAAGTAGCCATGTTCTGGAATATAAATGAGTCACCCAATTTAAAAATTGGATGCTGTGCTCTTTCCATACACAAACTGACTTGAAAGATTCTTTGAAAAGAAAGGAAGTGAATTAAAACCAAAAAACATCATTACTGGTATTCACAAGGAGAGGGACACCAGATATTGCAAATTTGGAGTGAGGGCTCTTCCAAGATGGAGACTGCATGAATCTTCTCCTCTCCATCTTGTTTGGTGACTACAGGTAACAAAAAATGTTGCATTCTCTAAAGGATTATAAATTTCCCCATAAAACCCAGATTTTTTTTTACACCATTTGTTTCCTCTGACAACATTCTTAGACTTTTGCTGTCATTCTTCTAAGAGGAAGTATGATGCTACTTGGTAGACTTGGTTCAAGTATGAATATCATAAAAAACTCCCCCCACACTTCACTACAAATTAAAGCTACTCCAGAAACTACATTAGCCCCATGCTTATTTCAGCTTCCTCTTTGTAGAGCAGCCTGATGCACTATACCTAGGCCCTTCCTGGATTTTTCAGAACACTGGTTTGAGATGCTCTACTTTCCCCTGCTCTAAATGAAGAGCTAAAAAAACCACAGCACCTTTGCTGTAATCTAAACATGGGTTTAGGGACAATAAGGAAAAGAAATTTGAAGTGATCGTATCCACAGACATCCACAGTACTTTTTAGTAACTAAAAAGTTCAGGAAACCTCAAAGGAAAAAGCATGTCCACTTCTTAGCCATAACTAGTACAGAATGAGGCTATGCCCTACTGCCAGTGGCTGAGTGACCTGGACCTATCTGCCCTACAGTTACAAACTGTAGGACTGTAATGGATCAACATACAAAAAGGGATACAGCACAGCTTTTCTCTTTGACTCTCCTGAGATGTCTCTACAAAATTGTGTTTTCTCTAACTGGTCTGCATAAACATCGCAAATCAGATAAACTAGCATCTCAGAAGGACACCCCACAAACAGGAACATAGAGAACATATTCAGAAAGCAGCAGACTTATGCAGAGCTTTTGTATATCAGAATAGTTCAGAATACACTATAAACAACTTACCCCCAAAAGGTGTTGGAAACTGAGCCATGGTTCTGTAAGTTTTATCTTGTTAAGAGATGCCTGAAGAAGAAAAAAACAAAACAGGTAATCAATTACAGTATCCTCTATTTTCAATATATTTTCTGTAAAATAAATTAATTAATACAGCAAAAATAAAGGCAATGAAGAAGTAGAAGCATTTAAATGCTATCAGCAAGAACTGTTACAAGAGAACTGTTTATTTTTTTGTACCACGCTATGCATCCATGAGTGAGTTTTCATACTAGCAAACAGCTACATTTCAGTTCTGTTCCAAGAATGCCCTCAACAATCTTCTCTTACAAATTATCAGTGGTATAGTAAAGAAGAGAGTTAAGTCAGCCACAACAGACAAGATCTCAGCGACACTGCTCAAGGCTACGTTACTTTACGGCATGTTAGAGCTCTGCTTGTACTTAAGAGCAAAATTGGCTCTATTTCCAACTGTTGAAAACATACAACATTGTCAGCGATCTGGTTTTTATTCCTGACAGAAAAATTCACGAAATGCACCATCTTGCTTGGATTTCCTTTGTTTTAAATAAAGTACATTAAAAACTGAAACTAGATTTCAAGACTGCTTTACTCCAAACTAGCCCACAAATTTAATAAGTACGTCCCAATGAACAAAGTGCTAAAGGTGACATGGCAAGCAAAAATGCATTGGTTGGTGGGAGATATTCTTAACACTGCTTGCTTTTCAAATGAAAGCAATCTACACAGTCTAGAAATTTAATCTTTAAAGAAAAAAGGAAAAACATTTTTCTTACTCCACACAAAGACTGACATGAACTGCCTGAGCCAAGAGGACAATAGCTAGCAATGGAGCCACAAAACAATACAAAAGCAGCTTCTTGTCCTACTAGATTCCACTCGTGTTTTCCAGGCAACAGGAAAAAAAGCAAAAGGAAACAGAATAATTTAGACCGCTTGAGCAGCAGCAGAAATTTATCAATATCACTAAGAAAAGGCACTAACGTGCATGAACAATTTCCTTTTGTCTGAATTTCTTGTTCACTCCCCTCCCCAACCCTCTTTCACACTTCCCACATACTCTTTTGGCTTCCAACTTAGGAACCTACTATATATACACTCCACAGATGTCACTGCAGAAAAACCCACAGCACTTTTATAAGTCAGTCTCCCCATCAGTTGTAATTGAGGAAACTATGAGAAAAAAGATTATTTTTTTTTCTCATAACTTGGCAGAGCAGCCAAGTGTGGTACATGACTCAGAAACCTTCTCCCAAATGCCAGGTAACACAGCCGATGCTAATTCCATGCTCAGCAAGCATTATCTCAAAAGTTTAAAACCACATGCAAACTGATACAGTGTTTTCAGAATAAGCTATTTCAGTATTATGGCTCTTCCAAAAGCACTTCTCCAGTCCTAAATCACCAGCACTTTAATCTCAGCTTATGTTTTCTTACTGTACTCTGTTAAAGGCAATGGCTCTATTACATTTCTATTTCTTAAACCTGCAAGCAAATCCTACAGAAGGAGAAAAAAAAAAAAAAGAAAATGGAAGAGAGTTTTCTGAACTTCCAAACGTGTACCATGGAATCTTACAGCACAGGCAGTTTTTACACTTGAGTGTTAAAAAGGTAATAGGAGAGAGACTGGCAAACCACAGATTCTCTTCCTACTTCAATTTCCCAGAGTTTTCAGAAGTACAGGAAAAGCATCCAGGGCAGCCACAGGACAAGACACTTGAAAAGGAGAACTAGAAGGCGGGTTGGGGAAGGGATGAGTGGTGCTTGTTTTGGGTTTGTTTGGGTTTTTTTTTTTCAAGCTCAGAAAACTTAAGTATTGTAAATACTAGGATAGAAGAGTGAACAAGAAGATTAAAAGTGTTCAGCCACTTAAGGGAAGATACGCCTCCACAGATTACTACTATTCCAAATAAATTGGTAGTTTATTCCTCCTTTAGCTTGAATACATCAGAAAGGGGTGAGGAAGTGGGAATTCTCAAGACTAGCCCTGTGCTGGATGCCAAAGAAAGCATAAAACCATTCCAAGGGCTTCTGGAGAGAAAGAAGGGAGGGGGTGGAGGGGTGGGAGGCAGGGAAGAAACAGAAAACAGATTAAATAGTGGTAGGTAAAATGGAGAAAAGGAGAAGAAGGCTATGTTTAAACTTCAGAGACTGAAGAAGAAAATTAAATAAATTGCAGACAGACACCCAGTAGAAAGCAAACAGAGAAAGTTCAGCATACTCCAGGAAGAGAGCAATTTAAGTTTGCTGTTTATTGCCAATATCACACCCAACTTCCACAACCAGAGGTTTCATTTTACATGCCAAGGTGACAGCATAAGCCTTAACTCTGCAGGAATCAAACTTCGCAACTGTGTACAGTTGATTCCAACAGCTCAAGGTTTGTTATATAGGAAAATGAAGGTTAAAAGACATCAAGAATTTCAAAGCATTCCAATATTGACTTCTTAGGTTTTCGCTTAAGTATCAAAGAGCTGGACAATCTGCCCTGTGAGGAAGCCTGAAGGAGTTAGGTCTTTTGTCCCTGGAGGAGGCTCAAGGGGTACCTCATTAGAGTGTTCCGGTACTTAAAGAGTGGTTACAAACAGGACAGAGGCTCTCAAGACAGAGGGCAATGGGTGCAAGTTGTACTATGAAAGGTTGCTTCTCGATACAAGAAAAAAATTTTTTACTGTGAGATCAATCATTGGAACAACCTCCTCAAGGATGTGACAGAGTCCCTGTCACTGGAGGTTTTCAATATGTGGTTGGACAGGGTGCTAGATAATCTCATCTAGGCTCCTGCTCCCATGAAAGGTCAGACCAGATGGTCTTTCGAGGTCTATTCTTCCCCAGGCTGTTCTATGATTCTGGGTTTAGGCTTGAAGATCTCTGGGAATGGAGACCAGGTATTATTTATGCAAAAAAAGCATCTGGCATAGTAATTTTATTATAAATTACCATATACTTGCAAATTATGATAATGCAAATACAAGCACAGACATACCACTTCACAACATTATTCTGAAATAGTAACAAGCTGTTTTAGATCTGCTTTCCTTGTACCCTAATCTCTACTGGTTACAGTAACAGTAACTCCTCTGACTTTCTTGTTCCTCCTGACACCTCCAAAAAGAGAACACATGGCGGCACAAAGTAAAAACTATGCAGAAACCACCTGATCAGAAAGCTAACAAAAAAGAAAAAGCAATAATTTCTCACTAACTACTGACTCATATTTGTAGGAATTTTAGGTATCTCAGCAATTTTTTGAACTTTGACAAATTCCTTTCACATTGACAAATGAGTTCAGAAATTATTCAAACAGGAAGAAGGAGAGACAATAAGAGGAACCACAACTGCACTGTCAGTCAACCGTATGCACTTTCCTTAGGAAGCCAGCCCCAAACTCTTACCATAAGCAAAATTATGCTAGTAATGAACTGTTTAGTACAGTCCATCAAATAGTCTATTTTCCACAAGAATCAGAAGATGCAATGGATATTTTACACTATTTTAGAAAGAGCAATTAAGAACACTGACTTCACAAAAAAAGCTTATGCCATTACTGCACTGAGATTTGACAAACAGATCCAACATTAAACACTTCCTTCTAGCATACAGCACTTGGTCTATGAAAAACTTAGAGATATACATCCAACCTACACACAACATAAACCACTAAACACTACAATCATTCACAAGTTCTGTAGTTCCCAGTTCTCCACAAAAGGCAGACACACCAGCTTTCAAATTCACAGTGTGGTACCAACAGCAACCATGTATTGCACACCCTTTCCCCACAACAGTCTGTACAGAACAAGAGCACGTTTGTGCTCCCAGGTCAGTGAACACAGCATATTGAACAAATGATGTTCCCATCGATCAATAATTTGCAAATGTACACAAGACCCATTATAGACATCTGTCTGCAATTCTTTTCTGCACAGGATTATTACACTATGTTGTTATGAGCAGGCAGAAAGGATGCTGCTTGTGAGCATTTTTTTTTAAGTTTCACTCAACATCGACTGTGTTCAGGGGGTTTACCTCTCTGCCACTTGTAAATTTAAGTACTGATGTCTTATTTAAGTGTTTACCTTGAAAAAATGATCAGGTTGAAAACAACTGCAATAACAACACTTATGCATAGAAGTCAAACATGTATGAAAATTTCTTCCACTACATATTATATATGGCTCAAAACTTTATTATAGTTTATATTTCAAGTTATCTGTGCTCTTCTAAGCACATGTCTACAAAGAAATCTGGAATAAAGCCATAGGAGGTATAAATTAAGAGCAATTTAGCTATTTCAGTGCTATGTGTCTTTATATGGACAAGTTTCACGTGAAAAACAACTCTTTTCCCCCCCCCTTAAAATGCATCATAGCATTTCTATCCCTAAATAATCATTCACAAGATAATTTGGGCATACAATTCAATAATTAATTCCTGAGGCAACTTATTGGTCACATTCTTCCTCCTACAGGAAAAAAAAGAAATAAAACCAACCAGATAAAACCCCCACATCCTTCACAAGAATTCCAAATTATGACAAAACCCTCAAAGCAGGATGTCACTTGAAAGTATCACAGACTAACAGCAGGTTTTGTTGGTTTCCCATGTTACATGGGAAAGCCTATAGTGTTAAAGTATTTTAGACAGATGTCGGAAAACAAAAACAGTTTGATATATTAAGTTTGATTCTTGCTCTTCGGAGATCAGATCATTAATAGAGTTACCACTTTCAGTCAAACATTTCAGAGTTTCTGCTCTTTACAGGAATGACTTCTAACTGTAAAAACCTTCACAAATGCCAAGTTCTACTGTTTCTCTCTTCTTTTTATTTCTTATTCTTATTTTCATTTTTTTGCCAAGTACCCAAATGAGATTAACAAAGCTAGTCAGTGTTGCAAACACCTTTCATACCTGTGGCAATGATCAAACTGTGAAGGTCGCTTCTGCATTCACAATATCTATCTGCTTCTATGGGGAAAGGATACCCTGACCACAAAGGAAGTCACTATGAACCCACCATGCAGGCAACAGGTGTAGTAGCGAGGCACCCTTCCCTTTCCTCTCATTGAAGTCAGAAGTCAGCTCAATAGTCTAACAAATAAAGAATTCCTTACTTCCTAAACCCAGGAACAATGGAGACATATATCAACCTAATGCTGATATTTATCAACAACTGTAAGGGATGCCCCAAGCAAACAACAAAAATGGTGTTTCTATGTACTAGAAGTTTGCATGCACTTAAGGACACTGTTTATTTTCCTGATATATCACTGTCACTTTAGCTTGTTCAGTCACGTAAGCTTAAAGTGTTTCTGCAGGAAAGCCTTTCACAGCTAATTTCACAGGAACTACCAGGGTTTTGTCTGTTCTTGCTGAAAACTGCGTAAGGGACACACTGTCTAAAACACATCACTTCAAGGCCTTAGAGCCAAAGTTCAAGAGGAAGGTTATTAAGAACATTCGTGGTGAAATCAGACCTATACTGCTCAAAATTCACAGACAAGATCCAGACAACGGACTTTTTTTGCCACTCAGATTAACAGCTGGCTTGCTCTTTTCCACAATTTGTCTTTCCTTAAAGTAACATTGTCTTTTCCTTAAAGTACAGAGTTTTCCAGGCTATATTACCTTATATGCTTCTGGGAGAAGGTATTTCTAATTTCTTTAACCGACATCTAAATTTATTAATAATTATTAATTTAATCTGAGCAAGGTGCTCAGAATTTGTCTTTAACAAACATATAAGCGTATTTCTTCAGGAGAATTCAGAGATTAATACCTTGAAAATTTAGTCCTTTTCTTCTTCCAGTACATGAGAAGCAATTAGATAACTAGTCACTGGCATTAATATTACCCTTCCGAAGCAAATGAGAATGACAATCCCCTTTTCAAAGCTGGGGAAACTATGGCAGGAAAACATTCTAATTCATGGTAAAAGTTAGTAGTGCAACTTGGTACAGAAACCTAATTCAGTGTGATCATGAACCACAAGAACATATATTTTACACATGGATATTACAAGCAGAACAGAAACAAATGCATAATGATGAAAATGAGAAGTTAAAGAACTGGAGATCTTCCAGCGTCATCACATTCTAAATCTTCATCCACATAAGAAATGTTGCTGATGACTATGTATCACCTGCAGTACTCAAACAGCTCCCAAGCATTATAGTTAAAATACTACAGGATAGTACAGGCTACATAACCACAGCAAAAGTCCTTCCCTTAAGGAGTTCCCAGTTTATTCAAATGGAATTAACTTTAGGAGGAAAGCAAGCAAAGGCTGCAGTGATAAGATCACTTTGTTGTGTAGTCTAGCTGGCACTATTTAAATGGCTGTTTCTAATCTTGCACATACATGGTCTGGTTTTAATCTTGACAGCATTTCACCCAGTAATTCCAGTACTGGGTGAACTATAGCTGAATCACAGTATCTTTTTAAAGAGACAACTGGCTTCCATTTCAAAAGTTTTCACATGATGGAAAATCCATTCACCACTCAACTGTTTCTAAAACCCATAACAAGAAATAAGTACCTTGATTTATTTTCAGTTTAATATTTGCTGACTTCATTCTGAACCACCAGACCCTTGTAAAGTATGAATTCTTATTTTTTAGAATGAAATTTCAGTAGTTTCTTAGCACTCACAACTTCCATTTTCTCTTTCTAGTTGTCTTTACTTACAGAGGTGTAGTAATAAAGTGCTTTGTTTGTTTGTTTGTCTGGTTTTTGGAGGGTTTTTTTGTTAAAAAGCTTCATTAACACAATTGCAGTTGGCAAGTTCTGACTCCTCCCCCTAAAAAAACAAATTCTGAAACTAAACTTCTGAAACAAGAATTAGGAGTTAGGAATACATGCCACACCTACAAGACAGCCTTAGCAGTAGGCTGGCATTAACTTCCAGAATGATTCAGTAAGGAAGACAAGGAATGCATGATATCACTGCTAGATATAAAAGTGTTGTATTCTCTTGACCCTCAAAGTCTGTTTTGTTTCACAAACATGAACTTGAGCAGTGATCTCAACTGCCAGTAAGTAATGGCTCAGAATTATACTGAATGCTAATAAAATGGGATAAAGCAGATTGGTTCTGCTATTTACATTACATAAAATTAAGTCAGTCATGCTTTATTTCAGAACTGTTAATCTGTCTGTCTCCATGGCTCAAGGATCACTAAGCAATGGCACTTACAAGATACACTGGGAACAAAAGAGAAAAGTGTCCAAAGCCTGGAGAGCAGCCTTAGTCAAAGAAAGCAAATTGAGTGCTCTGTAATACCTAAGTGCTAGTCTTATGTTACCTGTATATTAGCGTACTATTCCAAGAAAAGGCTGATAATCATGTCACACTTTTAATTGAGCCACCATTAACCTTTCAACTCTAGCTTTTCAGACAGTAGAGCACAGCTGTTTTCAAAGCCCAGTGTAGCACTGGATCACTTCTATTTCACTGGGCATTTTCCCTTGTTAGATTTGTAATCTCTCCCGTCCACAAAACAAGTACCTTTGTTTCTTCCTTTAATGCCTCAGCACGAAACAGTCACCTACAGAATAATGAACATGATTTTGGTTTGGTTTCTTGTTTGCATTATTTTCCCCCTCCAGATTTTCCTTATTCCTACATCAACTACCACAACACAACTGCTTCCACTCTCCATTGGGCCACCTCCTATAGTGACATGGACACTGCTGTATTACTTGCAAGTCTATAAGATCATGTAAATCTATCAGAGGTAAATAAATACCTGGTATATACCAGCTGGTATATTTCTTCCCCCACTTTCCTACAGATACCCACTACACAGCTCTGCATGAACTCTCCTATGTTTCACCATGTTGTTCCAGCATTAGTCTAGTGTTTCTGCCTTCTCAAAGCATCATTTATCATTGCACACCTCTACTGCAGCTAAAGCCACCCTAACCACAAGGATTATTTTTTCATACCCCTGCCTGAGCTCAGAAATAATGGGGGGGATGGAGATTGTGGATGCAAGAACTGTGTTTTCAAACACAGGACTGAAAACCTAAGAATTACAGTTACAGTTTAGACCCCTGTTTCTGAGTAGGCCAACATAACTGTCAGTAACATTAGACAGATAAGAATCAAAGGACTCATAACGCAGCCTGATGTTCTTAGAGGAATGAGGACAGCCAAAGGAATACATCAGAGTCTTTGTTGGACAGCAGTGGTGGTCTTCCACCCCGATTTCATTATTTGTAGGACTAACCCAAGGTCACGTAGCTATGCTGTACAAATACGCATTCTTATCTGAATTTACAGAATCACAGAACAGTTAGGATTGGAAAAGACCTTAAGATCACCTAGTTCCAACCCCCCTGCCATGGGCAGGGACACCTCACACTAAACCATGCCACCCAAGGCTCTGTCCAACCTGGACTTGAGCAATGCCAGGAATGGATCATTTATCACTTCTTTGGACAACCTGTTCCAGTGCCTCATCATTCTCACAGTAAAGAACTTCTTCCTTATATCTAACCTAAACTTCCCCTGTTTAAGTTTAAACCCATTATTCCTTGTCCTATCACTACAGTCCCTGATGAAGAGCACCTCTCCAGCATCCTTGGAAGCCCCCCTTCACATATTGATGGCTAATCATTTGAAAAAAGAACAATGAAAAAGTTAAAACTTAAAATCAGATGTTCAGAGTTCTTTCACTTCACATTCTTCATCGCTGCCCTATAGTAACACTTATGTTGGGGGAAGTGTAAGAAGGAAGAAAAAGCACAGAGTCAGCACAAGTGTAAGTCGAGAGAGTTCAGGACCTGTGTGTTCACTTTCTTTCCTCTTCTCTAAGGAAAGACTATAAGATAAAAGGTCTAGTATGGCAGAGATAGCACAGTCAGTGATGTTAGGGAAGGCACAGATGGCTCTGTCCTTTGAACTACTCCAGTGTAGGTCAATTTCTCCATAAGTATCTCATCTTCTGAACTCTTAGAGGAAAAGGGATCATCAGCTACATAAATGCAGTGGTACAGCAAAAGCAGTTTGCTGTAGCAGACTGGTCAAGTAGATTTTCAAAACAGTGCTTCAATAGAAAGAATTATTCAGCATCTACCAAGCCTTATCAGCATCTCAGCAGTTGTGTCAGACCACATCACTACTGACTGAAGTAGCCAACATCTCCCACACATGTACCTTCTGTAATGAATTTCTTCAGTTCTGCATGACATTAGGAGCACTAGCTCTAGCATTAGCTCTTCTGCATGACATTAGGAGCACTTCCTGATACAAGAACAGACATGTATTATGTAATCTAGCCAAGTATTCCTGTTGTTCACCTTCCTTCTGGTCACACTTAACCTGTTGTCTAGGCACAGGTTGATAGCAGTCATTCTCTGTGGCGTACTCCTCTATTTTTTTTTCTTCTAATTAGTCATATTGATTTCCTTGAGAATGTCAATATAAAAACTTTGATCTCAGGGCGAAACTCTCAGAGAGAGACCTCGTAAAACATACAAGCATTCCTTGAACCTGCTCTAAACATGCGTAGAACCCCTAAGAGATGTCGAACCTCCCTGCACTTCACCCAAACCCCCCCTCAAACCAGTGAGAATGAGTGGCACTCACTGTTGGGTTTGTTTTCAGAAAAAAAAATAATAATTGCAAAAAGAAATCACCTATCAGTGAATTGCCCAACACCACTGAGCAGCATGCTGTGAGAGAAGCTTGTTCTTTGGGGCAAGAACAAAACGGGCATTAAAACAAACCCTGAAAATGAAAATGCTGTCCTAACTTTCTTTCGGAAATTACCTTTTTCTTCCATAACAGAGCTTCCCAGAGAAAGGGGACACACAAACACTCTGCAAAAAGTTACAGTTTCAGTTGTGGAGATTATACTAAGAAAGAACTTCACAAAATTTTCAAGATTTAATTATGAGGAGTCTCATGTTGTTCTAAAAGCATTTTATTGACCTATAAAGCTACTGATGCAGCACATGCCAGGAGATTCTCTGTTTTGTGGCACTAACACACAGGTACATTCCTGATCCCACCACTGCAAGGTGACTGAATGCATCAATGTACAATGCAGTGATCCAAGTACTGCATTCACCCCAATTATCTGACCCTTTTGATTTCATCACAAGCAACACACATAATCTATGTAATAAAAAGTATATAGCTATAAAAATACATGTAGCACAAGCTTCATATGTGTGGGTTATGTGAAGTGCAGGTAGTGCCGGCAGTGGGGAACTGCAGTCTCCTCTCTGAGGCTCCAACAGACCCACCACAGGGCAAAGCTGAGGCCCTCAGCCAAGATGGTGGTGCCTCAGGGAAAGTGTGTATAAGAAAGGGCAAAATACTGCCCAGCACTGAGGGGAAAAGTGTGAGAAACAGCCCTGCAAGCACCCACATGAGAGGAAGAGGTGCTCCAGGGACCGCCTGCAGCCCTTGGAGAGGGCTAGTTGAATCAGGCATCACCCTGCAACCTATGGAAAGGCCACAACAGAGCAGACATCCATACTGCAGCCTGCGGAAGACCCCAGGCCAGAGCAGCTTTATCCTGAAGGACTGCAGTCTGTGGGGAGGACCCATTCTGAAGCAGGGGGGAAGAGTGCAGGGGAAGAAGAGGCAGAAAGGAGCTGTTATAGACTGACCACAGCCCCCATTCCCCTCCTCCTGTGCTGCCTGGGGCATGACAGAGGCAGAGGAGTTAGAAATGAAGGAATAAAGTTGAGCCTGGGATAAAAGAGGGGGTAGAGGTGTTGTTTCAATTTGTCTTTGTTTCTCACTAGCCAAACCTATTTTAACTGGTGATAAATGAGTTTTTCCCAAGCCAAGATTGTTTTGTCTGTGACTGTAATTGTTCTGTAATATCCCTGTCTTTATCCTAACCCACAGGCTTTTTCACCCCATCTTCTCCCTCTGTACTGTTGAGGAGGGCAGTGAGTGAGTGGTTGGATGGGTATCTGGCAGCCACCTACAGTCAACACATGACACTATACTAACTTACTTGAAAAAAACAGTATTCCATCTGTAGATGACCCTGATCCTTCAGGAAATTTTAGAGACTACACAGGAAATGCCATAGAACTAGAAAAAGTATGAACAGACAAAACTATTCTGACTTAAGAAATTATTTCTATATAATGTAAATATATATACTGAAAGTATGTGTGGACTGACTCATACAAGATCACCAGATTTTGGCTTCTACTCATCTGGCACACAACAGGCTGTAAGAGGTCAGGGCCAAAGTCCTCTAAAACCAGTTACACGATGAATAAATTATCAATGCTACATTTAATTTGTCACAATTTCCTTGATTTAAAGAAGAGTCTCTTTTCTACTTCAAATAAGAAACATATACAATAAAATGGCAGGATGCCGTCTCGCTCTATGGCTCTCGAAGAGTGGTGGTAAATTGTGTCATATCTAGGTGGCAACCAGTCACTAGTGGTGTCCCTCAGGGCTCAGTGTTAAGGCCAGTGTTGTTTAACATCACTGATAATCTGGATGAGGGGATTGAGTGCACCCTCTGTAAGGCTGCAGACAACACCAAGTTGGGCAGGAATGTTGATCTGCTGGAGCACACAAAGGCTCTGCAGAGGGATCTGGAGAGGCTGCATCAATGGGCTGTGGCCAGTGGTGCGAGGTTCAACAGGGCAAAATGCCAGGTCCTGCACTTGGGCCAAAACAACCCCATACAATGCTCCAGGCTTGGGGAAGAGTGGCTGGGAAGCTGTCCAGTGGAAAAGGACGTCAGGGTGCTGATCGACAGCCACTGAACATGAGCAGCTTGTGCCCAGGCAGCCAAGAAGGCCAACAGCATCCCAGCTTGTATTAGAAATAGTTTGGCCAGCAGGAGTAGGGAACTGGTCAACCCCCTCTACTTGGCACTGGTGAGGCTACACTTCAAATCCTGTGTTCAGTTCTGGGCCCCTCATTACAAGAGAGATACTGAGTTGCTAGAGCAGGTCCACAGGAGTCCAGCAAAGCTGGTGAAGGGTCTGGAGAACAAGTGTGATGAGGAACAGCTGAGGGAACTGGAAGTGTTTATAGTCTGGAGAAAAGAAGGCTCAGGGGGACCTTATTACTCCCTACAGCAACCTGAAAGGAGGACGTAGTGAGGTGATGGTTGACCTCTTCTCCCCTCAAGCTGCACCAGGGGAGGTTTAGGTTGGATATTAGGAAAAAATTCTTCACTGAGGGTGCTCATGCATTGGAACATGCTGCCCAGGGAAGTAGTAGAATCACCATCCCTGGAAGCGGTCAAAAATCATCTATCTATCTATCTATCTATCTATCTATCTATCTACCTACCTATGGCCCTTAGTGACATGGTTTAGTGGTGGTTTTGGCAGCCCTGGGGTAGTGGTTGGACTTGATGATCTTCAAAGTCTCTTCCAACCTAGCTGATTCTATGATTGTAAGCAGTACCGGCTATACATGATACAATTCAATAACTCTCTTTAGTCTGCCTGAAATTGAACATCACCTAAAGGTACCTTCACCAGAATACTTCAAGAACTTTAGTAACAAATCAATACAAATAATAGTTCCCAGGTGAACATAGAGAACATACCTGAGTCTAAAGCAGCTGACAGATTGCAAGGAGTTAGTTACTGAAGCTTCATTTCTTCTATGAAGCAGGCCATTCAAGTTTCACTTATGCCAAGATCTGGAATTTTCCCTTAGTAGGATTATCAAAACTCAGCTTTATAGAAAATGAAATACTTTTAAAACCAATCCAATTAAAGCAATGGCATGCAGTTTGATAAACGAAAAAACACCCTGGGTGAAGAAATATTCCAAAGACCTACCTAACACTACCTAAAGATAGAAGTACACCATTTAACACAAATATGCTTCCAGCAGACAATTAAAAGACAAAGTACTTTAAATAGAAGATTTATTGAGAAAAAATGCAAATGTCAGATGAACAGATAGTGAAACTTCCTGTGCTGTTTTTCACAGAGATAAGGAGAGACCCTTGGGCATTTGTAAAATTAAGGTATTTCCTTACATTAGAAAGGTTGCTTATTAGACAACAAACGATAAAGTGTCAAGAATGGAACAGTTGCCCTAATGGAACAGTTGCCCTAAACAAGGAATTAAATATGCTAAAGCTCAAGTGCCAGAGGTAACATCTATTTAAAATATACTAAAGGACATGAGTGAAGTAATAAAGGGCTTAACTGCACAAGGCAGGGTACATCTCAAAATACCCTGTTTTCTGTTTCCTCTTTCCATCAGGATATTGATTCTCCTCCAAAATTCCTGTAAGCAATTTTCACCAAAGGGCAAAACCATTTTAGGTGTGTCCACAAGGCTAGGCAACTGATACATGCAATAGGATAAGGGAAAGAAAAATGTTCTGCAAGATGAAATCATAAATGGTAGATACACATATAATAATTTTAAAAATGTATACCAACTTATAAATCCTGTTCATATAGTGAACAAAATTATCAATTGACTGCAAGTGTAGTTGAATGGCACTAAAAATTGTGTAAGGGCACATGACAAGTTTCCTTTACAGATGACAAGTGTGTTTTCTATCAGTTCCACATAAGTCAGTCTCCTGCATCTTAACAACAGTGGGAAAAGTTTCAGTCATCGGTTGGCGTAGAAGATTTCTCAAATGTTATGATTAAAGGACAGGAATCATCCTGCTGAATACTTACCAGTGGTAATAACAAGTTCAGAGGCAGCAAAGAAATTATAAAAACAGACACACAAAAAAAATAAGGCTTTCTATATGTTTTTAACTAGAAGTGCCAGTACTTGTGCAACACAGAGTCCTTTAAAGCTTATCTACAGCAAAAGTAAGGTTTTTCTCACTACAAAGAGACATAGGTAGACACAAGAGATTATTGGAAGAACAGACAGATTTCAGCTTTCAACAGCGCTGCACTGCAAACACTATTCCAGGCTACAAACACTCAGCATTTCTAGCAAGGCTGGGAATTATTTCAAGCCTATAAAGAAAGAAACAGGCCATGTACACAAACAAACCAACTGCAAGAAAAAGAAGAAACAGAAGACAGGAATGGGTTTTTTTTAAAGATGGATATATCAAGCAGTTAGAAAAGAGATGCTCATTCTCAGTATTTATATTTTATATTTTATAAATATTTATATATTTATAGCTGATAAGATGAATCCTGCTAAGAATGCAGGTTACAGGGGTAGGGCACTATATGCACAGGCTTTCTTCATCCTTGATTTGGAAGGAGCCAACTTTGTTATGGTCTTTCTGTAAATGACCAAAGAAGTCTGTATGGTTAATAATACTGAAAAGAGTAATTTCCTTGTACTGAAATGCTTTAGTATCTCTTTCCAGGATAAAAACTCCTTTCCTTAAAGAGGATAAGAACATTAACATTACTGTTAGTGCTAATGGTTTATTTACTGTAAGTCACAAATCTGCAGCTTGGGGAGGTTTATTTACTGTAGCTTACAAATTTCTCCTCTGTGGGTACTTCAAAAGTCATCTGTTTTTCAGTACCTAGTAATCAGGAAAATTTGTAATAAATCACATCCTGCTTGCAGGGCTGTCTTCAGCTAGGGGGAAAAAAAAAAAAATAATCAAACTGCAAATTTGTACTACAGTGCTCTGATTTCCCACCATAATAGATCTATAAAACCTTTCAAGTTTGATTTAAGCAGAAAGTGAAGACAGCTATGAAAACAACCCTATTGAACTCCTTAAAACATTTGCAAGTTTTTAACATGCTATTACTCAAGTGCCCAGCTACATGCATAAATACAGTTTTGCTGGTTTGTACAATGTGATCCTTACTCACTGAAGTTGTGTGGTGCAACCAGATTGATTACTATGAAGAGACACACTGACTTGTTTCCTCAGCAAAAGCAGGGAGAGAAAAAAAAGTGAAGAAACTAAACACTTATAGGGGTAGTAGTAAAGAAAGTCACAGAGAAAAGGGCCAAAAAAGAATGAAGCAGGACAAGCCTGATAAAAGCACAGGAAGGGCATGATGCTACAGTGGACTTCGTGGTTCATGCACCTCATAGTTCAAACACAACCCACCTCTTTCCTTCATCAAACTCCCACAGCTCTTACAGTTTTACTTATGTGAAACCTCACAAAGACTAAGCTTTTCAAGTTTCACACTCCTGAGAAAGGATGATTACACAAAAAAATGACATGAAGGCATAGCTTCATTTTAGGATCTGACTTGCCTTGAGATTAGGTTTGGGGTTTTTTTGTTTGTTTTGTGGGTTTGGGTTTTTGCTTGTTTTTATTTTGGCTTTTTTTTTGGGGGGGGGGGGGGTTAATTGTTTTTTTAAAAAAAAATAGAAGAAGTCAGTCAGATTGTAAGACTCTTTTTTTTCATCTTCCCTCACAGTACAAGCCCTGAGCAAGGCTCTTGTAGGACACAAATGTTGAAGATGTGAAAGACGCCAGCCATCTGGTTAAATGAGTGAACTTCAAATTCCTACAGAAGTCATCAGCACTAAATCTCACCTGGACAGTTTTCTCTTGGTATGTTTGCTGCCATTAGCTTACAGTTCTTCACTGAAAACTGGTGTCTGTCAAGACTCAGACACGATCTGTACGGAATCAGACAGAGATGTATCAATTTAAACAGTTACCAAGGGCAATCCAGAGACCAAGAAATTTACATCATCTTCACTAAAATGAGAATTCTGCACCTAAAAAAACCCCTGTTCTATAAAAAGAGAAAATAATCACACTAAAAAATATTTAATGTTTAAATTACATCATTACAAAGCTTATAAAGCTGTCTACCTTCGTAGCTTTTAAACTTGCCATCGGTAAAAACATAAGAGAAATTACAGAATGTTATTTCCCATGCCTTGTTAACAATTACAGCTGAAGCTCCTGAAAAGCTGATTAAACGTGTACATCTTCACCATTTTATTCTCTCTTCTGGTTTCAAGATCAACAGGATGAAAGACATTGATAGCTACCAACACACTGATATACATGTAAAAAACACATCTAGTCCTTAAACTTAATCTCAAAACAGCTCCTTCCTTTCTATGCTGATTTCAAGTTCAAGATAAAGCATGCAGCCAAAGCTCAGAAAGAATCTTAAGTAAACAGCTCACATAAAATATATGTGTACACATACATAAGATTAGGAAAAAAGACCCAAAACAACCCAACAAACAAACAAAAAACAACCCAACATTTGCCTGGCATAACAGAAAGGATTCATATGCTACCATAATGGAGATATTTTCATGATTTATTCTCCCTGACAAGTATGTTAACATACCTTCATGTGAGAACGATAGATATGAAAAGATTGTACAATTTATAGCCCAGGAGGAATACAAGTTTACACAATTTATAGCTCACACTTGCAGTAGTGGATTAAAACCCAAGAGCTGGAATGATACAGTCCCCATTCATTCAACCTACTCCAGAAGCTACTACAACTTCAGGTGCTTTCACTCTTAAATCAGGATTACTTTCTTTCTCCATCTGGTTTAATTAAAAATAGGAGCAAGTTTACCTTGAAAACTGAGTCTTATGACTCCAACAGAAGACAGCTTGAGAGCCATTTTCTGCAGCAGAGAAATCATCAGAAGTGGCTTGGGGACAGCTGTGCAGGAAGCTTTAAAGAGCAGAGGCTAGCATAACTGGCAGTATACTCTGCAGTGATTTTTCAGCTCACACTAGTTGGCTTCAGTACAGCACAGCATACTCTAAGAGTTGGCAACTGACAAGATCTTAAAAATAAACTTTGGATTCTAAAAATACATTCCTGATTATTTACCTTCTGAGATCTGAAAATGAAAACTATCATTATAATGAAGCACCCACTCTCAACAATCATTACAGCTAAGAAGTTAGTTTCTAGAAAGGCAAGCAAGATTTTCTTGTAGTCACTTGTCTGCAGAAGTGTAGGTTTGAGATATTTTACATTAAAAAATAAGTTGTCAACATTTCAGCTATTAAAAAATCCAATATACTGAAGCACTTGCAATCAAACCTTTGTCAGACAAAAAAGCTTTTCTCAAAAACTCAACTGCAGAGTTTTCAACTCTCCTGAAAAACATACATGACATTTACTGGCACTTGAAATGAAAGGCGAAAGACAAAATGAACTTACTGGAAAGAGGAGTTGGCTACTTGCAGGGGAAAGAATAAGGTGGTAACACTACCCACAATCTGACATCAGAACAATTAATACATGCCTAACCAAGAACCAGCAGAGGCACTAAATATGCCAAGTATGATATACAATATTTTCTGTTAAATATGTTCAGTTCCAGGGTTGTGAGCAGTCATAGCAGGTCCTATGCAGCAGTAAATTATAGTAAGCGTAGGACACAGTGAGAGGGAGATTGTTAAATTTACTTCCTCTGAAAACCCAGCGACAATAACTGTTTTTCCTACAGCTACAGTACTATTTTCTATCACTTTTAAAGCTTCCAGAGCAGTACTAGCATAAATCTCATACATAAGCCAAATCAACTTTACTTTCTCACATAAATGATCAATAAAGTACCCGTAGGGATAAAATTTATATAAAAACGCCTCAGTTCTCATGTACTTAAATACTGCTGCTGACAGTTTCAGAACCCAAGTACTCAAAGTACTCCTTCAAATGTGCAGCTGTCTTAGTGCAACCTTCCAGCAGGAAATCCCATGCTATGCAACCAAAAATTCCAGTAAAAAAAAAAAAAAAAAAGCCAGTTCATGTTTAAAAGAGAAAAAAGAAGCAGAAAGTAATCCTCAATAAAGCTTGCCAGCAAGCATTGCCAAGAAATGCACTGGCATTCTAGAATGAGTAGGCCATTTACTCACACATTTTTCTTTTTGCTTTTTATTTCTTAATTCTCCAACAATACCCATGACAACTGCTTCACACTACAGGTGTACTATATGGTACGTGTTCTTACTTTAAGACCTGCTGAAAAAATCATTCATTACTTTGAATACCAGCTCTTAAATACCAAATACATGATGACAATTGAGAGAGTAACACAAGTATCTGGGATATATATTTGTCTGTGGCTCATTTAATCACTGCTTGTACAGCAGAGAACTGGAATGCATGAGAAGTATGGAGAAAAAAAGAAAACAAAACAGCCCAGCATCTCCAGTTCCTTCAATTGGTTGAATTAGGCCCAGCAGAAAAATCAGCATCTTCCTACCCTGCAATCATTACTTTTGGAAAGTTCCTGTTGGTTTAACAGCCTAAAATTGAAGTCTTAATGGAGGCCTCAAGAAATCTGATTGCCAGCAGCCAGTTCATTGCCAAAGCATGCTGGGTTAAAATCCCTAGAGAACTGAAGGTACCAACTGAAAGAATCATGTTGAAATAGAGGCAAAGAAACTGGGTAACAGTGCAAACAAAATGAACAAGAAAATGTAATACCTTAAGACAATGTATGAGTACTATTCACTTTTCAGGAAATATTAGAAAGAAACCTACTGTCTAACAACAGTGGAAGAGGGAGACAAACTTTGTTGAAATACAGATTGGTATGCCAGAGTTAAGGCTAGAAGTGACAGCTGGTGACTGACATAAGCTTACACAGAGTAGTAAGTTTCCTGGTTTACTCACTTGTATTAACTCTTCACTTACACTAATCTACCTCTTTCATGAGTCTTTCCAAGAAATTAATTTCATTACTGACAACTATGAAAGTTATGAGACTGCTTCTAAACTGAAACATTTAGAATATTAAGACAGAATTAAACTTACATGCCTGAACATACAAGCAAGATGCAGGCATTAGTACAACACACACAGAGATACAACAACCCTTGAGATAAGGCCATTCTTAAAAAATTCTGAAGGAGTACAGATGAAGTTCATGAATCACCCTGACCACAGCCTATGTTTCAGACTGATTAATTTCTGAATAATAAAAAAGCTTTTGTTACCTATAAAAATCCTTAAGATCTGATCTTCTAGATCACTGCATATAGCAACTGAACTCTGAAAAAGGTTCTCTCTGTGACAGAATTCATCTGCTTTGGAAAACAGCAATTTCAGAGTATCAAGCCCCCAGAAACATATGTAAATCATTTATGAATTAAACTCTATGAAGAAAAAAAAAACAAAAAACAAAAAAACCCAAACAACCCAAAAGCTTGGCGGTAAGGGATAGGGAATAGAAGTGAGGAGAATCATAATTGTTCCAAGTGATAGCTAACAGTTGCAGGAGAAATCTAATTTTTTTACAGGTTTTAGTGCAAAGTGTTGCAGACCTGTAATGGAAACTCAGTTAAACCTGATTTTTAAGCACTTCTCTCTAGTTTGGCATACCAACTGAGCTGATACACAAAAATGCAAGGAAAAACAAAACAACAAAACAGCCTGGCCAAAAATATCAGTAACCATATACACAGCATCAGAGGTCACAGCATCTACCAATAGCACTGCTCATGCAAGCTATTAAAAAACAGTAATAAAGAAGTTCTACAAAGAGGCACTAAGCCAGCGCTGTCCCAAGAGAGAAAGAACTTAACACATTTTTTCAGTTACCTTGCCAATAACCTCTCCACTGTATCCAACCCTCTAAACATTAAAATCTGGAAGAGATAGAACGATTCTATAGCAACCAGCTGCTGAGATATTTTTCAAACAGACTGAACTGAATACAATTGCCAAATACTTTCCCAACAAATTTAGCCTATTCCTAGTGGGAGGAGGAAAGTATGTTCACTGCTGTGACTCAAAAGACAGCGCAAATCTGAGGTCAATACAAAACTAGGGCAATTTAAAATAAATTGGATAACCAGGAATAGGTAAACAGATACACAAACTGTAGGTACCCAAGTTGCCATCACTCTGCAAGGACAGACACATCACTTAAGAATCCTCTCCCCTGAAGCAGAACTTCCATGAGACTTTTTTCCACACTGGTTACTCCTCACCACATCAGCAGCAGGTCAACTGCACTAATACTCCCATGTCCCCTGTAAGACTCTAATAGGAAATCTTCTGGAGATTTAAAACAGTCATATGAACATACCAGCTACACAGTGGCAGCCTCACACATGTAATTTGTGTTCTCTATGCTCTCAGAGCAAAGCGGTCATTTGGTTGCCTCTGTGTTTAGATACACCTGCTCCTGCTATAAATTCCCTGATGTACATATCCATAAAAATGGTTCAACCTCCCAACAGTATGCCTAAAAACACATCAGCTAAAGCATTTTTCTCAGCAAACAAAGAGTGAGAGACCATGAGAAATCAAGAGCATGGTTTCCATTACTTCACATTCAAGACAAAGGAAACCTCTATGTAACTTGAAATAATAACAAAGGAAAATGAAGCCTAATATTAGGTTTACATACATTATCCCAAGCATGTATCCTCAGAAGCCATATTTTAGAGGTCTACAAATCAAAAGAATGGTGGAAGCCACTTAACTAGGCGACCTGTTTCCTTCCATCACAAAAAGGCTTTGTTTCTGTTTAAATCTTCGCAGAATAAAGTCTTTCATGGGAGAGAAAGCCAAGCTAACACAAGATGAAGTTATTTGTAGGCTATCTTCATCTGGTTTCACAATATAGTAAAGGGATAACAACTGAACTCAACAGGTAGATGTTAAACATACCTTAGTTGAGACAAGATCCCATTTTCCCTCTTTGGCTAATTTTGTTAACCTAGTATTTTTCCATCTCTCTTCCCTAGCTGTAGAGCTCATTGTAAGTATCCAAGCTACTTCAGAAAAGTACCCGAGGATTGCCAGAAAAGTCAACCTCTTGTACACGGCCTGGTACAGAACTAGAAAGAAATAGAAACAATAATCAGTGCCAAATAAGGTTGAAAATCTGCATACTGCTGTATCTACACTATTTGTAGCCTTCTGCGCTTTTCTTGACTTTACAGTTACTGTCTTTTTAAACCTCTCTAGCTACAAAGTATCTCAGGTGAAGAGCAATTGCATGCATAGTTCTCACTGAATGGTTTTTTTTTCTTTTTGAAGCTGAGAAAGGATAACAAAGAAATAAATCTCCAGACAAAAGGAAATGAAATATCACAGAAATTTCTATATGTAGGCTTCCTAGGTTTTATTTCAGCACAGAAAGTTTAGCTGAGTCAGGATTACTGTTCACAATGCTTGCAGGGTTTTGAGGGTTTGTGTTTAAGTAAGAGAACTAAATTTCTGACACTGTTTTCAATGCCCAAGCAAAATGCCTGATTTTGGTACATAAGATAATAATTTAAGAGATTCAGCATGATTATATTCCCTACATACATTCAGGAGAGCTATTTTGATGTAGTTGTTTCCCTTCCCCAACTAGCCTGTATGTTTCTAACAAACACCAGGTGGTTTAATTCAGGATTGCACCTAGGTAATCCAGGAAGAGCAGGAACTTGGCATTGCCATAATAAATTCCAAAAATTCTAGGAAGAAAGCCACTCCAGCAGGGAATCGCATTTTCCTTGGAGCTACAGTGTAACGTTTTCCTGCTTGAAGCACTACAGCAGAAAGACACAAAACTATTTCTGAAGCTTCATGCAATTTCTGATTACAGGAACTTTATCATGTATCAAAACCACCAAAGGTGGAATCCTTCCTCTTACTTATACAAAAGCCTTTAAAGCTCAAAAAAAACAAAAAACAAAACAAAAAAACCTACCAGACAACACACAATAGGCAGACGGTTTATTATTCAGCCATCAATGGAGCCTACCAAGTACCCAGAAACAACTACCAGCTGAAAAGACTACAGTCTTTCAGTCTGCTGAAATTTCAGCTAGCATGTCACCCCTGGAATACATTCAATCCTTCAAGCCAACAACTAATGAGAGCCAAGATGCCGAAAGGTCAAGGCTCCATTTCTCTTATCCCTGCCTCTGAGAAAGTGGTGAGGCCGGGAAGCAAGAAGAAAAACAATTCTATATATTCCTACTGATTTTAGTCCTACAGTTCTCCTCTTGTCTCAGTAAGGACTCTGAAATCTGTATTAAGACACAAGCAGGAACAGAGTGAAACTAGCTCAGATCTTAACAGCTTGTCACCTGCATATGAAATTCTCAATTCTAATAACAAAACAAAGCAACAGCACAAACAAATGGTGGTGCCTGAATACTCAGAGATACCACACCACATGAAATTTAGTCTCTTCTGTACAAAGACTGTATACAAAGTAAGGGTTAGACTCTAAAAGAACAGATGACGTTCACTTGCTTTCAGCTTTTTTGTTTGAATTGGTCTTGTTTGTTTTTTAAAGAAAGATTTTTTCAAATATTTTCAGAAACATTTCTGTTTTTCTCCCACAACACCAGTGGCTCTTCTTTGGGGCACTGAGATGATCTGATGCTAAAATGGCTAGTGTCAGACACACGCAAAATACTATGCTCCTTTTGTTAATCTAGTATTCTTCTATTTCTCTCTTATTCACACAGCAAGTCAAATATGATCTCTTGGCTCTGGACAACAGGCTAACAATGCAAATTTAGCTTTTAAATTCCATTTAACTTCCCATACAAATACTAACTAGTCCAAGGTCTTCACCAGGATCTTCCTCATATCATCACCTAAAAAGTCTTAGATAGCACAGAGACTAAAATAATACTTGCCAGGTTTCCTAAGACAGAGGAAGAATAGGAACAGATACTTAAATATCAAGGCCTTATATAAGTTTATAGAACACATCAGGTAAATTCATGCAGGATTAGGTTGTGGTTTTAGGGTTTAGTTGTGGTTTTTTAAGAAAGCAGCTTTACTTCGGAATGTATCTGAGTTATTAAAGAAGTACTCATGCTTTTGTTTGTTAAGTTCTAAAATAATAGCAGATTAAACTCTGAGTTAACTTAAAGCAACTTCTTACTAAAAACAAGCTATTTTTTTTTTAGTCATACAATAACATTTGTTGCAGTTCCGAACAATGTTAAGAGTACTTGACTCAAAAGGATTAATTTTCTCCCCTTCCTTCCCCTCAAAAGAGAAAAAACAACCCACAAAGCAAAATGGTTTTGCTTGCATCATCTACAGACAGAACAAGTTTGAGGCAATCCCCTCAGATTTAGAGGTTGAGTTTAAATAGTAGCACCAAAATGTACATTTGCAACACATTTAAGGAATCAATCCATTACTGCATTTGGTATGTTAAACCCAGCACTTCATTGGAGCCTTTCATATTTCTGTTTCACACGAGCAGATTCCAGTTACTTACTGCACAGAGCTATGTGCCCTACAGTACATCCCTAACTTCTGATTGTACAAAAAATAAAAAAGACTAATCAAATAAGCATGAGACTGTTAAAGTGAAAAATGCTGCACAGCCCTCAACTCCATTCAGATTATTCTGATCAGAACTGGGGTAACAAAGCACATTCTGAGCATGGATAACAATTTTAGCAGCTTCCCCTCATCAAGCCTGGTTCAGGATCCCACTAAGATCCTAAAAGCATCCTAGTGGGAGGAACTCACTATCAGAGTGGGAGGAGCTAACTATTTTAGTTCCACCTCAACTAAAGATCACTTCTTCATAAGTCCAGTACCACCTTCTTTGAACTACTACTACTAGATGAAGGGCTCACGGCAAACAGGAATTTCCAACACTAAGACAAACTTATTGATAACAACTAAGTCACTGACTCCTGACCACAGCCAGAGCTTATTGGTAATGCCATCATCACATCTAGGCAAGTGCTGCACCACACCAAAAATTAAATGCATTTGCCTTCTTCCTCTGCCCATGTCATCATAGAGTTTCGCAACATTTCCTTGAAGCAATACCATTTTTCACAAGCCTATGTACGCAACTAACTTAATTTCTATCATATTTGTTAAAATTGGCACATTATGTTCATATGTTATGTTGCCTTTTGCTCTTTTAGGAGCACATTATGCTCCTACTAGGCTGCATAGTAGAACCACAGTCTACTATGGCTTTAAGTAGACTAAGTGTGGAACAGCAGAACATGCAGAAATTTCTAAGCCAGATAATGGATGTTTTCAAACTTCATCACTAAACACCTCCAAAATTCACGATGTTCTGCCACAAAGTTCAGTATAGATGACCTTATGTGAAAATATATTTCAATACTTTTACATTTTGAGCTTTTGCTGTGGGTTGAAGTTTTACAAACCAGCCGAAAAAAAAAAAAATAGACAACTATAAGGACTAGTTGGTAAAGAACAGAGGAAAAACTTGTAACATGCCAGGTTTTTAAATTTCATACCTGCCAAAATACCTACAGCAACTTAGTTCCACACTACTTCATTTTAACAAAAAAAAAAAAAAAAATCTTTCTCCTCCTTTTTGTTGTTTCTTAATGCTGGTTTGCAATTTGGGCACACTGAAGAACAGAGGTATTAAAATGGAATGCTGCTTTGTGAGAAAATTTTAAAGTACTTCATGTAGCTCTACAAACTATTTCCAGTAATTTATTGCACACAGTCTTCCCTTGTTGAGATTGGCTTTTACAAACAAGAGCATAACAAGAAATATCGAATTATAAAGCTTAAGCAGGAAAAAACATCTGCCAGCCTTCAGATAATAGCAAAATTTACAGGACCATTAAAATGAAGAAATACAGATACAAGCAGAAAGAAAAAGGGGGGGGGGGAAGAAAAAAATAATATTGACTGCTGAAGACAAGGAGCTAGAAAAGCAAACATCACAGTACCACAGGCAGTAGATGCACTGAAGGACCAGGTCAGAGAATTGTTAACGAAAAAAAGCCAATTACATTGGATGCCTATGAAAAAACAAACAAGCAAAAACACAGAACAAAACCGAAACCTGAATATCACAGAAGTCTATTTGCCAGAGAAAAACAGAGAACCAAGTTTTTCCAACTGGGACTCGCACATGATCCAATGAAAAAAAATGTCAGATTTTTTTTTTTTCCAAGAAATTAAACTATTGCACCATCCCCTTTGGTACATGATCAGATTACTTGCATTTTATTACAAAACAGAACTCCTAGCTTTTTCTCTGAGAGTTCTCAGAACTCTCAGAACTGTCAGCTCTTTTTTATGATTCTCTGTAAGAAAGAAAGAATCTTACTTCTCAAAAATGCCCTGAAGATTTATGGAAGCTATTAGAACTTTACACTGAGTAATTGAGGTTCAGTCTAAACCTCCTCATCACAAACACAGGAATCCACCAGCTGAAGGCCACAAACCTGCAGGGAACTCTTCACAGATGCATCTATAAATTGCAATATATTCTCTTCAGCTGTCAGCTTTGTAGGGGTACAAGTATGTGTTCATACAGAACAGCTTGCAGGATGAGGGCTTAACAATGTGAAGCTGATGTCTAAACACAGTGTAATATAACTGGAACCAGGATCTGTTCAGCTTTTATCTTCTTTGGCTGCAAGACTGGTAGAAAATGCAACACTAAAGTTTTGATCAATCTTGTCATAACTTATTAAAAAAATTACTTGGGGGGAAAAAAAGAAATTAAATATTGCACCTCACAGTGTACAGGGCAGCCTGTATTCTCATGTATTAATGAATTTTAAATTGTACTATAAAGCTAGAGTACATGGAAAATGAATTTTCACAGTTACTAGTAAGAGGGCTTTTTTTAATAAAGAGCTGGTGTTCTCAAAACACAAAAATTAGCTCAATTGTATCTTCAGTTTTCAAATCAGTCATATGAACAGTTAATATACAAGCACTATTGTAACGTAATATGAAGATCATATCAGTTATCACTGATGAACATCTGAATGTCCCTGCATAAACTCACCTTGACCTTTAAAAGTTGAATATGCAGCTGACTTTACACAGCCTCTTCAGCTAAATGGGCACCCAAGACTGTTCTACTCTGTACTGACATACAATCGATACCATTTTTCTTTTCTCCCCCAAAGATGGGTGGTCACCCTTTCTTAAACACACAACTAGATATAACTTTAATATTTTTCTTATACACCACTTCTACGTCCTCACACTGAGAGACTTAATATTACAGTCAGAAATTAATAAAAGTTCTTGTTTCTCCAACACAACTCTGACACGCGCACCTTTGAACCTTAGCAGACCTGCAGAATCACAGAAAAAAAAATGCAACAATTTGATTTGTGTATCTGTTACATTTATTTACAAACCAATTACTTTGTAAAACACTGCAAAGCTACAATTGTTTGCTCAAAACAATTACTGTTTCATTTAAGAGTTTGCATACAGTCTTCACCTCAAAACATTGATACGGTTCTACAGATGCATCTGATCACAAAGCAAGGGCAAAGCCAAGGGAAGCTGCCTCCTGGTAAACTATGATGGTGATCTTCAAGCCTTAATAAAGTTATCAGTTACAGAAACTCTGGCTGTCACATTTGAGAAACTAGAAATCTGTGTTTCGTGCTACTTGCCACTCAGCATCTTCAGTAAGCCCTCAAACATACAGCTTTAGTTTTAATGCAGAATTGTTTATTTTAGTCCTTTACGTCTTAAAAATTCTCAAGATTATCTGTGGGCAGCTAATACAATGAAGGTGACTTAGTTACACCTATCACATCATTCAGTAAAAACACATCCAAACCGTAACACCACTCACAGAAATTGATTACATCTTTCTTTAAAAAGTGGGGGCCAGAACAGGATAAAAACTGCAGTTAACTGTCAAGGATGTTGGGAAACCCTACTACCTGCTCACAGCACTTGTGATTCTAAGCTGTAAATTTCTACTATGAAGTATATATTCTATGAAAAGCTTCATCTTCCATTGTTTTATTCTCAGTTGTTAAGTCTGGTAATTACTTTTGGAAAATATCTTTAGAAAGCATGGCTAAATGTAAGTAGAGCAGCTAACTAGTAAACTGGTCCAAAGATACTACTTAAGATTTTTTTATGTGTGATTTGAATTAGAAATTTTCTAAATGTTGCAAATAAGTCCTCACATATAGCTCCTGAATTATTTTATAGGTATATTTCATTGTTGTTATTATTTACAATTATGTATGAAAGATTAAAAAGCAAGGTGCTAAAGAGGAGTTTCACTATGAGTCCTCCAGAGATGTCCCATCCATCCCAAGGTGGCTCTTCATGAACCCTCTCTCAGAAACCACAGATTTAAACCCAGGCCTTCTATTTTGGAAATAAATTAATAACTCTTATTTAAAAACTGTGCATTTATATGGTGCAAATAAAACTGTATCTTGAAATAATGCAAAGATAAACTGTTGTCCAGTCATTTATAGTAGATTAGCCATCCTTAGGTCTAGATCCTTAAAAGATATTTAGGTAGAGAATCCCCATGGAAATTAGGAGCTACCCATCAAAATATAAAGGAAAACCTGAACTCTTGAGAAAACAGGTCTCCAGTTAAATTATTTTAATAGTATTACTAGGTCTTGCTAATCTGTAATGTTACTCCTAGTTCATATATCCATAATACTAGAATGTACCATCAAGCCCATGATTTTCAAGGACTGACATCGCACAAAAATTTACTCTTATAAATCCATAGTATTTAGACTTCAACTGTCAAAACTGTGGTCACCACAAACATCCTGTGGGTACACACAACCACAAGAGACAGAGCATGAGAATGGAGATTGAGAACTACTGTGAAAGAGAAATACACAGCAGGGATTTAGGTTCCAGGCAATTAATATTATTACTTTTAAATTCCAGACACACATTTTACACATGCAATGCTTATGAAAAGTTGATTTCACAGAGAAAATGAAAGGTGACCACTGAATGACACGAGCACTAATTAATCCAATTGCCTTAGCTACAACACATGAAAACGGAAAATGTCCAATATATAAAAGTTTAACACGTATAATAAAAGAAAAACAAGTCAAGTACATACGATGTCATTTAAATTTTTGCATTTTGGCTGATTGCAATGAGAATGCTCTAAAAATGAACATTTTGCACCAGAAATAAAAGGGGGGGGGGGAAAAAACAAACCAGAAGAAAAAACTCTCTTCCTGGGGAAGACAAAAGATAGCTCTTTTCACTCCTCCCCACACAATATTAATTAACGTTCACTCATTGTCTATTCTGGTCAGGAAGGTGATCCTCTGACATTCTGAACAAATTCCAGTTTCAGTTGTAGAAAAGCATTTAAGATCAGTAATTAGAAACTAACCTCTCCTATAAAAAAGATGCAGTCTATCAAGAACTTGACTAACTCTATGCCTTCCAGACACAGAGCTATCTAGAGATTCAGTCTAGACAGATGGATTAACTAAACATCTACATGTACACTCCAAAAATATAGTTTTTGGTTTGTTACAGGAAAGATTGGCAAATACAGTTCTGAATACTGCAATCTGCAATTAAAATATCAAGGCATACCTACAATAACATAACAATACCACAAAAAAAAATCAGTGGAATCTGCTATACCTTTGTTTTCATTTTCAAAAAAAATTTCAGTACATTTCTTATTTTCAAAACGTTTTCTTACGAGGGTAACCACTTTTGCCCTGTATCATACATACTAAGAGGGTAACTACTGTTCACAGTATCAACATAAATTTTAGCACTTCACAGTAAGGTTTTTTTGTGCAGAAGTAATTTATCATTAGATCTCAGACTGGACCAAATTTCTAATTGTCTACCACACCACCCAATTTCATGCTATGCAAGTAAAAACAAAAGCAACTTACTGTGTAGGGGGCATTTCAAGTTCAGCAGCTGTATTAAATACAATAGCAATGAACATTCAAAGCTTCTAGCAGACAACAGAAGCAAAAGAAATCTTTGGTTACTTGTATAGTAAAAACAAGAAAAAATAAAATCTGATCTCTCTGGTTTCATACAGGTTAACTACTGAGCCACCCCCACCTTAAATGCATACTGCAAACAAATCTGTCTATGATTTATACGCCTCTATTAGTAAGAGAGCATAAGCAAATGTTCTTAGTTGATAACTCTCCATGATGACCTTCTCCCTATTCTTTAAGCCATTGCTTACATTTTCCCTGTTTTATTTTGATTTTTATTCTACAAATGGAACTCTTATATTCCTGTTTTCACAGGCATTATCCTGCTAGAAGCTAAAATTACAATTCATGATTACAGTACAAAGATAGATCAGAAGAGGCTATCCAACATCATAATTTGGAATTATTTAATTGCTACATTCACATTCTTTCCTGAATCCAAATCTATCCTAATTGCACGATTAGAGGCATTAAGGAAAGGGCATACAAACTTTCCACCAAACAGCTAACAGCAGCAAGAGACAGAAGAGGCTCTGCAGGTCATTGGTTTGAGATACCAATTCTTATTTTACTGTAACTAAGTAGTTATTTCACTGAACCAGGATATAAAGGAAAATTATCAAGAAAACACAGCTACTCTGAAAAGGATCTTATCTGGAACTGAAGACACTGGGATATTATAGAAGGAACACCAGAACTGAAATAATTAAGTGTGGTTTGCAAAGCAGCAAGTGCAAAGAGCAGCCCACTCAGCTCAAGTTAAGTCTGAGCCCAATACGCAGAAACTGTTCAGAAACAGTTCATCTGTACGAAACATGACCCCTGTAAAGCTGCCAAAATCAGTGAGAGCATACAAGTGCTAATCACGCAAGCTAAAATGGCTCAAGCTGCTTTGACTAAATGCATGCCTAAACATAGATGACTGCATATCCTAGATTACCAGTTTGCAAAAGGAACACAACTGTTTTCTTTACCTTCACTTCCACATGTAATCAGTACGCTTCTTCATCATCCACAAGCAAGCGTACCCACATGCACTCCTGTACTTGGAGATCTGAATACAGCTGACATGCAATACTCCTTCTATACCTTATCCTCTCAAGCAGGACTTGGAGATGCAGTGTGAGCATTTTAAAACAAAAAGAAAAATTCAGTAATCAATTTACTAGTATGTTAAAAAGTATACTATATAAAAACATCACCAGGTCAGGTTCATCGAGGGAATTTACTGATGACTAGAACAAAAAGGCACAATAAAAAAAGAAAGGTTGTCTAAGGCACTGTGGAATAACAGTGCACAGTCTAACACTCTCTAGAGTCAACAATACCTAAAATACACAGTTTGACTTTTTGATTTAGGAAAAAATGCATGCCTTTGAGGCTGACTTCAAATATTTTGTTAAAAATACATAGCAATTACCCTAAACACATATTGCCATACAAGATCAAAACAAAAAGCGTACTTTAGAACTGGGAGGTAGGAAGAAGTAGAGGAAAACAGAGCATATCTCGCTTCAATGAGTACCACACTACCACATCTGGAATGCTAGTTATTTTACCAGCAAGATTTGCTAAATATCTCTAATGATCGATGAAAGTATTTTCCCTATTGTGACATCCACAGCCCCCAGAAAGGTAGAGCTCAAAGAAAATACTGTTTTCTAAAACCAAACACCACGTTTCTTTCAAATTAAAGATGCAACTGAACCAGAACAAAAGATGTCCACAGGAAATATTTTCCACAAAGTTGTCTACTAATATGAGGCAAACAGAAATGAAGGGCAAAAAACCGGCCATGTACCGGTTTTCTTTTCCTGATGCCCTGACAACACTCCCCCGTTCAACTGGTCGTGTGCCCTTTGCAAGCTGTAAGGGATAGCATTCCTCCTTCCCTTCGCACCAGGGCGGACCGTATGCGTAGAAGGGGCATAGAGCACAGAGGACAGAGGCGGAAGGAATAATTGTTATTTAACGTGATAAATGGAAACGCTCTACTCGCAGCCGCACAACCCACCCCCTGCACTCCACGTCCGAGATCCCCCGGAGGACACGGGTGGCCGGGACACAGTTGCCTCCGGGCAGCGATGGCTGTCTTGTGACGGCGAGGGCTGTGCTACCACCGAGTCAGCGCACATGAGCCGGGGCGCTCCCCCCGCTGCATCGCCCCGCTTTACCCACAAAACTGTCGCTGCGAAACAGCACCCGCGAAACCCACCCCGGGGAGGTACCAGCAAGAATAATAGTGTAAAAAAGGGCAGCCCGAGGAAGGCAAGCAGCGGCGCCCGCCCCAGCGCGCAGCAGCCGGCGCGCACACACAGCCCGCAGGGGCCAGACCGGCACGGGGGGCGCATCCCGCCTCAAGGCTCTGGGCCCACCCCCGGGCCGCCCACGACCGCGGCAACGACGGGAGACGAGGAAAAGCGGGACGCCTCGCTCTGCTCTGGGCACGCGGCTCCTGTCAGGGAGCCCAGGCACCGGGGACACGCCTGCCCGCCGGTACCGTGCGAGGGCCATAGGGGGGCCACTGCCGTCCCCCCCCCTCGGGTGCCTGCCGGGCGCCACTGGCCTGAGGTGAACCGTCGTGCCCTTCCCTCCTCTCCCCCCATCCCCTCCCGCCGCTATTGGGCAGTACCTCATATCTGCGCAGGCCGGGAGACTCTACTCATACCCATGGCGACCGCGGGGGGATGGAGGAGCCAGAGTGGCGTCCGCCACCGCCTCCACCAGACGCACCATCCCCTCCCGCTGCCTCCTCAGCCACCGTCTGGCGGGCGGCAGGGCGGGGAGGAGGAGCTCTGGCTTGCGCTCACTCTTACAGCCGCCGTACTGACGCGCGGCCGCAGCCTCCTTCCCGCCCCCACCGCCAGACGGGCAAGAGGATATCGCCAATCAGAGGCCTGGAGCACCGCGGGGACGCGGCCTTCTCCAGCCAATCCGGGCTCGTTGCCCAGAGAGGGGTCAGCGCGCAGGGAAAGGAGCCGGAGCGTGGGGGGTAATGAAGGAGAAGGGGCTTCCTCCTCGCCTCTGGCGAGACGCGCCTGCAGGGGCGGGTGCCTCCTTTATTTACCATAGCGGTAACGCAAGACGATATTTCTAACACTCTTCAGCCCTTCCCAGGGGCTGTGTCCCGGCTTTCTGCCCTGCTCCCAGGAGCTCACACAGGGCAGCCGCTGGACGTTCTACTCCACCGCGGGGAGGGAGGGAGGGAAGGAGGGAAGCGCCGCGCAGCCTGCTGGGCCTCGTAGTCTCATGCACAGCCGGGGCGGGAAAGAGGGTGTTTGATGCCGCCTCTTGTAACGAGTGACAGCCGCTGTATCCAATCCTATTCCCAGTTTTCTGTTGATTGGCGGCAGCAGCTTCCAGTCATGAGCTCACGTAGGAGCTCTGTGGATGGCGGGGTGTGGGGGCCGTGCTTGTGTTCGCTGGAGGGCGCCGAGGTGGGAGCGCGGCGGAAGTAACGGTTTGTCATGGCAACCGCGGGCCGCGGAGTGGCGGCGTTGCTGCGGGGCTGTTGGTGTGTTGTCGCGGCCCCGGGGGCTGTTTCCGCTGTAGAACCCGAGGCGAGGGAGGCTGGGTATCCCACCTGGGGTTAGTGTCGTCTCGATGGGCGCTGCGGAGACAGAGGCGGGCGCTGCTGGGGCGTTGGCTCTCCCCCTGTCGCCGAGCTGTTCTGCGGTGTGGTAAAGCACCGGGAAAACGGTGGCTGCGTGGCCGGTAGCACTAAGGGAAGCGGGTGCAGTTCGGCGGTTGCCCTCAGGGAATCTGGAGGTGCTGGGCCCGCAGCGCTCCGGGAACCAGGCGAAATGGTCCAGCACTGCAGAGCCCAGGGCTCCTTGAGGGGCAGGAGGGGGCTGTGCCGAGTCCCGGCTGCGGCGCTGCTCTCCTTAAAGGCGAGGTGCTTGGGGCAGTCTCCTCAACATTGGTCATCCCCCGAAGTGCTAGTGCTGCCAGAAGGAATGTAATGGCTGTGTGGTTTTCTGCTTCTCTGGTCTCTGCTTTTATGTTTCCTTTAACTTGGAGACCTCTTCTTCTTACTTTGTTTTTTTGTTTTGTTTTGTTTTGCTTTCCTCTCCAGAAGGTTCTTGTTTGTTGAGGACAACACATGCCAACTTGGGAGAGGAGACCTAAACCCCAAGTTGTGATTTTTAGTGAAGTTATACATAAAGGTCCCCATATTCCTGCTGGTTATATTATTCTTTGCATTGCCTTTGTCTGAGCTAGTCAAATTGTATGCCTTCTAACCTCCGTGGCAACCAACTGATCTACTGCGTTGGACCACTAGTTCTTAAATCCTGTGTATCATTCATTGCCTTTTGCTGTAGATCCTCAGACCCTAAGATTTGCTGTATTATGGTCAACAATACGGATGTAACCTGTTGCATGTAACAGCATATATTTTGCTTTGTCTGTTGATCTGGTTTAGATCTTACCTATTCGAAGGAATACAGCGCCCTGTGTTGCTTACAAACAATCACTATTCTGCTTATATAGTAATATAAAGCTTTAGTAACCTGTTTGCCTTATAGATACCAAATGTGTTACAGTTTGGTTGCTGTATCTTTTTTTAGATCACTATGAAGGCCTTGTATGGTCAGCAGAATTCACCTGGAGAAGAAATTACATTTGTCTTCCAGGAAAGAGTGAGTTTTGATCATAATAGTGCTATTAATCATTCAGTGGAAGAAGTGAGTGTGGCTGAATACCACAAGGGAATTGTAACAGCTAATTCTTCCGTAGACTTAAAAAAGAACTGGTGTAATCTTTGCACCTACAGGCAAAATTTACCTTACAGGTAAATGAAAGTAGGGGAGGTGTATTTTGCCATCATCATGTAGCACTTGGCAAGACCAGTGCTAGATTTCTTGCAGTATTGGTGTCCATATTTTAAGAACAAGTTTTGCAGGTGTAGCAAATGTACCCTGGCTTCATATGGTTTCCGATCTCCTGGTTGGATTTTCTGATCACTGAAAAAATAGAATTATAACTTGAGAAAACTATTGTGTTTGGAGTGTTCCTACTGTTACTTTCTTCTTGCAAGTGCTTTGCCTTTAGTGAGGATTGAGATCACGGTGCCTCCTTATTCTCAGAGGCATCAATAAGTCTCTTTTGTCTAACCTACCTATTTCCCACAACTGAAAGAAAGAACAAGAAGGTAATTATTTTTCTGTCAAATTTAGCTGAAACTGTTGTGCTAAGGGTCTTTGTCAGTTTGTTGTAGCCATTAACTGGGGACGTGGGTATACATGAGCTGTGGCATAAGCCTAAAATAGGATGTCAGTGAGTATATATTGATGCAGTGTGGGTGTCTGAACAGTAGAAAAAACTCTTACATGGTTTTAAGGATGTGAACCTGTATTCTTTAATATAGGTACAAAATAAATTACTATAGATACCTATGTATACCTGTTTAATATCGATACCTAAATATACCTATGAGCCATAAATGAAAATGAAACAATACAGCACTGGTGAGAATCTTGCTCAAGCAGTCTGTAAAGTCCCAGTAGTGAAGCTCATCTAATAAACTGCCTGAAGAGAAGGATGCAATTAGATGGGTAATTTTGATATAAGCAAGATTTGATGGAGCAGTTTTAGATCTACTTAAACTGATTATAGAATTGTCCTTTTGCTGAAAAAAATGTTCATCTTTTAGCAGCATATTTTCATTCTCTTCCTTGTAATGGTTTTATGAGTCATGGAGCTGTAAGGTAAGATGGATCAGGTACCTCTTACAAGTTCATATCATTATGGCTCCATGATTGCTAGGTCCAACACAAAGGAGGGGATAGGAATATGTAGATGTTGGCAACAAGTGAGCCAGACAGCTCTGGTACAGTCTTTGGTAAGCTAAAACAGATCCTGAAACTGCATTCATGTGCATAGACTTTGGCTGCCTACTTGCCTATCTAAATCTCTTCAGAGAGGAATTGATTCTGCATGTGTCTGTGTAATGACCAGCACTATGGAATCCTCATTGTAGATACAAATAAATACTGACAAAAGCAAGAAATAGGAAAGCTAGTTGACTGAGGAGACTTTAGAAGAACAGACGGTGGATAACAAAAAGTCAGTATCTTGCATAAAGAGCTTCCATAGCAAACCTTCCTTATATGGGGCTTGGTTAATTGCTAAATTAACCAAGCACCATAAATTAAATAATGATATAGTTACGAAGGCAGGAGCCAGTTAACAGCACAGACATTACATTAGCTCCTTTTGTTCTTAAGACTTGTATTCTTTTATAAAGAAAAACAGTTTTATTATGTGCATTCTACCAAAAGCATAGGTCCAAAAGACAATATAACCTTATATTTACATAAATTACACAAGTCCTTTAAATTCTAAGTCCTGTGAGGTTTTGGTCTGGGGCTTGGGGTATGGGATTGTTGGTTTGGTTTTGTTTTTTGACGGTGTTTTTTTTGTTTTTGTTGGGTTGGGTTTTGGATTTTTTTTTATTTGTTTGGTTGGTTTGGTTGTTGTTTTGGTTTTGTTTTGTTTTGTTTTGTTTTTTTTACCAGAGATGTGTATTTGTATAGTTCAACATTTTTTTCTGTTGGCTTTTTTTCTGGCTTTTCTGCTTTGTGGAATGAAGAGTGAGAACCCATTTTGGTTTGTTCCAGAAGCAGGAGGTCAGTCTGGCAAAATGCCTTGCAGTTTTAAAGGAACAGCATGTGTTTAACTCAGCTGGGGTGAGAAAAAGTTCAGCTCAGTATTCCTTGGATAGAAGTTACTGTTCATGTTGCTAAGCCTGGGAGAAAAGCAACAGCTGTTTCTTTGGAAGAGTTAAAAAAAAATCAAAGAAATCTTAAACACTTAATACATCTTAACTTCAGAAGCAGAAACAAAGCACTCTCCTGACTTTCTGGTGGTTTAACTGTTTAGCTTCAACAGATGTCTACACTGAAGACTACAGTGTAACATGGAAATAACATGATTTTGCCTCCAGGACCTGACATGGCTCTTCGACAGCAGTATGCAGTCCGCAGTCCAGAACTCAACTTGGCTAATGAAATACTTTAAATTAGCAGTATTCAGCTACTTCAAATAATTTCATATATTAATCCTCAAACCAAAAGTTGAAATACATAGGGGAGGCTTCACTGGCTGAACACTTTTCTGTGTGTTCCAAACCCATGGCAGGGGGTTGGAATTGGATGACTTTTAAGGTCCCTTCCAGCCCAAACCATTCCATGATTCTGTGTACTCAAAATGGTGTTGTAAATCCGTTGTGGTATAAGTTCTATTTTAATTGAGAAAAAAAAAGATAAATTCTTGTTCTCACTACAAAACAATCTAAAACAAAGACTCTGTGGAAAAGTGCTTTCAAGAGCTTGAGAAAATCCTACGAGCACATTCATGTTGCGTTGTATAATGTAACATCTGTAAATTTGTCCTAGGAAAACCTTCCTCCTACAAGAGACAATGAAGTGAAAATACAAGTTAGAGCCTGTGCACTGAGCTGGATAGATACAAAGGTATTTGCTTATTTATATTTTTTTAAAAAGCTAGAGGTGTTTACAGTTTCCACTGAAGATCTTAGCCAGGGCCCTGGCTGATAATGGGCACAATTCCATTTATGCCATCTGAGGATATGGCTTTACTGCTGAGAAAGAGGGCACAGGATTGATGTGGTATTCTTGCATACATGTCTTTTATATCTCTCTAAATAAAAAGAACCTGTAATTTAGTTCCTAATTTATGGAGAAAGATCAGTTGTCATTTATGAGTTCTCTTACAGTAAATCCCTTTTATCATCCTTTGCATACTGACTTTAAGTCACAGTTTGGCTTGCTTGTTAATAAATCTCTGGGTTGGTTTTTTTTATATGCTTCTAAATTTAAATTCAGAAAATCAGTGCAAAGGTTTTAATATTGAATGAGGAATGTGTATACTTTCTTCCCCCAGACAACATTTTGGTAATGGCCCAACTTCCTTACTGTGAATACCAGACACTGCAAGATGGTAATAAATATGCCAATTTCAAGCCTTACTAAGAATGTTGTAACCATTATTTTCATTTAGCTTTTATCAGAAATTAAGCTGCAGAAGGAGCTTCTACCTGTTGGTCGAGAAATTTCTGGAGTTGTATTGGAAGGTGAGTTTGTATAATTGCCTTGTGGGGATATGGAGCAAGAATTAAGGTCTGATAATCCAGAACAAATAAACATTGTTTGTATGATACTCCTGTAACAGTAGGAACTTCATGCTTTCTTCATGAGGCTTCCCCCAAGTCAGTAATGATCCTTAAATGAAAGTAAGGAAAAAAAACCTGAATTTTAATTCCTGCATACCAATTAAAAAGAAAAAAAGTGCATGTGAGCTTTCTAAATAAAATGTACAGAGATTTTAAGATGTCCCCCACACAAGCTATAGCAATCTTTATTTATAAAAATCATTCCTTGGAATAGTGAAGACAAAGTAACATTCAGGAATTTCGGCAGTGTTTCACTGGCATAGCCACCTTTGATGTGTAGTTTAAAGCCTGGATCTTTCAAAAACGTGTACGTGTGTGTGCTTGCATGTAACTGTTTGTGGATGGGGTGCCAGACTGTAGTGAATTAAACATTTGGGTTTGGTATGTGCACATTTAATAGGAAAAAAAAAGTCACTAGCAGGGTATATTTTTAGGTTTGTGAGCTAGTGATAAACAGTGCTTTCAAATGCATGTTCAGTTTCATCTATAAACATTTCTCTTCATGCCTTCCTCCCTCCTTTCATATATTCTTCGTGAGTTGGAAGAAAGGTGACCTTTTTTCAGCCTGATGATGAAGTTGTGGGTAAGTTAATGCTTTTTTGCCTTATCAGCTAGCACAGTAATCTTGATAATGAATGGCTGAGGTTATAATCATTGCTTAAGCTACAACTACACATATAGTTTCAAAGATTCTACTAGTGTCACATGAATAAACTCTTCTGAATGAGAATTCTATTCTAAAAGCATTCTGTTAAGGAAGCTTTTTAGTTATAAGGCTGGAAGTTCAGGTCCCTGGCTAATGCAGTCAGTCATGGTCCTGCTTCAGTCACCAGTAATATAAACAGTCATGCAAAGTCCAGACTTGTATTACCTGGCTTCTTAGGAATGATGTAAAAATACAATTTTAACTGCTAATGATGAATCTTTTCTTCAAGTGTACTGAAGACTGTTCAGTTTCTTCTAAGTCATGTCAATTTCTGTTTGAATAAAGAAATCAAGAGTGGTCCTAGCTTAAACATGCAAGTAGGTTCACCAGTTCTGCTGGATTTTCTGAGTTGCCAAAAGCAATGCACATACTCAGGACCACATTTAAAAAGAAGCACTGATTCAAGCTGTTCATTTTCCAGACCCTTCATTTTTACTGCTTGGTGGAGTTCTAGAAAGCACTTGTTTCTCCTCTAACTTAACCACAGGGAATCAGTGCTTTTATGATCCTGCTATAACACTATTGTCAGAGAAGCCCATCAGAAAGGCAAGTGGTAGTTGCTGTACTTTTTTTGTTTGTTGTTTAAACAAACTTCCAGGTAAAAAATCAGACTGAAAGTGTTTAGGGCTTTTCCTGGTCAAAATTTGTCAGACCCTTCACATCATTAGCTTAAATTTAATGGAATAAGATGTGTGGTTGTTACTATTTATTCACTACAAAAGGTATAATCCTTACACTTGGGAATTAATATTCCATTTATGATATACAGAAGAGGCTTTGCTTTGTGTAATGAAGTAGAACAGTTATGGTAAGGCATTTTCTGGTCTTGCATATGAATTAACTTTGAACTATGAATAGTATCATTATCGTGAACAGTATTGCTCATTTGGTTAAATATCTCACTGAGATATGCTGCATCTGTTGAATATTTTTAAATAGTATTTGTGTTTCAATCACCTTCTGTTGCAGCTGAAGGACCACAGTTTCAGTAAGTAACGAGGGAAAAAGAGAAAACTTCTGAAAATATGTCTGTGGACCTGAGAGGTCATAAGTGACCTCCAGAGTGGCTGTGGGAGGGTTGGGCTTTTTTGTGATTTAGAACTTTGTTCCATTCTTGTTAGTTCAAATATAGAATAAGTAGCTTGAATCAGCTGAGCTACTTTAGACTGAATCTCACATTAAGAGAACAGCATATCTACTTGGGTCATGAAAGAAGCAGATTCATTTTGTCTGAGACTTCCATTGTCCATTTTTTTTATTCTTAAATACCGAATGCTTGTGAATGCAGGTACAGAAAAGTCAGAATTACACATGGGGAAATAAGAAGATGAAGAAAAGAGCATTATGTATTTTTAGCCCTAAAAAGAAAGAAAACATACTTTTTTAAATACTGAAATCCCATGGCATTTCTTTCAAACAGCGGTTCAACCTTATGAATCCAGTATAGACAAAAAATAAGAGCGAAACATTTCTATTATGGTAAATCTCTCCTAATGAGCACACTTCCCAGGTACTATTGCTCTGAGTTTATATGTAGTTAATGAGTGAGCAGATCTAAAAGAAAGTGAGTTATTGCCAAATGGTCTGCTTAGCTGTGTGTTTAATAATGTGAAACAGTCCCAAAATACCCAACTGTCAGGAAAGTATTTCTACTTGAATTTTACGAAAAAAAAGCTTGTCCTTTTATCAAAGGGTACAGTCCTGGTATATATTCCTTACTGAGTTTAAATAAGAACCATATTACCATATTACTGCTGTTATGAATCTCTTATTTTTTGTTATGAATCTCTTATTTTTTTGTGCAAGAATAGTTCTGTGCTTGCTGGAGTTTCCTGGTGTATTAAATCTATTCCTAAAATCATACTGTGAATTGTTTCTCATTTTTGAGGTTTTCTGATCCTTCTTTAATTTGCCAGGGGAGATTTCTTTGTCTATGTAATGTATTATCTTATACATAATCATTTCTTTGATTAAGAAAAAGTACAGTAGTAAAACCTTGGACCAGCCAAAAATCTTTTGTTTTGAGATACATTCTTGACTTCCTTTCAAAGTTACAGTCAGTTTTCTTTGTTATTCTCAGAATCTTTTAGCAATCAATTATGCCTTTTTCCTCATTAAAATAAGTGTAGGCAAAAATATTCTGAGAGTTAAATTGGCCACAAATACTTGGAGACATGAACCTAAATATAAAAATACCTACTTAGATTTGGTGGTGGCTAGCCGCTTGCTCATCAGTTCTTCCAGATGCCTCATTCTTGAATGCATAAATAATCAATGCATGAAAGCCCTACACTCTGTGGAGTATTTCTGGCAGGTAAGATGAAAAATCTAATTTTTCATTTGTGCAAATGCTTGATGCGTGTAACATATATGTTGGAGCTTCTGTAAGCACTGAGAGGACAGTTCGTAAGATGTCCTGTCTTTCCCTTAGTATAAGGGTCACGTTTTTGTGAATGGTTTTAGAGACCCTAAAATCAGTGTGAATTTACAGCAATGTATAATGACTCCTTGGAGGCTGTCTTGAATGTTAAGAGACAATATGACTTGTTCCTGAACTTTTGTGACTGTCAAGAAAAGGAATCTCTTCATGGATTATTCATTCTGATTTGCTTTTTCTATAGTAAGATGTTAGAAAGCAAACTAGTTCAAGTGCCAAGGCTACTTTCGTTTACTATAAGGAGATTTTTCTTAACATTTGAAATATTGTATTAACCATCAAAAACTGAATGATGCTTTAGGATAGAAGAGATATTTCTTAAGACATTTTTTCACAGGTTTATATTTTGTATGCTAAATTGAAGGATTAGAGAATGACCTAAATTATGAAAGTAAGACAGAATCAATAGTGATGTTGTAAGAAAGTATGTTCTGTTCTGAGATTCTTGCCCTTCTTGCATTATTTCCTAATTGCACAATAGCTGGTATAGATAGCTACTTTAGACTTGATATTATTTTTGTTCTATAGATAAACCCTTGAAAGATCAGCAGACATATACAAGCTGTATACATCTGTTACTGTAGGGTAACCATTTTTAATGGGAATTGTGAAAGCCTGGAAATAGCAGCCAAATTTGCTGAGGATTTTATGCAAAAGCCCTTGCTTTGGTCTAAATGGAGTGTAAGAAGAGGGAATAAAATACTGGTTTTACCAAGGATAGAGGGTATGTATATTTCAGAAGACTGAATGAATGCCAGAACCTACTGTTCATGAATCTCCTCCTTTGGCCAGTGCATTTATGACCAGGATGGATTTCTTTTTTTTTTTTTCTTTCAGTTCCTCTTTTCTATTCCAGCTTTTTAAAACTTACACTCATGCATTCTTGCTTGTTCTTCCTCTGCTTCTTTCTGTCCCTTTTTTGCTGCCTTTGCCAACAACACATGTACAGGCATCAGGATGGAAGTGTAGAGGTATCTGCAATGTGGCTTGGTTGGTGCCTATCTGCAATACAGAGCTTGGTTTTATTCTTTGTCGGCCATGGCCCAGAGTAGAAATAGGAGCGCTCATCAGAGTGAGAGCAGTGTGAAGTGGGCTCAGTCATGACTTGACAAAAATGAAGCATGCCAGTAGCATGCAAATAGAACTTGGTAGTGTCCCCATTCTGTCTCTTCCCAACCCCAAAATGCTGCTTGGAGCACATCTGGAACCATCTTGTGCACTGCACCCATAGAGATGATAGGCTATTACCTTGCAAGTTTTCTTAACCTGTTATAAAACCTGACAGGAGGGCAACAGAACCACAGCCCAAGCAGGACTGGCAGTTTCAGTCAAAGCTTGTTTTAGTTACAATGTATGCTTAGTTTAAGGTCTATGTTCATTTTTTTTTCAGGAATTTTGCCCCTGGATTCTGAAGAGTCTGGTCTTTGTGAAGTTATTCTAGTTCATGAGCATTATTTGGGTAAGTTGTTCATGTATCTTGCTAATATTTATATTTACTGTATCTTTAGACTTCAGTTTAGCTTTTCTAATAGAAGCTAATTAACTTGGAGCTATGGGCAAAGTAGTTCTGTATAGCAACATTCAGACATTGTGTCTACTCCACCTGTTCATAGAAACTTTGTATAGGATGTACTCTCAAGAGATTTTTCTTTGCTGTTGAGATTGAATGGGTTAATGTTTTGCCTTAAATCAAACCACAAAAGCTGCCTTTTTTTTTTGTTACCCCTCTTGTAATTTCCCTTTTTGTTGCTCCATTGTCTTTCTACTTTTTCTTCACCTCATCTGTCACAAAATTAAGTAAGGAGACATTTGCTTTTTTCCTCACTTTGACCCAGTCCAAGAATATCAGCTGTGACTGGACTAACAAATGGGATAAAATTAGCAGACTAGAAGGTGGAGAAAGGAATTTTCAGGTAATGAGGATCAGGGAAATCCTAGCATTGAAACACTTTTTACAGTTATTGTGAGTTTCCAGTTTCCCCTTTCTGGGCATAAAGTGCTAGATCTAACGTGTAGAATACTAAATTTGGGAATCTCTGTGCTTTTCCCAACAGTTTGTTGTGTTGCTTTGAACAAGCTAGTCTTTACTCAGATTAGTTTGTGTTTTTGTGCTTGTCCATGAATTCAACCTGTGTAATTAAAGGTGATTCCTCTAAATTTGTTTATACCAAATCAGAATCCCTACATTTAGTGCATAAAATATGGTAAAATATGCTGTCCATGGTTTTTTAACCTATATGTGAGAGGCAAAGAAGTATTATTTATGTTGTCTTGTTTGAAGATGAAATCCTCCTAACTGGCTATTGACAGCTTCTGCAAAATAATCATGAACTTACAGAGACAGAAATAAACAAGGTTTACTCTTGCTAACACTTAAAAGTACAAATCAAGCAAAATGAAATCTAGAGGTCTCTGCTGCCATATCTATAGGCACAGTTACTATAGGCAGAAAATATTTCTGATTTTATATTATCTCCAGTAGTTTACTTCATGCTAAATAGAATGCACTGGCACAAAAAGTGATGATGCTGGTGATGATCTGTAGAACTCTTTTCCAACACACTGATAAATGATCCCAGGTGATCACATTGCTCATGTTGTTTTATAGCTTCCCTGATTCATGCTAGTCCAGTCAATTGTTATGTTTAAAGTGACAGACCAAACCTTTCCACTATTTTCTTTGTAGTGTCCCTCAAGAGGACTGACATTACTTAGTTCAGTTCTGTGCCAGACTCTCAGCTGGGCTATGATGATTTGTAGCTTAGCATTAAAGTCTTTGCTAAATCATGTAAATTGCTTACATGGAAAATAGTGTTTGAACTTGTGATTTCTATTTAATAGAGTACTTCATTAACATTACCTTCCTTGTAAGCATGTCGATAGAATAGGAAAATTTTGAAGCATCTTGTAGGTAGAGACAACAGAAAGCAGAAATGAAAAAGAATGTTATCTTGACCTTTATCTCTCTTAAAATATGTTATAACCTGCATAAGCTCTTTGTACCAATGGATTATGAAGTAGATCGTAACCTACAGAGAACAAGAATTAGGAACTCATTGATTGGAAATTGCATTTTATGTTTTCACAAAAATAACTCTGACAGAAAAAAGAGCTCCTCAGATCACTACTATCGGGAGGTTATAGTAGGAAGTACACATCTCTCTTTTTTTCTGTTTAAGTACTGTGCTTGTATCTGAACTTCCTCACACAAGTGCTGCAAAAGCAAACTGGTTATTCATGGAATAATAATTGCCTTTTTCCACTTCGACTCCATGTAGCTGACCTAAGACTGCGATGAGTCACAATATTGGAATATTGCCTTTGTGAAATAATCGTAATTACATCTGTAGATGATTTGACTTGTGTAATTTTCTTTCATGTTTTAGAAATTGATGAAGTCTGAAAAATAACTGAGTGAAATATCAGAGACTTGCTCCTTTTTTTTTCCCATCTGTTTTTTGTTTGTTTTTTCCCAAACTTAGTTCATAAACCAGAAAAAGTCTGTTGGGTTGAAGCAGCTGGGACTGTCCGTGATGGTGTCCGAGCATACACAGCTTTACACTACCTTTCCCAAGTCTCTCCTGGAAAAACTGTACTTGTAATGGATGGAGCAAGTGTAGGTAACGACTGTGCAATAATAACAATTTCAGAACAGAAAGATTACCTCTGCTGTAAATAACTGCCTTATCACCAGAACAATTGGATTTCTTACAACGTGCTAAACTTATCAAGCCTTATATGTTACTCTTGGCAGCACCCTTAATGTAATGGATTAATAGGAAGGGCCCTCCCCCATAAGGTAATGAGCCAAGAATATAGGCCTTTACATTTTGTGTGGGTAGTGAAGAGAGGTAGTTCTTTTCTGGTGTTTTATATTGACATAGTTTTACCTTAGGCCCTTAAGTATAACTGGAGGGAAGTGCCTAAATTTTTTAGTCCTTTCCCACTGCTTTTTAACTCCTCTTAGATATAAATAATTTCCTTTGCATTACTGCAATCTTTATTGCTAATGAAGATGTGGAGCTTGCCTCAGCCAAGATGCAATAATGTAAATGTGTCTGGGGCTTTTTCCTTAGTAGCACTTCCTCCTTCAACAAGCAAGCAAGCCCAAAGCTACAAGTTACAATTGCAGCTATGATACCTGTGTTAAAGTGGAACCTGAGATACTCTGTTGAAGAAGAGAAGTAGTTACTAAAAGTTTGTTCAGAGCTTTCTAGTCAATGAAAAGACTTTTTTTTTTTTTAGCTTTATTTAGCACAGAAGCAGATCTATGAATATTCAAAATCTTGGCTTAGATTTGTTTTATTAAAAGAGTAAGTTAATTTTGGGATCCTCTCCTGAATGTTCTTTGCAGTATAATCTTCCTTAAATGGCATCAAATTGTTGCTGTAAACAAATTCATCTACTTTTTTGTTCTGCAGCCATTCGGTACTATAGCTATTCAGTTAGCACAACACAGAGGAGCTAAAGTAATCTCTACTGCATACAGTCTTGAGGATAAGCAGCACCTGGAGAGGCTCAGACCTCCTGTGGGTAAGTTATATTCTTCAGTGCTAAAATTCATGCTGAAGAATGTCTCAAAATACTTTTCGTTTAGTCTAGAGACTTATTTCAAGTAGCTGCAAACTGAAACACAAAATTATAAATAATCTAATGAAATAATTTTAAAATGTATTCTGTACTCCATAGGTATTTAATTTCTTGTTTAGGTGAATTTAATGGCATTTTTATTCTTCGCTTAAATTGTAATGACAGTCTTTTCTAATTTTCTATAGTGCTTGAGTGCTGGCTTTTGGCCTAACTACTCCAGAAGTCTTTATAAACTGGTTGCTTGTGAGCAAGAAGAAAGCATTACTAAAGCACCAGTATTGCACTATGTAATCTACGTATCTGAGCCAGAGTTCAGATGCGATCCCGTACCTGAGATACAGTATTCATCAGACTCAGATTACTTCTAATAGTATTTTATCAAGCTGTGTGGCAGCTTTGTTTCAAGTACTGTCATAACAGTAGCTGTTATGACAGGGTAGTCAAAGTCTCTGCATTTTCCTGTGTCCTAAATGAGCTTCATATTAGACATTAATACTTGTATTCATCTATGACTTTTTCCATTTCTTCTATTTGATACTTAATTTTGAAGGGGAAGGGTGGTGTCCCTGAAAATAACAGTGCTATTTTGACTATACGAAGCTACTGGCATCCTTCCTGAACAGACTTTTTCTTATTTCGATGCTGCAGAGTGGAGGAAAGTAGAGTATTTCTTTATTCAGACACTTTAAAGGATGGCATTGCAAAGTCCAGTTTGATTGCAGTCCATGAACTTTTCTGTAGAAGGTTAAAACCAGTGTCTATTATTGCCTCCTCAAAATGCAAAGGCTGTCACAGTATAATCACCAAGTTTATTTTTCAGCGTATGACTTTTGTTACCAGTCAAAGAAGCATATGTAAAGAGTAGCTGTGTCTCTTGTAAGGTATTTTCTGGGGGAAAACATTCTGTAGTCAGTTATCGCATCAACGTACATTACAGTTGCAGCAATAAAAATATATATGGGTTAAGAAGAGATCTGATTAAAAAGTTAGTATCAAGGTTAGCTGTCCCTCTTTCTGACTCCTTTCTCCTTTGTGGGAATTTTTTTTTCACTTAATAATGTGAGCATCTTTGCTTTCCAAATGGAAAATTAGAGCTGTTTTCAAATCTCCTCTCTTCTTAGTGACTCACTAAAATGAGGCATTGCTGATATGCAGGTGCACATAGTATTGTCCTTGTGTTCTGCCTTGCTGGCTCAAGAATAGTAAGCTAACAGAGGGATGAAATAAACCAGAGAGCTGCTCTTTAGACACAGAGAGAACAGAGTTCTTGTCAATTTTAATTCCTTTCTGGCTCCCAAGAACAGAACTGGCAGTGGAAGCACAGAGACAACACAGTGTGCAAATGCATTCTGGGGCTGCACGTTCACACACATCTGCAGTGTTGGGGAGTGATTCACTTCCAGCCTACCAAGTGTGTATTTAGCTCTTCCAGTAGTGGCTTTGGAGTGCTGATAATGCAGCAGGAAATGGAGTGCTGTGCAGAGGTTATTACACAAGAGCAGGGAGAAAGACATTTTTGCTGTCTGACCTTAACAGTTTTCAACAGGGAACTGCAAAGTTTTGTGTTGGGGATGTCATAATTTCCTCTAAGAACCGGAAGACTTATTTCTCTACATTTTTCTATAGCCTCTGAAAAGCTAGTTTTTCCTTTTCTTATCTCAGAATTCTTTTTTACTGTAATAGTAGACATTACAGGCATCAGAACATAATGCATTTTTGTGAATGCTGCTATTATGTAGAGGTTTGTTATGCCAGCTGTTGCAGGGTGAAAGGGTAAATACAAAAGACCTGAAACTTTGTTTTTTAGTAATTTAGGGTTGTATCTTGCTAATGATATGGAAACTTTATTAGTTAAGAAAGGACTTTGCAATTTTATTGTTATAATCCTGTCAGCACATATGAATATGACTTTGAGTTGCTTGGCTTACTTACTTTTTGCTGGCGTTTTTAAGTTCTATGGATGTTAATACAAAATAAATGCTCAAAGTAACCCAAGCATAGCTAGCTGTATCTAAGCTGGCTTCTAATGCCTGTGTGTGGAGGCTTTTTCAGTTTTGTGCTTCTTTAGTGTTGGGTTCTTTGTTTAGCTTTTAGAAAGTGTATGTCAGTTGTCAATGAGCAGCAGTTTGAGTTACCAGTGTATAGAATAACCAGCTGCTTCATAAAATGGCTGAAATAATCATCTCTTGCAGTGAAGAGGCCATGGCTTACATTGCTTATGTACATGCTTGCACTATAACAGTAGAAGTTTCATTTAGCAGTTTTCCAAATGTTTGTGGAACATAAATATTAGGGGAAAAAAGTTAATTGTATCTTTACTCCAAATAAAGAGATATAACCTGAGTACAGCATTAAAAGGAGAAACAGTTTGAGTGTGCAAGCAAAAAGCCACTCACTGTTCTTGCATTTCAGGGTTTTTTGTTTTGGGTTTTAATAAATATGATTCCAGTGCCTGAAGTAGAAGTTCCTGTTAGTGTTTAAGGATTTTATATTTAGGCCAACAGGGTGGGGTCCTTACATCTCTCCAGTAATCTCTGGGGTAAATATAATAATATTATGAAGGAGGGGATCACAAGCAGTTTTGAACTTTTAATGCCCATATTTCAGACTAGAGAGAGAATGTTATGTAAATAATATGACGAGTTTCAGTTAGAAAACAGAAGAAAAATATGTATATATATGTATATACACACACACCTATTTCTTCTGTTCCCTAGGTCACCTTTTTTTTTTTCATTTGGTTGGGTTTTTGGTTTGGTTCTTTTTTTTTTCTTTTTTCTTTGAAACCACTGTTGAGCTTTCAGTGGATACATTTCTGGTAAGAACTCCTTAGTGATTCCATGGCTTGAGCTTGTTCAGCAAACAAAATAGCAAATCTTAAATCTTTTGTGTGACAGTTTTTAAACTCTGTAGCTGAAATCTCACTGTGTGAGAGTGCGCACTGGTAGCACATTGGGGAAATACTGCTATTGCTACTTGTCACCAACAGTGAAAGAGGAGAGAAATTAAAGCCTTTCTGCTGGTCAGAATAATGTTACTTTAAAAGCTATTCAAGAAGAAACGGAAGTAATTTAAAAATTCCTTGCAAGAAATTTTGCATAAATGACAAAGGATTATAGAAAATTAGATTATAATTTATTGCTCAGCCTTTTCCGTAGTGGAGAGAGATTATTACAGCCTTTTGCTAGGAAGGAAATTGAACAGGATTTTGATGAGTACAGTTTAAACTACTGTATTGACTCAAGTAATAAAACTGAAAATATTTGCTAAATGGAAATCAGGAAATAGTCAAACTGATTAAACTAGTGCCTTTTGGTTTGATAGTCAGGTTTTGAGTCTGTAAATCAGAATTATTCTTAGAAAGTAAAATTAGTTGCAGAAACCTTTTACCATGTCAAATTGCCATTTTAAGAAAAGCTTTTTAACTTCTTGACCGGGAAACTAATAAGAAAATGATATTGTGGGGTTTTATTTGCATATGGGAAATGTGACTACCATTACTAAATTAATGTGACATCTGTATTAAATTATGGCCATGTCTGTTCTCTTTAGCCAGATAGTTTGACTTCAGTGAAAAAACTGAATGATTGACCTAAAAATCTGAAAGTGTCTTATAATTTATTTGGAAGGGTGATTAAAAACAAGCCCCAAAGCATTAACTGAGTATTTGTAATATTCTTCTCAATTACTGGTTTCTCGCCGTTTTTCTTCTCTTCTTCCTTCTCACCCTTTTGACTAAGTTCAAGAAGGTATACGGCAGCCTTTAGTGGGTAAGTAAAGATTGCAAATTTGAGTTTAACTCATTGTGCCTTGGAAATGAGCTTCCAAATTTGATATTGTTTCAGTTATCATTTTGCTAAGATGTGTTTGCCCTGTTTAGTTTCTAAATGTTTGGTTTACCTTATAATTATAAACCAAAACTAAAGACCTAAAAACCTTAGCTGCTACTTCTCTGCCTTAGTTATCCCTGATTCCATGGTTTATCTGTATAACCATCTATAAATATGGTATCACAGATATATGAGAAGAAAATGTATTAGTGACTTTCAGTTCAGAAATATTTCATGAAGAGATGTAAATACTTTTATCTAAATATTTATGACCCAGAGGGCTATTTAGAGGTTAAAACCATCATGCACAAAGTAATACATTAATGAGCTTATCCATGCTGTGAGATAAATAACGAGGTTACTAAGCGTTCTTTTAAAGAAAAGATGGATATAATAAGAATAAAAGACTAGCTGGAATCTTAAGAAAGGTCAAGTCATTGCCTCACAAGTGACTGAATTTCTTTTGCTTTGACTTGCACTGTGAGACAGGGTTCCATACCAGAGAGAATAGGTTTTTGTTTCCCTCTGTGATGTGGAAGCAAGAGAAGAGCTCTGCGAGGGATGAGCAGGAAGTGGTGGGGTTTATGGAGAGTAAGGGAAGAAAGCAATGATCGGAAAACTCTTCCAAAGCATTACTGCTATGGTTATTTGACAGAAAATTTGAAAGTTGGGAAATGTGAAATAAGTCCCTACTTAGCTTTTGGCCACTCTTTTGCTTCAATAACATGGCTAGTCACTCCAGAACTTGCTATTTTTGAAGGTGCTTTTGGAAAAACATACCAAATAATGAATTTACAGAAGGATTTCTAATTCTTGTCATGGCATACTTTATTCTTTTTGGCCTAAACAGATTTGTGAGTTTGATTTCTGCATTAAGCTAATAGCTATTTAAGGTTTTTTGACTTGGCTGCAAACTTATTTATAATACTTTCAGTAGCTAGAAACTTTGTTCTTCTCTGAATCTAAACTCTGCATTTTTATTGTTGTTAACCAAATGTGCTGCTCTTTCTAGCTCGTGTGATAGATGTGTCAAATGGCAAGATTGATGTGGCAGAGAGCTGCTTGGAAGAGACAGGTGGCCTGGGAGTGGATATTGTTCTGGATGCTGGAGGTATGCAACGGATGAAAAACTGGTCTTCAGAGCACTATTAGGTGGTGGTGGTGGTGGTAGCAGTAGTAGAATTTCCAGGTAATCTAGGTGGAGGCTGCATCACCTCAAACAATTACATTTACTTGCTTGTTCCCATGCAATTTCATGTACATATCTTTATTCAATAGGTTTGCTTAAGCAAGATCTCCTCATCACCCTCTAGAGGAAGTATCTAATACTGTCAGTCATCTGCTAAATTTGTCTGAATTTTTCCTGTATTTAAAACTGAAAAGGAAAAAAATGTGTTTAAAGAGTAGAGCTGTGACATCACTGTGTATGCTACCTTATTTTAATACAAGTATTATGCCATAGTCACCAGTACTGTCAACCTGTATTCTGAAGCAGCCATAATAGTTTAAATCTCTGGTTACTATTTTTAGCTGAAATAATTGAAGAACTTCTTAAGAGTTCCACTGAAATGTGTTAAAAGAAATATATATTGAATTTCCTAAATCAACTACTTTCTCAGGTATTCTCATGTGACTAACAGCATAATCTATTTGTAGTGGTGCTCCAGACAAGTGTCTTTCACTGGATGTGTTCGTGTGCATCTATTCCATCTCTTTTGTATCTGAGGACATAGGATTGTAAAGAATCCCAAGATAATGTGTTTTTAAGTATAGGAAGAGATGGCTGTTTCATTCTGAACCTAATTTTCTTCTGAGCTGAAATGAACTTTGTTCTTTCCCTCCTCCCCAGTAAAATTATATAGTGCTGAAGATGAATCAACTTCAAAATCACAGTTGCTGCCTCATAAGCATGATATCATAACTCTTCTTGGTGTCGGGGGACACTGGATTACAACAGAAAAAAATCTTCAGGTAAGATACTGCATCAGAAAGTTAGTTTGTACCACAGTACATGTATGGAAGTGTCTGTGAGCTTCGGTCATGGCCAAGTGGTTCTCCAGTGGTAACACCATCACTTTTCACTGAAGAAAATTTTCACATCCAGAAAATGGGAAGTAGACAGCACTAGTAACATTTTTTATTTTCTTTTGGGATAGTTTTGGGGTTGTCTTCTCTGAGATAATAGTAAGCTATGTTAATGGCTTAGCTGTACTGACAGATTTTAAGTGACCTGTTTTGTTTGGCTGAGTGTATTAAACTGCTTGACAAACAGAAAAGTATTATTTAAAGCTGTTAATATCACAAGTTTGCTATGTTTTAAGCATGGGCAAAGCGTGGTTTGTGGTCTTTTTTTTAACCATCTGTATAAAATAACGATTTATCCTCTATTTTTGTATAGGAAAACATAACTAAATAACATTGTTCTTTAATTTGTTATAGCTGGATCCTCCAGACAGCCATTCCTTGTTTCTTAAAGGAGCCACTGTCTCCTTTCTGAATGATGAGATATGGAACTTGTCCAATGTACAGCAAGGGAAGTATCTCTATATCCTTTCGATGGTCCGTTTGAATACTGACTGCTGATACAAGTGGATGTAAATACAACCGAGAAACCAACTAACAGATTTTCTTCTACTAAGTCACATAAGGACAGGCATAAAGGTCAGCACAGTTAAGCTTACAGTGTAACTGAAACGTAACATTCTGTCATGTTTTAAGCTAGCCTCTGCGTTCCTTCTAAGTGTGTGTCTCCACACGCTCCATTAAAAGCAGTGCTGAAATAGAAAACATGTATTCTGGAGAAAATGCAGTATTTTGGTTTAAGATTGACCCCATTAGTTTAAGATTTGATTCTGTAAGTTTTTATATTATGCATATGACATTTTTTATTTTAATTTTTTTGTGTTCTTTTGGGCGGTAAATGCATCATCCATAAATCTGAATGCAGTTTAACTGGAAAAGTTAAAATATTTTGTCTTCATAAGCTTTTCCGTATTTGCAATGTTATGTACATAAAATCTGTTGAGCAAAGATGTGGATGTGGGCATATGCCTCCTTGACGGAAATGAAGGAATGCCTCCTTCATTTGCAGTATGCATTACCTACATTTGGTCTTAGCAGCTGGACTCTGAGCTTTCTACTGGGCATGACAGTTTTGAGTGGATCCCTTCAAGTACTGGGAGGTTTTTCTGTTTATGGCTTTAAGGACCCTCCCTGTTCTTTACTGCACTGCAGACTGAGATCTGCTGAATCACTTTTGCAGTTTAGCAGAACGGCAGAGGAAGGTGAGGATTAAGTCATTATATTTGTGAAACAGCTAACTGTACTGTGAGGAGATCCTCCCCTCCTCCACTAAACTGCAAAGTTGCTTAGGCAAGGTCAGGCACACTAAGCAAATATTTATAGGATGCAGGTTATCAAGAATGGATTTATTGTTTGGTATTTTTGTTGAACACTTACTGAGTAGTTATCCACATAAAAAGTAAGCTGACTAAACAGTAATATTTCTTCTGTTGTCTCCTGGGGTATCTTTAATAACAACAGCACATTTTATCACAACAGGCTTTAAAGTTGAAAGGAAAAATCTGGTTTAGGTTTGGGTTTTTTTTTGGATCTGTGTATCTTGTGAAATTCTTGAGCATATGGCATTAATAACATCTGAAGAAAACACAAGGTGATTGCTTTTTAAAATAACTTGAGCTTCAAATATTAACCAGATTGCTCTAAAAATTAAGGAAGAGACATTAATTTTTGAGTTTCATATAAAGACTAAATACAGCCTCATCTGTTGCTCTGCCATGAATGGTAGTCATTAACTCAGAGATCCCTTACAGATGCACAGTGCTGCTTCATGAATTTACAGACTCACTGTGTTCCAAACTTTCTTTTGATTTTCATCTCAGATGTCTGTATGATGAGTAGGGATAGTTAACTGTACCAAAGTCTGTCCTCTTCATTCTACACAAAACCCACAGCTGCCATTCTGATTGATGAACTTTGAACTAGTGTAGGCTGCATTTGTCAGTCTTAACACTTTTGCCTTATTTTTTGAAATTTTATTTTCCATATTTCATTTCATTTCTGTATACTGTTTCAGGAAAGGAGGCTTCTGATATATAAGCAAGTGCATAAAGGTTGTCTAAAGATTGGCATTAACGTTAACTTTAATTTTTGCCTTGGTCCTGCTGGTTTTGTATCAATACAGGGCTCTTGCCAGCATACACAATTATGGAAAGATTTATCTGTAGATACGTTGTTACCTTGACAGTCCTCTTAGCTACCCATCTTAGAAGATATAATGGAGAAATTATCAAGTAGCATTTTCAGGTGAGATGTGACTTGATTTTTTATTATTTTCTTTCTTCTTTTAATGAAATTCAGTATTAGAGCAGATAACTCTTGCCAGCAGTATACTGCAAATTTATAGGGGGATACTCAGGAAAAGATGCCTCACACAGTTTTTATGGAGCAGTTTATGGTCTATTTCTGTTTGCAATACAGCAAGCTAACGCACAAGGATGTTGGGTAAATCCCATGATTATGCTGTATGTCAGAATTTAACAAAGGCCACATATTCTTTTCTTGGTGGAGGAAGCGCATGTATCTAGCTGCTCAGCAACATCTCTGACTGAGAAATGGTTTTGGCTGTAGAAGATGATAGGTCTAATACTCCTCTGAGAAGAGTAACAGCTTCACTATGTGTGAAGACTCCCATAATAAAGTAGGAATGGAAGATCCTTTACCTCTGTGCACGATGACTGTATTGCTGTTGAGCAAAAGCCTCACCACTGCCACCTATTTTTTTACCCCTTAAGAAGGATCTCTTTTCATTAACTTCTCTTTTCTGTTTGCTTTTGGGCTCTTCCCTTCTTTAGTGAACCCAAGCAAAGCTATAAAACTTTTATTTTGTTTAAGGAGTAAAGTTTACATAGTGAAAGTAAAGTCTATAGCAGTAGTCCTGCAATATTTCTGTTGATCTGAGCATGCTCACCAGACACTTCTGACATGTTCCATTTTAGGCCTCAGCTGGATGAACCGATCCCATTGTATGAAGCCAAAGTTTCTATGGAAATAGTTCAAAAGAATCAAGCAAGAAAAAGGCAAGTCATCCAGTTCTGACACACACAATTTCCTGGATTCTAAGCCTGTGGAAGATAAAGAAACGTAATGTATTTGAGAAGTAAATTTGTGTACGCTTTCAAATAATTCTGTAACTGGAATTCAGATCTTTTGTCCTGTGAGATTCCTGTGACTTTCAAGTTTGGTGTTTTGTTGGTTTTGTTTTTTTTTTTTTTTTCATTAACTTCAGTAGAATGTTCCCAGCAGCAAATTCTAAAGAGGCTGTCTTGACATACAAATCTTATCTGCCCTGCCCCAATTACAAATGTCATTAATATTTACAGGCAAACTCTCTTGCTGTTGTTTTTCAAACATAAGAAATGAAAGGGAAAAAAAATAAATCTGGTGAGATTTATTTGTTCTTCTGTCTCCAGCCTCTACTAAGAGTCACCTTTATATTTACCTTTTTCGTTTGACTGCATTGAGACTGAGCACTCTCTGTGGTACACTTAGTCTTTAATCCACATTTAGAATTGTTATTTAACTGGAAGACAAGCAAAACCATCAGAATTGGCAAAGGATGCTAGAGGGGGAAGGATATGGTACTGACAGTAAGAGTCCCCCCCACAGATGATTTTCTTCATTTTAGCAATCAGGGAGTAAACCCAGTAAATCTATGAAATGATTGTGCCATTCAGATATTTGAGGCACTTTATGTATCCAGTCAGAGTAAGGTTATCTTTGATATCTTTCCGTTAAGACTTTCCTATGCTGTACATTCTTACTTTCTCTCTTTTAACCTCTTTCCTATGCCTACCATTCCAATGCCTCAGATCTGTTTATCCAACATTCTCCATTACCATGAACTATCTGTAAATCAGCAAGGGAAGGAACTGCTGGGTTTTCTTCTTCAAAGCATGTGATTTTTCTACTTGCTCTTCTTTGAGAGCAAAATTATTTTTTTCTGTTCAGCTGTGCTGTGCATCTTTGCTGTGTGCATAGCTCAGTGGACACTAGCACATCTAAAGCATGTGAATCCCAGATGTTAGTTTGACATTCTGAAGCTTTGTACCCAAATATTTGTTTTTTCCTGATGTTGTTCATTTTTGCTTACATAGTAAAACTATAAAATAGCTTGCAAAATAATAATAAATAAAATAAATAATAAAAAATAGTTTGCAAAACAAAGTAGACCAGAGGAAGCAAAAATAAGAGTTAAAATAAGGTTTACTACAACAGGGTAAAACTGCAGAGGAAATATTTTTATAGTACATATTTTATTGGATCTTTTGTCAGTAGATATGTTTCTCCTAACTACATACATAAATGTCTTTTGAACTCCACACATGATGGACAAAGGCTAGCTGTTCCTGAAGTGGTCTTGGTGTTTCAGCTGGATCAGGTTATGAAGCAAATGTCTTGTACTTTGGGTGTTAAACTGCCTGTTGGTCCATTTAGCTTAGCTGGCTGAGGTGTGCCAGCATTTTCTAATGCTCTTTAATAATGCTAGCTCTAGAGTTGTGTGTGCTTGAACAAGAGGGTTCATGAGGCTTCCTAAGAAACTGCTTCCTCTTTCATGCATCCCTTGACAGAAGAAAGCAGAAAGTTGTTGTGGGGGTGAGAACAAGGCTCCCCAACTCGGGGGACAAAGCCTGCCAGGTTCTTTTGTAGCTTTGACAAGAAAATGGCATGTGCTTCATGGCTGAGAGCCCATGAAGCTGCCCATGGTCTCCTATGGTGTTGATAATGGTGAGAGGCATACCAGGAGCTGTGCCAGCTCAGGATTTTTCCCAGGTTATGCCAATGAAGCTTTGGCTCTGGTGAGCCCAGGCCCCCACACAGCCAGATGATGTTCAGTGAGACACAGACTGCCATTAAGGGCAGCCATGTGTCTTCAAAAAGAGATTTGTGTCTGGATTATATCAATAATCCAGCATTATTTTATTTAATGGCCTTCAGAGTTGTATTTTGGAAAGATCATCTGCCTAGCATGGGCTGAAAGCTACTGCCTTTTCTTCGTGGTGAGGGCATGGGTGCCTTTCTCCACGACAGTCTGAAGTAAAATAGCCCAGCGTGTGCCCTCGCCAGTAGTGTGAATCACCATCACAACTAGTTTTCTGCACAGCGTGTGCACAGTCTCCCATTTCACACAGTGGAAGCTGTGATCTAGCATCTGCACCAGTGATTTTGGTCCTGATGCGGCTATGTGGCAGTTTCCTCAGTCCCTGACTGGAGAGGCACTCAGGCTGGGTTCAGAATGGATTCGGAAATGCGTTTACGGTTTTTAGCACTAACGCTTTTACTATTCTCCCCCCGAACCGTGGTTGGGAGCACGGCAGGGCCGCGGTAACCGGGTCACCCCTAGGCGCCTTCGGGGGGCGGAAAATATGGCGGCCGCTGCTGTGGTACCTTAGTACCGCCCAGGGGCGGAGCTCGTAGCATTTCGCGCCAAGCTGGGACATCGGCTCCCGCCCAGCTGTTCAGCAGCGCTCCGCTCTGCTGCGCGCCGCCCGGCCATGGCAGCACACACCGTGCCCGGGTACTCGCCCGGCTTCAAGAAGCCACCGGCCGTGCTGCGGCTGAAGCGCAAACGGCTGAGGAGGAGCGAGTCCCCGGCCGCCGCCGCTCCCCCGCCTTGCGGCGCGGCCCCGCGGGGCCCTTCCGCACTCGCCCGCCGCAACCCGTTCTCCAGCCTGGACAACGCGCCCCGGGCGGCCGGCACCCCGCAACCGCTGGAGCGGGCCTGGAGGCCACCGGCAGACGGGTACCCCTCGGCAGTGCCGTTCTGGCAGGTAGGGCCGGGCCTGCGGGGACCGGGGGATTCTCTGTGGGGCCGGGGATGCGCGGGGTGAAAGGGAAAGGAGCCTCCGCGCTGGCGCCGGCGCTATAGCCCTCAGCCGGCCGCGGCAGCCAGCAGCCCGCTCCTCTGGGGAAAGGCAGCTCTGGGGCTTCCCTGGCTCTGTGCACAGACCAGGCCGAGCCATTGCACTGCTCTGGGTAGGAGCCTTTCGATCGCACCGAGGGTGGGTGTTTGCAGTATATATGTGCTTAGCATCCCTCCGGGAACTTCACTGCAGGGAGGGGGGCGGCTATAAATTACGAACCTAGTTCTAACTTTGTGCTGCATCTTACGCTTCTTTCCCATTCAGCTTTTAGAGCCTGTTTCTGAAGATAAGCCCACCAGGAGAGCGGAGCCCTATGAAAGAACTGACATCCTCACCCTAACCGATGTATGAAACAGCACATACTGCTTCTGAAATGGTTTTTAGCTGTTCTCAGTTCACAAAAATAGCTGAAATTGTTTAATTCAATATTTGATAGCCCATCTCTGTATAAAGTCATGTATTAAAATGTCAGTGTTCATGAAACTGCCTTAAATTGCTTTGATATTTGCTGTTCTAGTAATAGGCTAAAGCCAGCCTGACATCACTATTGTAGTTCCAGTTGGCAGAGGTTGTTGTCTTCTTCCAGTTTTATTACCATGTTCACCATAATTCTCCTGTTTCTTAGTTCTGTGTTTTGTTGAGATTAGGCATGTTCTTCAACGTGATGCATATCCTGCAGTCTTTTATTCAGCTGCAGAAAGGGAACAAACAACTTCACTCAGCACACACGAAAGGGAGAATACTTAAGAACCAGACTTTGAAAGACAGTTTTGAGCAGACAGTGTCTAACACTGTTACTGTTTCAGAAACTGGAGTTCAGACTAACTTAGCAGAACAGAAAAATGGCCTCTCAAAGAGAACAAACTGTCCTGGAGCTCCCCAGTGGGGTTTTCTGTAGCCTGCAGGAAAAGTATCTGACACCACAGTCACCAGGAGAGGATGAATTTAAACAGTAATTGGTTTGGCATGGAAATTCTTGCCTTCATAAACTTAAGGCTAAGTTGTTGAGGTTTTTTGGTTTTGTTTGTTTTGTTTTTTTTTACTTTTTTTAAGTCCTTTATCCTTTTATCTGTTCCTAGTTCGGAACTTTTGGAAAGACTTCTGTGACTGAAAACCTACTTTTGCATTTTTATAAGCAATATAATGCTGTATTTGTAGTAGAATCTGTTACTGAGTAAAATAATTGAGTATAAACTGTGACTTTGGTTCTACTGTTAAGAGTGACACTCTGGGTAACTTAGAAATCCTGTCTGAAAAAGCATTTTTGTTTTAAGTATGTGTCTTAAATTAATGTAAGCATTTCCTTAGGAACAAAAGGAGTCAGGCATTTGGAAGCTGTGACTGCCCCATCCCTGGCAATATTCAAGGCCAGGCTGGATGGGGCTTTGAGCAGCCTGGTCTAGTGGAAGGTGTCCTTGCCCCTGGCAGGGGGTTGGAACTAAATGACCTTTAATGTCCCTTCCAGCCTAAACCAGTCTATGATTCTTGCTGTGTACTGAATTGGACAAAAACAGGAGATGGCAGGTGTAACTTGTCTTCTTATAGGCTACTAAACTGAAGATGGTCCATGTGATAGCTGAAGTCCAGTATCTGGTCTGCCTGCCAGGAAAGGTATATTAAATTCACAAGGGAGGAGACCTAACCATGCTAAATTATAAACAGGTAGCTACATAGGTTGGTTTCTTGTTTGTTGGTGGTTGTTCAGTTTTAGGTTTTTATTTGTTTGTTTCCTAGGGGTTAACTGATGCTATTTCTGTTTTATAAGGACCTGCATTCATCTGCTACTGTACCTGAAGTCCCCTCCTCACCAAAGCATGAATTTCCTGCAGACTGGAGTATTAAAACACGACTTTTGTTTATGTCTTCACAACCTTTTACCTGGACAGAACACTTAAAAGCACAAGAGGAAGCTCAAGGATTTGCTCAGCATTGCAGAGCTGTAGAAACAAACTTGCCACAGAGCTTACAGGTAATACGTAAGAGGGTAGCTTGGAGCTCCAGCTTTATAAAGGAGGCTGTACCTTTGCACCTTTCTGTACATGGCAGTGAAGGCTTGATTCTGTTTTATTTTCATCTTACATTAAGAATAAGGCCTACTTACTAACCTGATTCCATCTGTGGTTTGTACTCATAGCAGCAAGCAGTGGTGAGTGGTCTTAAATGACCACTTAGAGGTTAAGTTAAATCTTAAACTGTGGAGCAGTTGCCAGTTGCTTTCCATCTTTCTTAAGTCTGCCCTATTCACAAGCCTGGGATGTTTCTGTTTTAATACTTTATGTACTATTTTTTTAATCTTCACTTGCAACACTGCCTGAAGTGAAGCATTACTGTCCTCACCAAATACTTTCTGACACCTAGGAACCAAAGCTGTCGACAGAACTGCGTTGTGCCTTTCAGCAAAGCCTCGTTTACTGGCTTCACCCTTCACTGCCGTGGCTGCAGCTGTTCCCTCGCATTGGAGCAGATAGGAAAATAGTCGGAAAGGCTAGTCCTTGGTCACAGGATGAAGACTTGCAACAAGTGCTAATGAGTGACTGGTAAGTGGAATCAAACACTGTATCTAGTAAGATTCAAATAATGAGATTTTAATAATTGTACAAGTTCTTTCCATTTTAGTTAAAAAGCTTTTAAACTTATTTTTTTCCTTCTAGAATACACATTATTTTGATGACCCAGGTTAAAAAAATATAAGACTAAAGCTACCCTCCTGTGTTAAATGCTCTTCTCTGATCCTAGTTGTTAATCTGGGTAGCAGTCCATAAATCTAGGTTGCCTCTGAGGCTTCCTGTAAACCCATGTGCTAGAAAGCACATGTGCTGGAAGAGCATAGTGCTTGCAAACAGGCTGTGTTTTGGAGGAGTACAGTTTTCCAGATGCTGAGCACATTTGAAGATCTGGACAATCATTCACAGTGCTCTCAAACCCATGCAAAGTACACCCACCAACACCCAGCCAGACCTGTGCAAAGTACACCCACCAACACCCAGCCAAACCTGTGCAAAGTACACCCACTAACACACAGCCAAATCTGTGCAAAGTACACCCACCAATACCCAGTCAGACCCGGCTGGGTAGGTCAACACCCAAGGATTACCTTCAGTCACAGACACCTTTTCTTCTGATGCAGGTCTGTCAGCTTTACCTCTCTGTACAATCTGCTCAAAGCCAAACTGTGTCCCTACTTCTACGTATGTACCTACCAGTTTACTGTCCTGTTCCGTGCAGCCGGTCTTGCAGGAAGTGATGTCATCACAGCTGTAATTTCTCCCACAACTAGAGGTTTGAGGGAAGCCATGAGAAATGAAGGTGAGGTGAAACCAGTCCAACTGGGATTTGAATAACTGATAAAGTGCATTGACTGCAGCACAGAACCATTCATTGCTTGCTCTCCTCCTCTGTTCAAGGCATAGAGTTTTCTTTACCTTTGGTAGAAGAAAGTAAAAGCAGGAAACAGAAAAACTCTGAAGTGAATTTGGAAGCAGAAGGTGCCAACAGCCTTGAAGTGGACAACAGCATGGACGGTGGAGAGTATGTATTACATAATGTTAGGTCTTCCACAATGCTGGAATTCAAGGGTATCTACAGAATTCTCAATGTTCTATTTGGAAACCTTCATAAGAAGTGTTGCTCACCTAACACTGATTCTGTGTTTCCCAGAGAGCCAGCTCCAAGCGATGATGATGATGATGAAAGTTTCTCTTGGCTTGAGGAGATGGGAGTCCAAGACAAGGTTAAGAAACCAGATGCTATTTCTATTAAACTGTATCCTTTCTGTGCACATCACTGTGTATGACAGGGGAAAACCATGCAGATGTTATCTTTCTGTGGTATAGATTTGAGTTTTGTAAAAGCTTTTGAAAGCTTATTTCCAAATACCAATCCTTGTATTACTGCATAGCCAGGGACTGTGCATGTCTTCTTTGTTTCTTTATGACAAGTATTTCTAGATGCTTTTCTTCTTGAACGAAAAAGCAGCGTGAAAGAAAAGGCTGTCTGTTCACGTATGCTGAATTTACACTTGGAAGTAGTGTGGCATAGCAGGGACAAAGCTATAGACCGGGACAGCTTTTGCTGAGAACCTTTAGGTGTTTCAGAGGTCTTCTGGTTCTGTTTGCACGTGGGGAGCACTGGAGGTTTTAATAATGAAATCAGAAGCCTGGCTTAAGATGCTGTTTAATATTTGAAGAACAAACCTGGATCAGTGTGAAGCTTGGTGGGTTTTGTTTATTTTAACTGATTTGACTGGTCAGAGGGGCACCTTCTGGAGCTGTGCTACTCCAGTTCTAAATTGGGTGCATTGATGCTTTTCAATTCCTCATGGTTTTTCTTTGACTTCAGTCAATGCAGTCGTAAGGATAATCGTGAGGTGCAGATGGATCACAAACCCCAATCCCTTGCACTGGTGAAAGGAACAAACACGTTCACCTTGCTGAACTTCCTGATAAACTGTAAGAGCCTGGTGGCTGTGGCAGGCCCACAGGCAGGCCTTCCGCCGACTTTGCTGTCCCCTGTTGCTTTCCGAGGTGGAACAATGCAAACGCTCAAAGTAAGTCACACCACTGTCTCTGTTTTCTAATAAAGTTGTTTCTTCACCCAGTAGATCAGATACAGGCTTTGTATAGTTTCCCTGAGGTACTGCAGAGTAATTTTTGTTGCTACAACCCAAGGGAGCATTTTGGCTGCAATACAGACTGCCTCCTAAGTCTTTGTCCACATTGATCTGTGCTGCTAAACTAAAATACCCAAGTTTATGTTCTTCATACCCTGATAAGTAAGGGGTTAAACAGACTTCTCAAATGCTAAAATGGTTCTTAAAATGTTCTGGGATCTCATGGGGTCTCCAGCTATCAGAGATACTGTTTGCATGGAGGGAGCCTCTAAGCCATGGCTCACCATGTTACTATAAGGATGTGGTGGATACTAAAGGAGATGCCATTAATAGAGGTAGTGCAGTCTTTCACCCACCAGAGAGCAGTTCACACTGCTCTTCAGGAGTTAATGCTGTATAGCATTCCTGCATATCAGTCAGTACATTTTAGGAGTTCTTAGACAGTAAAAGCCTAATGCTCACGTATTGAACAGTAAGTTGACAATACTGAGAAGTATTTTGAACCTTTAATGGGACTGTAGCATTGCAGTATTGAAATAAATTAAAATTAGGGCTTGATTTGGTGTGTCAAGAACTAATCCTATATGGTTTTGTCCTCAGGCTCGAAGTATAAACGCCAAAGCCAGGGTTCGCTTGGCATATGAGAACATATTCAGCCTGGAGATTGTGGGCCCCGTCATGCCTCATTCCCTGCATGCACTGACTATGCTGCTCAAGGCTGCCCAGAGGGGAGCATTCTCTGGTGTGTTTTATACGCATGAGCCAACTGCTGTGTTTAACACTGATCTTGACGACACACACCCTGCCTTGAATGAGGTAAGGAAACTAGTATGGACAATCTTTCGTGTTAGGAATAGTATCTTTATTGCAAACTGTAGGACACAGTGACATAAAACTTTCCCTTAACACATCGGTTTACACCCAACTACTTGTGATCACGACCTGGCTGTCCTCAGGGTTTGTCCCTCCCTTAGATACAGAATAATCCAGGAAATCAGCTTTTCTGGAAGTTCCCCAGAGGTACACAAATGAACATTTAGAACTGCAGGTACTTCAAACAGAAATACCTATGTCCCTCCTCTTCATGTAAATTCCCACAGGAAACAGTACACAAAGATCTTCCTGCATGTGGACTGCATCCCAAGACTTTAGATCAACTGAGTCAGCGTCCAACATTGAGAAAATCTTCCATCCGATTTCTGGAAATGAAGGATTATGCTTATACCTGGAAGTCCTAGGTCTGCTAGTCCCATTTAATGGGAGAGAATGCTCTCAAGCGTGCAGTTGCTGTATTTCGTTCACATGCATCTACACAGGCACCACCCATGGGATACCGATAGGGATACGATCTAATTGCACAACACAGATAACTATTGCATAAAACGCTTCAAAGGACTTCTAAAGGAAATTAATGAAAAGGCCTTGGACATCTGCTTTTGTATTTTAGAAAGCCTTTTTTAAATAAAACTGGATAAAACATGATTATGTTTTATTGGTCTGACTTGTGTCCAGAAGGTCTGTATTCCTCATGTCATGCAGATGTGCTGCAATTGCTCTGTGTAACCAGTTTGGACATGTGGAATTCTTGGCACAACCTTCCCACCCTCCTTCCAGGACTGCTCACAGCACCTTACCAAGAGCTCAATAGCTGCACTTTGGTATGCTGCACCTCCTGCTTTAGAGTGAGTCTGCTCTCAACTCCACAAAGCCAGATGAAAACCAGATGGACACAGCAGCGTTTTGGCTGCAGTGGGACTGGATTAAAAGGTTTCAATTCCTCAGAACTGCTGGGCATACCTAGTTGGTATTCCCATACCCACACTCACATTAAAGCTAACTAGGCTTTTAAAGAGCCACTTCTACAAACAAGTTAGAGGAATAAATAGTTGTGGCACCTGCGAGAGAACAAGGAGCCAGAAGGGGGCTGCTGATCTACGTTCATAGCAACAGTAGCATATGAACAGGTTGAATTCAGTCTGCTTCACTTCACATGAGAGCTGTTATTTATGAGGCATGTACGTCACTTTTTACACAGCTATTAAGTGATCAGATTTTGGCAGCAGAAAACACTAAATGTGAAGAGCAGTATGTAGGACACCATTGTGCTTGTGCCCTCAACATTTTGAATCCAACCAGTACTTTGCACAGAAAACAAAGTGGTGCTCGGGCCATGTGGTGAGCTACCCTTATCTTCACTGTGGTGCTGTGAAGCTCACTACCTCAGAATTGACCAGGGATTCTAAAACAGCAACAGGAGGCTTCATCCAGGTCTCTCTTGAGCTTCCCTGTTGTCCCAGAGGTGAGCCTCTCTTGAGAGCTGTTCCTGACCTCAGAGCCCACCATTCAGTTTAAAAATGAAAATGAAAATGGGCAGCATTTTCCCAGTCTGTGCTTGAGGAACAGGCCTACAGAGTATGTGTTAGCACATGGAACAAGTTACTGAAAACAACAGGGAATAACAGTTCTGCAGTTGCCTCTATGGAAAAGCAATTTTAATTGAGCCAGTGCCCATTTTTGTATGTGGTCTAGAGCCTGGCTGTTGCTAACTTACTTCAGTTTGTATTTTCACATCTAGCATGCATTTAAAAACATTCTTGAACTGCAGTTACATTCTGGTAGTCTAAAACCGTGCAGCTTCAAAGATCTACAACTGAATTCTTTACCTTGTGCTGCAGTGCCTCCTGCCACTCTGAACTGTTGGCTTTCACTCAAGAGATTTGCCTGCCCTTTCAGCAGCATGCGCCCACTGCTCCCGGTCCTGCAACACAGCACTGCTCCCAACACATACTTGGCACTAGGGAATCTTCCCTAGAAAAGCTCTGGCATTAGCCTGCCCCACCTACAGGTATGTTCAGTAAGTACTACCTACCATTATCTCGGGCATGTGGAAAGCAGCGAGATTTATTTATTTAACTTGTCCAAATGAATAGAATTTCATTAACCTGTCCTTTGTTTGGGAGAGGCAATTCCAACATTTCCAAGGTACAGGCACTTGGCCTTCCTGCTCCTCCAGTCCTAACTATTTAAAGACTACAAATGGGAAGAATCCAAACAAATTGTTCCCATGGGAGCCGGCTACAAGTCCTCAGGTGACTGTTTCTGTGGGCTCCCCTCTTGTGTGACAGGGAAGGTGCAGAAGCACCTTCAAGCAAAGTTACTTCTAGGGAAAGAATTCTACAGGGAAAGGAAATCCCGCAGCCAGAGCTGGGAGGAGTTACAGGCAGTCCCCTTCAAGACAGCTCAAGTGCTGCATAAATAACCAGGTTCCAAGAGTGTTTCCTAGTTGTTCTTTTTAATGTATCACTACTTATCTATTCCTGCATGCAAAAGACACTCAAACCAATTCAAATTTACAAATCTAACAGAAGCACATGGCTGCACTAGCTTTAGATCCATAGATCATCTTAAACAACAAAGAATTAAACTAGAACACAAACCTCAAAATCAAGAACTGTCATGATTAGGGCATTACAGACCTTAGTTATCTTTTTTTCACAAGTCTTCCTTCAGACCAAAGGTTAAATCCATGTACAGCACCACATCTTGCCCTGAAATCCAGAGCTTTCCTAAATAGTTATTTTTTAAATGGAGTCTGCAGTGGGACTAAATTCATCCATTCCTTGCTGCTGTGCAATAACATGTCTTTACATTATATATGGGGAATACAGACCTAAAAAGGCAAAAGCAAACAGGTACAAGAGATTGTTATGTTCCCAGATGTGATGCTGCACAGCTGTGACACCAGTGCTGACATGGACACCACGGACAGAGTGAACAGAATAACGAACATCTCAACTGCTTCAGCTCTATCAAACCAGACATTTACACAAAAGTCTGATTAAGAGCCCATTAATTACTCTCAAGTCGTACATCAACAAGCCCGACTTGTGCTAAGACCCATACAACACCCACTTCTCCTAGGTTGGATCCTTCCACTGCTGTCCCAGCGTATTCAATTATTTTTATACACACCTCCCAAGTAGTGCAGCAAATGCGGCGAGGAAATCTTCACATATTTAGTCAGAGACTGAAGGCAAGAAGCCAAAGGGAAAAAAGTTTTAATTACAGACAATTATGTCCATGAAAATTAACTTAGGCCTAGAGCGCTTTGACAGACGAGTAAGGGTCTTTATTTTATGGAAGTGGGCAGTCAACAACCAAACACCATTTCTCTGCTGTACATAACACAAGACATAGACCCTTGTCCCTTCAGGGCACAGAAAGACACCTTGTTCTTTAACAGTTGGCAGAATACACACAGGTCATCTTACTTTGTGGAAGAGGTACTAGTAATTCTTCACCTCTGTTCCTGTTACCATGGCAAAGCTCACACGCTTTAGGCCTGAGCGCAGCCTTGCTGTGTACAAACTGTGTTTTGTTCCTATCCCAGACGAGGCTTTGCTCAGGGGGTGTAATACAAAGAAACCTCAGAAAGACTTTTCTGAAATAAGCACATGAGCTGCAGAAGTCCATAAATCCTGGCACCCTGATCATAACTCAGACAAATACAGCCAGAGGTGTGCAATGCCCTTTCCAATCCAAAGTGATTACAGCTCAAGTATTAACACTTCTTAAATTAAAAGTGGAAAAAAAAGGAGGGGTGGGGGAAGATAAAAGAAGGGAAAGCTTTGTACATCCTCTCCCTTGTCCAACTGCCTAAACTCTGGATCAGGCTGTCTCCTTGAGGGCAGAGTACCATTACAGAAAGTGGAAGCCCATGGAATTAATTTGGTAATACTCCAAAGCAACTAGAAGTGACCCTGCAGCCCTAACAGTTATTGGTGATCCTCAGCATACTCTTACACTGCACCCTTCTTCCACAAGTCAACTTGGCAGACACTTGAATTACTGCTTACTGACCAGTGATTAAGATTATGAACTTGTGCTGCTTTTATTGACCAATTTGGGTACAACAATTTAAGCATCATTCTATCCCTTCCCTCCCCCCCAAATCCAGTTGTAGATTTGTTAAGAGTTTAAAATTCACATTAACCACAAAATCATACAATCAACATCAGGCAGTGTGTTAATTTGTTTGGAATAGACAACTCCATCATCTCCCTTCTTAGAACATGCAGGGAGAGTCACCTTCACGTCGCGAGTCTCACGGGATCCACTGCTGGACTTCCTGCCGTCCCTTCAAGTGCATGTCTTTTGCCTAAATCACGTACGTCCTGGAGCATGGGCTGCGGGGCCAGCTGCAGTGCACCACCGAGTCCAACCCTGGACTGAACACAGACAGCAGCCACGGTGCTAACACTGTACAACAGGGCTATCACCATGTGCTTTCTCACGGGGCTGCGGCGCTGCCTGGTACCTGGCCTCGACCAACCATGGGTGAGCACATGACCTTCACCAGCTGCCGGCAACGTGCACGGGTAGCTTTACCGAGACCAGAGAAAACTGCAGCATCATACAAAACAGTATGAAAGTGTTAACATTCCGTATTGAAGAGGAATCGCACGAGCTTTAAAACAAGGGTTTCAATTACTGATGCCTCCAGAGTCTGTCGTCTGATTTAGTCATTTAAGAAATAATTACATCACTAATGTAAACAATATAAACATACCAAAAACTAAGTATGATTTAAATACATTTTGATGGTACAAAAGAAAAACCTGAAGGTGTCTGTACAGTTTTTACAACGTGGGAATTGCCAATGTATTTACAACATGAAAGGGCAAATACCATTTTTGTGCAGAGTAAAATTATCTGAAATAATGTCAATATAAAAAACAATATCTAGCGGTGTGAGGCACTCCTAAACATGGTGGTATTAACCATGCTTTCCTTTGGTACAAGTCCCATCGCTTGGAGAGCCGCAGTTGCTGCTGTGGCTTTAGCATGCTTCTTGTTAAGGCTGGCAAAAGTAGGCCTGTATTCATTTCCATTGACTCTCACCTGTTTATGGGAGAAGAAAGCATTACAAAGTGCCTCAACCACTGCTCTGAGGCAGAGCTTCGCAGCTCCTCCTTTAAGCACCTTCCCTACACAATCCCTCTTAGGGGTAGTCAAAACCCACCCCTGGTATGTAAGCATCATCATTTCTGAACATCAACTGCTAATACAAGGTATGATGTGAAAAAGAAAGCTCATGTTGTAAGATAACTGAAGGACAAACCCATCTTGCTCGTTGCCTTTACAACAGTAAGGTTCAACACCATGCCTGCAAGCAAACAGCAAGAATATGGTACCACATGAGTCAATAATTGTACTAGGAAGTGGAACAGTATGTTTCTTGATGGATTTACAGACTAATGAACTTTTAGAGGTCTGATCTGGCCATTACAGAAACACAACTTAGACATTTTAGCAAAGACACTGCGCAGCAGTCCTCAACCACTCGTAAGATGGTTTATATGTTTATACGAAAATAAAACCATGAACTTACATCACCTTTAACAGAAAGACCAACAGCAAACAAACTCACACGCACCTTAAAGATAAAATGTTTGCGATGATCAGGCCCACTATCATCCACCAACACAAATTCAGGTGGTGACCACCTTCTTTTGTTACAGATCTCCATCAAAGCAGAAACGGGATGTTTACCTTAAGGAGAAAATGCATTTGAAATTTCAGTGCCACTGAAGCCACCATTTTAAACAAGACTGCTTTGAGAAAAGAAAGAATCTCACCTGAAAGATCCTTCATCACAACATAATGTCCAGATCTCTTCTGTGCCTTCTCTCCCACAGCAACAAGCCCTAAACAAAACACAGTAAAGTTTACATTTCCGATCCTCACCTGACTTCTGTATTACCAGCAGTAAAGCAATAACATGTACTCAGTGAAGTCTGAACACCATTCAATGGTCTTTTCAGAAGTCTTCCAAACCTCCCCTTCATCCAACTTTTTTCTCCCCTTCATACTTACTACAGATAACACTCTTCTCAATTGCTCTAGTAAGACTGAACAAGCCAGGTAGTAGAAAACTTTGAGTAGTCTCATGCAAGTCAGGAAACACCTGGTTTTCAATGCCCTCTTTGGAGAAACACTGAATAAGAGACAAGGTTAAGAACACTCTCTCCTCCAGTCTTTTTGTGCAACCCAGAAGCCATCCACTACCGTAAGAGTTTGCCTCTGACACACTGAACAGTTGTATTTCCAATAAACAGTAAGAATTGTAACCTAGCACATCCTGTTGCAATACAAGTAACACCGCACCATTCTGATGTGCTCTATTTATCAGTATTCAAATACTTATCCTTTAAGTACAAATTCACAGCCCAGTTTCTGTGCTTTCAACTGCACCCGAATATAAAATAGCAGAAGAGCTTGCAACTGGGCCACAAGACAATGCAAAGAGCACAAATGCCAATGAAAGTCACTATGAAACACGGAAGCTGAACATTTTTCTTTTTGGAAGCTTACAAGAATAAGAAATTAAGGGCAACAACTGCTAAAAACATATCAAATGCCAGTAACCATGCCATGCTCATACAGTGACTCAAGTATCTTTACATATTTACATGCTATTACCTTAAATATCAAAAATACCTGCCCAGTTTTCAGTTTCTCAGACTTCAGTCTTTCAAATACTACTTTGTTTCTTACCTCTATTTGTTTGTGTTCCTGGCTTTGGTGAATAAGGACAGGGAGATACTGCAATTGTTTCCAGTTTCTTCCTGTTCCTTTAGGGTTTTTTGGTTGGCATTTTGATCTGGTTTGCCTTTGAAGAAAATCCTTCTCTCCTTACCAGACTGTCATCCTAATATTCATGCAGCTCCCGAGTAAGGGCTTTTCAAGTGGTATGAAACCCTCACAGACAAGAATCACTGAAACGAGGTTTATTTTTCTTCCCTTTACAGAATTTTATATCCAGAATAACCAAAGATTTCCACCAAAGAAAAAAACCTCTTATGTCATTCTCTGATTAATATTGTGTCTCCCTCACTCGCAGTCACTGACACTTATCTTCCACATCTTGTCCCTGGTACCTCAAGAAGGACTGTCAAAAGAGCAGTGGACTCCACCAAGCCCCACTGATGGACCAAGGTTCTTTAACACAGACAACCAGCAATTTACTGACTGATATCAAAGCTCAAGGAGGGTTTGGCTCAATGCTGCCTGTGACAGAACTACAGATCTCGCTCAGTGCCTGGGAAAAGCAGGGTCTAAGGGAAAGCTATGACAAAGGCAGACAGACAACCTTTTGGTTTGTGTCCTAGTTCAGCCTACTGAGTAACTCTGAGCATACTGCTTGGTCCTGCATCTAGGAATAGTATTTTATTTGGGAATGAGTTCTGAAAGCGTGACAAAATATTCCTTACAAAACAAAACCAGGACACTTAATGTAACAGACAGATTCCTTCTAAAAATTCCTGATTTGTCTTTAAACCTCTATAAAAACTTTAAAAAAATACTACTTTTTACACATTTAAGCATCAAAAAACTCTGATGTTTGAAGAAGCTTTTCAGCTACTCAACACTGTTCAGCTGCTTCTTTGTAATGCATGAAACATGTAACCTCTTCACAACGCAAACTGCCTCCCTGTATTACACACTTGGTTGGCTCAATATTAAAGATAATTCTTTATCAACACAGAACATGTTTAGAATTTATTTGGGTGGAAATGATCAGATTAGGTTGCACACATGATGATAAGTATTTAAAAACAGTTAAATTCGAGCAAAGCACAGCCATCACTAAGGTTATCTGTATTTTCAGACAGAGCTACCACAGGCCAGGAAGAGGCATCCTTTAACTCCACTAAACGTTTTTAATTGTTATTGAAGACTGAATGTTCTGAAGAAGAAAGAGCAAACTATCTGTTACAGAATGCCCAGCACAACAAGGACCTGACCTGTCTCAGGCCATAGGGCTTGGTGCTTGAAACTTTGGTAATAAATTCTGCAGGCACTAAGGAAATTTCTGTTAGGAAAAACATGAGGATCCTGGGACACACTTCTCTAAGTGGAAACTTGAGCTGCAACATGAGCTGCATCTCACCAAAACGTTTTTAATGTTCAAAACGTTCACAGGTTGTGCAGCAAAATTGCCTCTTTCATGTGAGGTAGCAAGAAGCAAGCAACATGACGGAACAGAGCTAATCCTTCCCTCCTCACCACAAAACTCCATCACCATGTTACATAGGCTGTTTGAGAAAATAATACTGACACTGTTCTCAGTTTCTTCTCTCCGACTGCTATAAATCAAGCTAGGTTGAAGGAACTCTTGCCAGCACCAAGAACTTTCCAAGACAACATCTACAAAGACGACAGTAGCTAAGTAACAGTAACAAAATACTAGTCAAAAATTATTTTCTTGGCAACCACTCTGTCACCAGGTATCTTTTTTCCTTTCTTTAAACAGAGAGGCTGCACAAAAGAAAACCAGCTGAAAAGTGAAGTCCGTGTAACTGTGTTCAGTACTTTGAGACTGTTGCACTTCTCCATTTACAAAACCCACATTATGCTGCTAGAAGGTCTTTAGGATTTAGAAAGCAATATTTTCATAATATAGGCCTTCCTCATTTTCTATCCCTCTGTGCCCTTTAAACTTTATTTTCACTGCTAGCTGTCACCTGAGCAATACTCAACTACCTCTGTATTAAGAACTATCCTGTTGACACATAAAGATTCCTCCAGCAGCATCTCTGCAAACTTCACAACATTTGCATTTATATGCTTTGTTTTCTCCAAGCTCAAATATGAGTATTGATAAAAGCTAACATAAATCCGTAATTCAAAGTATTTTCATGCTTTCATATCAGATGTGATCTATTTAAAATATTAAAGATTCCCAGTTGAAAAAAACAAATGTACATTAGGAGAACAACAGACAGAACATGTCTTCCTGCAGTGTTGTTAACTTTGCTAACATGCCTAATCTTGAAATTTTGCTAAAATTACGCATCTGGCCTTTAAAATGGTTAGAACTTGTATTGCTGATGAAAAATTTCCAAAAACATTCACTCTGAAAAGACAGCTCTTGCTGAATGTGCTGGCAAAATGGCCTACCGTACAAAACCACACTGCCCCGGCCTCCAGAGCAGCATGCTGCCTGCAATTAAAAGGAGAGCTCTCTTGCATCAAATGAAACAAGTGCAACAGTTCTCCACTTGTGGCCGTGGACTTTTGATAGAGAGGAGAAGCAGAAAAGACTGCTAAAAAAAATAATCCTTGGAAACGACCGGGCCAACATCACTGTAGTTGAGCAGAGCTTCCTGCAACGGGATCAAATGAGGAGATAGAAAAGCCGAGAGACCAGATGGACAAAAAAGGACACAGAATCCCTTTGAAAGACCTAAAAACATCAGTGTGAGTCTGTTTCTGTCAAGACTTCAGCTGAAAGGCAGCAGCAAACCCAGCTCTGTAGGTCTCATCTGTCTTCCACCCCAGTTTAAAACTGACCTAGTCAATCTTCTATCCAGCCCCATTTCTGCTTGAGCCACTTCCTCTAGACCAACCTCAATGGCTTTTCCACAATTTCCCTGTCCCGTGCCTTCTCCACACATCCAACCAAAGCACATCTCTAATTTACTGAGAAGCACTTTCAAAATGGAAGGTGATGGTTAGGGAAAGTTAAAGAATGCCTGGAAGAGTCCACAAGCATAAGGGCAAAGCCTATATATATAATCCAGGGCATGAAAACCTAGTACCAAAATCACCTACACCATTCTGTTAGTTTTTCCAGTGGTGCTGTACCCAGAAAAGGGTTACTACTTCAAAGTTATGTTGCCTGTCTGCAAAACTGACATGAGAAGTTTATACTGCCACAAGACATGTAAAGAAGGGCTTACCTTTCCGATCTGTCTTAAAGTCCACCATAATTGGCTCAACGCTGCCTTCTTTGTTTTTCCCAAGCCCTTCTCCTTCTCTCCAGCCCATTTTTCTCATCAGTTGAGCTCCCATTCCTCCAGTTACAGGGGCTGCTCTTAAGAACTGATCCTATCCAGAAAAAGAGAAGTAAAACAAGTCCTAAAGTTAGCACTGGGGCTTTAAAACCTAAGGGGAAGCTTCCAAATAAATGTTTCTAACAACCTTTCACAGACTCAATTAAAAAAAAACATACACCTTAGCTTTATATACATTAACATTTGGCAGCAACCAGAATTCACGCAGACACACGAGACACAAATCAATATTTGCAAAAAAGAACAACTTAAGAAAATTCTAATGTGATCCAAAAGTGGCAAGTGACCCTTTGCAGACATATGCATTTAATAAAATGATAACCGTCCAGTTTTAAACACGCTACTTTGGTTCCAATGCATCTCTTCTCATCTCGTGAAAGGAGGCAGTGTTAACTGTTTAACTGGCAACACGTGTGCCAAGTGTACCTAGTTACTGAACAAAATACAAGCACATTTAGTAATGACATTCACAGTGTTTAGGTGTATTTAAAATATATATATAAAAAAAATTCCCCATTTTATTATACAGCAGTTGCACATTCAAGTTCTACTCTGAAAATCCACATGAAACATACAGGTTTTTATCTTCTTTTTTTTTTAAAGGCGCTTAGCCACACAGTTTAGCATCAGTAGAGAAGTCTTCACATTCTTTCAAATCATCATTTACATAATAGCTGTTAAATGGTGAAAGCTTATAAACAGAAATCTTAAAAATCTGTTTTGATGTAAAGAACTTTAAAAACTCCTTAAATGTTTACGTACCTAGGCCTCGATGGCCGCAGTGTTGTGAATAGTAGGGCTGGCATTGACCGTGGCAAGAAGGCAGCTACAAGGATTTGACCCTGAAACAAGTTTCCATATAGAGGGGTGAAAGTTCACAGGTTATTCTGTGAACTATCAACTCTCTTCTGCCCCCCCCGCTGACCCAAGTAAGTAAGTCAATCATTTCCATCACAGCAAAAAATTGCTTGCCTTAAAATATACAAGTTTACACACTGGCACTGATAAGTCCATCCGTTATTTCGCATAGTAGGTTAGATGATACAATGCCTAGTATCTTTGTGAAAATGTTACTTACTATCAAAGCAAATTAACAGAACATTATTTGGGGCTTTTCTTCTTCATTTTGAGTTGTGCTTGCAAAAGTAAGCATTTCCCAGGTTTGGACACAGGACTGACAGGTCCTTGGTTTTGATACGTACAAAAAGAAAACCAGAAGTCTTACTTTTGCAGAGACTAAGGATATCAAGGGGATTTCAAATTGGCAACTGACACACACTGAAGCATGTGTGTAATCCCCATGGTGTTAAAAAAAAATAAAAATAATAGTAAGTGTGGAAGATTGTGGCAGAACTTCTCCAAATATTTCCCTATTGAACAGTAAACACCTAGCAATCATGTAACTGGATGCTGCATTCAACAAAGTGGTCTGATGGAAAAGTAGAGAGGCTACATGCACCTCTCCAGTTCAGCTTCTTTTCTGATTGGTGCAGACCATGCAATGTGTGTGCATACAAAATCAGTTTCTTCAATATGAACTGCCTCAATCTATATACCTAGAATGGCTTTTACTTACTTCCATTTTCATCCTCCCCTCTCTTTTCCAGGAACCTCTCATAAGAAAAGGGCAACCTTGCCGAGAATGATACAAACCCCAGTCAATGTCACCCTGGGTTCCGATTCCTCTTTTGTACCTGCTTTGCAATGATAGAATTTTCAATATAAACATCTGTTTCATTACCACCAGTGTGTATTCAGTTCACAAATGATAAGATTGCCATTTCTGGATGAGGTCATTTTTACACGTTACACAGCTTTCTCATCACACCTGTAAATGTACTAATAGTACATTTAGTAGTTGTGTAGAAAAGAAAGACCAGAGCCTAAATATTGCTATTCTTAGTTAAAAATCAAAGCCCTGAGTTCCCACAAAGGAACTACCAGAGTCTGAATAGAATTCCAAATCCTGGAAATAAAAAGTCTTCTAAAACCCAAAGTGTAGTTTATTAAAAACACCTTCTAATGTGTTAATTCAGAGCCCTATCTGGTAACTTCAGCAGGAATTTTTCACACTATGCTGAGTCTTAAATGTATGATAGAAGCAAGACAACAAGGAATTAGAACGGAAGGACTTGTTTCAGTTACAGAATAGCTGTACTTGTACATCACCCTAGAAGGCTACGTGAAATAATTCTCCTAAATGAGAGGAGCCAGAAGCCCACTTTGATTCAGCTTACTGAAGAAGCAAAGAAGGCTTGCAGCAAGAGGAAAGTGTTCCTTCAGTTTTAGTTTGGTTTTAAATAATAAGCTGAACATAAACCTCTAATGCCACCTGTACAATTGTATTATCTTTAACTAAATGCAGTGACAGACAACTTCCCTCAGCCCATGATTTAACAGAGTATGGGTACAACTAGAGCTATGTCTGTAAGTACATTTGAAAATGTAAAAACTGCAGTAGAAATGTTAACAAGAGCTGGAACAAGATCTAAATTTCTATTCAGTTTTAAAAATTACAAAACTCTTTAGCAGCTCCATACCCTTGCAGATCTGGCCCACAGGAGGATATCAAATTGAAGAGTATCTAATGCAATAAACCCCAAAACAACAAAATAAAATAAAAATTTACAAAATAACTGTTCTCTTTCATTCACTAATCTCAATTTGAGTACGTCTGCGTGAAAATTCAGTACCACTCCTCTCATCTTTTTATCTCTATCTAAACTCCATGGAAGGTCAGCCAAACAAAGCATATTTCCATTCTGCCAGTAGATGGAGACAACCAATAAACCACATTCTTGTGTCAACACTTGCTTTAAAAAGAAGGCTAGCTACACAGTAAAACCTCATCATTTAAGAGGGTTTTCTAGCAATTTAAAAACTATTCCTCTTTTAAAGCTATGTTAGAGTGACCCATTTTGGGGGACACGAGTGCCTGAATTAGCATGTAAGGGCTTATACAAGCAAAACCACACACACAAAAAATAAAAAAATCACACCTGAAAGATGACTTTACACTTTTTTTTCCTGAAACACAATGCAAGTTGGACAGTCACCATCATTTAATTGCAACAGCTGTCTCAGGGTAAAAGATAGCACACAGCACTGAACTAGACAATCCATAAAACAGCACCCACAGCAACCAAAATATGAAAGCTGTAATTGAGAGATCTTAAAATACATCATCAATTTCTCCTCTGTAAAAAGAAAATACCCATTCCTTCTCACACTGCTGGCATGCTCTAAAATACAAGTTGTGTCATAAGGTTTGTTTCTTTTGGGCAACAGTTCATTAAGCAGAACACAACAAAGCCTTAAAGGCACTTGGTGGACAGTTTCAGCTATAGTACAATAGGGCTATCTTAAAGATTATTTTAACTCTGAGAAATTCCTCTAAGCCAAGCACCAGAACAAGCATCTATCCTTGGCAAAACTTTTGCAAAGTAGCTGAATCTTCCATTAAATAAACTGGCCCTTTTAGCAGCAGCCACATTCATTCCCCAGCAGAAAAGAAAGAATACCTTTCTGAAGAATGCTATCAAATGCCTTACAAAAACTACACTCCTGAAATCCTGAAGCAATCAGCTTCAGGATTTCTGATTGCAGCTTTTGCATAGTCAGTAGAAAGCAAGCTGAGGATAGTGGGGAAAAAATCCCAGAACATTTTGAGGGTTGAACAGGGACCCAGTCCAATATAATTAACATGGTTGATTGGCCTTGCCACATGGCCTTCATTTCCAATGAAAGCTCATGGTGTCATTTAAGGCAATAGGAATACAAGTGGCCTTGTGAGAAGCTCAGCAGTCCTGCAAGTGATAATCACAAGACTTAGTTTTACATCCATCTTTAGCATGAGTTTGCTCATCTGCTGTAACCATGGAAGAATGGAAGAATGCTTTAACTTTTCATAACTTTAGCTACACAGAGTATTGTAATGGTCATAATAAAACTGCACGTCATGCTTTAGCCCAACTGAGTGAAACACATCTCGGGCACTATCCTGTGTACGTAAAACATTCCAGAAACCTTGAGTGGGGATAAAGTTTAGGTGGGAGAATTAAGCTGATAAATCCAGAAACAATTGGTGAAGTTTGGGAAAGTCTGAGTAAGTAGACCTCAACAGCATTTGCCTGGAAAAGGTATTTGACCCCTTCCTCTGATTTAGCATTCATTCAGCAGCATAGTGTATTTGTAAGAAAACATCAAAAAAAATACAAAAAAAAGAAGTAACCTCCAGAACACGTCAGTCATATTTGTGAACTGATTACACCAACAACGATAAACTGAAACAGAAGCCACTTTTCAAAAGAAAAAGATAATACTGTTCATAAATTTGCTTTCATGACACAAGAAACCTAACAATGTATTATTCCTTTCTAAGTACTGCTCGGAACCCTGCACATGAACTTCATGAATTACCACATGACTTAGAAAAACAAACCATACTACTAATTGGTGTGTTGATCACTCAAGTATGCCACGTTAACCACTCTGGTAACTAATTCCCTCAGAATTTTGAGACTGAACTGAAATTGCAAGCATATTTTGGTTTGAGTACATATTACCTTCTCCAAAGTTATTTTTAAACAACAAAAAGTAGCTGAAATCCACGAAATGCAAAGTGAAGACAGCGCTTATCAAAACAAGCTCCCCAAGTACTTCAGTTTTTCTCCCCTCCGACGCTGCTCTTCTGCTACATCTATCTAATTTTGCAATTATCTGTCAAGCACAATGTCTGTAAATGTTCTTTGATTAAAGATACACAAATAGCAAGCTGACATGGGCTGTTTCTTCTGAACAGTGCAGGCCCACAAGTCGCCTTATGGCAATTGCTTATGACAATCTCTCAAGCAAAATGCTTTCAGTAAACAACATCTTCAGTCAGAAACATGCATTAATTTACACACACAACACAGAATCACAGACTGGTTTGGGTTGGATGGGACCTTATAGCTCACCTGGTTCCAACCCCCTGTCATAGACATGGACACCTTCCACTAGACCAGGTTGCTCAAAGCCCCATCCAGCCTGGCCTTCAACACTGCCAGGGACAGGGCAGCCACAGTTTCTCTAGGCACCCTGTTCCAGTGCCTCACCACCCTCAGAGGAAAAAATTTCTTCCCAATATTGAACCTAAAACTACCCTCTTTCAGTTTAAAGCCATTCCCATTATAAAAACATACCTAACAAACTCCACAGCCCTGCTAGCAGGTGAAAAATTAAAAACCATTAGTTTCTTGGGTTTTGGTTTTTGGTGTCTTTTTTAAATTATAAAATGCATTTTCTCAGGACAAAAAAAAAAAGGGGAGTACAAATCTGACTTCCCAGTGCTACACTGCATAATTACCAGGAACTAAGTTACAGAACTTCAAATGCCTAAGTAAAATACAACCTGTACTTTGCATTTCATGGTTGGTTTGCATTCATGACACTGAGAAAGATAACATGCATTCATAACCCATTATCCCTACTTCAGTTTATTCTGTGAAATCATTCTCTAACAATAGGTCTTAAGTTGACATTAAATTCACCAAACCTAAATTTTGTTAAGGCTCTCACAGGACCCACCACTCCTAAAAACACAGGTTGAGTCTTGTGCAGCCCCTAACACGCAGAGGGTGCGTGACTTAACTACTTGTCATCTCATGAGTTTGATGGCAATGTGCGTGCAAATATGGAACCTGGAAAGAGCAAAAGAAGTCAAGCTGAGGAATGCCAGAGCAGGAAAGAAGAATGAATCCTGATCTTCTTCACCAACTCTTCTTGTTTCCAGTAGCAGCCTCCTTTCTGACAAACCACAGGATGTTTGCTAGGGAGGACACCTACTACTGCAAACCACTACAGTCTTGCAGCTATGGGAACAGCAGAAGTTGTTCTGCTTGCTCACTCTTATTTCTAGATGCAACAAAATGTTCCAGTGTGCTTCTGCTCCTCACAGCAGTCGTGCCCACAAGCCAGAGACCAGAGTCTTCTCTCAGTTTGTCTCTATAAAGCATTTTGTTGGGGTTTTGGTTTGGGTTTGTTTGCGGTTTTTGTTCGGTTCATTGGTTTTATTTTGATTTTATTTTTAAAGCAAATCATGGAGTGAAAAGTTATATAAGACTGAGGGAAAACTCACTTGCCTCCTCCACTTACTTTTTGTTAGTGGACACTTGTTACTGTAAGGTGCAGAACACCACCACAGAAACTCAAAGAATGAAAACCGAATGAGGAGGCTTGGGAAGGAGATGATCAGAGATGCTCCCTTTCTGTTGCCTTGGGAACCCATTCAAGGTATTGCAGAAAGGGAGAACCCTCACACGCTTGCTGATCTCTTTCACAAGCCTCATGGAGGAAAAGCTCTGTTCTCACCAGCACATCCCTGCTGAGTGCTCTATATTTCTAAGTTTCTCTGCAAGGGACAATTATCGTAATCAAAGCCAACATTTGGTTACAATCTCAAAAGTTAATAATTGTTAAAATAAGACTTTGTCACATATGCTCTGTATTAACACTGAGAAAAGCTGAAAAGATTCCCATCTAGCAAGTAACTTGGATCCCTGTGTTGCTTGGCCCTCTGTACTGCTTGGCTATATAAAGTGGAAAAATAACTTAGCGAGTCGTGGTAAAAATATTTCTATTTTTAGGATGTTGTAATTCCAGACTTTTGTGTCCAGTTTACACCAAGTTTTATGAAAAATTCTGACTAAGCCTCAAATCTACCTAACAGTTTTGAGGGTTGTCTTAACACTGTGTTCTGGAAGGACAAGCAGATACAACATATACTCGACTATGTAACAACAGTCAATCTTGCAAGTAATCTTATTCTTTTTGCCTGAAAAGTAGACAGTGCTTGAATTCCTCAGTTCTACTTCTTGAAAGAGAACCAGTTTGGTATTAATTTTCAAATATGAAGCATGAATTATTAAACTTATAAAACGCATGTATGTATGACACACCACACCCCAAAAATATGCCACTATTACTCTGAAGTAAGAGGTAACTATTTCACTGTAGGGTGACATTAAACTTATTAACCAAACTGCAACTGTTACTGTAATACTTTGAATCTTTGGGTCCCAGAAAAAACTGGTGATACAAACCGAGGCAAAGTAGCCATCAGATAAAACCAAGTCAAACAATATGTCAGTTTGGTACTTAGCTCACTGAAGTTGATGCCAAAACATCACTGACTTCAGTAACATCAGGATCAGACCTTGCCTGATCTGTCCCAATCCTGTGAAAGTAGTGATGGACCTACCACTGCAACCATAATGTTATTATAAATGTCATTTCAGTGTAAGGTAAGAGTATGTATGAACCAATCTGACTCAAATACCAGACGCACACCTTATTGAAGTACCCTATGTCATGAACAATACCTTAATGCAAAACAAAAGAGACACAGCAGCAGCATATATCTATATCAAACACACTGATTTAACTCAACCTGTTATATTTGGCACATGCATTACCATAGGTTTTTAAGGCACATTTTGTGCATTTTCCAATACTTCTACTATTTAAAATACGACAGTCAGACAAGTATGTCTGCATAACTTCTACCTTTCTAATCCACGCTTGGGGACCACTGTTGGTCAGCTCATCCGAGGACAATATCTGTGCTCCAGTACTTCCTGTGAACTGGCCAGGTATGGAGTTTGATTGAGCCCAGGCATCAATCTACAAAATAAAAATCAAATGTAAGACCAAAATGAAAATTTGCAAACTTTTGCTTTGCAATTCTCTATTGATTCTTATTTTCATAATGATTTTTCACTTATGTTTAGTGATCACTCTGAAAAGCTGAACATCTTTATATGTTAACCCAAAAGCCCAAACTCAGTCTAGCAAGTTTGTGGTTCATGGTTTCCTTATCCTCAAAATCATTGCTATGATGTGCAAAATAAACGCAGAATTTTTAACCACATGCTGATAAAATGAGCTTTCAAAATTTTGCCTGTACTTAAATGTGTAAGTAAAAACCGGTATGAAGGGTTAACATTTACTTTAAGTACGTCAAAATGCTGACGAATATTTGCAACATACCTGTTCCTGTGCACGATTTAGCATGCACATGGCCTCTAAATCAAATGTGTTTTCATTAAGCCTTTTCTGAGCTATTGCTCGATCATTCATAGCTGTAGTTATGTCCACGCCCTAGGAAGAAAAACATTACTTTTAAAAATACATCAAACCACTGTAATATCCATTTGATCTGGAAAAAGCTGTTGTAGAACAAATGCTACAAAGATGTTTTATGGATTGAATATTTGGTTTCACTACAAATAGGCAATGATTAAAAAAAATGCTGGGACTACTTGGTATGTACATACAATATGGGTTTTCATAAACCAATACAAAATCTGAAGTTAAAGTGTAACAACCTGATAATTTAGTATCATCTGTACATACAAAATATTATAAGAATTATTTTCAAAGAACCATTCTGGTCACAGGAAGTTCTGGTGTGTATTGTTTTATGTTCAACAGAATCTTATTCATCAACAAAACTAAATGCAATTTAGCTAAGAATTTAAAGAAAAAAGCCATCATACAGAGCTGTACACATGAGCAACCTTCTATTAAGTCACACTAAAACTTCAGGTTATGCATAAAATAATTATAGCAAGAATCAGATGTACTCCATGAACTCAGCTTTACTGTTTCAAATCTTAATCTTCAGCCTAAAACTTGTATAAATGTAAAACCAGACTGGTAGCTCATAAAATTGACTGTTTTATAAAGGATTTTTAGATCTGTGTTGTTGAACTATAATAATAAAAACAAACAAACAAAAAAAACCCAACTAAACAAAAAAACTCCCACACCCATATTTAAAAGAAAAACGTATTTGAAACTATTCTGCACATACTAATCAGAATTATTTTGGTAAAAATATAGAGCAAACGCAGAAGCTGAATGCAAAAGTCTACTCTATATGCAAAACAATCAAGAGAAATGCAAAATATTTGGGAATATAAAGATGTAACAAGTTCTGGCTCTTTTTGTAAAATTACTTGTGCCTTGTTCCTCAGATCATGTGCATTTTATGGATCATTCTACCTTGAAAGGAGAACAGTGCTCAGAGACAAATATATGTCTTTGGAGGTGAGCACGTGCAGGGTATTGAAAGGGCTGGAACCATTTGAAGCACAGAAGAAAACAAATAATCAAAACAGCACGTGGCATATAGACATAAAGTAAGTTAATAGTTTCATTTTTTTTAGTTTGCTTTACAAAGTACTTCTGTCCTTTGTTAATCACTATCTCATAACCTTAGCCTCTCACACATTAAGCAAGAATAAAGGGCCAGTAGAAGAAACTGAAACTAATTTGACTCTGCAGAACAGGAAAATACAGTTACGCCACAAAATCTCTGTCACAGGGACCAGGTCAAAAATTTAGCAAATGTTGAAAAACAGTAAGACAAACACAAATGCCTAAAACTGCATAAAACAGTAATTGTTCTTGTATTCTATTATATCTTATTTAAGGGGATTTTTGTACTGTCTGGGATAAACAGTATTTCTGTTGGGAAGATCATTGCTGAAACATCTGGCACTGACTAAGGGAGATTTAAAATCCCAGAAGTCCTAGTGTCTATGAACTGACTTCAGGGTTTATAAGTTGTCCAAGCTGACAAAAATACAGATCATAAACAAGGCACAAGAAGAATTAAAAGATCTTCTAATCATCACCTAACATGACAGTCATGTGTGTAAAAGAATGCCTGTTTAAAATATACACTTTATTGAGTTAATAAGTTTCCTTTACATACTGAAAAGTAATTCTGTAATGTTTTGTTTGTGAAACTGGTTCAGGAGATAATAAAAGTTATTCTACTCACCAAAAGCTTCAATCCAGCAATACACATAGGCATGCAAGTAGTCCACTGAAACCACATTGGGACCACTCACATACTTAAACATACATGTGTACTTTAGTGCTTTACCGGACTGGGGCCTATTAGTAGATACCCTGGTTAGTTAGATTTCCCACACACTTTCCCCACATGGTCAGTCACCATTTTGGAGACCATCATGGCTTTGTATTATGTCAAGACACTCGATGGCAGCTTTGGATCTTGAAAAAAAATCTCTGCTTGAAGTATGAAAAGTTGTTATTATTTAGTCAAGTAAAACAGTTTCAAGTTCAGCATGCTATTCTCCGTAAGAGTTCTGCCTTTCCAATCCTGACTTTTAATACAATTTTCCCCACAGACACACATCACAAATACTGAAGCAAGAAGGAAAAGGCTGACAATAGAAAGCAGGCACTTTTTACATACTTCATATGTCCAATGATACAGCAAATGCATTTACTGCATTTTTAGATCACAATGACTTCTCTGCATAATAGTCACCTGTGTACACCCTAAACTTAGATGCAATGCTTCAGCTGTATAACTTTCAGACTTTCAAGTACAGCTGCTTTCTCATAGGTTTCCCCAGCTTCTAGAGACATGCTGATCCTTCAGATTACTGAAGAATTTTTGCTGCGTCTCCTACCACGCCAAACAACTATATTAAGAGCATAATGTGTTATTAAAACAATTTATAATAGGCAGGACTATTTTATACTGCTTATTCCCGTAACTAATTCTGTGACTTGAATTAAAAAAAAAGTAACAATAAAACCAATTACATATTTTTAATGTCAATATAGACTTGCATCAGATTTCAAAGTTGGTAATAATGCATAGAGGCAAATTATATGTCAAACTTCCGAGGATCCAAGCACACTCCCCTACTCCAACAGCAAGGGAGCTTATCTGGCTTATCTGGCCCAAAGAAACCCATTTCATCTACAAAGAGTCCTCACAAGCATTTAAAAAATTAAGCAGAGAAGCCCTCTTTTCCCTTTCAGACTCCCTGGAGCAAAGTACAGGGATTCTGCCACTGCAGGAGTATTCCTGTATTTCAAAAATAAGGACTGCCAAACCCAAGGGGATGGTATGCTCTGTTGTCAGACCTTTGAAATCACCCTTAACACAAACCAAGTTAAGGTAAATGCAAATAAAAATATTTATTTACAAAATATAAAAACAGACAATATTGTTACAAGCATTTATAAAGATACACATGACAGGAAAGAAAGTTTCAATATATTTACTCCAGTGTTGATTTTTAAGGCCTCTTCTACAATCAATACACAAACCATCAGTGCTTAGCTAACCCCATTTGTCAAAGACACAAGCCTAGCGTCACTGGCCATCTGGATGCAGACTTCTACAGAGCTCACCTCAACTACAAGCATATCACTAACCATGTGAAGGACAAGACTTTTGCCACGTGGTAAAAGCACAGTGAAATGTTAATACACAATGTTCCTCTGCTCTGGACTTTTTGCATGTACACTAGTAACTGGTAAAGACATGCTGCACAAACACTTCAGAATGTTTGTCTTATTAGTGGTTCATGACAAAGACCAAACAGCAGTTATGATCTACACTGAGGGAACAAAGAACTGGATGCCTGACTGTCGAGGTATACCATGAAAATGTCTGTTAAATGCGTTATATTCACTGTGCTTTTGGTGCTGTAAAAGACCCAGAAGAAAATACCTTCTGTGCTTCAGGAAGTGAATTGGACAATCTTAAAAAGCTCTTCAAAGACAAAATGCACCAGGTGGAAAGATTGTTCCATCAGAAACTGATGCCAAGGCTTTTTTATTTACTTTGAAAGGTATGAGAACAAGTCTTCAGATAGAGTGAGGTAACAGCAACTTGAAAAGATTAACATACGTCTTAAATATTCAATTTACTTAATTACAAAAACCCCACAAAATATCCTTTTGAAGACATTTCAAGGGGAAAAACATTTGCTTTCTTTTTGTTTAGTTCAGTTTTTTTTTACTATACATACAATTAGATTTTCCTTTGGAAGGCCATATGGAAGACAACTATGTGAGGAAATGGGACTGTCAAACTAAAAACTTAGCAGATAAACCCAGATGAAATTGCAGTTTTAGAAACTACTTTCAAATCTATTTTGAATTAATTACATTTTAATGCAACATTACTGCTCTAAGATTGGTAGGACAATTTTAATTATAACTTCATTGTTATGAAAGTCTCAACTTAGGTTATTAACCTCTGCAGGAAACTGGACAAGAATCTTGCTTTTCACATTCAAGCAAAAGCTTAAATTCTATTGAGGCAAAGAAGTCACTAGTTGACAAAAGCACAAGATACGGGTACAGGCTGCTTTCATCACTGCCTACACAAGCATGGCCACCAAACGGAAGACTGCAGAAGTTCACATGAGTAGCTTATTCAAGTGTTAAATACTACCTATGTACACGTTTCTTCTTCACAGACTGTGATTTGACACCAGATTGAGCAGGTAATGGCTTGGGTTTTCTTATATGATATGCTTTCCTTCCCTTCCTTACCTCAATTGATGGTTTGGGGAAAACATCATCCTTGCTGTCTTCTTTGCCTTTTTCAACTGGAACCCATTCTCCATAGACACTATCTGCTTCCTTTTTCCTATGCTGAGACCCAGATGAAACAGGGAATTCCTTTGACAGGCTGACTTGATTTTTTGGTTGTGGAGGTGGTGCTGGTTTTATGCTGGGAGTCTTGAAGAAATAAAGTTAGAAGAAGTTAAAACTTGAAAACACACAATGCTCACAATGCGTCTTTGAGAAACTAATTACTGCGCACACTTGGTGCCGCGCTTTCACAAAACAGTTATCCTTCTAACCATAATCAAACCAAAAGCCTTTACAACAAATCATTTTAGTACAGCCCTAAAAACATACAAATGAGCAACAAGCAGATTTTTAGCTAGAAGTTAAAATCACTTCAGTCAGCTTCAGCAGCCAAAGGTACACAAAACCTCACTCTCACAATTAACCTTCCTGCTTTCCCTCCACCGAGACACCATCACAAAGGGAACAATCATCTGCCACACATGTATTTTGTATGGAAAGCTCAAGAATGAAATTCCTGGACAGCAAAAAACATCGGATGTGATAGTCACATGATGATAAAAAGCTCTACATCACTATAAATAGAGAAAGTAGTTTAAATGTTTTGTTTTCTAGGTTTTGATAATTTTTAATAGCAGCATGAATTTTAAAGTAGATTAAGTCTATGAGCTGGTCTTCCTTAGAGAGTACTGCTAAAGAGTTCTCAGAGATCTCTGGCAGGTTCCTCTTCTAAGAAGCAAACAGAGCCCAGACAGCTGATAATACTGGGTAAACTTCTGCTATCAAAGGAAGATAGACAGGAATAGTAGTAAGAATAGAATCCAGGAAGAATGGAAAGAATGACACTAAAAATGGTCAGGACTGTGGAAAACAGGCAGAGCAGCCCTAACCACTAAAGAACATTCCTCTTTGGAGCCTGTAAGAATCCCAAGGTTTACTGAACTTCAGAATATATTTCATATTGTACCACTTTCTAATAGTACCATATAAAGTATAAATCTATTTCTACCTTACAGCTTATGTAAATATGTATTACTTCTTATTTTGTGTATGCCACAAGCTATGTGTATTTGTATATAAAAACATACATGCTACTTATATTTACACTTAGCATATTAATACTTTTATAGTACTCTATACCCTGCAAAATCAGAGCAGACTTTCACAGGCACAAAAAAAACCCTGAAGATACAAGGGAAAAAAAAACCAAACAACCAAAACCTAGAAGAGTTCTCATCATGCTTCAAAGCATATGAATCACAGATGTACTTAAAGAAACACTCTATGATTTTATTCCTTCCAACATGCTCATACCCAGAAAGCATCAACACAAGCTATGACAGTCAAAGGCAGTCCCTCTAGGAGGGGGTTTAATGGACCATTTAAACCCTCTCGGCTACAGGCAACCTCAGTGATCCTCATTCTTTAAATAGACTTGGCTAATCTCAAGACTAACACAACTTTTCTCTCCTTTAGTGAACACTTGAGATCTACTGAAGAAGCAGAAAAGATCTGGAGTTTGCGCAAAGCTGATGGCATAATGTTATTTAGAACACTTTAAAATGCTTCTAGAATTTTGACAGGTTTTATTTTTGTCTTTAAAGAAAAACAGTGCCTATCCAAAAGTGCTTTCCAATTCCAGTACTGTTTGCAAATTCGTACTAGTATTTCTGCCATGAAAACGTAAAGTAAATTGATCCTTTTTATGTTATTTAATCTTTAAAAGCTGCAAAGACATCAATGGCAAAATCAGTTTCAATCCAGTTCTGAGACTTACTATAATTTCATAGACTGCATATAAGTTCCTTATTGTAGCAAGAGTACTTTTGACAACATACCACTGCAATTTCACTGAAATTACTGATCCCTCTTAAACTTTATACAAAATTACTTGCATTATTTAAAAATAACCACATTTTAAAAATTTTAAAATTAAAGAAGTACTTACACTTAAATTGAAAAATATAGGTTTGGGTTCACTGAGCTTAAAAGGATGATTATAGAAAGGACGCTCTTCCTCCTCTTCATCAGAAACATGAGGTTTGTTCACTATCACATCATCTGTGCTCTGAGCAATCTTTTTGCATTTCTTAAAAAAAGAAGGGGTGGGGAGAAACATGACAGCTTTGAATAAACCTGGACTTTCAGCCAAAACATAAATAAAAACACCAACATCTTTTCTAAAGGAGGTATGAGAAAATCTTTTGATGAAATTTTAGCAATGTCATCTATATATGTACCTGGTATTTGACACACAGTATCAAACACCTACCTAGGTTTGTTAGGCACTCATGCAGTGAATAATTTCATACATAAGATTTCAGCAGCGTACTGTAAAACCTGCCACACAATGGTAGTTACAGGATGTGTACCTAAGGCTGAAGACATTCCAGAGTAAGAGCTCACTGTCTGGCATCCCACATAACTAGCATACTGCAATTGAATAGAAGCTTCAGCATAACTTCCAAAATTACAACACAGGAAAAATTATCAGTAATTCTAAATTGTACAGGCAGCACAGAGACCTAGTCAGAAGCAATGGCTCCAGAAGACCTCGATTTCTTCTGAGATATTTTTATGTTGGCCACTTATGCCTGACATCACCATTTTATATTCAACAGAAATTAAACATTTTAGGTGCTATGGGGATACTGCAGTCAAAACAGAAGAGTGCCTCCAGGTGGAGATAAAAAAACAACAAAATGACATTCTATGGAGGCTAGAATTTTATGATGAAGAATTCTTTACTGATTAGTTCTCTGCACCAAGTGTTTACCAGCTGCAACTATAACTTAGGACAAAAATGCAGGAGAGAATATTATAGTCTAGTATGTTATATTTGTTATTATCTCCATTCATTAGAAGCACATTTACAAGACTTACAAGGCGTTTGAGGACATAATATTTGAGGAAATAATAGTGGCAAAGTGGAGCCATCATCTGTCTGGATTCTAGTTTAAGTTCAGATCATTCACTGTAGGTCACATCTGTTTTGATGACTTCATTGTTGGCATATAGGGAGCAAACCAGCAGCTCCATCACTAAAAATCAAGACACATTGAAGGCACTGTTCTCATCAGTCCTTATAAAAACAGACTTCTGCACTCTCCTGTGCTAAGATGCCTACAAACAATGACTGAAGCACATTCTTTAGGCAACAGGAAAAGGCTGCACTATTCAGAAAGCTAATCAATATGTATTCTGTATAGTTATTAGTTAGCTCCCAACTAACTGGAAGCAGTTTCTACTGTTTGCAGGTTATATTGCAGAGAGGAAAGAAAGAAAACACTGCCAGCTTTATAAGAAAGTGAGCAGGCTCTGGAAAGACCCTTTGCTTGGACACATGACGACAACCTGGACTGCTTCTGTGGCCTATTTTGATTCAGCAGAACAGGAACACATTCTAAACAGCTGGAAAAAGCAAGGAAGGGGCAGGATTTTGGCTTTCAAATTAGCACTAGCTACTCTGGGTCTTGGTCAGGTCACATCAAGAACTACCGAAGATGTCTGCACAGTGTATTCACACAATCTGGTTTTTTACTAAAACGTACTTTGACATCTACTATCCCACACACAACTAAAACATTGCTTTTCAGTGATTTGACATTGCTTAATTTTAGGTGTACTCCCATAAACAGATTATTTCAAGACTGTCACACCGAGGATGCAATTATAAAAACCAATCGACCAAACAAAATTAAAAGTAGGCACTTTTCCCTCTCCCCCCATTCAAATTTTTCTCTAGTTTCTGGGGGGAAACATGACAGCAAACTGAGGAAATTAGCAAATTGAACAAGGTGACCCTACTACAAATATACAGAATTTTAAAGCATGTTTTCATGACTTAAAAAAATCAACCAAAGAGTAGAAAAGAAAGTCTCAAACCACAGGCCGGTTCCCACACAAACCAAGCACACAAAATGACAGTTGCCTAGAAGTCACAAAAAACCAAATCTGCTTATGTTCAGGTGTGCTACTTGTGTTCTCACTTACCTCAGTGAGCTCCTTTAGCGTATCTCTTGATGACTTCTGGTTGGCTTTGTCGTCTTTCTTTTGAGACAACAAAGGCATCAGGCTTGGTGGTAAGGGAACACCAGACTTAGCACACATGGCAGCTGCATTAGCTTTGGCGATTTCAAGTAGCTGGGCCTTGTCTGAAATTATTTTTTTAAAGAAGAATTATTATTTTTATAGATTGTATTAATAATAACTAAGCATTTCTTGCAGACTAAGTAAAGTAGAAGACAAAAGATTCTACTCACACTTCATTTTTATGTTCTATGCAAATATCTAAAACAGCTAAAATTGTACTTAGTTACTCCATAGTTAATTTGGTCTACACAACAGACAAGTAAAATTGCAAATTTAGCTCAAAGCATGGGAGCCCAAAATACAACAGTCAAAATCCGCCAAATCCCACAAGTTCTGAGGCCTGTTTACTTCACGACCTCACTCTGGTTTTGGAAACACTGAGTCTACTTCCTAGCTATCTCTGGAAAGCATTCAAAGGTCTTGAGGAAATCCCTGCAAGTCTCCCTGTAAGTAACCTGAATGCTACTTACTATCAACCAACAGAAAAATACAAGCACTGCGTAAGATAAGCCCTTGCATAAAACAAAATTACATGCAAAACTGTTAATAAAACAGTATTTTGCTTTATTAAGAAAGCGCATGTGGCTCTATCACAGAAATATGGTATGAAAATGAATTATATGTCTTGCTTGATCTGCCAGTTTGCGAATAAATGAGTTACCACTACCTCTACAAGAGTTCAGCTTTAAGAAAATCCTAAAAGGGCAACATTCCTTTGCTTCTTAAGCAACAGAAGTATATAAACACAGACTTGCTGCATAATCAAAGCACGAAGGCAGATTCAAGGACTCTCATTAATTGTCATGTTCTGTATGAAAATGCTTCCCTGGTAGAGAGGCTTTCATAGGAACTTTATGAGACAGGACTCAAAGGATCAGAACCTCAGGTCCACAAAAAAGAAGCTTCCTCACACACTGTACAAGAGCTCATCTCTCAGAATTAAAACCTGCTTTCTCCTTGTGCAACTTACTACCTAAGGAAACCCCAAGGCCTCTCTTTCTCTGGTCATGAAGTTTTTACCATGGGAAAGAGGCAATATAGAGAGGGTAACGGAAACAAATAAACAACCATTACAGCTGACAATACATCTAAGAACTCTCCAATTGTCACTTACTTTCAAGTGTTCTTTCATGCCCATTTTGTTCTCAGTAAAACTAGAAATGCCTCTGTTTCTTACAGATTATGTGGCCTTTACTGAACAATGTTCCCCAAGACTGTAACGTACTACCTTTGTATAAAAGCTCTAAAACCAAGATATAACCTTCTCTAAATACAATTTCATCTAAATAGCAAGCATTGGGTCAGCTTCAACATAGAAGTCCCTACAGGAAATCACTACCTGAAAGCAATGCTTGAACTTACTTGCAAGAAATTCTTTATGAATGCTAGAGAAATATACTAAATTAAGGAATACTATGTGAATGACCACAGTTCCACCTAAACATGGAAATACTGAAAATAAACTTATCACTTACCCAAGTCTGTAAGACGTTTAGGTGACCTGTTTGAAAATTCTGATGACCTTGACCTACGACGATCAGGTGATCTGCTGTATCTTCTTCTCCCTGAAGATCTTGATCGCCGCAGCCGAATTGGTGACCTACTAGAGCTCCGTCTTCTTCCTCTTGATCTTGATCGCCTTTGACGAATAGGTGTTCGACTCCTGCTTCGTAGTCTGAGAGATATCCTACGATCTCTTGAATCTGATCTTCTTCTTCTTCTATCAGTAGACCTTGATCTGTTTCTCTGCGATCTCTTACGCCTGTCCCTTGATAAAGAACGCCGCCGTCTTGATGCTGACCTTGACCTACTCCTCCTTCTGTGCCTTGAACGCGACAACGAACTAGACCGAGACCGACGATTAGATTTTGATCTTGATGCTCTTCTCCGTGTTACTGATCTGGAGCGATTCCGTCTAGAACGAGATTCTGTATCATACCTCTGGGATCTGCGCTGAGAAGACCTGGAGCGTCTGCTTCTAGATCTCCGTGAAGATTCTTTGTCTGCTGTTTTTTCAACAGATTTGGATCGACTCCTTTGGCGAGCAGTGGACCTGGAGCGCCTACGTCTAGATCTCCGCGAAGATTCTTTGTCTGCCACTTTTTCCACTGATGTTGACTGACTCCTTTGGCGAGCAGTGGACCTGGAGCGCCTACGTCTAGACCTCCGTGAAGATTCTTTGTCTGTTTTCTCAACAGATGTGGATCTACTCTTTGGGTGAGCAGTAGACCTGGAGCGCCTACGTCTAGATCTCCGTGAAGATTCTCTGTCTGCCTCTTTTTCAACAGATGTGGATCGACTCTTTTGGTGAGCAGGAGACTTTGAATGTCTGCTTATGGATCTCCGTGAAGACTCTTTGTCAGACATTTTATCAACGGATCTGGATCTGGATTTTTCACGTTCAGAAGACTCAGAACGCCTACTTTCGGGTACAAAGGCAGAGTCCTGTTCCTCCGATCTCTCAAGAGGCACAGAATCTTGTTTATCTTCATCTGCCAAAGAGGGCTCTCCATCCTCACCCTCTTCCCCAGTGGTAGACCTTGACTCATGCTCATCTGACGACGTGGAGTCTCTTCGTTCAGCTGCCAAAGAAGGCTCCACATCATCCACTTCTTCACCACTGGTAGACCTCGATTCATGTCCATCAGGGGATGTGGAACGTCTGTGTTCAGTTGTCAAAGAGGGTTCCACATCCTCTGCTTCTTCACCAGCGGTAGACCCTGACTCATGATCATCTGATGATGTGGAATCTCTTCGTTCAGCTGCCAAGGAGGGCTCCACATCATCCACATCTTCACCAGCAGTAGACCTTGACTCAGATTCATCTGAGGATGTGGAGTGTCTACGTTGAGTTGCTGGAGAGCACTCCCGGTCCTCTGCTTCTTCACCGGTAGTTGACCTTGACTCACGGCCATCAGGAGACACGGAGCGTCTATGTTCAGCTGTCAAAGAAGGTTCTAAATCCTCTGTTTCTTCACCAGTTGTAGACCTTGATTCACGATCATCAGAGGACGTGGAGTGTCTACGTTCAGCTGTCAATGAGGGCTCCCCATCTTCCGCATCTTCACCAGCAGTAGACCTCGACTCCTGCTCATCAGAGGATGTGGAATCTCTTCGCCCACCTGTAAGGGAGGGTTCTGCATCCTCTACCTCTTCCCCAGCAGTAGACCTTGACTCATGCTCATCAGAAGACACAGAGCGTCTACGTTCTGTTGTCAAAGGCTGCTCCAGATACTCTGCTTCTTCACCAATGCTAGATCTTGACTCATGCTCATCAGGGGATGTGGAGCGCCTATGTTCAGATGTCAAAGAGGGTTCCCGATCATCCATTTCTTCATCTATGACAGATTTTCGGTCATGGCCCTCAGGGGACACAGATCGTCTATGCTCAGGAGTCAAAGACGACTCTAGACCTTCCTCCTCCATGGGAGATTTCAGCTCATGGCTTTCTTGATATGAGGATGTAGAATGTCTACGTTCAGATAACAAAGAGGGCTCTAGATCTCCTGTTTCTTCGCCAGGACCAGATTTTACACTGTAGCCATCAGGGGACATGGAAGATGCACTTTCAGGAATTAAAGATGGCATTGCATCATCCATTTTTTCAGCAGGGATGGCTTTCAAGTCATCAGGGGACACGGAGATGCTATCATTTAGCGTTGAAACTTCAAAACCACCTTCTTTTCCAACAGCAGAGAATCTCAACTCCTGGCCATAAGGAGATGCTGCATGTTCATTTTCAGGAGTTGAAGAAAGCTCCCGCATATCTGCTTTCTGAGCAGCTGTGAATCTTACATCCTGGCCTTCAAAAGACAGAAGATTGTCATTTTCAGATGTCAAAGAAGAACTCATATCCTCTGTTTTCTCAGCATGAGCCAACCTTGATTCACATTCTTGAGGGGACAGAACATGTTCATTTTCAGATGTCAGAAAAGGTTCCTTTGCCTCTACTTTTTCAGCAGGGCTGGACTGCAGCTCCTGACCACCAGGGGACATGGCACATTCACCTTCAGACAAAGACAACTCCTGCACCTCTGTTTTTCCAACAGCAGCAGACTGCAGCTCTTGGCTATCAGTGGACATTGAACTTTCACTTTCAGATGTTTCACAAGGTTCCTCCATTTCTTCTTTTTCAACAGGACTGGACTTTAAATCACAGCGTTGAGGGGATATATCATACTCGTTTTCAGACAGCAAAGAACACTCCTGCCCCTCTGTTTTTTCAGTGACAGCGGAGTGCAACTCCTGACCCTCACAGGATGCAACATATTGACTGCCCAATATCACTGAAGGTCCCTGCACCACTGTTTTTTCAGCAAGGGTAAACTGTAATCCCTGGCCTTCAGAGAAGATGGTATATCCACTGTCAGATGTCAGAGAATGCTCCTGCACCTCTTTTTCAGCAGGGCTGGCTGCCACATCCTGGGTGTGAGGTGATACAACATATTCATTTTCAGACAGCAAAGAACACTCCTGTATCTCTGTTTTTTCAGCAAGGGAAGACAGCAATTTGTGTTCTTCAGAAGACACAGCATGTTCCCTGTCAGGTACTATAGAAGCCTCCTGTATCTCTACCTTTTCAGGAGAGCTAGATGTCATCTGGCCTTCCCAAGACACAGTATATTCATTTTCAAATGCCAGAGCAGGCTTTTGCACTTCAACTAGGGGTGTCTGCAACTCCTCACTCTCAACAGACACAGAGCATCTTTCTTTAGACATCCGATAAAGTTCCCGCAGTTCTGTTTTTTCAGCAGGGGTTGATGTCAACTCTGGGCCATCAAGCCCAATTGTGTATTCATTTGCAGACAACTGAGAAGGCTCCTCTATCTCAACTTTTTCAAAAGAGGTGGATGTCAACTCATCACCATCAGACAAAACTGAACACCTGCTTTCCGCTACAGGTGGCTCCTGCACCTGTATTTCTTCATGACAGGCAGATCTCAACTTGTGGTCATCTGGGGATGCAACACATTTCAGTTCAGATGACTTTAGCACCTCCACTTCTTCAGCAGGGACAGGTCTCAGTTCATGACTATCAGGCAACAGGAAAAGTCCACCTTCAGATGTCAGCGAAGCCACTGAGGCCTGTAGTTTTTCCATAGGTGTGCTTAATGCTTCACTAACATTAGCAGACTTGGAGAATCCACTTTCCAGCCTCTGCATCTCCATTTTTTCAACTGCAGCAGATGTCAATTCATAGCCTTCAGGGAAGACAGAACACCTAAGTTCAGATGCCAACAACAGTTCTGCACCTTCTGTTTTCTCAAAGTAATTGTGTTTTGTTTTATGGCCATCATGGCACACAGGAATTCCACTTCTAGACATCAATACAGGTCCTGCACCCTCTATTTTTCCAGCAGGCAGGTATCTCGATTCATGCATTTCAGAAGGTTCAGAGCACTCAATTTCGAGTACTTGTGGAAGTGTTAGACCATCTCTGTCAACAGATGATCTGGACTCATGAACGCCAGAGGACTTGCAGCTTTGTTCTACAGTTGTCAGTACAACTTCCTGCACTTTTCCAAATGACGACGCTGAAACGAGGTCATCCAAAATCTCAACACGGCTGCATTCCGCTTGCAAGGAAACATCTGGAGCCTTGACTTTTTCAGCAGATAAAGACCTTTGTTCATTTCCATCAGGTGACCTGAAGGGCCTAGTCTCAGACATCAACAGCAGCTCCTCTGTTTGTGCATTAAAGCTGGATCCAGACTCAAGAGCATCAGGAGATCTGAAGCATCCACTGTCAGAAGACAGAGAACGCTCCTGCATCTGGCCCTTTTCAACAGGCAAGGAGGCTGACTCACAGGCATCAGGGAATGCAGAGCATGGAACTTTAGGTGCTAGAGAAGAATTCTGAGCCTCTGCTGCTTCAGATGATAGTGACCTTGACTCAGAGATGTCAACCAGCTTGGAAGATTCACTTTCAGGTACTTGTAAAAAGTTTTCAGGCTCTGTTTTTTCAACTGGGGAATGTCTCAATTCATGACCATCAGACAAGCCAGAGAGTACACTTTCAGACATCAAAGATCCCTGAGCCTCTGTTCTTCCGGAGGCTAAGGAGGTTGTCTTGTTATCATCTGAAGACACAGAGCATCCACTTTCAAGTGTCAGAAGAGACTCTGGACCCTCTATTTCTTTGACAGACGTAGATCTCAACTCATCCTCATGGGATGCAGAGAGCTGAAATTCCGTTACCGAAGAAGTTTCTGGATCTCCTTTTTCAACAGATGAGGATCTTGACTTGGATGTGGAGCATGTAAGTTCAGGTAGTGAAGACTCCAGAGCCCCCACTTTTTCAGCTGATCCATTTCCAGATGTCACAGAAAGCTCCGAAACCTGTGATCCTTCCTGGTCATGTGGGAGTCTGGAGCTATCAAATTCTGACACCACAGAAGGCTGTAGACCCGCTGTTTCTTTAACAGATGAGGAACTGCTCTCAAGACTATCAGAAGTCTTGGAAAACCCACTATCAAATGCTGGTGGCAGCTCTGGGCCATTTACTCTTTCATCAGACAAAGCTACTGACATGGGACCATTAGAGGATTTGCGGGGACTGTCTTCACTTGCAGAAGACTGTTCAATAATTTCTCCTTCTTCAAGACACTGGGTTGAATCCTGACATTCAGAGGATTCCACACCCTTGCTACTACACTTCATTGAGGATAACTTACTCCCTCTTTTTTCTACAGATTTTGACCTTGACTTAACACTATCAGATGACTTTGAACGTTTCCGTTTGGATTTTTTTGAAGATTCCTTGCGCTTTTTTTCGACAGACCTAGACCGAGACTTGTAACGTTCTGATGACTTTGAGCGGCGACGTTTAGATTTTCGTGAAGACTCTTTCTTTTTTTCCGCTGATTTAGATCTAGATTTGTAACGGTCAGAGGACTTTGAGCGCTGACGTTTAGACTTCCGTGAAGACTGCTTTCGATCTCTTTTTTCTACTGATCTAGATCGAGACTTGTAACGGTCAGAGGACTTTGAGCGCTGACGTTTAGATCTCCGTAGAGATGCCTTCCGACCTCTCTTCTCAACAGATCTTGACCTAGACTTTGAACGATCAGAGGAACCAGATCCTCTATGTCTGAATCTCCACGAGTATTCTTTACCTCTCTTTTCTGAAGATCTGGATCTAGATTTAGAACGGTCAGAAGACAAGGAACGTCTGCGGCGGGATCTCCAGGAGGACAACCTGCTCCCCCTCTTTTCCACTGACCGTGACTTAGACCTATAGCGGTCAGAAGACCTGGAACGTCTGCGCCCAGATCTTCGGGAGGACAGTCGCTTTTCCACTGACCTGGACTTAGACCTGTAACGGTCAGATGACCTGGAACGTCTGCGCCCAGACCTTCGGGAGGACAGTCTCTTTTCCACTGACCTGGACTTAGACCTGTAACGGTCAGATGACCTGGAACGTCTTCGCCCAGATCTTCGGGAGGACAGTCGCTTTTCCACTGACCTGGACTTCGACCTATAGCGGTCAGAAGACCTGGAACGTCTTCGCCCAGACCTTCGAGAAGACAGTCTCTTTTCCACTGACCGAGACTTAGACCTATAGCGGTCAGATGACCTGGAACGTCTGCGTCTGGACCTTCGGGAGGACAGTCTCTTTTCCACTGATCTGGATTTAGACCGGTAGCGGTCAGATGACCTGGAACGTCTGCGTCTGGACAATCTGCTCCCTCTCTTCTCTGCCGATCTCGATTTAGACCTGTAGTGGTCAGATGACCTGGAACGTCTGCGCCTAGACCTCCGGGAAGACACTCTTCTCTCTCTCTTCTCCACAGATCGGGATCTAGATTTGGAATGCTTTTTTCTGGAATCTGAATAGTTTCTGCTCCTAGAACGTGCTCTTTTAGAGGTCAAACGCCTAGAAGTGGAACGTGACCTTGATTTTTTCTTCCGCTTCCTAGACCTGGACTGAGATTTGGAGCGACTCCTTTTTTGTTTCTTTGCATCATGTTTTTTATCACTGCTTCTATGGCTACTTTTTTCAACAACTTTCTCAAGTCTCATCAGAGTCTCCTTCATTCGTGCCGCCACATCAGGTTGTACATCAGACGTTTCTGAATCTCTTTTCTCCGAATCCCGTTCTGGAGTCGCTTCTCTGACAGTCTCAGCCTGTGGAAGGACTTCTGCCTCACTTGCCTCTGCCACAGGTACTGGCTCTGCTTCTGCAACAGTCTCAGGTACGGAAGCTGCTTCCAAATCTTTTGTTTCTGTCTCCAACTCCACAGCTGCTTCTGCATCTTTCAGCTCTGCAACAGTGTCAGGAAGAGAAACAGTTTCCAAACCTTTTGTTTCTGCCACATCAGCTGGAGCTGCTTCCAACTGTTTTGCGTCTCTGACTATTTCAGATTCAGGAGTCTCTTTTTCATCTGCTGCATGTGAAGAGCTGAAAGCTGCTTCTGCTGTAAAAGGCTCAGATGTTTGACTTTGCTCTGCATCTTTCTTTTCAACTAGGATCTCACATTCCTGAGCTTGACCTGGAGCTCTCACATCCTCCACCTGCTGACACTGCACTCCTTCTGCATATCGTACTTCTGCTGCTACTTCATGTTCCAGTGATGTTTCCAAATGTTTCATATCCTCTAGTTTTGGACCTGCTTCAGAAGATTTCACTTCAGCAGCAGTCACGATTTCTGGAGCTTCTTCTGTACTCTTCCATTCTGCAGCAGCTTTTGCTTCTAGTATGGTTTGCAGATTTTCTTGTTTTTCAGTATGCAAAGATTCTGGAACAGCTTCTGAAACATGCTCTAAAACATTCATGGCCCCCAGATTTCCTTGGATATCCATGTGTACCTCAGGCACTTCGACTGTTTCAGAACCTTTCACCTCTACTGTTGCAGATTCTTTCCCACTTTCCAACCTCAGTTCTCCAGCTTCTGATGCTGGCTCCAAATATCTTGCATTCACTGCTTTCTCCATTTCTGAAGGTTCTTCCAAATATTTGACATCGCTAAGTGAGGGCTCATTTTTTTGTGTGCTTGTCTTCCTTGTTGCAATTACATATTCTACAGTAGGTCCCTGAGTTCCTACATCTGTCAAAATCTTAGATTCCAAGGTTCCTCTAAAGTTGCTTACTTCTGTCACCACTTCTGATGCCACAGTTTTTTCTTCCACTCTGGGTAAACACTCTAATACTGCTTCTGAATGACCTACTATTTGTTCCTGTATAGATTCTGGACTTGCTTCTAAAGTCTGCACCATCACTGTTTGCAGAGGTTCTAATACTGCTTCTTCACTCCTTGCCTTTGCTTTGTTTGAATCTTCGGGAGCAACTTCAGAATACCTCATTTCCCCAACCACCTCAGATGCCAATGTCCTTCCCATGCCTTCCATTAGGGCCCTTGTTTCAAATCCCACAACCATTTCCAAATTTTTCATCTGTGTTAAGTGTGAAGTTTTTGATCTCACTTCCACATCTTTTACCTCTGCAACTGCCTCAGCTTTCAAGTTGTCTAAATCCCTCACTTCTACGGTGGCAGAACCAGTAGCTAGTTCAGAATCCTTTATCTCCCCTACTGTATCAGGCTGTGACATTCTTGTATGTGCCATGACCTGAGACTGTAAAACATAACTCTCCGTTTTGTTTGCACCAAGAGGTTCTGCGACTGCTTCTGTATGTTTTGGTTCTCTATCTGCTGTGGTTTTCAAATGCATCATCCCTGCTAATGTGTCAGACTCTCTAACTGCTTCCATGCTTACACATGCAACCATAGATTCAGGAGGCCTTTCCAATGTTTTTTCCAAGGCAGGAAGCCCTGGACTTGCTTCCACTTTCATAGCCAGACTGGCATCTGAGCCTGCCTCTACTGCCACACTCTCAAGTTTTATCTCTGAACCTTTTGACACCACTGTTGAACCCACTGTTGCTGCTAAACCTCTGGCCACAGTCCCACAATGCACAGCTTCGGAAGCCTTTACACATTCTATTTGCAAAGACGGTGAAATTGTTTTTAAAGTTTCTGCTTCCACCACAGCAGCTGGTCTTAGGACTCCTCCTAGGCCACTCACACCTTCTTTCTGCAAAGACAGGAGACCTCTCACACTTGATTCACCCTCATATCTTAATTCTCTCAGCTCCTCTTGTTGTCTCAGTAATGAAGTACCTTCTGAATGTTTTGCTGATGCAGTAACAGGCTTGAAAGTAGATTCTGAAACTTTTGAAGCATTAGTATTTTCCAGCTGCAAAGCAGCTTGACTTGTTTCTCTAATATTTACTCCTGTTAGTGCTGCAACTTCTGTAGTTGCTTGTGGACCTTTAAAACCCTCCACCATCTGGATTTCTGGAACTGTTTGGGGAGCAAAGGTCTGTACAACAGGTTCTAAAGCTGATCTTAAACCCTCTACCTCTGCAACCACATTCACGCGTGTCAGCTCTGCTGGAAGGGTACATTCCTGGGTTCTATCCACACTTCTTGTATCTATCAAGACATTAGGCTGTAGGAACACTCCTGATGCATTCAGCACTGTTGCAGGACCAGTGGTATCTTCCACATATTTTACTTCAGCTTGCAGATGTTCTTGAGCTGCCGTGATGTCTTTTGCTGCAACACACACAGGTTTCAGGATTGTTTCCAAACTTTCAGGCTTTCCTACAGAAACTGGCTGCAAAGCTTCTTCCAAAGTTTTCACATGTTCTGTATGTTCAGAGCTTCTAGCTGGTTCAATATCCTTAACTTCTGTAACAGCTCCAGGTCCCTGGGCCATATTGGCAGTTTTTATTTCCATGTGGGTCACAGCAGTAGCTGCAGATACTTTATAAGGATGTTGCAAAGACGTATCTGTCTTCAAGACACTTGAACCCTTGATGGGACTGGCCTGCATCACTCTCAAGTTATCAGATGTAACTGAGAGTTTCAGGGCTGGCTCCAAAGTTTTGCTCATACCTCCCAATTCCAAAGGTCTTTCCACATTTCCCATAGGCAGAGATTTTTCAGTTGTTTCCAGAATTCTCACTTCTTCCATGGCCACAGACATGTGAGCTACATTCACAGTACTCAGATCTGCCTGATTTGCAAATTTAGGAATAGTTGTCACATTACTTACTGAACACACAGGTTCCGAAGTTGCTTCCATTTCTCTTGCTCTCCCCTGTGCCAGAGATGGTAGAAATGTTTCTGAATATGTCAACACCTCCATGAACTCAGACTCAAGAGCTGTATCCGAAGTTTTTACTTCCCCAGTGCCTTTAGATTCCAGAATAACTTCTGGACCTTTTAGTGCCTCAGCTACCTCTGAAGCTAGAGTTACTGTTGAATCTTTCTGTATGTCAGATTTATTGGTGACTTCATACAGGATGCCAGATGAAGTATCACTTCCAGTATCAACAAGAACACCCTTTTCACTCACATTAGTAGCTATAGGATAAATATTGTCATGAGACTGTTTAATTTGCTCTTCTCTAGTGCAAATTCTAGTTTGAGCTATACTAGCATCTTCTTGGATATCAGACTGACTGCCTTCTAAAGTAAATGGAGGATTTGTTACAAACAAAGTCCCTTTCTCACTTCCAAGATTTTCTGTAGATTGCTGAGAATCAGTTCCTGAATGAGAAACAAGCCCTAACGTTTGCCTATCAAGCTCCTCACTTGTTTGTAAGCACAGTTCTGGCTGCGTATGGACAGCCAGATTTGCGCCTTCAAATCCTCCATGCTGTACACTCAGTTTGGAACTTGATTTCTCTGGTATTAACTGAGAAGTAAGCTGTGAGTCCCCACGGTCTCCATGACGTGCACTCAGCTTTGCCTCCTTTGGCTGCTTTTTATGCTTTTTCTCTTTCTTCCTTTTCTTCTTCTTTTTCTTCTTCTTCTTGCTTTTGTGCTTCTTGTTCTTCTTTGATTTTTTCCTAGGAATTTCATCTTCAGCAGTAGAGCTTCTTTTTGTAGGCTGAGAACTATTTTTCACAGTATTTTTGTCTACATCTAGAAAAAATGATATTTTCCTTGTAAATTTTATTAAAATGACATTTCAGAAATTCTTTTAGGCTATTGACCAAGCCATGGACAGAGTTAGAAAAATTAAACTTGAAACACATGCCTTCTTCACTAAAGTACCATACAAAATTGCACACACTCCCTTTTCAGCCCTCTAACCCTTCTCTCTGGTGTCACTTGGAAGTAAAAATAACTACGTTTTCTTCCAAAAAGTTAAAGAAATCTTCGTCAGACCCAGTGGGAAGATGACTCCTCCCAGTAAGTAGTAGGATATACATCCACCTATATTCAACTGTGCAGTTCATTTTTTCAGGAGAGTGGGGATGTGTTTTTAAACTACATCAAGCTGCACATGAAACAAGAACTCCAATTTTCCAGACAACTTACCTAAGTGGTAGTATGCTTACTGTATAAAATGTGGCCAGCCCATTATTCCCTACTATACTTAAATTTGGGAGCATGCTCAGTATTACTTCTGTGTTAGAAGTTTGTAAGTGTGTTTACTGATTAAATTTCTCACTGACAAAATGCTTCAAACAAATTTTGGGAAACAGCATATACTTCCACAGTCCCATAGAAGCTTTAAAGCACTGCAGGCAATCAACTGCTCAGACTGGAGTTGCCACAGGCAAACCTGGAAGTACCTAACAGAGCTGTTGCTTCAAAAAGGAAAGTAACTAAGAAATACAGGTAACTGCAGGGACAAGCAATCACTGAGGCAAAAAGAAAAAAAAAAAGAGGAAAACCAATCACTTTCTTTTCATTCTATACCTCATTTCCCTCTGAATTTAACCTGTGTTAGGTTCTTACCCTTCTTTGGATCTAGTACCATGGCTTCATAGAATGATTTGTGTTGGAAAGGACTTAGAGGTCAGAAGTTCCAACCCTCTCTGCCACAGGCAGAGGCATATACTACTAGACCAGGTTGTTCAAGGTCCTGTCCAACCTGGTGTTGAAGTCTCTCAGGGATGGGGCAGCTACAGCTTCCCTAGGCAACCTGTTCCAGTGTCTCACCACCCTCACAGTGAAGAATTTTTTTCCTAATATCTAATATAATCCTCTTTCTGTTTAAAGCCATTACCCTTGTCCTGTCACTACATGTCCTTGTAAAAAGTCGCACTCCAGATTTCTTGGAGGCCCCCTTCAGATATTGGAAAGCTGCAATAAAGTCCCACCTGAGCCTTCTCTTGTCCAGGCTGAACAGGCCCAACTCTCTCAGCCTGTCTTTATAGAAGAGGTGCTCTTTTGAGGAGAAAGCCACTTTATTAAAAGCAACTTGTAATTTGCTGTTAACTAAGAGCTACATATTTAAGCCTGTTTCCATATTTTCTTCAGTGATTATATTTATACTGGTCAGTGCAGCAACATGGATTCTTCAATTATGATCTTGCTGTAATTTCAAAACATGCTCTCTCAAGTGAACAGTGCAACCTAACTTAAAAAATACTAATACCGCAATCCTATTTAATTAACATGACTTACGTTCCTATAGAGAGGTATCTAAGGTAGATTTGAGCACACATTTTTATGGAATAAACACCTTAAAAAATAGTGCTTTCACCATCACTGCTGTGAATGTAATGAAAGAGGACAATGAAGCAGTCAAATGACCCGTTTCACCCAGCCTTTTCAGATAACCTCTGTTGCACAACAGCAACAATAGCTCCTTTCCAGATATGAACAGTGGAAACGTTTACCATAGGTGAAGTTTATTAACTTACAGATTAATAGGTCTTACATTCATTAACATGTTAGCTTGCTTTATTCTTCCATGACAGAAGAACAAAAGTAAACCAGATGCCAGCAAAAAGTGCTGCTTGTGCAACGTAAGTGAAAGACTGATGAAAATGATCAAGGTAAACAAGCCACTGTACACAAAAGAAAGAAATACCAATTCCAAAACCCTGCAAAACAGAATCTCTGAAATTTTCTATGCTGCCTCTTAGAAAAAAAGTCCCTCTGGAACTATACTTACCAAGCACATAGCAGATTCAACTCAAAAACATTAAAAATGCATTAATCAGAGCCCTTAACTCTCTCTCTCAGAAATGTAAAAAAACGACTAGTCTCATGCGAAGGTATACTGATATTCAACTTTTTGGCATAATAAATCCAGTAATTTATTGAAGTTTTTAGATTATGACCAAAAAATTCTTAACCTTTGGGAATGTAATTTGAGTATCTACATTTTAAAGATAATTGCATTATTTGTTTTAAAACAACACAGCATCTTACTCTGACAGAACAGTTAATTACAGTTCTGAAGTCTAACAAATGATTTTTTGAAATAATCTTGCAAACCAATCCAAAACAACATGTTTTTGTCAGTACCAGCTTTGCTAGCAAGAACTGCCCATTGAGGCCCTGAAGTAGATATATACAAAATAAAGTACAATTATTATTATATAAAAATGGATATTATTTATACATTTTAGCATTATTGTAATGGAGAAAAAAGTAACTTTTTTGCAGACTAAGTAATGCTTTCATACAAATAAACAGCTTAAGTTTTTAAATTATGTACTTCTCTGTCCATCTATGGTTGTAAGTTAGAGTAGATAAAAAAAAAAACTTAAACATTACAATCAGCACACAACTTCCCAGATGAAGCTCACTGAGAGGAGCAGTACTGAAAATTACTTTTCATCTCTGCAAGAATTATTCCATTTTAAGAACTATGACAACCTTCTTAAACAAGAACATGTTTGCCAAATATGTTTTCATTTACCTGATTTGCACTGCAGCTCTGTATCAAGGGCTCCAGAGAGCACTTCCTCTATTTTCTGCACTATCTGATCATTCTGACGACTCCCAGCACCAGCAACAGTGTCATCTGAAGGGTTGGCTTGCTCAGCTGGGATTGTGTCACCATTGGGCTGGCCTTCTACCTTTCCACTAACCAAAAAAAATATCAACATAATACAAGCAAATTTGAGCTTTTTTTTTGGACCTTTTTTATTCATAAGCATTTATTATACTCAACCCTTCAAAACATCATTTTAGCCTCCTGAAGAAGCCACGCTTTTAGCAAACCATCTATTTTTTTGTTTAGCTTTCATACACTCGCAACAGAACATGTTGTGACAACTAAGTATTAGGCACAAGGGAGGAAAACGTGGTCTTGAATGCGCCACAGACCCCGTGCTTTATGCAAGAACTTGTATAGGCTCCCCTCAGAAAATAAGCACCCATCACTCACTCTTCTCCAGTACGTTTTGTTTGCTTTGCGAGATAAGGCTGGGAAGAACTAAGTGAGCTTAAACGCAGAAAGATCGGCAAGAGGAATCTAACAGACGCTCGCCCCTTTCCCTCTTGCCTCAACACAAGAGACCAGTACTGAAAATCCGTTAGTGAAAACGGGTGCGTGTTCCCCACGAGACAGCCCTCCCTCCCGTTCTCCCCCAACCCTCCCGCCGTGGCCCCCCGGGGCCCGCCATGTTGACGCCGAAACAACCCGCAACAGCCCAAGGCCTCGGCCCCTCTCCATTCTTTTTTTTCCTTCCTTCCTTCTTTCTTTCTTTCTTTCCTTCCTTCCTCCCTCCCTACTTCCTTCCTTCCTCCCGCACCGAGGCGAGACCCGCGCACTTCCCCTCTGCCCGTACACCCCTCCTTTCCCCGTGCGAGAGGCCGCGGCAGCGCCATCTCCCCCGCCACTCCGAGCAGCCTCATTACCCGCCGTGCTGCTGCTGCTCTTCCTGGATCTCCCGGAATTTGTTAACCACAAAGGACCGAAAGATCTCCTCAATATTAGTCGCCATGACAGCCCTACAGCACAGGGCCAACTCCCTCTCCCCTTGCCCCCCCCGCCGCTCCGCTTTCCTTCCTGCCGAGACGCGAGGCCTCCTATACCCCACAAGACACCGCGGCAACAAGAAGCCCAGGGCGCTTGCTTACGTCTTCGCTGTACGCCCTCTCGCCATTGGCTGCCCTCTAACGGACGGATAGCGGAGGGAGGGCCAACTCGGGCCTCCGGGCGGCCGCTCTAGCACTGAGCAGGAGTCATAGAGCGCCAGCCCCTGTCTGGCTTCCGGCGGTTACGGGGGGGAGGGGGGGAATGTCTCGTGGTCTCGTGTCTCGGAGAAGTTCGCCGCCCGCCCTCCCCCCGCACGAATGCGCCGCCATGTTGTTGCACTCACCGCCCTCCCCCCCACCCTCCCGCCACCCTCCCCACGCGCCTGCCGGCGCTCCCCCACCCCCCCATTCGGTAAAGCCCCGGCGGGCCCCCCACACCCCCTCAGATAAAACCGTTAAGTGCCGCTCTGTCCACACACACAGACCGATGCCTGTACCCCGTCCCCCCTCCCCCTACGCCGTTCTCGGCCCCTCTCGCGCCCCGTACACCGAAAAACTGTGCCTGAGCCCCCGGGGGAGGGGAGGAAAAGAAGGAGGGTGGGGAGGGCACCATGGTGGCCGGTGACCGCGGGTTCCTGCGGCCCTGTCCCCCGTTCCTCCCCACACCCAGCCACCCGCCCACCCTTCCTCCCCGCTTCCCCTACCGCGCTCTACCGGAGCCGTCTAGGCCTCCGCGGAAAGCCGTGCGGCCCGCACTTACCTCGCAGACGGCTGGAGCGGCGGCGGCGGTGGGGCCATGGTGGGCTGCAGCGTGTAGCTGTGCGTGCCGGCGGGCTCGGGGCCGGTGGGGGTGGGTGGAAGCGATGCCATTGGTCTCCATGGAGCGGGGCCAAGCCCCGCGCCTCCGCCGCCCCGTGCGCCGAGTGCAGGCAGCGCCTAGCAGGGGGGCCTGCCTGCACACGAGTGTTGCATCACAGTACCCGGCGCGGCGCTGCCCTCAGCTACCGAGCGGCTCCATGCGAAAGGCGCCCTCCCCCTCCGCCGGGAGAGCAGGCTGCCTGTGACACGCACATGTGCTCCGGGGGCTGTCTGCAGGGCTGGGCGCCCCGCGGGATGAGACGAAAATTAAAGGAACAAAGAAAGAGGGAAACGCCGTCGGTGAAGTGCACCGAATAAAATAAATGGCACCAGAGTGAAAGCCGACACCGGCAAAGCAGTGTCTTCTCCGAGGTGTTCTGTTGGAATGCACCAAAATCAGTATGTACCCTGTACAACCACTCTGGAGACTCCCTTCATGCTGCCCCAAAACCAACTCTCAATCATAGATACAGATAAAGATATATCGATATATATATTGATGTGTATATATAGGTATTTATACATACATATTGATACATGTATGTACAAATATGACATTGTCATGCCCTGTTAAACCAAATAATCCTACAGCTGGAAGACTCCTCACAGACTCACAGAATGGTTTGGGCTGAAAGGGACTTCAAAGTTCATCCAGTTCCAACCCCCCAGCACAGGCAGGGACACCTTCCACAAGACCAGGTTGCTCAAAGCCCTTCTGGTGTCATGATGGAGTAATTTAGGGGGGTTAGCTCACCTTAAAATTTAAAATACATCAAAACCTAGGTATAAGCATTTAGCTCCTGCTGGAGTCTTCACTTGCACTGTCAGCCTTGAATTCAATGTATCTTAAAGACCCAAGCCCCTTTAAAAGCAGTGTTGTTCTTTACTGCATGTTGCTGGGAGATGGTCTGTGTTAATATTAACTTTGGAAAAATAATGGATCTCATACTTGGATCAATTTGCTTACATCTATGTCACAGATAATTTATTACATTTGAAATAGAAAGCAGCTCCATTTAAGTTGCCCTTTCACAAATAACTCGTATCTTGTGTGCCAGGCCAACATTGAAAACTTTTAGATCTTTCTAGTAGAATACTGCACATAATTTCTGTTACTCAGTGAGCTAAAGACTGAAAATGTTTCACTTGAACAGTTTCAGATGTACTTAAGATTCCCCTGATGCAAGTGGCCTTGTCTAAACCAGGCATGCTTTTACCTAGAACTAACTAGTGATATTCTTTGTAGGCCTTGCCCTAACACAAAGCTGCAAAGGCAGGATGTAATGGTAATTCACCCCTTCCAAATAAGAAGCCCCAAAACTGTATACAAAAGAACAGCAGGTTTGACCAACATAACTTATAGCCTGTGTTAGGGGCTTCAGACAGAAAAGCTGTTCCAGTTGCAGACCACACCTCTGATGTGGGCCACTGGGAACCCACAAAACAAACCTCCCTGCCATCCAGAAATGGACCATTTTCATCTGCAGTTAATTAATTAATTCACAGTAACTTTGCTACACTAATACCATGACCATTGTAGGCCTCCATCTACACAAGGCAAATCATAGCAGAAGGTACAAAAAAAAAAGAAAAAAAAGGCAGAGAACAATTTTAGCACATGCTGCATGTTTTCCTCCTGCTCCTTAAAAATTGACACAAAGTGATAAATACAAGTCACCTCTCATACAAATGAGTATCCACAGCCCTGCACGAGAAAAACTGTTGTTGCTATTCATTCCCATCTCTGTTGGCTGTATGAACCCCCTTGAGTTAAACACTTTTATTAATTTAGGTGTTGCATAGTTTTCAGATTAATATTTTACCTTCATTTTGTCAAGACCGATGATTGTTTGGGGTGCATTTAGTGTTTGTTTGGTAGACATAACAATTATAGAACTTTACTAATAGCAGTTCTGCTGCTATCATCAATGCTACTTAGAGCATTCATTCATGTGGCCATTCCCTGATAAAGCATGAATCAAAGGTGTGCTTAAATATGCAAATGAGATTTACTGAATCTTCATTTCATAACCTAATTTACAAAGAACAGTAAGATTTTCATATTATAGCTCGGGGGGGGGGGAGAGGGTAAGCAAAACTATGGATCAAATCTGGTTTTATTAACAGTATTATTGCAAAATTGAAATACTAAACTGGACTAAATGTTGTCCAATATTCTTTGGGTTCATAAAGTAGTTCAATGTGGTACAAACTGAGGAATTGCTCCTACGCAGTAGAATTCTCTCTGTGAGGACATGGAAACAAAATGAGCCTTTGCACATCCAAGTCCAGCCAACTTCATAAGCCATCACGTATAGTTCGTGAAGCACTACTCCCAAAAGGAAAAAAACAATAACCTACATACTGAGACGGGGTTTTGGCTGGCTCTAGCAAGTTCCCGGCTGGGCACGCTCCCCAAGCAGCAGCCACCCCCAGCGGAAGATATTTCTAGACTTGAACAATTTACATTCAAAAGCCAGTTAGTAACCTCCAAACTTGGGACACTCATGCACTGCCTTTCTTTCTTTCCTTCCTTCTTTCTTTCCTTCCTTCTTTCTTTCCTTCCTTCTTCCCTTCTTTCCTTCCTTCCTTCCTTCCCGTCCCGCTTACCAGCCCCCGCCCACGAGCCAGCCCGCCGCCATGTCGCGGTGTGCGCTGGGTACTGTAGTTTTCGTTGGCGGCGCGGCGGAGGATGCCCTCCCGCTCCTTAAAATCACTCTCAAGGAAAGTAAGTTTTTCTTTCGCTCTGGAGAAGCGCGGTCTCTCTGGGCCGCACGGTGCCGGTATCACTGCCCGCAGCCAACTTCCCCCCCGCCGGGCTTAGCGGCGGAGCAAGAGGGGCGAGGCGGCGGCGGGGCCATGTGCTGCCCGCTACCCGCGCGGTAAAATGGCGGCCGGTCCAGATAGCACTGTCTTGGCTGTCTCTGTGAGTTGGCTTCGTCTGAAACCCCGGGCGACTGTGGGTCAGCCCGGGTCCTGCCCTGACCCGCACCTTTGACTTTGAAGGAGTCTGTGAAGATACAGATGCAAACAGCTTATTTATATATATATTTTAACTGCTTGTTTGGTGCTCAGATTTACTTCTGGGGAGCCTGGTGTGTAGCATTCTTAAAAGTATTTTAAAAAGCATGTGCCTTTTATACCTACTTTTTTTCCCCAGCTCTGTTTGATTTTGTAAAATGATGAAATATTTGCTTTTAAGTAAATATAAAACTTTCAGCCTATTTTGTTTTGGACTTTGACTCCGTTTGATTCTTTCCCTGCTGTTTGTGAAGTTTGGGGCTTACTAACTTTAACGTTGGCCCTCTTTTTTTTTTTTAGTCTATCCAGTAGATACCTGAAATTAATCAGTAAAATTAATACTTAGTTAACTGTGTTGTGTGTATAACTGAAATAATAACACAGAATGGACATTTCTCTTCCCTCTTCACTCATTCTGGTTCTCACCTGGTAGCTTCAGCTGAGGCATTGGTGGGGAAAGACACAGCTTCCTACATGGAGTTTGAAGCAAAATAAAATTAGTACTTCAAGGATGGCTGTAAAAGTTTATGACCCTATGTATTTTTAGCAGCAGAAGTTGAGGTAATGTTTTGCCTAAGAAATGCACAATCTGGCTGTTTGCAGGAGGCAAGGTCCCTGTCCCGCAGAGCCTCAGTTCAGGCCGTAAAAGAGGTATGTTTTATTCTCGGGTCTGATTCAGGCCTTCAGCCTGATGCTATGATTTCTGCAGGAGTAAAATATAGATAATAATGACTTTTCTAGTTTGATTTTATTTTCTAAAGTGATCTGATACACCACAGTACATGGCCTTGTGAGAGCCATGAATCAGTCCTAAATAAAACACATAAGCGAAAGCAGCTTATTTAAACTCAAAGCTATAGTTAAACATCATAAATGCCACCTGATTGTTGAGGTCTCTCAACTCCTTAAGGAACTTTTGATGGTATTGAAATCTGAGGAAAAATGTTCTTTAAGGTATTGGTTCCCTTCAGGATTAGTCTAATGCTGCTCTAGCCTAAACTTCTAGTTCCATGGTTGTGTTTTGTCCATTTTGCCAATTTAGGTGCCATGGCTGTTTCTTTTTTTTGTTTTTTTTTTTTTTTTTTTTTTACCTTCTGTTGCACCAGCAGACCTATCTGCACAATTGGCATGGTGATTTCCCCCTGGAAACTGATACACATAGGAAAAAACACATGGAGAGGCTTGCATCTCTTCCCCAGCCCTCATGTCATTTTCTGATCCAGCTCACCCTGGAGCAAGCTGGTGCAAAAGGTGAGAACGAACAGTTGATTAGAAGGTAAACTGTGAAGCATCATTTGCCACCAGCTGCCTTATGGTCTGATGATCTAAGGGTGCAGTGCACAGGACAGTTGGTCTGATGGGGGGTTTGCTGCAGCATAACTGAGCTCTTTTCACCCTCTCAGGCTGTCTGCTTCTGCTTCCTTTGTACTCTCTTTGGTGATCACATCACCCCCCCAGTGAGTTAGTTTAGCTCACTAAGCTGGCAGAAGATATTTTCTTTATAAGTGCATACACATATTATATATATGCATATTTGCTGCATTAGCTACTGTTGCAATGTTAACTTTCCAGCATTATTGTCTACCTGATCCAAGTGACTTAACACCCTTGGCACACAGGAGGGAGAGGGAAGGAAAGACTGGAGGTGGAGAAGCTGGTGGGACCAATGGGAAGCTGCACCATCAAAGGGCAGTGTGAAAGACCAGTTGATGAACCTGCAGCTTGTGCATTTTAGCCTCTGGTTCCTCTCCAAGCTTGAGCAGAGTCCAGCAGTTGTCATAGGTTCATGGAGAAGGCCAGCTTGGAGCTCGCCTTGTGTGTACTGAGATCTGTGTGCACTCATGACGCACAGCAGGCTAAGTCATAAGAAAATGACTTAGCCTGTTGGTTATAGCATTAATGCAGAAAGCAGAAGGGCTGGGGTCAGCCTGAGGGGTCTTGGGACCACAGCACCTGGCTGCTGATGAGTTTAGGACCCAAGTAAAGGATGGCAGGTTCCCAGGAGGGAATATGGCAGCAGCCTAGCTGTTGAAGATGGAAGTAGAAAGTTCTAGGTTTTGACTTCTTCTCCTATCCATTGTTTAGTTTTTGTTGGTTTTTTTTTTCATCCCATTACAGATCTAAATGACTGACTGGTAAAGCTAGAAACTAATACTCAGTGAGGTTGCAGCTTAATTGCACAGCCTGCCGGCTTTGTGTCTTTCCTGTCCCCTGTGAGTCTTCATTTCTTTTTCTTCTCCTGCCTAAGTTCAAGAGGAAGTACAAAGCCAGGTGATAAGAACTCTATTCCAGGGACTGAGGGGGTGTGTGTTTGAACCTTCTTAGTGATGCTGAGCTTGGGTTCTTTGAGTTTGGGGTAAGTGCTGTAACTGCTGGGCCATTTTGTAGCCTGAGCTCTAGGAAAGCAGGACTCTGGGCAAGGACCATGCCTTTTGTATAAAGAGACTTAAATGCCTGTGTTAGGTTTCCGGAATCACAGTGTTAAAAAGCTAAGGTATTTCAGCTCTTAAATAGGCAGAGGTTAGATGTGTGTAGTAATACAGTAGTGTGTAAGTAAGTGTGCAGTAATGCAGTAGATTGTTGCTGCCTGAAAAGCAAGTCTTGCCCTCAAATTCTTCTGCTCAGCTCAGGTGTCCCATCCATTCACTGTTAGTGTATCTAGATCTTGGCTGATTGCACTTCAGTTCAGTTTACAGAAATCTGGTTTGGATTTTATCTCCCTCCCCCCCCATTAGTTTTATTGAATCTCAGTGAATTGACTAGCTCAGGCCTGCTCTGAAGCCAGTAAAAGAAAAGGGAAAGTGTGTATGGGCTCACAAGATCGCTTTTCAATGGCAACAAGGTATATGAATGGGTCCAGCATTAATGCAGGTGTAAATGTTCACAGCAGAGTGTGAACCTGCTTGGACAGCAAGTATTTTTCAGTGAAGGGCAGAAGTGTTTTAGATCCTGCACAGTGCAACATTTTAAATATACTCATTTGTTACCATTGTTACTCCAGCCTCAGCTCAGATATTTTTGAAACTAAGACACTAAAAGCATTTTTTTTAACTACTTGGTTTGAGGCACCTTTTCACACAGGTTTTCAAGATTCAGTGTATTTGGCTCCCCAAAGCAAAACACACTCCACCAGGTCTCTAAATCAAGGAGCACTAAGAAAGCTAAATTTAAAAAATAAAAAAGACATTATCTGAAGCAGTGTTCTGCCACCAGTCATACCATTTACTGTTTGTACTATACTACATAGCTCTTATGTTAATTGCACCATTTTATTGCTTTAGTTAGGGGTGAGGTAGTAGGGCAATGGCTTATTATGAGAGTGCACCTAGTTGAGATAAAATACTTAGGTCACTTGCACTACACATTTATGATATGAAACTGAAACCTGGGAAGAACTTAAAGAGTTTAAATTTTCTTATAGAGTTATCTTCAGTAACACAACCAAGGAGCTGAGTTTAACACTCAAGTCTGTGCACAGGATCAGTTTTAGAAAGAGTCAATGGCTCCTGTCCTTCCATGGTAACAGGGAAGGGGCAGCATCCAAGTCAGTAGCCTCTTCTCAGTTCTACCTGTATTTGAAATCTGAATGTGCCTTGGAGTCAGGATGGGGCAAACTACAAGATACTGTTAGTTTTGCTTTCCTCACTTTTATTTTCTCTGCTCCACAGGCTCTGACCTACTGGAAGAGTTGGCCAGCTTCTTGGTGGGCCTTACCTTTTGTGAAGGATAAAGGTCTCTAGGGTGATGCTCATTCTCTGCTGACTAACTGCTCTGGAAGTTGACTTGTCTTCACTCTATCCTCATGTCCTCTCCACTTGGATACACAGAGTGATCAGCTTGTTTTTGCTTTCATGTTCTTACTTCATATAAGTTCATTCTTCCTTCTTTACAATAGCAGACAATGGTTGCTGAAGGAAATTATGCTCCATGTTCTGGAATTTTTAAGGATTTCACGAATTGTTTCCAAAAAACCTGAGCGTATGATAAGCCTCACAGAAGAAATATCTAGCTTGTGAATGGCTTGAAGTCTTTTGAGAACAGGTTTTTGACTCTTGTATTAGAGACAAAATAAAAGGAAATGTCACCTCTTGGAATTTCGGTTTTTAATGGAAGATCTTGCTGGGCAGCAGAGGGCCTACATGACATTTTCTATGTCAGTGCAAAAAAAGACAGGCTGCTTCTGCTAGATTTGAGCCTCCTAAACTGGGATTGCCACCAGAAGTTCTTCTCAAGCTGCATCCCTAAATAAAAGTTGCTAGGATACCACTTGTGGGATGCACAAATAACACTGACTTTCAAAACAAATGGCTGAAACTTAATTTTTACTCACACTATGTTAAAAATCGGTTACATTTTATTTGAACATATGCTACATGGCTTGTTCATTTTACTTGCTCCCATATAAAACTTCATGCTGTATATTATTAATTTATTTTTTTTTAGCTGAAAGTAGTGTTACAATATGTTCCTTCAGGGGAAAAAAATAAGTGGTTCTTTGAGTTGCCAGCATGGTGAGTTACTTTAGCTGGCAAGAGTGTCCCTGGATCTTCACACCTGTCCTAGTTTTAAGCAGTAGGCTTAGCAGAGCAGGAAAGTGCATCATGCACCTTGTTGTTTCATGCTGTTGATATTCATAGGACTATACATAGCCTCATTTTTATGCATAGCCAAAATGTGTACCCTCATTTTTAAATAAAAAGAGAATGGTTACAGTCTTGAGTAACAAATAGATTTTAACTGCAAAAAATATGTAGGATGGGACAGAATTCATTTTGCATGTTCAGAAACAACAGGCTCTGCTGCTTCTGCTCTGCAAAGGTTTTACTCTTCACTCCTAGACCATATATCTGCATGCGAGTTTCTGTCCCCTCTTCCCGGCTGGAGTGGCTGGTCTTTCTTGTTCATTGGCTAGTTGCAGTGTCGTCAGTGGGGCGGTAGTACTGGGACAGGGGTACTACTTTTGAACTGGAGGCTGCTTATCTCCTTTTTCTTTGCACATCTGAACTCTTGAGCACTACTTTCCTCCGACTGCCGGCACATAGGGTAGGGTAAGTGTATTCTCTGTTTAGATTCAAATCTCTGCATGCAGTTTTGAGGTAGTTGTAAGAAAATTAGATAATGTGTATAGTTCATCTTATTGATAAAATTTGTTTTAAAAATTGCTATTTAATGATGACTGTTTCTGGGCAGCACTGGAAATATACTTGTTTGGTTTAACTTTAGTGTAGGAGATAGCTGCCTGCTACATGGTAAATGTTTATTCTTTTAGATTACATTCTTCTGTCCTAGGTTACTTATTTTTGCCTTTATCTTAGCCATCCTTTTGTTGTAGCCAATCCCTTAATCTTTCATCTTCTCTTTTTTGCTTAAATTCTAATACCAAAGAGGCTTCGCATAACTTGGTTTCCCAAGTATGTGTACCATAACTGATAATTTTTACCCCATGGGTTTTTTTTTATTGTAGGTAATTCTGGAGTTTCGCAACTAAAGCATCTCTGCAACTTTGCAACATGTGTATCTTGTCAAACACTGTTGATTAGAAAGTTATTGATCTCCTCCAGGCTGAACCTACAATTAAAGTTTAACTCCACTGTGTTTAGTTCATAGTGAATAACATGTGTGGGTTCTTTCGATCTAAAGTTTCGTACAGTGGGCTTGGATTTAAAATTCAGGCTTGCCATATACATTGCATAGTGCCCTCAGAGCAGAAGCTGTTTTCTCCATAGTCCAGATCCTCAGGAAGTGCAGATTTCTTCAGGGTCAGACCTATCAGAGAAACTCTATTCAAGTCAAGCTGTCGCAGTCTTATCAAGCTGTCACTGCCTTATCATTTGGCTAAAAATCTGCTTTCATATCTTTTTGCTTTTCTCTTAGAAATCTGTTGTTTGGTGGTTTTGTATTTTTTTTCCTTTTAAGGTGTGCTTTTTTTTTTTCAAGTCATCCTCTCTTTTCCTTCCTCGAAGGAGGGGAGGAGACCTGATTTTTCACTGCTTTTGGAAATGGAGCTGTCACCTGTGTGAATTCAAGCTATGATGTGTGTCAGGGGTTTTTTTCTGAGCTTGCCTTGGGAGGCACTGTACACATTGGCAAGTGCAGGTCAATGACCAGCTGCTTAATGGAAGAGGCACAGGGATGACCAAGGGTTGCGCATTATGTGAGCTGGGATTACAACAGGGAGACTGGTTGTTCCATTTGACTAAGACTTTCATCTGGGTTGCATTCGTCCTGATGAATGGGAAGTGATTCCTACAGGGGAGGGACACATCACACCCCTTCACTGGCCAGGCAAAGCCCTTTGAATAAATTGTGCCATTTTCAACACTGAACTGGTTTTGTTTATTCTCATTACTTAAAATGCTTGAGCCATTTTTAAAATACGTTTAAATAGGTTTAGATTGTTGTTTTGCATAAGTTAAGATTTAAAGATTGGCTTTTTTTTTTGCAAGTAGGGAGTACATGCTGCGCTTGGACTTAGGGCCACCTGCCAACTTGTAGCTGCTTGCTTTCTGCTCCACTGAATAACTTCTTTGGGGAGCATTTGGCTTCTATGAATAAAACTCTCACTTTAACCAGTGTGCTGGCATCGTTTGTGTATGTAATTTATGGTTGGACAAATGTGACTCTTAACAGCTTATTCTTTGAATAGTTTAGGAGGTTAGCCCTTGCTTTTCTATAAGCTCCAAATAAAGACATATGAACATATTTTATAAATTATATACTTTATTAATTTATTTAGGATTTTTTAAATTCCAGTGGGTTTTTTTCAGTGTACGCAAATTCTCCTACTTCCTTGCTAGCTGTGTGGTATCATTGTTGGGATAGCAGTTCTGAGGTGGCGTACATCAGTAAGTATGTAAAGAATATGCATAGAAGTAAATATGTCTTAAAAAGCAAAGGCTAAATTTCAAAACTGTTCAAAGAAAAAATTGTAATATTGACATCAGTCCAATACGTGTAAGTTATATGTACATATACAGATGACATAGCGAAGGCAAAACTGAGAGAGTTCATTTAAATTTTGTGACCATTTTGTTTCCAAACCACTGAAAAGGTTTTGGACAGTTTAAAATTGTAATGAAGTTACAGCCTTCATTCAAACACCTGCTTTATTCAGGCCAAGACAGCATTAATGTGTTTTCCTAAAACTCAGTGGAATGGGAGAGGGGAGTGCACATCCTTCAGTACCTTCTCAGAGGAATCTTCTTTGTTAATGTCACCTGGTCTTCCCTATTGTTCGCCTTGTGGTTGTTCTTAGGAAAGCCAGAGCTGGAAGTTGATTTCCCATTCAGCTCTAAACTCTGTAGTACTGTGTTCCTACAGTCAGTTCATCAGAAGGGTTTTGCCCTTTGCAGACTTGGGTTCACCAGGAATTTCTATAGGTCCAGTCACTCCTGTTTTTCCTGTATCACAGACTTCTGTATAACTTGTAGCAGTTGCCAATCTGACTAAAGGAAAACCCAAGATGGATTGCTCTGCAGGTTAATTCTGTGTTGTGGAGCAGTTCAATCTTAGATATTTAATTCATATCACATCTGATTAAGTCATTTATCTATTTTCATATACATATCTCTCTCCTTTTTTTTTTTTTTTGACCAACAAAAGCTTTATAGAAATACTGTTGCCTGAAGCAAAGTGACGTTCGTATCTGTTGTGAATTGCGTTGCATCCAGCACTTAAAACTTGTGGTCTGTGTAGCTCTTGCTTTCCTAACCTCACGCAGCTAATTCTGGCTGTTTTGCTTGTGTTCTGGTTTTATGCAGACTAATGGCTGATCAAGTGCTTGTGATTGGCAGTGGAGGGAGAGAGCATGCGCTGGCCTGGAAGTTGGCCCAGTCTCCACATGTAAAACATGTGTTTGTTGCACCAGGAAATGCAGGAACAGCTGACAGTGGAAAAATTTCAAATTCAGGTAAAACCCCCCAAAATACCACTTTTAAATTTGATAACTCAACTGGTAAATTGTTCTTGTCATAGATCTGAAATCACAGCTGTTGATGTGAAAAGATTATTACTATCTTTTAATGTTTTGGGCATGTGAAATAGAACATATAGATGCAGTTAAGAATTAATTAATTATATTATCTCAGTTGTGGTATCTAATCCTTTAGGTTTGGAGGTGGAGGATGCAACTAAAACTCCCATCTGTAAGATGCATGTTTCTCCAAGAATACAGCTCAGGATAGATAGCTGCTGTGGTTCCCAGCTCCCAGCAGCCTAGCAGAGAAGGGGTGGTGGTTTGTGGTTTCTCTTGGTACACACTGCTGTTCAGTACTGCTCAGTGAACAGCTGAAAAGTGCCTGAAGCAAATGTCAACACCTAAAGTACTAAATTCACAACTATATTTTCAAGTGTATTGAAGTCCTGTGATCCCTACAATCTTTGATGAGGATACTTTCTTGCCTGAAATTTTCCACCATAGGAAAATGTTCATTCCTTTGTCTTGGTGACCTTACGAAGTTAAGGTTATTTTCAGATGTTTCTGTCTTTGTACTGACTGCTTGTTTTGAGCTTCTAGCTTAATATGTTAAGCCCTGACTGGCTGTATTTGAGATTATTCATAGTTAATAGTTTTGAGAAATCGAGCTTAAGGTATTTCAAATTGAGCATCCAAAATTGTGTGCTGCATTTAAAAAACTACTGGTCTAAAATGCTTGCCTTGAGGCACAGAGTGAATCAGTACAAAACCCAGCGTAATTATTCAGATTCCTGTCTTGTGTCCTTTACATAATAGAACCTGAATTAGGTACTTTAAACAACCAACTTAAGTTTCCACTTTAAAATATGTGGTAACGTATGGAATTACAGTTAACACAGTATGCATGTGAACATGAATTATATACATCAATTTTATGCAGTCATGTTTGTGTGCAAGTAAAATATTTTTTTTGTTACCACCTCATGTGGAAACATGAATCCTGTCAGATTGTTGTACAGCAGTAAATTATATTTAATTCCATTGGAATACTTAATTACAGGCTGTGTAAATAATTCTTTCCTTAATTTCTTTGACTAGTCACAGAATCGTGTTTTGTTCTATTTGGCCTCTGAGGAGTGGGTCCAAGGAAGAGCCTCACAGGAAAGTCATACGTTTCCTTCGCATCCGAGAAATTAAAACAAAAATCTTTACCATTCTGATAAGTGGAGTCACTGCCAGTCTGCTTGGCCTGCAGAATGTTAATTGCAGTATTTTTTCTCAAGTGGTGTCTTTTAAAAACTGCTGCGCTTTTTTCTTCCATTGTTATTCTATAAAAAATCCTGCACCCTCAACAGTGAAAAATATCTGAGCGTGTGCATAATTATGCTTGAGCCAGGTCCAAAAATCTTTTACTAAAACCTTTTCTTCTAGGCTAGGGGTTCACATGTTTTTTGGGAGAGAGATCCTCAGCCAACCAGGAGGCAGGCAGAATCTAGAATTTGTGAAGAGTCTGACATACTTGTTTTTAAGGAAACAATTAGTCTTATCTGCTCAGGCATTTTAGTCCTGTCATGGGGGTCTAGATTTTAACTCGGGAGAGAGAATGGAAAACAGCTTTGCAGAAGCATGTGAGTCTATTAGATTGTGTGAGCCTGGGCAACACTGTGAAACTGCTACCATTGTTTCTGGGGGTTTTTTGGTACAATGAAGATTTGTCTTTGAAAGTTCATCCTCCTCTCATGGCTCATGAGATTGCCTTTAATTAGCATTGCAGCTCTGGTTCTCAGATGATTTCTGAAATACATCAATGTGAGCTTAAAATTGTAAAATTAAAACTTTCAAACTTTCTTGTATCTAAGTAAAAAAAAAGTTTTCATGGTTAATTTGAGTCAGTAATCATTTCTGACAGTGAAGACAGATTTAGGTTGAGTGACTAAATATAGTTTTATATTTAATTTATATTTAATTAACATGGCAGTTTCAGTGCCAGAAGTGTACAGAAGGGCTGAATCCAGAGATAGGTGTATGTGTGTCCGTGAATGGACTTAAGCATCCTGACACCTCCTTCAATCACATTATAGCTTTCAGTATACCTTATACTCTTTTAATTTTAAGCTCTAGCTTTGAAAACCTTGGTCAAAGTCCTTCTGTTTATTTCAAAAGGAATATTTAGCTGTTGTTTTGAGACATGAAACACAGCTACAAAAATATCCTCTTTCAGTTTGCATCCTGAGGAAAATGGTGTTTGGGGGAAAGAAAGTTAAAATTATGCATTAACAGTGTGATTTATTTGTTTCTGTTTGTTACTAGGACATTTCCACATCATGTAAATCTGATGCCATATTCACTAGTAGATCAGACCTGAGGCAAGACAATGTGGAATGTGAAGTGTAATCACCGTACAGGCTCTTTCTTTTCCCTTCTCCCCTTCACATGGATTAATCTCATAAGGAACAGGGATCATCCCTCTTCAGTAGCCCACCAGAGCTCCCACTCTCTTTGGTTGGGATCTGTCGTTCTCTAGCTGCTTTCACAACACCCTCATGGGACTGAAATGCAATATTGACCTTTATGTTAATCAGTACTTTAAAGCCAAGCGTATTAATGCTTTTGGTTTTGCTCTCTTGTGAGCCAGAAGTCAACTGACATAAGTTGTCCAAGGAAGTTAAAGGCCTTCGCTTCTCCTTACATACAAATATTTGTGGAACAATGTAATTGAAATAGCTATCGATGACATAGTTTTTATTAGTGTTCAGTCTGTTGTTCCCCCCATTCCACCCAAATAAGGTAAATCTACAACCATAGTGTGGGTTTCAGATAGCTGTTTTTATACCATCTCTTAGGCAGAAATAGTTGGTTCCCTTGTGGAAGGAGACAATTTAGTCATATAGGATGGCAGGAGCACAGTGGGCACTGACACAAAATTGTGTCTGTCCAGCAGAAGCAGCTATGTCACTGTCACTGCTGTTTCTCATCACTTCCCTGGAAACTAGCTGGAAGAGACCATGAGTTCCTGGCATGTTGGCAGTACAGTTGCTAACAGGACATCACAGACAAAACTTAAAAGGAAGGTAGTCCGTCTGCAAGGAGGGTTTGTGCTGTGCTGTATGATGCTCCTTTTGGGAGCTTTGTGCGCTGATGTGTTAGTCTCCTCCCTGCAGGGTCAGCCAATACACATCAGGCTTCTCTCACTGCCGGTTTGGTTGTTCTGGGTTTGTATCCCCATCTGCTGTAGACTTTGGCTTTGTTTATTCTTGATAAAAGCAGTGGAATTACATTGCCTTTGCGTAAATTTGTTATCATGACACTTGTCATTATTGTCTTTTGTGCAAGCTTTTTACTTTGTTTACAGTTTTTGGTATTCCAAGAATTGTCATATTAAATGTTTGTTTATGGAAAAATAATGTTCATAAAAACCTAAGACCAGATAACCTTACCCATAATTACAGCACCTGCCCTTATGAAGTTTAGCCTAATGTAATAAAAAAATGTTGAGCTTCCCCTTTTTTTCAGTAGTGTCAGTTTCACGTGGCACTACAGAAAGAAGGAAAAAAGAAAAGAAAGCAGTTGCAATCCCACCACTAGCCACTTATACCTGTCCCTTATACGATACTGGCATGGACATGTATAAAGCTTCATGGTGACCCTACTCAGGAAGGAGACCGGCTGAAAAAAATGTGTTATTTTTGCTTGTGAGTTATTTTCACTTGAATCCCTCACAACACCTCTTGTGCTGGCAAACAAGATGTTCTTAGAGATGTATGGCAGTGTAGGGGAACCCAAAATTGGTTTTCTCATGTTCAAGAGCGAAGTGGGTTGACAATGCATTTCAAACCACAGCCTTTGCTTGGGGGCTTGAGAGTGCATTATTTTGGTCTACCCCTTGCATGTAAGCCTACATATTAGTTCATACCTCCCTCTTCCAGATGCATAATGACCTGTCATTCACATTCAAGAGTGTGAGACTGATGAAAGTGCTGCTTCATGTGTTGATAGTATAAGTGCCAAGGAAAAGTAATGAATCCAGTCTCACCACTCTTTTGTATTTTTGACAGCTATTTCAATCAGCAATCATGCTGCACTCGCCCAGTTCTGCAGAGATCAGGAGATCAAGCTGGTTGTGGTTGGTCCAGAGGTTCCTCTTGCTGCTGGTAAGAGAAAGCAAGCTAAAAAAACATAGTCTTCATCATTTAGGAAGAAAAGTAAATTTAAGTTCCTGTCTTCTGTGCACCACTGAAGTATCCCAGTGTCTTCAGTAGGAATGGAAATAGATTCTCTGTGTCAGTTTCCCTGAAGCTCAGGGTTGTGGTGTGATGAAAATGAATTTCTGAAGGGCATTGTGTGAACAATATAACGCTTAAAATATCCTTAAATATTCAATTTCTTTTTAAGTGCTTGGAATTGGTAGGGAAGGTATCAAAGTGTTTCCATATATGAAACTTAATTAGAGTTTTGATTTTCTGGTGAAGTTTCATTTCTTCAAATAATAATTTCAGACCTGGTAAGAAAACCAAACCAAAATAAAAAACAACCGCAAAACCACAACATTTATAAACATGCTGACAGTTTTTGTGTTTTAACATTTCACATGATCAACAATTGTCATCTTCACAAAATACTAATGCTAACTTTTTAACTAAAAGCTAAATAAAACAAGGGGAGATTGTCATCTCTTACCAAATGCAGCAGATCTTCTTAGCCACAGATATTGCAGGGTTGTCTGCTTCTGATTATAGTGAAGAATGCATCTGAAATAGGCACTGGATAGATATATATGGCTTATTATTTGTGATATACTTGTTCAAATGAATCAGTGCTTCTGCAAGACTTAGACTACCTGATGAAATAGAGAAAACAGGATGAAATATGATCTATTACAAGTAAGTAAGTTTAGTTCTGCTTAGTGGTCATCCTTGTAAAGGATAAATGACCATAGTTGATGTAGTTCTAGGACCTTATAACCTTGTACAATATTTATTGTAAGCAAAACGGAATGTCCAAAATTTATGGTAAGCAAAACAGGACACGTAGATAAAGATTATCTAAAACTAGCAGATGTTCAGGATGAGTTGTAGCTGAGTTAACTAGTAGCTAAGTAGAAGGACAGGGAGAAATCATTCAATTCTCATGGTGATTTATGAAACTTTTATGTGTTGTACTTTTTAGGGATTGTTGATGATTTGACAGCAGCTGGAGTAAGGTGTTTCGGTCCAACGGCAAAGGCAGCTCAGCTGGAGTCCAGTAAGAGCTTTACCAAAGCCTTTTTGGATCGTCACGAAATCCCAACTGCAAGATGGAAATCTTTTACTGATCCCAAAGCAGCATGTAGCTTTATTAACAGGTAAAATTCTTGTCATTTTAGAAATATTTCTTTTTACAGCAGTGTGCCAAGTATCCAAAGCAAACAATCAAATGATTACTAATATGAGTACTTTCAGCTGTGATAGAACATCTGTAAAGGTTTTAAAGGATAACAACACTAGCACATTGCAGTGATAATTAAATGGTCCTTATTTACTGCTCTAAATGAAAATAAAATTCAGTGTTCAGTTTACAAGAGAATATAGGACAAGTTTTGTTTTGTTTTTTTTTTTTTTCCAAACTGTCTACTGTGGAAGCCCAGCTTGCAGTCTGGCAGTCATTTGTTCTGCTTTCTTTGTACCTTTTTTCCACAAGTATAAATTCTGCATTGGAGACTTACTCAGCAAATGCTGTTCTGCTCTTCAGAATACAATTCAGGTGACCCAAATAATAATAATTTACAGCAATAAATTATTAAAAGAAAAACAACAGTAATGAAATTCAGTGGTGGAGAAAAAAAACAAGAAGCAGAAATCCTTCACAGGCATAGCATAATGAGAGAAGTCTAGTGTTTATCTGTGTGTAACTCAATATAATGTGAGTTATGGGTTGGTGGCTGGTGAGGTGTTGTATTCTCTTCACTTGTTATTTCCTTTATCATTATTATTTGTAGTAGTAGTAGCAGTAGTGATTTGTGTTATACCTTAGCTATTAAACTGTTCTTACCTCAACCCGTGGGGGCTACAATCTTTGGATTCTCCTTCCTAACTCTCCAGAAGTTGGGGGAGCAAGGGCGGGAGTGAGTGCACAATCTGTGCAGTTTGGTTTTAAACCACAACACTCAATAAGGTAAAATGTTGCTATGAAAACTTAGAAGTATTTTGATTTTTCATCTATTTGAAATGTTCAAAATGTCTACAAAATGTATTTGCAATACAGAGTGTTTATGTTGAATCTCTCTTCTGTGTCTTTGAAGTGCAAACTTCCCTGCTTTAGTTGTAAAAGCTAGTGGCCTGGCAGCTGGCAAAGGAGTAATCGTGGCTTCAAACAAGGAAGAAGCATGCAAAGCTGTTACTGAAATCATGCAGGTTAGTAGAAATGTCATGCACTAACTGGAGGAATTCTCGCACAAAATAAGTTGTTAACCACCAGAGCATCTCAGAGATATTCTTTATTTCTATGTAGTAGGAACCTGGCTAATAGGCATCAAATTTTTTATCCATTATGTGGACAACTAGGAAGCTTTGTCATATCTATTGCCTGAGGGAGGGTACTCTTTTAGGCATAGTTTAGGCTAAAATAGAATCATTCTTAAACAAAACCCACACTTACTTCCATATGGATTGCCTGTACCATTTGAGACTGCTGCAGTCAAACTCGTACTACAGTGCTGTAACACTAACACTGTAATTGACCTTGATCATGACAAGCAACATCAGCTTTAGGACTCCAGTCACACAGTACTTAAGCATGCAGTGAAATTCCAGAGGAATTATTTCAAGCAAAATATACATTTAGGTATGATATTTAACAACCACATTAAGACCATCAAAATCTGAAGAGATGCGAAACAAAGCGATTTTATCTGAAGAGCTAGGAATATAGAGATGGAAAATAAGATGCATACAGGTCAGGTCCTCAGCTGGTGTCAGCAGCACAGTGTCTTATAATGCAGTGGAGCTATCCTGATTCATAGATGTTATTTGACACTTGTATTTCAAGAGTTAGAATACAGATAGAGTCTGCACTCACATTTGGTTGTGTGTGTATGGTTATTGGACAAATAGATGTCTTAACAAGTGGCTCAGTGTCTTGAACAAAAAATGAAAAGTATGTCAGAGAGGCTTACTGATCCCCAAAATTACCTTGTCAGTGTGGGCTGGTTGTTTTTAATTGCCTGAATATGCAGTCAGTGTTTAAACATTGCATTGAAATATGAAAATATTGCCCTCTTCCAATGTATTCCATAGAAAGGCACTTTCTTGTAAAATAAAAGTTCAAATTATAGACTTGATAGTCATTGCTATTAGTCTCAGTATAGTGGGTAAAAGCTTCAGAAGCTAGAGCATGAGGAATTGCTCAGTAAGTCATAAATACCACCTGTAATTTAAAAACATTGACACATAAAATCTGCATTTATTTAGGAATAAACAGAAAAGAGGAGCAAAGATTTTACCATTTTTGACATAACCAGGGTGGAGAATGGATTAATAGTCTTAAAACTGTGCTACATCTTTCTTGCTGTGGTAGAAATATTTTTTCTTGTTACATTTTGAATAGTTTAAAATAACAAAAGCAAAACTAAACAGATTTTTGTTTTACTGTAGGATAAGACTTTTGGCACAGCTGGGGAAACCGTTGTTGTTGAAGAACTTCTTGAAGGAGAAGAAGTTTCTGTAAGTGTGCATCTCACTATAACATTTTGATTATACCTGTTCTAAACTATTTAGGAAATATTACATAGGTACCTACAGCAGGGATGTGTAGGATTTTATTACTTAAAACCAGTTATCTGTTTATAAATTTAAAGACAGCTGTGTTAAGAACCAAACATCCTTCAGTCTGTTGAAAAAATTAAAGATGACTCAAATAGTAATCAACTCTTGCCACATGAAAAAAGAATAGCAAACCTTAAAAATTCTGAGTGTCATTGAGCATGCAGTTATGTTAGTATTTCTGACAGCAAAGACAGCGTAAAATGTACCTTCCCTTCCACACTGCTACCTCTTCACTATAGTTTGCCTTTGATTCAGTTGTACAAGTTACCTCTTTGTGAAGCTACAATCTAAGGATCATTTTTCAAAATCAGCACCATGACCTTATGTGTTTTCTGTGTTCTGGTTTAAAGGCCAGTGCTATTTGAATCAGTATAACAGGATGGTGAAGTGCAGAGCAAGACAAGGAGTGATAGGGAGCAAAAGAGCATGGGGACTTCATTTAATCAGCTTTGCTGATGGAGGAAATATCTTGAACTGCATGATGAGGGAGCCATAAACTTTGGAGCAAGGGAACAATCAGCTCAAGACAGGCGCCTTCTGGATCCTTTTTAATGTGTTTCATTGGCCTAGATACTGCAATGTGGAAGTGCATCTGGAGACAAGGGACCCAGAAGGAAAGGCTGTTGAACATTTTGACAGTGTTGATTTACTCTACATATGCAGAATGGACATTTCCTTTATTTTAAACTAATTCAGCTCATTTGTTTATAAAAATATATCTGATGTGATTAGTGGAGTGTGAAAGAGAAAAGGAGAATTTAGAGCCTGTGTTTTGAGGTGTCAGAACAACTTGACACCTGCTTCACATAAAGTAGAACAGCCAAGTACCAGCTCAGGTTCCCAGCTCCTGGAGCTGGAGTTGACTTATGGTGATGTTATGCGCTTTCATCTTGAAGGTGGTGGTATTTATAAAGCAAGCAATCATCTCCAACTGTTGCCAGTCTTCACATAGTCTGTTTTCCTGCCCGATATGAAGAAATCAGATATGCAAGGCATCCTTACTCCTTCCTGGTTGGCTTGACCTATTTAGGAACTAGGGGGTTATCCGGATCTTCATTCTGTGGTGGAAAATATATAACACCCTTAATTAGTCCTTAAAATACTTACTGTAAATTAACACAATAATATAAGCATGCAGTTTAAAGGGGATTTTTTTCTGTGATAACTGACAGAAATATGAAAAACGTGCTGCTTGCTTTGGCTGTCAAAGTAATTCACCTTCCAAAAATTGTTAGTTTTTCATATATAAATATTTGGGCATTTTCAGGTTATGTAGGGAAGTCCTTGTTTGTTTTTTTAATTAGCATTCTAAAATGTTTTTGAGTACAGCTAGCAGTAGTCCAATCAATGAAGATCATCATTGAGGTTCAGAGGATTCCAGCAGGCTTGTTGTTATGAATATAAGGAAGGTAAAAGCATCTGCTATGTAAGTGATTTATAAATAATTCAAAATTAAATAGTTTTATCAAGGAACAGGAAATCTTGAAAGGAATGTCATGCTTTCCTTCCAGGGCAGGGAGGGGAGGAAGGTGAGGGAGGAAATAGCTTCTGTCAAGAGTATTTTAAATGTTTTTTTAACCTTTTTAGTATTTTCTTTCAGTACTGATGTTATGTTGTAATTTTTATGTGTTAAAGTAAAGGTAATTTTCACAGCAAGGTAGTAAAAAATGAGGCACTTCTTCCTGAGGGGAAAGGAAAACATTCAGAATATAGTTTGTTTTGTCAGGGAGACAGAATTTACACTTTCAAATATCTATTGCAACACTGAAAATCAAATGTACTTTCTGTGCTTTAATTTTAATCATACACTGGAGTTTTAATTATTCTCCTTGTTATCTAGTGCTTATGTTTCACTGATGGCGTCACAGTTGCTTCCATGCCTCCAGCCCAGGACCACAAGAGATTAATGGATGGAGATGAAGGCCCTAATACTGGAGGGATGGGAGCTTATTCCCCAGCACCTCAGGTAAAAATGTACTGATAAGGAGATGCTCCTCTACAGCTGTGCTACAGCTCTAGCATGGAAAGCATGTGTGAATTTTTAGTTCCACATGATGCACAGGAGGAAGTGGGAAGGTGGATACGTTATTTCTGTAACTTTATATTTTGATTTTGATTTTTTTTCATTGTTATGGAATACTGAACCAGGTGCTTAAAACCACATTTTTATCTTGTGCTGAGCTAAGCTAATGATGAGTTTTAGTTGTGGTTTAAGGTAGTTTGGCAAGGAACTTCTATTTGCAAAAGGACTTACTTTGTTTTCTCTTAACCTGTGTCATGGCCAGTGAAGGCAGGGGTAGGGTATTTTTTTTAAAAAAAGGGGGGTGTTTATTATTCTATAAAATTATTAATTTTGTTTATTGAATAAAATGTGTTCATTGATCATTGTACTTTCCAGCTGATTTGTCTTTGGGACACCTTATCTAAATTCCAATCTGTGCAAATAGTTTATTCCAGTGAAGCCAGGCTGACTGTGTACACATATAGATCTAAACATGGAAAAGTGTCTGAAAATATGCAAATGATTGTTTTAATGCTGTTGTCTGAGGACAGAGAAAGAAATACTAGTTTTCTACGACAAGCTAATATGAAACACTTTGGAGAAAGCAGGACACCAAGTATTCTGCTTGGTTCTTATAAACACTAGCCATCAGAGTAGGAAAACTCATGCACTTTCTTTTTTACAAACACTTTTCTAATCCTATTTTATTAGATATCTAAAGATTTACTGCAGAAAATAAGAGATACTGTTCTTCAAAAAACTGTTGATGGCATGAGGAAAGAAGGTGTCCCCTATTTTGGTATGTACAAAAGTTTGGGGGTTTTAATCATAAAGAGAAAGAACTTCTGGTATTTTTTTTTACTTTATCCTCTTCATAGGCCTAACTCACCCTGTAAGTTAAGGTAAATAACTTTGGTTTATTTGGAAACTGGGTTTGGTATCAGTGGCTTGATTTAGTGACCATCGAAATCAATGGATATAATTTTATTAATGGTGGATAATTGTCAAGTAAGGAAGAACAGAGAGGAAAACATTTGAAAATAAGCTGCAAAATGGTAACCACAACTGTTTCTGCCTGATTTCTTTTTAACACTTCTCAAGTGTCAGCATCCTACCTTTAAATAAGTACAGGTGTCATTCTTTTTAATGCTATTACAAATACAAAACATATGACCTATGCAGTTGCTTAGATGGCTTTTTATGTAATTTTTTATTTTAGGTGTGCTTTATGCTGGGTTAATGCTTACCAAAGATGGACCTAAAGTTCTCGAGTTTAACTGCAGATTTGGTGACCCAGAATGTCAGGTGAGTTATTGCGTAGGTAGATACAGTTTGGCATTATGGGAGTAAAAAAGTCTGTTGCCATCTACTATTATTCTTACCTAACTTTCAGATGAACAGTTAGCTGATTGAGATTTTAAATATTTGGTTTGTTTACTCAAGACAGAAGGTCTGTTAAGAAATTGTTCCATTCCAGAAAAGATTTCAGCAGGCTATACTCAAAGATGGGTTTTACAAGGGTAAGCTTGAGTGAAACTCAGCACTTCCATATCTTTTCTCAAATGGACTTGAATTCTTTTTTTACTCTATTAGAAGTGAACACTTCTTTTCCCCAGTCCCTGTTAATAACTGGAATAAACCACTTCATTGTAATTCTTCAGAGCAAATAGGGTTCTTTGTTGTCTACTTTTTCTCCTCTGTATGTAGCAGATCTTTTACTCCCTGAAATTGCCTTCAAGGAATAGTATTTTTAAAGGTACACAGATTATGCACATTGTGTATATATGTGTGTAAGTACACCATACAAACATATTTAATGTTATCTTGACAGTTTCATTAGTATTTTTAAAAGGTCAGTGAGAGAAAATGTAACAATTTATATTGTTATCTTGAATTTGCTGATCTCTATTGTTGTAGGTAATTCTTCCACTATTGAAAAGTGATTTGTATGAAGTCATGCAAGCAGTTATCAATAAAAGGTTGTCTAGTTCCATGCCAGTGTGGCTTGAAGATGGTGCAGCTGTGACGGTGGTCATGGCTAGCGAAGGGTATCCAGGAACATATCCCAAGGGTTTGGAAATAACAGGTAAATGTAATAGGAGAAACCGCAGAAGTTTGACTTCTCTCCTGCTCTCTCTCCATTCTCTCTTTTGGTGGATAAAGGTGAATCAGTGTAACACAGGCACATAGAAACTATAGGTCTTGTGGCTATGGTTCAGGAAAAGATGACTGAGTTTTCACACATCAATTGTTGTTAATGCACCCATCATATTTTTGATTCTCTACACTATATTATTAAGTTCTCTAGCGTTTCTTTCATATGTGTTACAGTAAAGTAGTTCTGGACTGATCACTGATTCTTACATAATGATGTTGGTATGTTCTGTGTTTTGTATGTCAGTGAAATATAAAATCCAGCTGGAATTAGATGTTGTATGCAGATGTCTCAGCTAACTACCTCTTTCTTTGTCTCTGAGCATATAAGTAGCAGACCTGTCTCTCCACAAAATGTAGATTTTGCAAATTTATTCCTATTTTCCAACACAATCACACTGAATTCAGTTGTGGTTTCTAGACATAGTCAATAAGTGCTGAATATCTATTAATTTGTAATTTAATAGAGGATATTCTAATAGATTTATTTTTCTGCTTTTATTTTCTTAAACAACCATCGCAGGACTTTCTAAGGCTAAGCAGCTAGGACTGGAGGTGTTCCATGCAGGCACAGCCCTGAAGGATGGCAGAGTGGTGACTAGTGGAGGAAGAGTCCTTACAGTAACTGCTATTAAAGAAGATCTTATGACAGCACTGCAAGAAGCCAACAAGGGAGTTGCAGCTATACACTTCAGGGGTGCCATTTATAGAAAGGACATTGGTTATCGGGGTATAGCTTTCCTGACACAATCCAGGTAGATATTTGAAATATTTGAAATGCAAATAAGTGGTGTAAAAGGGATTTAAAGGCCTCGCTAGTTTACATTAATAAACTGATGTTGATACTATATATAAATCTAGAGAAGTTTTAACTACCGTCTTTGTAAGCAATCTAAGAGGAGCAACCAAGGGAGGAACACACTTCTTGATGGCTCTGTCATCCATGTTCTCATTCTCCCATATCTGAGTTCAGCTACAGTGACAAGCATGTAGGATTAACTCATTTTCACCTAATATGAAGTGTATCTGCCTGCCTATGCTTCAATAAGCTCAAAACACAAGTTTTGATAGTAGAGTGTTTTTTAGTCTATGAAGTATATTAGTAAGAGTTCCATTTTTACTGCCAGTGTATACTGATTAGTATATTGTAAAATTATCATCAATAAACTTACTAAATGAGCAAGGGTGTTTGTATTTAGTCTTCTTTCTCTCTCAAGTGCTGTGCATCTTTTGAGAAATTTTTGTGAAAATATGTGATATTTGTATTGTAGTAGAAAAAAAATCAGTGTGTAAGGCGAGACAAGAAGGTTCTTTAATGAGCTGTTCTCTAAAACACTGAGTTCATGGGCCATAGCCAGCAAGTTTCTTGACTGGAGTGCCTATGTGCTCAGGGGATCCCTAACTTACCAAGGGGACTCCTGGAAGCTGTGTATAGTCAATGCTTGTTTCGCTGTCCTTGATTCTGCACCAACTTTTGCTCAGACATCCTAAAATTGAAAGAACAGACAGGCATATTTCATTTGGACTCTGTGTTGCACATAGTTATGGAAGAGTGATGGTTGGGTCTATACAGCTGGGGATGCACCTCCTCTTGGCAGTTTTGCAGGATCAAGTCCTATGCATTTCACTTTGTGGAAAAATCCGGAATATTTATTTAATAACAATATTCAAGAAAATTAAACAAAGTTAAAGATTTATTTGAAGAATCAAAGTATATACCATGCCTTTAAAACTAAGGTGAAAATATGGTGAATATCTATTGTGTCCAGACTAAAAGGGGCTGACTTTGGTCACTTGTTATTGCAGGCTAGTATTTCCTTGAGTCTTATTCACAGACTGAACAGCTACTTCTGAAAGTTGTTTTTATCTTGCAAATCATTGAACTGTGATATGTACAAATACCATTGTATTTTCCTGGTAGTAGCGCTCTTCAGCCAGTTGTTTGTTGTATTTGTCGTTGGTAATCAATAGTGTGTTTCACCCTTTGAATTTAAACTTAATACTGAATCACATCATAGAACTAAAATCAGTATAAACCTGGAACAAGGATGCACCACATAGCCTGGTTCGTTCCACTTGACAGTGTAGAAATAACAGTTTCTTAACTGGAGTGAGATACGTGTGATACAAGTAAGAATTAAGTCATTATACTCACTATCTCCAAAATGAAAACATTCTTCCGTAAATATGGGAGGGTCTTAATGTCCCAGTCAATCATATGGACAGACAAATGACATGTAACATTTTGTACTGTTTTTTTTGTTGTATGGCTGTGAGAAAGAAACACCTGAAGTTTACAGACATTTTTCTGTATTGTTCTAATGGTCCTTAAGAGTTTAGGTCTTTTTAAATAAACTTTAAAATATATACTTTAAGAGAAAGTCCATTTAAGTAAAAAAGAGGTGTGGTTGGTTTTGTGGTAGTATCATTTCAGGTGATAAAGAGGCAGGTTACAGTTGTAAAACTCCCAAAGTATCATAGGGGACTATTGATTTGTGTGATACTTCTGTGTTGAAAAGCTAACTTGCTTTAATCCTGCAGGGTGCTGAGGTGTTCTGATTTAGCAGTGCATTTTTGCATGCATTGGCTTAGTATTTGACTGGATAGAGTATGATACTGATGCTCCTGTGTTGTCTTTAAGATATCTGGAACTATTTGAATACTGCTTATGGCAGATTTTCTGTGGTGGAGACCCATGAAGTTTTGTGTCTTTGGTATAATACTTCCTATCTTCCTATCTTTGGTGTAATACTTCCTATCTTTGGTATAATACTTCCTGCTTCAGGCCAGGTTCCAAACAGCAAGAAGATTAACCTTTGAGATGTTGAACCTGCCTGAAATGAGTGCTGCAATACTTAGAAATCATTTTCTATGAGCCTGGTTACTGTACAAGCAGGAAAATAATGGTACTTGACAACAGAATAGGATTCTGAATGGTTCATCCCTTTTGTGATGCAATGATGTAAAGAAATAAATATTATTTTAAAATATGTTTATGAATTTAGTAATCAATTGTTGTAACATTATTTTTAACTTCTTCCAGAGGCCTGACTTACAAAAACAGTGGAGTAGACATTGCAGCAGGGAATACTTTGGTTCAGAAAATTAAACCGCTAGCTTCAGCTACATCAAGGTCAGGTAAGACTTGTGCCTTCTAGTCCTGTCTCAGTCAGCTCATGGCAATGAGGCTTATAATTTGATCTTGATACAAATGCTCATATTTATGTGTTCTGTGTCTTGCTAGATTACACAAGAAATATCTGGGGTAAGCAAATGCTGGTGATTTCTTCAAAATGTGCTTCATTAAGTTTACAGATTTTATTCAAAAAATGATTCTAAATTACATGTCCTGAGTGTCATGATATTAGGAATCTCTCAGGCATATCTTGCTCTAGGAAGTCCCTTGCAATTCTTTTGATAGATGTAAAATATCATTCACTTATGAAATAAACATTTTACTTCAAATTAACTGAGAACCTTCAGATAACATCAGTATACATAGAAAAATACAGACACATGCACACACACTAGTACAACTAGTGATTTCTCAGCATTCATAGTATTTTCTCCTCATGTTTGTTTCACTCTTACGATTTAGCCAGTTATAGTTTCAAGGCTACTGTGCTTACCTATCACAACCAGGCTTAGGAACAAGGAGTCTTAATATATTGTAAGTAGCAGTATTAACAAAGAGATAAGAAATTTCAGTTGGAAAATGTCTAGATACCATCCTTTCCCAGGAAGCAGTGGGCTTCAATCTGTTACTACAACTTCTTTTTGTTTGTTTTTTGTTTGGTTTGGTTTGTTGTTTGGGGTTTTTTTTGGGTTTTGTTTGTTTGGTTTTGTCCATAAAAATACTAAGTGCAAGGGTGAAATATATCAGTCATAGTAATTATTGAATGTTCAATCACAAAGTTTTGCATTGCCTTAGGTAATGAAGAAAAAAGACAAAGCAAACATAAAATTAGGAGCTCCTGTGTCTCTATGAAGAGGGTCTAAATGTCAGAGAAAAGATTCCTGTTGACAAAGCAAAGTCATGTTGACAAACTTATGTTGGGGATCATGGAGAAAGCCATGAAAGTAAAAATTTACTATTTTCATGTTTTCTGGCTGGCAGGCTGCAATGCGGAGCTTGGAGGGTTTGCTGGCCTCTTTGATTTGAAAGCAGCTGGTTACAAAGATCCTATCTTGGTATCTGGAACTGATGGTGTTGGCACAAAACTCAAGGTAATGTGAAAATCCATGTAAAGTAAGGAAAAAAGCACAGAATGGAAAATGTTTCCACAGAAAATGCCAGCTGTCTTTTAGAAACACCTATTTGTCTTTTTGAAAAGGGTATAAAAAATGAAATTGCCCTCTTTCAGGCAAAATAATTAAATATACCTTTAGCTTATGGCATGTAAATAGCCATACTTGAAATTATGCTTAAAATAACTCATTTTTAATATTAAGTACAGAACTGGGGACTCCATTTCATTAAGTTAGAGTTTCCATCCTCAAAAAGGTTACTTGTGAGGAAAAACATCTAATTATATAGTTGCTATTGTGTTTACGCAGACTGCAAAGAAACCCTTTCCAGCCCAGTCCCCTTCCATACAGTGCCTTTTGTACTTGCTAATTAAGAAAGTGATACTTCCCAAAATGAAATTTTAGGAGAGGCTCAAAGCAAGGATAAGAAATGAAGCTGCTTCTCATAAAGCATCGGGAGGAACAGCATGTTTTTGATCCTCTTCCACTGCAGACTCTCTGCTTGCATTTCAGTTTCTCAAAGCTAACCAACGGGTTCTTTTTCTCTCTCAATGTGTTTTGCAGATTGCACAAGTGTGTAAGAAACATGACACCATAGGTCAAGACCTGGTTGCCATGTGTGTGAATGACATCTTGGCTCAAGGAGCAGAGCCCCTCTTCTTCCTTGACTATTTTGCCTGTGGCAGACTTGACGTGGAAATAGCTCAGGGTGTCATTGCAGGAATAGCTGAAGCTTGCAAAAAAGCAGGATGTGCACTTTTAGGTATGAACATGCTTCTTTGAAGGATGTGAAAAATCTGATGCAATACATTTATAATGGTTTTTAATGTGTTTGTTTTCCTACTCTACTGAAAAATCTGAGAGGAGTGAAAACAAACCCCACAGTGTCATACGTTTTTGCTGTCAGTGCTGTCAGAGAAGTTGATCTCCACTGGAAAGCAACAGTACTCCATGCAAATGTTGCCATTAGCTCAGGAAGTTGCATACAAACTTTCTTATTAGTATCTTTTCATTTAACTTTATAACAATAACAGCTATCTAGAAAACTAATCATTCATGTATTTTTAACCTCTGTATTTTTCAAGTAAATTTTAAAACATACCAAATAAGCTTTTCTATCCTTTATCCTAAAGGAAATCCTCAAGTTTTCCATTAGAAACAAGGTTTATATGTGTTACTGTGCATGCACCTGTACCTATGTGTATACATATTATCTTTTGCACCTCTTGTCTGATTTTAACCATATTTAATAGGAAAGGTAGAGATCTTACAGCTGTTTGTTCCCACAAGCTTTGTAAAACTAGAAGGCCCAAGATTGTCCTTATGAATGCAACAAAAGTTTTGGCTGGAGCTCATTACTTAAGACACAGACATTAACCACAAGACAGAAACATAAAAGAAAACAGGTTTCACTAGTTACGAAACTAACAGAAAAATTCTTTGTCTGCTGAAGATTAGTTTCACCAAGATGAGCATATTCCAATATGTTAATTTCAAATTTAAATATTCTCCTTTTCAACACTATAATATAAGTACTCAAGACATTTTACTAAAACATGTGTATGTATTCTGGTATACAGTAATCTAGTTATCTATGAAAATGATACAATATTTCTCTTCTTGAATCTTAAACATACAGCTTCAACACTGTTCAGCTCAATAATAAGTATTTCTAGGTCAGTCAAAAATACATTCTTTTGTATAAGGCTTTAGTTTACAAAAGGAGTACAATGTGGGGTTAAATTTTGGAGTAATAAACCCAGAAAGTTCTGTTTCCTCACATAATTTTTGTTTTTCCCTCTTTTTGTATAAAACCAGACATAGAGGATTGCCATGATTTTTCAAATATTACCTTTAATTTGGGACTAAAACAGACAGTTCAAGTGTCTTACATTAGGTACCACTTTATAATTTGTAATACAGTAATTTTGTCCTTTTTTTCTAATTCTTTAAGAAAGTTAGTAACAAAAGCCCTTTGTAAGTGGGAGTGTGTCATTTTGAGGTAGTTTACAAGCTTTAAACAAGAGTCTATTTATGTTCTGGTCTAATTTCTTCTGCATGAACTGTTAGTCAGCTTTATATTTTTCTTAAGGTGTTCTCTCAGTTTACCCAGTATAATCAAACCATTCATACTTTAGCATAAGTACATGTTATGTGAAATCTTGGTATGAAATTGCTTACTGAAATGTCAGGATTCTATTTCCAGTTGTATGACTTTAAGACTACAAAGGGCTTTAGATGTTTTAAATTTATTACCAGAGAACAATTTCTTAAGATTGTAAATGAGTTAGCAAATATATTTTTGTGCTAATATAAAAATAAGTCCACTGAACTTATAAATAAAGCAACCATGATTTGTTCTCCAAATTTCTGGCACTCTTGGAAAAGAAGGGACAGAGATGATGCAGTAACTCTGAACCTAAGGGGAAAATGGTTTTCTGTAGCCTGGAGCATTGAAATAATGTTCAGTTTGGGCTCTAGCTTCACCCATTCATTTAACTGTGCACACACACAGCCTGTCTTTGTATAATAACATCTCATACAAGTCTCATTTGAAATATATTCCTAAATTCCTACCTTGCATTTCTGCAATAACTGAATATTCAACTCGGCCACCTTAAGCTTGTCAGACCACTTGATAGCAAGGTACTGAAAGGCTTATCTACATGCTTCATTTTGCACAATTGTTATTAAATACAGATTTAAACAGATGTATCTAAGCAAATGTACTTTGATTTTAAAGTTGGTTATAACAATGTTATTTAGAAACCTGGAAAAGCTTCCAGAGAATCTGGTATTGAGCAATGCCAATCACTGAGCACAAGTGCAGCTTCCACCATCACTCATGTAAATTTGGAGCCCAAATAGTGATAGTGATGGCCAGGTTGTGGGCAGGAGTGGCAAGCAAGATAGCACTGTGTTCAAAAGTTTTGTGAAGGCAAGTGGGACTTCACAGTTATGTTGTTCCCTTGATGTCCTTGTATGAATTTCTTGTGTTACTTGTATCTTGTAGGCTTGACATGGAGAATATTAAACCTGACAGAAATTTGGAAATATGAAAGACTAAATATATGGTTTGATTTTAAATTGTATTGGATTGATTTGCATTCACAAGAGTGAGAGAAGAAACATTCTTTCCTGATTTGGTATTGCTTGGTCAGTTGAAGGGCCTGTGACAAGCATGTTTTTAATTATTTTTAATGTTTGTTAATGTAATTAAAAAATTACTCTGTCAATGCCTTATTAATTTAAAAGTGAAAAATTGCAGGCCTACCAGTCCCATCGGTTTTACAACATCCCCTTTTTTTTTGTTTCCCACAGGAGGAGAAACTGCTGAAATGCCAGGCATGTATCCACCCGGAGAGTATGACCTGGCTGGCTTTGCTGTTGGTGCAGTGGAGCGAGGGCAGATGCTGCCTCAGCTGGAGAGAATCACTGATGGAGATGTGGTCATTGGAGTAGCTTCTTCAGGGGTTCACAGCAATGGATACAGCCTTGTAAGGAAGATTGTGGAAAAATCATCATTTGATTTCTCTTCTCCGGTTGATGTCTCTGGTTATCAGACATTAGGTACCATTTACCATGCAGTTTCTTGCATTCATAATGTAAACTTCTGAACATGCAAATATCACAATTGTTTTATCTGTGCTTTTGCTTTTGTAAGTTTTCTAAAGCACTAAAAAAATGCTCTTTAGCATGTTTTCATCTTCTTTTTTCCCTTGAATCACATATGCAGGAAAGAAATTAAAGGAGGGGGATAAATAACTATTCATATGCAAAACAAGTAGAACATTGTGGTTCTGTCTGTGATACAATGCTCATTGGTTTCCAGCAAATTAATATTTTGAGATTTTCTCAGTTGTATATTGATTAACACTTCTTTCTGTGCTGTAACTGGTCTTCTTTCACCCTTTTTCATCTATAGGAGATCTCTTGTTAACCCCAACGAAAATCTACAGTAAGACTCTGTTGCCTGTCCTCCGCTCAGGCCATGTGAAAGCCTATGCTCACATCACTGGAGGGGGCTTGCTGGAAAATATCCCCAGAGTTCTCCCAGAGTCCTTTGGTGTTGTTTTAGGTGAGATAAAAAGAAAAGCTATGGAAGCATCCTCATGTTAAATATGGATTGATGTGGAAGCCTGTGCAGTAGGGCCATGTCAGCTGACTTGTGCTGTAAGAGCTAGACTTGCCTCTCTAGAAATGTTTGCTTTTTTCTTCACTGTTGCTGAATTTCTCCTTGTGTCTGAATCAGAGCCAGTCAAAACACTTTGTAGTCTTTAGACTGCTGCCCACTGAATTCACTTCCCTTGGTGGTGCTTCGGATTGGATTTTATCCATACTTGTAAAAACAAAACAACTTTAAAAGCAATCCAAAGTGAGCTGTCACAATTTGCAATAATATACAGAATTATTGCTAATTAAATGATAATCATGAAGTCTTGAATTAGCATTCAGATACGATCACTAGCTCAAGTACATCTCTTGCTATTTGACATACCATAATTAATCCTCACCACAATCTCATCAGGTGTGGTAGAAAGTGTATTTCACTTACAAAGTGTAGTACAGAAAGGTAGATGACTTACTGTAGGCTATGCAGTGTTCACTGTGTTGTAAAATAAAATAAGGGAACCAATATTGACTTTTGTGCCCAGAACCGCATGTAAATCATTATTCCATTTTCCCATCATGGGCATTGGTATATGTAAATGGAGATAATGCAATTTTAAAAATAACACAAGAAAGAAACTTAGTGTCTTTGGAGTTCCTTTGCAGTAGCTTGTCCAGAAGCATTTCTCATGCTGTTGTAAATCATCTTTACCTGGTCAGATTTATGGGCAATATGAGAGTTTTGTGAAAGCTTTAAAGCTACTGTTCTGGTGCAATAGTTTCTCTAGAAGCAGGGGTGTAATCTTCAAGACAAGGATTTTCCAAAGAATGCTTCAGAGTCCACTTTGAATTATTGTTTAGTGGATTGCAGCAGAGCAATATGATTATTTTCTTCCCAGATACTTCTTTCCTAGTTCAGTAAGGAAGGAAAAACAAAATCCTGTTTCTGTGCATAGAAGCCGATTTCACTCAAGCTAATGCTGCTGTGGGACTTCGTGCTTTTCACACAGATCTTGCCTCTCAGTACTCTAATACTTTTAGTATTTGTCCATTAGTAGTGAATTCCACTCTTCATTTGTATTTTCAATTCTCTTCAGATGCTCTTACTTGGAAGATTCCTGAAATCTTTTGCTGGCTCCATAAAGAAGGGAACCTCTCTGAGGAAGAAATGACTCGGACATTTAATTGTGGCATCGGTGCTGTCTTGGTAGTTCAGAAGGAGCTGGCTCAGCAGGTCCTCAAGGACATAGAGAGACATGAGGCAGCGTGGCTGATCGGGAAAGTTGTCTCCCTTCAAAAAGGTTATTACATTTTTATTTTCCTTAAAAAATGCAGAGCTTAGTTCCTTAGCTGGTGAGTCTTCATGGTGGTTAGCTGAAAATCTCTTGATTGACAACTCCATGGCTTTTTGCACAAGGTATTAAAATGACAGCCCTCATGACCTCAGTCTTAGTCCATGGAACACGTGATTAGCAATGTCAGATGTCACCATAACTATAAATAAATTATGAGGAGTAAAGCTGTGCCATTAATCTCTTCTCATGGGTGCTTTCCTCCTCTCTGTTTCTCCCTTTATTTATGCATTGCTTTATTTGGTTTTTTTTTCCTCTTGTGTTCAGGCTCTGCCCATGTTAAAGTCCATAACCTGCTTCGAGCCTTGCAGGCAAATAGGTCATTGTCTCTGCGCAGCCATATCCAAGGCAAAATCCCTACAAAGAAAGTGAAGGTTGCTGTCCTTATCTCTGGAACAGGTGAGAGTTATATTCTTCAGTACAGTGTAAAACAGACTATTGAAAGCAGAACTTGATCTTAGATGTAAAATCTTGTAAGTCCTTCAGTTCTCCATGGAGGTTCTGATAGGCTTCTAGCAGGCTTTCAGTAACAGACAGGATAGGTTTGGCTCATGGATTAATTTCAGTCACAAACAGAATGATCTTTAACCTCTGCTGCAAGCTCATTTGAATTACATCTGTGTTCATTTTATCTACAGACTCTGCATATCTCCACATCCAAGCAATGACTGCACTGTAGGAATAACAACATTATTCCACAAATAGATCAGAATTTCTTCTTGCCAGATAGGCACCGTTAGGGTTTCCGGTATTGTCACTTGCTAAGGGGTAGACCATCATTTCAATTCCATAAATTATAGTTTGCAAATTTAATTGCTAGTAAAAGCCCTATAGCCTCCAGCTGTCAAATTCAGCCTCCAGTAATATCAATTAAAAAAGGATTATTGTTAACGTCAGTGATTTTTGGATTGTGTCTCACCCACATTGCTGCTTATTTTAAACCTCTTCTGGCTCTTAACTATATTTATTCTCCAGGAACATCTTTAATATTCATTAATTATTTTGTCACTTACAGGCACAAATCTGGAAGCCCTTATAAGCAGCACAAAGAAACCCACCAGTTTTGCGCAAATAGTTCTTGTTGTTTCTAACAAAGCTGGTGTGGAGGGGTTAAGGAGAGCTGAGAGAGCTGGTATTTCTACAAGGGTAAGTGTTTCTCATCTTTTTAAAACTAGCCATCATTATCTCTGACTATAGTGGGAAGGCACTGTGACATAACAAGTTTTACTGGGGTAAAAGATGGTTTGATAGGAAGACTTAGCTTTTCTTTTTCAATCTGTCATGAATTTATGCCCTTGAACAAACTTTCTCCTTCTCAGAGATACTGCCAGCAATCCTGATGGTTTTGGGAGCAGTCGATATTAAGCAGATGCAAAACTGTCAGAGTTAAGAGTTTAAACTTTACCACGTATTTACATGCATTTACACTGAAGTAACAAGCTATTTAATCCAAATTTAATTTTAAAATTACATGCTAAACAGACATGGTAGTTCATTTGACTGAAACAGAGATGTCAAATGCAGTAGGACTTTCCACTGACTCATTGGGCATTGCTTCAGGCTCTTCAGTATTAATGCAAAACAAACTGCATTTCCCTTAGTGTCACTGAATCCAGTGCTGCCTTGCTTTGCTCTTTTTTCAGTCATTTGTATTACAAATGTGAAATGCTACTGTTCTAACTTAGCATTTTACAGGCACTTCTCACAGCTATGGGCACAGGGAAGAGCTGTGCTTAATGCAAGCTTTGTTGTTAACTTTAACAGTAGCAGGATCTGAACATCAGCCTTGCTGTTATTTGGGAGTACCCAAGGATCATAAGTAAAATATGTCCATGATGTGCAGGGAACAAACATATAATGAGGAAAAAAATACAGTCTGGGAGGGCTGATGGTATCAATGGTTAAGATGGAAAATGATGAAACAGAGGCATTGAGGAATATGTTGTGCCAGAACTGGGTAGTTCTGCCCAGTGTTGAGCTGGTCTCTATTTCCAGTGCTCTCTACCACCTTCTCAGCTAACCAGTTCTGGTGCTTCAAAACTATTGTGGTAAATCTGGTAGGCATTAACAGATACTTTTGTTTTAAAGACTGTGGATGTTTTAAGTTACATAGCACTGCCTTCTTCCTGCTTATACTAGGAGATGTGTCCTGGATGAAAAACATGTAACTCGAGAACATTGACCTTATGCAGTAGGGGCTATTTTATGAGTTGTAATTAGCCTTTCTGTCAAGGTTTTGTGATAAAATTTTTAGCAAGGTTCAGCTGCTTAAAACTCAGAGGCCTTAAATTGAATGAAATACTTGTAAGACTTTAGGTTGTCTTAATGACCTACATTTGTAAGTTGTTAAATCGTGTCAGAATGCTGGGGCCTACAGCTGTGGGCCTAATAAGACCAAATTCATGTTTATTCTGGTGATTGCTCTTTGTGAACAGGAATAAAGATTGCATGTTTGCCTGTGAGCTGCATGCATTTATGAAATCTTCTTGCTGTGCATGTGCACCCAACTTGAGCCACACGTGGATATTTTATTTGGGTTTTATTATTCCAGGCTACCATTTGATTGTGCTCTTAGGACTAGATTAAACTAACACCATGTCCCTATTTCTGTGTCTTTTGGGTTATCACAGGTTATTGACCATAAATTGTATGAAAGTCGCACTGAATTTGATAGTGCTGTTGACAAAGTCCTTGAAGAATTCTCAGTTGAACTGATCTGTCTGGCTGGATTTATGAGAATACTGTCAGGTCCTTTTGTCAAAAAATGGGAAGGTAAGCACAGCATAGTACTATATGCATGTTTTTAATAAAAGTAATTTTATATCTTATTCCCGGGAAGAAGAAAATGGGAAAAATATAGAGATGGGACCATACTAATTCTGGGTTTGCAGGAAACTAGACTCTTCCCATCTTGTAAGGAAAAGAATAAGAAAGAGAAAGGCAGTATTTTCCCCCTTCCCTCTGTCATTTCTGCAGAGATTTAAGGAAGCCAAGGGCAAGTGAAGATCTTGTAGTCTTTGATTTATTAGAAAATGTTTAAAAATAAGGTTGTGAAGGCTTTAGATCTCCACAAACATGAGGTGCAGGGCAAATTGTTGCCTAAGCAGGTGTTGATCAAGAAGACATGAGCATTCACACACTGAGAATTCCTTCCCCTAACAGATGAGCTGCATGTAAAAACGCAGAACTGGGCAGTAACATGCAGATCCTGTTAACAAGACCTTGCCAGTCCTCTGGTCAGACATCCAAGGAGCTGTCTGAATCCAAGAGTGGTATGTTTCACAGGCACATTGAGCTCTTGTTGGCCCAACATGTTTACAGTGTCTCCATTCTGGTCATCTTTTACAGTTTTTCCAGGGCTTTGTTACAGGCTGGTAACACCTCTGGTTACTTCAGTGGCTGCTCTCCCTCCCTCAGTTGTTACATTCCTCATCTTATGTCTGTTTCTTTCAGGGAGCCCTGAATCAGGCAAACAGCTGCTCTTTTCATTGTTTGCTCTGCTTTCGGTTCAGCCAGGGTTACTTAAACTAATTCTTGCTCATACCAGTTAATTGCAGGCTGGTCAGCCTATACATTGGGTGGCCTTATTGTTCACAGGGTGACTTTTGTTTCCCCTGGGTGTGTCTGTGATACAGACCTTTTACACCTGAACTACTTTTCACACCTCTCTTTAAAACCAGTGGAGCAAACCAGGCATTCCTAGGAGGCACTTCATTTTATGCTAAAGCTGTCAGCTAAAGTTAGTCAGATGAATTGTTTTTGTTTCTTCCCATTCATTATGGAGTCCAGAAGACGTAAGTCTGTGCTGTAGACAGCTGTAGTTGGAAGAGAGGAATTCCTCGCTACAGGAGATGTGTTTTGAGTATCTGTGGAGGATGGAAAAGAACTTTTTCTAGTGCCAAGATCTTGTAAATAAAGGGTGGGTTTAGTTCCCTCTGATTTAGGAATGGAGCATGATGATGGCCCTGCACAGTGAAGGATTTGCATTATAAATATGACTGGCCTGAGACCAAAAGAGAAGACTTGCTTCAGTATAGAACGGTTAACACTTTTTAAATGCCCAGCACTGAACTGAGCTTGAAAATAGACACCTGTGTGAGCTCTGACCAAGAGTATGCTTCAGTTGAGTCGTAGGTGTGAGCTCAGAGTTGAGCTCAGGGATCTGTGCCAGCTACCTGGAACCTGCTATAAAACTCTGACCCAGACGTGTCTAGGCACTGACTGCCCTGTATTGTCTACAAGTAATCAATTCTTGTTGCAGCTTTCTTAGAAGCTGTTGCTTTTTCTTTCACTCACAGTCACAAGGACATTGAGTGTGAAGTTACCTATGAAACTTTCTGGCTTAATGGCTCAGAAATGTTAATTTTCAATATTAACACAAATGACAGATTAAAAAACAAAACAAAACCAAGCAAACAGAAACCCACATTCCTTTAGAGCAGTTTCTGATGCTATTGTAATAAGAAAGTGGGGAAACCCAAGACAAAAGGGCAGAGCGTTGTTTTCAGCCTACTATCCCCAATACTTTTTTACTTGAGCAGCAGGCAGGGAGACACTGATGCTCAAAAAGGGGCATTTTAGAGATAAAAACCACATTTGAGATATTGTTGAAGATCAGCCAATACATTTGCCTCTTTTAAGTTGCACAGTCCCATCTGGGGATGGTTTCACATGGTGCTGCCAGGAATGGCCTTCCCTTCACATTACAAAATCATAAGCCTCTATTTCAGTACACTGCTGCCTCCGCCAGCATCTGTCAGCTCTGTCTCGCTGCTTGGCATTTAGGTGGTGTTCAATGAATCCCAATGACATACAGTCTTCCTAAGCAGGAGGCATGCAGAGACGGTGTGGGCGAAGCATTCTGTGGTATAAATAGTATTGATGGCCACTTTTTTTTATCCTGTAAAGGTTTGTACTGTATCTAAGATCTGGGGCTGTTAAGCATCTTTTGAGTTCACTCTGCTCCACAATGGGCAGGAGGAGTTATCACAGACTATTAGGAGCAAACAGGGGAAGTCTGCAAGAAGAAAGGTGGTTTTCTCATGGTTTAACGTGGTTTTGCATTGCTACAGTGGTGAGACCCTGAGGTCATGAGCAGCCACTCTCCCTTACTTTACAGCTAAGTGGGAACACAGGCATATGCTTCCTCTTCTAAAGCAAATGTAAGGTACATGCTTCCTGGGGACATAACCATGATTGCGTCTGGCTGAGCATTAGAGGTTACATTATCAATTTCAAGAGTCCCCTGCCAACTTTCCACATGGAAATCAGTAGTGACAGAGAGATGCTTTTCAGAAGGGCAGAGAGAACGCTCTTGTATGAGCAGCTGTTGTCTTTCATTAAGCCAAAACAGGTGTGGAGGAAAAGTCCAGGCTAAAGAATTTTTGCCATGTCATGGGGCATTTGTTACATCATTTGAAACTGCACGGAGTTTCTAAGAAAGAGGATTGTGATCAAAGCAGAGAAGAACAAGGTGCTGAGGGAAAGAGCAGCTACATCAAAACTCTATTAGTCACTGGAGTAATGTGCTTTAGCCATGCAATTGATTGTAACTGATTGCTGAAACAGTGAGACATTCTGAAATGCTTTGGTTGGTTGTCTGTCAGTATCATTATAATGAAGTGTATGCAGAAGGTGTGAAAAATCTTCACTAATGTCGTTTGTTCTTCTGCTGATTATGGTACTTTGAACACTCTGGTAAGGCTGAATTTGAAAAGGCAATGACCTTGCTTATAATTTTCCAGGAAAAATACTGAACATCCACCCATCTCTGCTGCCTTCTTTTAAGGGTGCAAATGCCCACAAATTGGTGTTACAGGCTGGAGTGCGGGTCACAGGCTGCACTGTACACTTTGTAGCTGTAAGTACTTCCTTCTCCTTCCCTTTGTAATTCCTTGGTCTTAAGATTTTCACCTCGAAGCTTGCTTGGAACACCTTTATACCATCACCTTTGCTTACCTTTGCTCCTTTGTTCTTTCATAACATATAGACAATATAGAGCTTTAGTTTGCCATCCCTGGAGAAGGAACTGGAAATTAAGAGTTTATACAGGAGTTTAGGCTTTACCTAAGCTAACTTCTTCCCTAAGCATCCCATTGCTTCCTACCAGCAGCAGTTGGAGTGGGGGTACTAGTTCATATAAGGCTTTGGCTAACCCCAAATCTGTATTACTACACAGTACTAACTTCTTAGATTTTATTGTAGAACCTTCCTGATTCATTGCTTTTAATAGATAAAAAGAGAACTCAACAACCAACAATGCTGGGAATGGCATGAGAAGCTTTGATTTGTTGAGAAGTAATCCAGTGTTTGTGGCAACGGAGAAAAACCTCACAATTTCTGTTAGAAGCTAAGAAAACAAAAGCCAGGGATGACTCCACTTGGAAGATGAACATTTTTGTCACCTCAGGGTGCATTTTTTCCATGTTCAGTTCTCAGGGTTGACAGTAACTAGTCTCCCCCTCTTCACTGCATTCTTCAGATTATCCTCTTCTTTTCCACTGCTCCTGACATCTGTTCTCATGATTTTTCCTTTCTCTTGGAAAAGGAGACAGAAACTATTTTCCAGAGAGAAGGAAAAACTGCATTCCTTTCTCCATGATACAACTCAGGGTTTCTTCTGTGTGTGGCAATGTACCGAGAAACAATAACACAGCAGCAGGGATCTGCCTCATTAGCATGCAGAAGAAAGACCTGCGGTGTCCTCTACTCTGGCTTTGTGCCATGGCTTGGCTAATTCGCTCTTCTGAATTGAAATGTCATCATTTGGTCCAATTTAGCCTATCATGTCCCAAGTTAGCATGGTTTTTGTTCTTTTCTGTAGCAGAGATGTTACTTGATGGTGTTCTGCTTACCTCCTCTTTTTCTGTGAACACTACACTTCTGTCAGTGCCTTGCAGGCCGATGTGAGTGCCAGCATCTTTTTTGCACTCCTCACATGAGCCCAAATTCATGTTTCCTGTAATAGTGTAATGATAAACAGATCCCCAAGGCAGCTGGGTTACATTTGTTGTCCTCTTTCAACCACATAGACTTCTTGGCTATTGCTTTTACAGGAGGAAGTTGATGCTGGAGCAATCATTTTCCAAGAGGCAGTTCCAGTTAAGGTTGGTGACACAGTGGAGACCCTGTCTGAAAGGGTGAAGGAGGCTGAGCACCGAGCCTTCCCTGCTGCCCTGCAGCTTGTTGCCAGTGGGGCTGTGCAGGTTGGAGAAGCCGGCAAGATCTACTGGAAGTAGGAGCATCACGTCCGCCAGTGTCCTTAGCTGGGGCAGCTGGATGCCTTAATTGATAGAAACAGAAGTCACAGACTAGTAACACGGACGCTGCATTCTCTTCACATAGTGTTTTCAACATAGAGTTTACCATGTCATGTTCTCACTCAAATGAATAGAGATTCAAAGGAAAATCTGGAGAAAGCCACAAGTGGGAATATTGAGGAAGGGGGCTGTTCTCAGTAGTTTCACTGATGGCTCTGTTACATGTTTCCTAAGTATAATCACTTTATTTGCCATCATTTGGGCTCTCAATCAATTTCTTGACAAACAAAAAACCCATTCTCTTGGTTACAGAGAGATCTGAGCATCTCTCAGGTTGACTTGGGAACATCAGTATTACTGTCTAACAGACCATATGGGCTATAACAGAGGACCCTCTTCTCATGTGCTGTGGAGTGTTTGTGGGGAAAAGTAATGGAAATGTGAGAGACAGCTAAAGGCAAAAACTTTACTCATAAAAATCTCTAGCCAAAACAAGAACTGTCCTCCCAAAACACTAAGTATTCCTGCAGGTAATAAAATTGACTTTTTCCCATATAGTTTCTATTTCAATGTTGGTAGATTTTGTCTGGCCTAGGTTCTGGAAATAGCCCGTAATTTCAGGCTTTGGACCTGCTGTCAGGTGCTGAATAGACTTAAATGTCCAATGACTATTTGCCCTTGAGCCATCCCCATGTGAATCCACATACAAATTTGCATCAGAGATTTATTCAGAGACAACATTTTGGCTTTTTTTCTTTTTAACAAGCAGACAGAGGGTTAGGACTAGATACAGAATGTGTTCTGGCTTGTGAGACATGCTTCAGCAATTCTGCTGAAGTTAAGTGCCTTTATTCTTGGACCAGTATTTTCAATTGAAATATTGATGGATTTTCACTGATGGAAACAATAAGGGTTTTGAACAGCTCAATTCTGGTGAAAAAGCACCTGGTTTTTTTTTGATATTTTAATATTAGTTGTAGAAACATTTAAATATATTTACTAAAGTAATCTGTTTTCCCCCATACAATCCAGAAGCATCTGACTGAAGCTGATTATGTATGTTTCAGAGCTCTCCTTTAATACAGAGAAAGCTAATTTGTGTTCTGTGCACTGAAGTCCTTATGGTACTTCCATGTTAACATAATCTCAATTTGGATTTGAAATCATGTTTAATAAAGTTAAAAGTTTAAGCATCAAAATCTTTCAGCAGTGGAATTCTTTTGCCAGGGGGATGAGCTGGAGAAGGAGTTTGTGAAACAGAATTTAACTTTGTCTGAAGTACAGCAACTGTAAATCAGTTTGTGAGGTTACAACACGTGCAATCCTGTGTAAGTCAGTAACAATTCACTGAGTGTGGTGACCTTACTGTGTCCATGGCCAGCTAGTCCGTGATGAAGAAACTTGCTGACAAGATACTCCTGTTATTGTGTGTCACTGAGGATAAAGCTCAAGCAAATACAGAGGAAAATGACATGGTCCAATTTGATTTGCTTGTAAAGGGCAAAGAGTAAAAGCCAAGTCTTCATCCCAGAGTTTTGCTTTACAAACCTGCCCTCCCACAGAAGGGCATCCCCACAGGCAAAACTGCCACCGAGGTTTGAAATCCAGCCTGGCTCAGGGAGGATGCACAGGATGCAGGGAGAGTCCAGCCCTGGCAGGGACTCAGCTCACACGAGCTCAGTGCCAGAGCTACATTGCAAAGTAAACAATCTACAAGTCAAAACAAATTGTACTTAACTCACAGGTTAGAGGAAGTTAAGACCACTAGAGGCAAAATCACTACTCTTACAGTTAATAAATACAACAATCCTGATAAAAGCAGTTGATCTGTGCCAGGAAGGCCAACAGAAGGCTCATATGTTCCAAACCCAATATTCTGTTCCATCACAGACAGCTTGAAGAAGAGTAGGGTGTTCTGCCATCTAAAGCTGATGACAAATGAGATTTTAGCACTCACCTATATTTCTACAAATGCATAAAAAAAATGTGTGAACTGGATCTTGGATCCAGTTTTTTGCTTCAATTACCACTCTGTATAGAGAGATTAATATATAATCTATTATAATAGATTAATAATATACCGCACCCAACCTCAGAGGGATGCCAGCAGCACGACTGGAGAAGGAGCTGTTTGATACCATGGTGATCATCTGGAAACTAACTTGTGCCTTGATCTTGTTTAACATTTTATTTGTGACGTTTGGAACATGCAGTCATGCATGCCATGCAATTCAAATAATACATAACAGGAAGTTTCTACACAGTTACAACAAATCAAAAGCAAAATAAGCAATGTGCTTATCATAAAAAGTATCTATATATACCAAACATTTGTTAATCTTGCCTAGTTACAGATCTTCCTATTTCTCCCAGATCATGAAAAACACATGTTCCTTTCTCCAGTGCAAAAGACTAGATACAGACTTCTGTATGGCAGACCTCACAGAAGGGAACTGATTTTTTTCTCCCTCCCCAACTACTGAAACACCATTAGCTATGCTTTAGAAAAGAAAGGACCAATTTAGACTTTTCACTGTTTCTGACTCATGCTCTCGAACAGCCTGATAAAAGCCAAGAGGGAAATATACAGTATGTCCCTTACTAGTACAGTATGTGTAATACCAAAATAAGAATACATTTTTTTCACCATATCTGATGGATATTAGGGATCTCTCCTATGGAAAACTAGCTCTGGCTACTTCTTTTCTAATTTGTTCAAGTAGCTTGTTAGCTAACATTCTTCCTCGGGTTTGTTACTTGCATGGAAGTCATTACTCTGGCAGCTATAAAATAGCTTCCACAGAAAAGGTTTTATTTAACAGCAGTCACTCTGGACCAAGCCAACCAGTCAACAAAGAGATTTTCCTGCTGTTGCAAGTTAAGCTGAGCATGCCTTGTTCTGCTGATTTCAAGGACGAGGGAAGAAAAATGCCTGAAATCTGTGTTTCTAGTCCCTCCAATCAAATTTTCATCCCTCAAGATCCAAATGTTTTAATCTGGAACTCTGGGAATGTCTCTGCACTTCTCCCTTTCAAGGAGCAGGAAAAAGTGCCTGGTTGTATGTTCAGTGTGCACTATCACATCATATTGACAATCTGTGAAGGGGGGATTGTTTCAGTTTGGTTTGCCTTTTAAGGTTCCCTGCCTTTGGGTCTTCTCTTGGCAGTTCACTAGGCTCCCACACTGGTGCTTGTTTACGTATCCTCTTTTCCTCTGCACCCTGAGGTGCTCCCACAGTGGTGGGGCTCAAAAGGATGGGGTCCTTCTAGGCTCCCCCCTCCTCCCACAGAACTATGCATTCATTCCCAATGCTTGTTCACCCACAAATCCACGCTGTGCCAGGCTGTACCTCACTTCTGATCTGCCCAGACATGTCTGGCTCCTGTTTGTGGTTGCTTTCTGAAGCTCCTGGTGCTCTGCATCTTGGTGATGCAGCCAACAAAACTTGAATTAATTTCCCTCTAAAGCACTAGGCCATTTTTACAGCTTAAGCCCCCTCTTTGATTTGTACCACAGCATCTCCTTCACTGATGAAAGAATAGAACAAAGAAATTCAAAATCTGGAATAAGAGCTTGGCTTCCACTGCCAATTTTGCAAAATGAGTGTAACTAAAGCTGCAAGCTAACGGAAAGGGATCATGGCTCAGAATGGAAACCTGTGACACTGATATGCCTGCAGTCAAAAAGAAGCACATCAAGGGCACAGAGGAGGAGAGAAGATGGAAAGATGAGCAGACAGCAAACCACTTGTTAACCTGGCTACACCACATCATTTTCTTGAGGCTCCAGAGCCACGGGAGAGGATGTGCAGTTTCTCTTCTCTTGAAGGTACAGATCTTGGCTCCCTTGTTTCCAGTATGTTTTACCATCAGCTCCTAACTGCACTGCTCCACTGGCCACCAGCTGCAGAGCAATAGGAAAAGCCCGACACTCAGCTTCTTTAACCCTTTCTGACAGCATCTCCTCTGTGTCATCTTCCTTCACGGATACTGGCTCCTGGTGGATCATTGCTTTCGGACTAGATTCCTCCTGAAATGGGGATAGTGGCAATCTTTAAGAAGAGGCTGGTAAACAGTCTTGGGAAGGTTATGGACAATGTGGACAGGGCAGAGAAAATCTCGTGAGAGATCTCAGCATGCATGTGTGCAGTTGTGCGCAGGAGGCCTAAAGTACATCTAGAGAGGCTTGTACCTCCATTAGGGGTACACACATTACACCAGGGAGTACAGCAGGAAAAGCGACATGGACTAGAAGATTGAGAGGGCAGTTTGCTGAGTAAGAGAAACTGAAAAAAAATGAAACCACAATAAGAAGGAAGAAGACAGGACCTTAAAAAACCACAAACACAATGTAATCCCCGTATCGTCTGGTTTTTACTGGTAGCAATCCTAAGATTTCCACACATTTCTGTTACCTCTTCCTGTTTCTGCCTTCAGAAATAAAAGAAAACAGCAAATTCCGTGTCCTGGTCTTGTTTGGAATACAGCTGATTTTCTTTAATTTAAATTAGAGTTAACTTTCTTCCTAGTATCTGGTGCAGTGCTGTGATTTGGCTGTAGTCTGAGAACAATCCTGATAATGCACGGATGTTTTAGTTGCTGTTAAGTAATGCTTAGTCCGATCAAGGACTTTCCAGTCTCTCGTGCTCTGCCAGTGAGGAGGAGCACAGGAAGCCAGGAGGCAGCAGAGACAGGACACCTGACCCAAACAAGCCAAAGGGGTATTCCATACCACAGCATGTCATGCCCACCATATAAACTGGAGGGAGTCACCCAGGAGGGACCAGCTGCTGCTTGGGTCGAGCTGGGTATCAGTTGGCAGGTGGTGGGCATCACTTGGACTTCTTTTGGCCAGTGGGGTTTATTCCTTCCTCTCTCTTTCTATTATTATTACATTATATTTTACTTTTATTTCAATTATTAACCCTTTCTTATCTTAACCCACAGATTTTTACCTCTTTTCTGATTCTCCTCCCCATTCAACTGGGGATGGGCTGGGGGAGTGAGCAAGCAACTGCATGGTACTTGTTTGCCAGCTAGGCTTAAACCATGACATTGCTCTTCATAACTTACTCAATGCTGGGCAAGAGGACACTTACCAGGACAAAATGCACGGTGCAGCCTGTGACTTTGTGTCCACTTTGCAGGGCTTGCTGATGGGCATTTCTATCCTTTATTGGTGGGAAAAGTGATGGGGAAGCATTCAAAATTTTCCCTGGGCGTTGGTATGAGAGGAGAAAAAAAAAGAAAAAGAAATCAATTTGAAAGTGGGATGTGATCATCAGTTCAAAATAGCAACACTGAGCTCCACTCAGGAGTTTAAATGGTCTCAACTGCAGTCAGAATGTAACAGGGCATGTTCAGATTCAGGTTAAAAAGCCAAAAATACACATGGTGTGACGATCTCCAAGGCAATATGAGAAAGCACTGCCTTGATCTGAGGAAACAGTGTTCTTCCAGGAACACAGGCAATGGTGTGTGGGCTTTGGCAGTAGCCAGGCAAGCTTGTTTCAGTTAAGGTCAAGGACCTCATTTGCTTTTGTGTCTGTAGATGGCCAGATAGTGATAAGTCTCTAACAGGTGACCAGCCCTCATGCTTCAGAAGAGGACTTCACACTGCAGCCACATGCAGAGACACTGCACAGATGGAAGTGATTTTCATAGGAAACATCATTCCCGAAGAAGCCTGTCCAAATGCAATCCACAAAGTGAGAGAATAACTTCTGAGCAAAGCCCTGGGAGCTGACACAAGGCACCCAGAGGAAAGAGGAATGTGTGTTTTTCCCTTCCACTGGCCTGGAATGTGTCTAAAGAAAGCTCTGTCCCATGGCAGAGCCACATTCACTCAGAGGGCTGTAAGGCTGTACTTGCAGCACACAGTACAGAGTGATGCTATGTCATGCAGCCCTTAGAGCAGCACAGGAGGGAGATGAACTGAGAAATAAGCCTCTCTCCCTTTTTTCTGAGTGGCAACTGCAGGCAGTAAGTTCAGCACAACTCCCCAGCACTGCTCCTTCATGAATGACATGATTATGCTACCTGTCCCCTACTGCAGACAGAACCAAACTCCTGCTTGTCCACAGGCAATCCTCCTTCCCAGAAGGAAGGCAGACAGATGATATCTGTGACCCTGACTTTGCCCCTCTGTTCTTCATTATGCCAGCACAAGGCAGTTCTCCGCCAATGCGCAGTAAGAATCCCTGCACAGTCCCACTGGCTGGAAAAAGTGAAAGTGTAGGGCAGCCCCACTGATTAACATTCAAACCTCAGTGTCAGCAAGGCCATGAGAGATTTAACCAAAGGACAAAGAACTGTGACTGTGTCATTGTGGTAAGAGCAAGCATCCATATTTTAATTTCTGTTTTACATTTCTGATTTCCTACCTTTCCATTTTCTGAGAAAAGGACTGGACAAAATCCTCATAAATCCTGAAAGACATATTAGTTCAACAGCGAATTCTTCAAGAACTTGGTCAATTGTGCTGTCAAATTCAGAGCGACTCCCATATAACTTATGATCAATCACCTAAAACATTAAAACACATCAAAAAACATATTAAGGCAATAAACCTCCTGTGAATGAAAGCAGCTACTTGGGCAAAAAAGGGAAAGCAAACTACATTTATTTCAGGGTACTTGAGGATTTAAAATGTTACAAGTGGGTACATTATTCAGGACATCTGTGATTTTTCACATTCATATAAATATTCCTGGGAATACCCCAATCCCTTGCTAGCTGACAGTGGCTCGTATCACACAGGGTGCTTTCTAGGACACATACAAAAACTGCACAAAGAGAAGCCAACTGGGAAAAGAGAAATGTGGGTAATGTGGTATAGAGGGAAATAAGGCAGAACACATTGGTAGACACTGACCTCTGGTTCCAGAATGTCTAGCCAAAGGCTAAAGTAAAACCACCAATGACTCACTGGTATCACCATCACCAGTTAGTCTGAAGTGGCTCAATGAAAAGCACAAACTCATCTAAAAGACAACACATTCTATGTTGTCACACAGACATTCTGTGTAAGGGGAGGAGAAGTCAGGAACTTATGTCTACTCCACCTCTCAGCCTCAGCTCCCAAGGTAACTGTTGATTCCTGACTCTGTTCATGAGGACATTCAAATAAGGGGCTAACAATCTGCCTATGAAAATGTGAATGGATTTTGACACATTTCTTTTGTTTCCTAGAGATGAGTCTTTATATTGCTAGAAAGATATCATGAATCCAACTAAGCTGTTGAGGAAGCTTGCTGAAAACTTTTTTAATGCATGGGGAGCCTCTATTTCCATCTGTGCATTGCAGTACAGACATGGTAACTGTTCAAACTTATTTAACGTTAGATAGAAGAGTCCTGGTGGGTGGCATTTGAAATCCCACGTTGGTGAATGTTTTCGAAAGCCATGTTCTATGCTTAGACAAGCACAGTGACATGATGGTAGTGCCTTTCTAGATTTCTTTTTATGAAAACAAACAGTGAAAATTTCTGTAACATAGTGCTATTGTACTGTCCCCAGACAGGAGGAAAGGCTAGTGTGGTGCCACTGAAAGTGACTGAGCACAACACAAGACAAAGGTCTTTCTAAGAAGGGATTAACCAAGCACACTTAACATGTTTTGCAGAGCCTAAAGTCTTACTGATTTAAGTTAAAAGCTTGAACCTGCATAGGCTACAGTCTTGGACCCAAATCATCACTGCACTTGCAGTTTGAAGTCCCTTCCTAACTCTGGATTGTAGCACTCACTGAAGAGATGGGAAAGACTCACAGCCTTCAATAAGCACTGAACAGCTTTCAGCTCTGCCTCTGCTGGTAAAATTGACAGCGTTCTGCTACATCCACTCACCCTCAGAAGAAGTTTTAAACAGAAGTGAAACATGAAACATACAAAGGAAATGAAAAGGGTGTCTTTACCCTGGTGGGAATTCCAGCCCGGGCTGCATTTCGTAGTTCTTCAACACCAGACTTGTTGGAGATGACAAGGACAACCTGAGCACAACTGCCTGGCTCTTTTGCGTAACTGATGAGTGCAGCAAGGTTTGTGCCTCAAATGAAGAGAGCAAACATTCATGAAATAGATGAGCACCTGTGTCACTGACAATTGGCTCTCAGTCCTGTTTATCTAACAAAAGTCTTGTTTCCAACAACTGCACAAATAGAAGAGAACTAAGGAATTTGGGCATTAATAAAGCTCATTTGTTAAGCAGTACAATACAACTTCTTGACTTCTAGTCAAAATACAGCCTTGGGTTTAGAAGGCTCCATGGACTCTACTGAAAACAAGCAAGGTGGATGCACTTGTAATCAGGGCTGATTCAGCCACTCCTTTGAAAAGACATTTATCTCTGTGATGACAAACGTAAGCTCACCTGTTCCAGAGATGAGAACAGCTACTTTAACTTTGTTCTTCCTGGGTTGGTGTTGACTCTCAACGACAGTGTTATTCAGCAGATGCTGGGGGCTGCTCAGCTGCAAAGCTTCTAGGAGATTCTTGACTTCAATGTGAGAACCTTCTCCAAATATGTGAGGAAAATATTAAAATACCTTGGATTTTTTTTTCCATCTAAATTTACTTTGTATAGTTTATTAACGATACAAATTTCAAATAAAAGAAAACATCAGCAGTGAATTTATGTTAGCGCTAACTGAACTACAAAAACACGTACTAGTTGAACAAACCAACTCACACTAGTTGTGCTGATCTCTTCTATGTTACCCGCAGAACTGTTTACAAAGGCCTAGGTAAGGCACAGTCTTTTCAAGGATTATCCCACTTTTTTACACTTGTCTTCCTCTTTCTTTTGTGTTGAAAAATTACTCTAAAAATGATGTTGCATTTTGGCTGCCCAAACTGCTCCCCCAGCAAAGCGGTTTGGTTTCCAGAGGGATTCTGGCTCGTGTCTTGCGGCATGTCAATCAATGGACACATCAGACTGAGGACTTACAATCACATACAGCTATATACAGCTGTGGCCTATCCTTCATCTTCACACAGGATCAGTGTGAGTAAGGAAGGGGTTGCAAAGGAGGTGGGGTTGATCACCATGATTGTGGTAAAATATAATCACCTAATGTTTGAGTCCTTATCATCATTAGAAGGAATTACTCAAGTCTCAGGCAGGCACCTAGGTAAGACATTATTCAAGTACTGTGGCTCTGGAAACAAGACAGTCTCTTCTCACTTTATTTAATAATGAAATCTAGATGTGAATGTCAGCCTAGTGAAACCACAGAAAAATGATGTAAACTACGCAAACTTTGCAATAGGGAGTCTCCTCAGTGCCTACAGAACTGAAGACAACTGGTGCCTCCCATGAGATGTTCAGCATTTTACAGATTTACACTCTGAAACAACTTACCCTGTATCAACTTAAAAAATAAGTAGCACAGCCTTAAGTGGCAACTTCTCTGAAGTGAGACCAGGTGAACCTGCTACACTTCGAATCAAGGCATGCTCTGTTTATTTTTTGTGAGGGTCTTCCTTTCCCATTAGGACACCTGCTAACCTGTATCACAAGGGGCAACAACTTTCCCAATCAGCCAAGCTTCCTCATGTCGCTGTATGTCCTTGAGAACATGCTGAGCCAGGTCCTTCTGCACAACCAGCACTGCAGCAATCCCACAATTAAACGTCTGAGCCATCTCCTCCACAGAGAGGTTTCCCTCTCTGTAAAGCCAGCAAAAGATTTCTGGAATCTTCCAGCTGAAAGCATCTGAAAATGGTTGAAATGTGTATATGGTCAGCACAAATGTTTGCTGCATGTTTTTTATTACATATAGTGATGGTGGTGTATTGCAAGAACTGATAGATACTAAGTTTTGCTATTCTAAGAATCCTGTTCAAGGAGGATACTGACCCAACTTCCAGTCAACTTTACAGATGCTGCTTACCTAGAGGTTTCTAGCCATAATTCGTGTGAAGCAAGTCTTTTCTAGGCTTTCTAATGAGAACATACATGAAATGATGGTGGATCCCTCATCAAACAGAGTAAAAAAGCTACAGACAACTTGCATATCTTTCATAAGAGATAAAGGAGCCATGGGACAAATCATCTTCTGGCTGTTTTAGACTACTTAAGCAGATCCTGATTTTCTGTTTCAAAGAATCATTAATTAGTATAAGAGTTTGTATTTAGTTGTATTGATGGGCAGACTGGAAAAGGGCTGAGTGTTCTACACATGGATGGGAAGCACAGATAGGCTTTGACAGTGATACTACTCACCGGGCATGGCCTTAGGCTGTCTGTTGAAAGTCTGATGGTGCAGACTTGACATCAGGACTTCACTTTAGGAAACTAACAATCCCTTGGGCTTGTTATCTTCTCTGTGATTCCAGGCACTGGCAAGCAAGCTAGGCACCACCTTGCCAGCTGGGTTTATTTCTTTCCTTTCTAATTTCATTTTTGAGAAATACAGGCAGACATAGAGGCTCATTCCTTCCCCCTTACCCTCTCCACAATATTTTTGGACTTGCATGAATATGGTTTTCTTTAATATTTTGAACTTTTTAATACTTTGCCCAATTTTGCCTTCAACAGAAAAAAAATAGCTTACTTACACATGTCAAATGCTAATCTGTTGTGGGGAAGCCACCACCTGCCATAAAAGTGCATCAAATCTGTATGTGTGTGTGCGTGTGTGTGTGTAGTGAATCATGCAAATTAATTCTCTCAACCAGCTTCACTGTATGGTCAAAGTGTTTGGTGTGGAGAGATGTCCTGCAGAACAATCAATCTTCTCAAACACCTGCTGCCCTAGAGATGAGCTGCCTTCAAACTCTCTTTAAATTTCCCTTCTCCAACAAGAGAGTGGTGCTCATCAAGTGCTGATGCTTATTTGCAATAAGAATGCTTTTGGGAGGTTCTTTGGAAAAGCACCGACTTTGGGTCATTCAGTCTCCAACTACATAGCCACATACATTTCTGAATATCTCTGCAACTGAAGCTGAAAAGTCAAGTCCATGCTATATCTAAATTTTGTCAAACAGAAACAGTCATCTTTGATGTTTACCTAGGACAGCGCTGACATGTTCTGGCAGAATTCTGGAGATGCCTTCCAGCAACCCCTCCTCAGCGACAAAGGCAAAAGCCTTCACGTGCCCTGACCGAAGGACAGGCAGCAAAGATGGACTGTACAGTTTTGCTGGGGTCAGCAGTATATCTCCTGCAAACAGAAGTATCAATTCAATCAATCTGTTTAAAAGGTCATCAGGTATTTAATGAGAATGCTTCTCTGAGCAGATTCTCTTCTGCTTTTTGTGGCAGACAACGTTGGGAAGTAGCAAAAAGTGCTAGCCTGCTTTTCCAAAACTGTAGATGCAAGCCCACATACCTACCCCAAAACTCAACTAACCCTAACCCATCCTGAACTAAACAACCCCTGGCAACACCTGGTTGTGGAAATGTCTGAACACAGCTCATTTGTAGGTTTGCTTTTGAGATGCAAGATATTGTACCTAGAGTCTTGTCACCACAACTGCCAGGTGCTGGAGATGAGTAGTGTAAGGAGGACATTAAGAGAATCTTCCTTATGATGCTAAAGCCACGGCCATGAACCCCAGAAGAGGCCAGTCCAATAATCACATCCTCCTCCTCAGCTCTCTGCAGCCCCAGAAGCATCTGCCCTCGCTCCACTGCACCAACCACAAAGCCAGCCAGGTCATACTCTCCAGAAGAGTACATGCCAGTCACCTCAGTCATCTCCCTGCCTAAGTGGGGAGAAAAAGCAGAGAACACTACCTGTAAGTATGTTTTATTGTTAATTTTAAATCTAGAGAATCTTCTAAAATATGGAACGTATCCAGGACAGTTGCAGAAACACAGCCCAAGAAATACATTCAGATATATTTTAAAAATCCTTCTTAGTTTCTTACTTCACCTAAGACCTCAATGAAACAAAGCTACAAGAAGTTGTTAAAAGAAGAAACTTTTTTGTTATTATTTCATGCTACTCATCTGGCACCTCCCTGCTGTGACTGAATATCAGAGGGAACAAAAACATATTAACACTTCAAGAATGTAAGGCATTCAGCTTTGTTCTCCTTTGTACAAGGGTAAAGGAGCAAGAATTAGAATCCAAATGCATGAACAGTAAAAATCATCCCTCCGTGCTGACCCATTATACAGATAAGGAAGAGTTTAAGCCCAAATGCTTGACTGTTTTTCCCACCAAACAGAAAGCAGCAGTTCTAATGCCACATACTGCCCCTGCCTACAAAGTCTATTTCATTAGTAATCATTTCAACATCAGAATCTTCAAATCTCAAAGGAGAGAAGCATTCATACCCAGGAAAGCACATCCTGCATTTCTGCAGCATTCAGCTATTCCTTCTTTGATTGTTTCAGTCACTTCAGTATCAAGTTTACCACAGGCAAAATAACTGAGGAAGAAGAGAGGCTCTGCTCCTTGAGCCAGGATCTCATTGACACACATGGCAACCAGGTCCTGACCTATGGTGTCATGTCTTTTACACACCTGTGCAATCTGCAAAACATGGTGGAAACCAGCAGTGGTGACAAGAGATATGCAAAACTCCAATATTAATCAGCCAAACAAGCAGAAACCTTCTTTTTTTCCTGAAAAGAATCACTATAGAACATACATGCAGAAAATAATGTGGTGCATCATCTAGTTTAAATCAAGAGAAAACAGCTCACTTTCTTGCAGAGGAAAGATAAAGCTATTTTTGGTTTTTTTGAAACACTAATTCAAATTCAAGCTCCAGCTACCCAGAAATCGGCAGTTTGAGTTGCTTGTTCATTTGCTCTTTGAAATATTTATGTTAAATCCAGAATAAAAGGTGTCTAAACACAATTACAAAGTCCCAGGATATTCAACCTACAGAACATCCTAGCAATTTCAAAACATAAGATCAGGTTGCTCAAACATCAGTGTGTTCTGCTTTACTTTTGCCTACTAAGTTCACTGGGTTATGCAGCAAAACTGAAACAATTTGTTAAGTAGTTTCCTTAGTAGTCCACAGGGAATGAGACTTCACTCCCACAGTCCCCAAGGAATTTTTTGATCTCAGCTAACTCATGTCACAGACAATAACATGGGCCTGGTCTCTAGGTCCCTTTGAAAGCCAGGTCTTTCACAGAGCAGTAACATTTCCCTCAGGAAGACTGCTATTTGGTTTGCAAAAAGTTATCAAGGTGTTTGCATCCTACAAGTAATGAAATCTCATTCTGACATTGTGGCTTCTATAAAGTGAAAACATTTACACCACGTTATTACAAGCAGAAGTTTCTACAATAGAGCAGTTCTGCTTGTGGATGCACAGCACCAGCTCACACTGTGCAGCCTCTTTCAGTTACCATTTCAGGGTTTGAAACAGGACAAAGATTGAATATGCATGAATAAATTTTAAAGGTAATTACCTTTTACTGACAAAGCTCTGTCAGTGTAGTTATACCTGTGCAGAAAAGCTCACTACAGAAAAATGGGCAAGGGAAAAATGTAGATACACACTACCACTGACTTCAAAATGATAACAGATCAGCACCAAAACAGCCTCAGTTTGGACTACAAGTCTGATTTCTTTCTCCATCTAGTGGATGTAGAAGTGCTATGGAAACCAGTCATCCCTTCTTTGCTGCATTATGGCATCTGCTTCCCAATGATCTAGTAACAATTTGTATAGGTATCAGCCAACTTTTTCTGGCCAAGGAAGAGTCTTGGGAACAGTCTGTGTAAGCGCAGTTGGGAATGTCTCTCTGCCAAGCAGTTGGAACAAAGACTCACACGAGCCAGCACCAGTAATTTTTTCACGCTCAGAGGTGCCCAAGGATGTAAAACTGCAAAAGACCTTCCGGATTATTATGTTCAGTCTTCTGCTGTTGTGGGACGCCACACCATATCATCCCATTGCTAAAGGTATAAACAACAACTTGAAACATTATGGGTTACTGTGCTTGACCAGTGAAAGGCAGCCTCAGACCTCCACTTCTCTGATGAAATCCTTATTCTGATTCAACATATAAGTATATTCCTGACTCAACTTGTCCTGTGTGTTTTTGTGTAATTAGCATTCTTTACCTGTTGGGTTCTCTTCTTTAATGTTTATCTCCATTCTTTTTTTTCCCAGTGCCTTGACAAAGGTAACTGTGCCACTTCTCCGTATACGGTTTCTTAAGCTGACAGTTATCATTTTAACACTCCCTTGTACTCCTCTGAACTGATCTTTCTCAAAGCCAATGGACGCTCTATCTTATCGCAGAAATTCTGTTTCTTAGTTCATCAAGTGCACAGATAATTTTTTTGTTTTATTATAATTTCATCACAAAATATCCAGAGCCTCATACTCTCAGCAAGATATGCACAGGCTTTGCTCAAATGATCATCTACAAAGCTCAAATGACCATTGTGGAGGACTTAAGATGTAGTTATAATGCTCAGAAGGTTCAGACAGTGCAATTGGCTGTGTCATTTAAAACAGTTTTGGGAGATAACATGCTACAGTTAACTTGCAAGTTACCTGCAGTTTAGGTCCAAGGCCTTTAGCTCGAGATACCAAGATAGGATCCTCATAACCAGATGCTTTCAAGTCAAAGAAACCAGCAAAGCTTCCTACTTCTGAATGACAGCCTGCCAAATACAAACATGTCAAGGATCATTTTAAGGGAAATAAAAAGACCCACAACACTCCCTAAGGCAAAGTACTGCAAATTATGATTTCTTGGAGAAAACTGTACTGTGTCCACTAACATAAACATGCACAGCTTTATGAAGCATGGACCCCAAAGTCACATATTTCATGGTGCTGTAAACAGATCTTTATTATTCTGTATTTCTGACCTATGGATTGTGTCCAGCAAAAGTTAAACATTTTACCAAACTTAACAGCTCATCTTTTCTCTTTATGTAGTTACTTTTTTTAAGGGGAAAAAAGTCAACATGAATTTTTCCTCAGTAGATTATTGCTAAGAGGAAAGGACATAGTTTGAAGAGCAAATAACATGTTCAGTGATTGTTAGCCACACCCCAATAACTGTTCAGATGTTGTACTCATCTATGCAGCCAGCCTGATCACTTCTGTCCAGTGACAGATTCCATTCCATTAATCCAGGAGTTATTCTGTTCCCTAGATTAACCTTGATAATGTGCAGTCATCTCCATGGTAAGCCAATTATTTTTTAATCACGCAAAAGAGGAGTGATGAGAAAGAAGTGAGTTTCCTTGGTGACCCCAGCCCAACTTGTTAAGCGCAAGTTTCAATGTTAAGAATGCATTGCTCACCTCCTGGGGAAAAAAAATTGTTCCATTCAATGTACCAAGGAAATTCAAAGATTCTTCCCAGTCTTACCTGATTTGGTACCACTTACAATTGATGTTTCCAGCTGATGAAACAAAACTTCACTGGTTGCAGCTTCCATATGTCTCTCCTTGAATGTTAGACCCCTGAAGAGAGTAAAGGACATGGTAGGAGCAGTAGTGATATTTTCTGCATAGATCGTTATTGAGCACACAAATGGGAACAGATATAAAACTGTGGACTAGCATCTATTTCTGCTAGTGCCTTTGCTTACATACAGAGACTGCTTGAGAAGCTGTATACCCCGATGGCCAATGTCCTTCCTGTAAGTGGCACCCTTGAAACGTATGGCTGCTACACCCCTGTTGGCTTCTCCCAGTGCTTTCATCAGGTCCTCCTTAACAGCAGTAATGGAGAGGACTCTGCCACCACTTGTCACCACTCTGCCATCCTTCAGCGTTGTGCCAGCATGGAACACCTGCAGCCCTAATTCTTTGGCTTGCAGCAGCCCTACAAAAGTAAAAGGAATTCTCTGAGTACTTTTAAATCACATACCATGTTGGCAAAGCAGCAAAGATTGAAGTCCTTTCTTCAGACAATGAAGAACAACAATGAAGCTTACCACCTTAACTTCCCTCTAAGAAACAGCATTACCAGTGAAGAGTATCCCACTCCACTTGGCCCTAAGACTCCCTTCTGAAACATCCAGTAAGGACACAGATGATACAGAAACAGAAATAAGAGATCCAGGAGCCACAATATAACCACCCTGTGCCAGAGCAAAGCTGTGCTGTATATTGTGAGTAATTTGTGTAGAGCTTTCCTGCATAAAAATCACAGCTTACTGCCTGTGTTCCTTTCTCTCCATGACATTGAACTATTAATGCTAATGTTACCTCAGCACTCCCCTAGCTATCCTGCAGTGTCCACTCCACACAGTTCCACCCCTGGAATTGCTCTACAGACACTTACAGGTGGCTGTCCAATAGCTAAAACAGTTGATGTGTGTTCTTTTCATTTTTCTCCGTGCATTTCTCTGTTAGAGGAAAGCAAAATTGTTCAGGGGATTTTCAGTTTCATATTTTGAGGAGAGAATAAGGGAAAAGGAAGAGCTGCTGCCATCATCTGGAAAAAGCAAATCAAAGCAGTTTCCCTCTTACTATCAGCCATATAGATTTTATAAATGAGTAAAAAGGACCTTTATACTTGCTGAAAGTACAGCGTGTTATATTGCCACAGCACAGCCCTGACAAGGTCAAAGCTGAGCCCCAGCTGCCTTGCAGCAACAGAAACCTAACTCCTTTCCATCATGTTTTAAGTAATACTCCAGAATAAAATGTTTGGTAAGCCATTAAAATGTGGCAACCAACATGAAACACAGGAAAAAAAACTAATAAAACCCACACAACTCCAGAGGCTGGAGGATAATAATAAACAAATGGACTGAATTTCATTGTTTCAACTGGGTATTTTTTTGTGATTAACAAGCAAGGAGGGTCATACCATCTCCTTCCTAAAGATATGAATATCAGCATGGAAAAAGTTAAGTTCCTGAATGTGACCAGTAAAAGGTAGCTTGATACCAGGAGGATTCATTCAGTTATGTGGTAGGGACTTTCACAGTTACAGAGCTCCCCACAATACTACTGACAAAAAATAAATACAATAAGGGAATTAGAAGAGGAGAGTGGATGAGAACAATGTGAAAACTGAAATCTCAACAAGGGCAAAAGCAGCATAACATGACCTTCTCCCTGGGTGATGCAGGGTAACTGGAATCATGATGAAAATAAGGTGGCTCCAGATCAGTTGTCTGGGTTGCTTTACACAGGGCACAGTGCTGGACTGGCAAGGCAGCAGCTGAGGGGGAAGGAAATAGCTCTGCAACAGTTCCGTCTGTTTTTAAACATTTAAAAAACCTTAATGAGATATTAAGTAACAATAATTTTAATACATAAAATCAATATGGCTCTAAAGCCCATGTGCCCACCTTTCCAAACCCTTCAGCCCTGTGAAGAGGTTCTTACTATTATTACACAGCAATGACCGTGGCTGGCTGGTACAAGGGAAGGAACCAAGCTGATGGTGGAGGAATGCATGGCTCCTATTTTGAAGGCCACAGGTCCTCAAGACTCACCCTTATCACTCATCAGGCATTAGCTAAGATAATGTGACCAGCTGGCAAGGGAGCAAAGACAGGAAAAAGTAGTCATGTGCTGACAACATTGCAGCCCACATTTCTAGCACAGTTTGCCGAAGTCCTCCATGTGGACACACCAGAGTTGTCCCAGGAGGACACAGTTCCCCATCAATTTCTTATCTCAGTAACCAGCTACAGAGAGAGCTTTATGGAATAATGTACCTTTAAACATTTAGACACTGAGCTACGGACAGGCATACACTCAATGTACAAGATCTTGCTGAACAGCTATCTGTTCCACAAAGACAAAGGATGATGCATCGAAGCAGACTCTAATAGGGTGTGATGGGTGGGGTGGGGGAAAGCTGTACAGGGAGCTTCTGGGAGAAGAATGCAAACCTGCTGAAGTACTACTGCTGTTACCTGTCACCTCCATGCCTTTGTCATAGTCTCCTGGATATCCTGGACTTGCCATGACCACACACACAGCTGTACTATTTTCTGACCAGGCTGGCATGAAGCTGCAGAGTTTGCCATCAATTGTTGCTTGAATCACTTCATAAAAATCATTTTTAAGCAGTGGAAGAATTACCTGCAAAAAAGTTTCATTGTGATAGAAGTTAATTTTTATTTTGTTGACTTCCTGAAATTCAACTTGGGGAAAATTCAATTAATAAAGTAAACTGTACCTGCCAAACTGAAAATCCCTATACCAGTAGATTTGGAACCTAAAGGTGAGCATTAATTTGCAGCTTCTTTCTGCTACAGTCATAAATTTATAAACATGAGATGTGAGATTATGTAGAAGGAACATGAATTTAGGTTCCTCCTATTCTGCTTCTACCCAGAAAAACAAAACCTGAGGAAGAGCTCTTTAAGTTACAGTCTTCAATAATTCACAGAAGCTGACTAACCACAGTTTTAAGTCACATCATACATTTTCTAAGACATTCACATTCAGATCTGCATTTTTGGGGGAAGGAAGATACAAATTCAGACATGGCACACATTTCCCTAGGGGTGATCTAGAACACTCAGAGGTAAAAGAACAAAGCATATTTAAGTTGCTAGTATCTTTCACTCACCTGGCACTGAGGGTCACCAAACTGACATTTAAAGTTCAAAATTTTCAAACCATCTTTGGTAAGCATTAAACCTGTTTGCAGCACACCTAAACAGAAAGAACACAGCCAAGCAAATTAATTTGAACACTCACTTTTCAAGAACTCCTTTAAATAAAATTTAAAAGTTTCTTCAGATTGACGGTGGACACACGATCCCTGAAGACATTCAAGGCCAGGTTGGATGTGGTTCTGGGCAATCGGATCTAGCCAAAGATGTCCCTGATCATTGCAGGGAGGCTTGGAACTAGATAACCTTTGAAGATCCCTTCCAAACCAAACTATTCAATGATTCTATGAAATGCAACATCATATCTTGGAATGTTGGATGCATTTCTACAAATCATAAGGAATCAGGAGCAAGGATTCTGCAAGCACTTATACGCAAGTCATAAAAATTCCACAATAGCCAAAAAAAAGGGAAGCAGGAACCTGAGGAACATTTCATTGCATTTTAGACTGAATACAGCAGAAAGCAATGTCTCTGCATCAGAAAGTCAGGTTCTGCCTTCTGTTACAGCTCTCTAAATGCAGGTGATCAGAGATCAGAAGGAACTGACACGATGAAAAAACCCAGTTCTCATAAAACCCCATTCCTTACACAGACCTTGTAATTTTCTTACCACAAAGTAAGTGCACTATTGTTATACATGAATATAGATGTATAACTTTGTATTTCAGGCAAAAATACCAAACCAGTAATTCACTACTGCTGTTAACAATCAAAGTCAAAGAAAGATTTATTGAAGTTAGTACTGGGTGATTTGTTCTGCAACACACATATGCATATGGCAATCTAAAGGGAGTCTTTCACCATATAATCAGAAAACCAATTGCCAGAGAATAACAAGTGTTAGATTTTAAACCCCACAAAGGATCAGGTCCTCCACCATCATTATGAAAATGCTCAACTCCCACTACATTCTTACTGCAGATTTGGGCATTGCAAAGAACACATCTCTTTAGATGTGTGTGGTCCTCAGTACCTCTTCAGTACCAAAAACAGCCACTGGCTTTTAGTGACAGTTGTGAGCATTACCTGCCTTTTTCAAAACAGCCTGAAGACAAAGATCTTCAGAAAATTTACACTGCTGTTTAGAGAAGTGAACAGTACAATTGAAGTATCTATTATATCCTGAACTACAAAGAGTCTGATTGCAACATTCATAATAAAAAAAAATATTTAATAAAAATACATATGTTTTATGAAGAAAAGGCAAATTCTTCTTGACAAAGGAAGAGCTATAAAGCAAACCTAGTGAGGCTTAATACTGAAGGAAAAATTAACTACTGAAAAAAATATATTTGGAATTCAACAGCAATATCTAACAAGGAAACTAACCTTGACATGACTTTGCTTTTCAGGTGAATGCTTACTTACCAACGTATGCTGTTCCTTCTTGTCTCATACTATCAACAACGTGTTGAAGGACAGCATCATTGATTTTCTCTAGAAGAACTTCTGGAACCTGATGATCAACATCAAACTGATTGAGACAGTGATGACATTTGCTGAACTACCCCATAGGACCTGGAAGGACTAGGCTAAGCAGATGCTTCAGCTATATTTTCTGCTCTCCAACCCCAACCACTGCTCTCCTTTCATTAGAGTGCTGCTGTTTGAAGGCCAACTGCACTAACCCTCTCTCTCTCAAGATTTTTTGTTTAGTTCTTTCTTCAGAAGGCCAATTTTAAAGAGGTTTGAGACATAGGAAACCTGAGCTGCACAGAGGAAGATTGTTCCTGTACTCACAGCAAAAGAACACTAATAATATACTTGTGCAGCATATTTTAAAAAATGCAGTCAGCTTTAGGAATCAACAACAAGGAACACAGTATTGTGTGCAGTTTGTGTCCTCAACATCAAAAGGACATGGAACTATTGGAACAAGTCCAGAGGAGGGCCACGAGGATGAACAGGGGACTGGAGCAACTCCCGCATGAAGACAGGCTGAGAAAGCTGGGGCTGTTCAGCCTGGAGAAGGCTGCGTGGAGACCTCATAGCAGCCTTCCAGTATCTGAAGTGGGCCTATAGGGGTGATTCGGAGGAACTCTTCCTTAGGGACTGTAGTGATAGGACAAGGGGTAATGGGTTAAAACTTAAACAGGGGAAGTTTAGATTGGATCTAAGGAAGAAGTTCTTTACTGTAAGGGTGGTGAGGTACTGGGATGGGCTGCCCAGGAAAGCTGTGAATGCTCCATCCCTGGCGGTGTTCAAGGCCAGACTGGACAGAGCCTTGGGTGACATGGTTTAGTGTGAGATGCCCCTGTCCATGGCTGAGGGATTGGAACTGGTTGATCTTAAGGTCCTTTCCAATCCTAACTATTCTATGATTCTGTGCTCAAGACACAAAGACTCGAGGCACGTGGGGAATCTTGTAGGGACATTTCAAGGGATGCAGAGAAACACTAAGTTCAGGAATAATGAAAAAGGTAAGAGACCACTCCTCAGAATACTGGCTCACTAAACCTTGAAGAATAGCTAATAAAGTTTGAGCCCTGTATTGCACTTATTCAAGTAAAGTGTCAATCAATTCCAGAAGAACTCTGGCCTATGTGATAGAAACAAGATTGAGCTCTAAGGAAGATCTATTAACCACATATGTGATCCTACTGCAGGCTGAGGAGGACTGCTGTACCTGAGGAACTGGGCAATAGGCTCCCATCCCTCCAGTGTTTGGACCCTGGTCACCATCCAGCAGTCGTTTGTGGGCCTGGGCTGGGGGCATTGAAGCAACTGTGACACCATCCGTGAAGCACAAGCACTGTTAAGAGATGCACACAACACAGAAACAGTGACAATGTCCTGTCATAAGAGAAGTTAACACTGCTGGTCCACAGGCTAAGGCTCAGTTCTGCCAGGAAAATTTAAGAATTGAAGATAGAAAGCAATAGAATCCACATGCAGCAGGATTCTAGTGCAAGCTCACTGACCTGAAGGATTCATGGAGCTTTCTTTCTTGTTTTTAAATAATCAAGAGAAATGGTGGCCCTCATAACAATTCTTTTCTGATTAGTTAAATCTTGACCTATCAGTCACGTGAACATATGCTTACATTAAGGCACATGAGTTGCCTTTGTCCTTGACTAGACAGAATCATTCATGGTTGAAGTTAAACCTGTATGTTTGCAGATCTGGGGCCTGAACTAGTGTGAGGTATTCTCAGTGCAAGACAAAACTTGCACAAATAACTTGTTTTCAGTTTTCATGTGGCATATAGTAAGCATTGCTTAAGTCTTGTAATCCAAGGAAAGTGCTAACTAAAATAGGCACTAAATATTAGCACAAATTTATTGATGTGGCAAGAATTACCAAGACAAAGTCCATACAAATATGTTTTCAGGTCACCTTGGGGAAAAAAAGATCATTTTCCACCTAAAAAGATCACCATAATTGCAATTTTATTGCTAATGTAGAAGAAAATTCTACTGATGACATGTATTAATTATTATATCAGGTTTCTTAGATTACAGATTTGTTGATGTAAGTGCAAATAAAACAGAAAACCTATTTGAAACAGTGAACTCATGCATTTATGAACAGAGCATAACAGTAAGGCCATAGAAAAAAGCACTTAACCACACCATCCACCACATACAGAAAGTTCTTCCCCTTGAAGAAGTTCTTCAATAACAACCATCTCTCCAAACATTCTGTCCTGTACAAAAAAAAAAGTCTTCAGTTAGTAAACATGACATCTGTTCGCTAAATCATTTCTTCATTTTCTTTTAACTGAAAAAAAAAGAAACCCAAAAAAAACCACATAGGAAAAGTCTGTCTTGTTTGAATGGAATTTTAGGATGATACACAGAGAAATTCCTGAGTCAAATAGGCAAGCTTCTCCTCTAAACACTTGCTTCTTGTGGCTGAAATCACAAACTCACAGACTACAGAACATCAACAACTGGATTTCCCAGTGATTAATTAAAGGTTTACCCACCTGCATAATCTCTTGGACAGCTCTGCAGGCTTCCTCTTTGCTGGCTGTAATAGTCACTTCTTTTCTAGCAGAAGGGCCCCTTGCACGTACAACTCGTGCAGGAAAGTCTGTGCTTTAAATGAAAACAACAGTGAGATTCAGGCATCCCTATCATAACCATGAAATTATCATTTTTTAAGCTGAATGCCTCCTATAGTCTTTCTTTTTTACTGAATGGTTGAAGACTAACATATCAGAAAAAACATGCTCCCTGCTAGCCCATCCTGTCATGGAGGTGAAAGGACTCTAATAGCCCTTAGCACAGGACTTTGGATCAGAAATCCATGAATTCTGTTGTTGGTTCTGGCACCAGCTCAGTGCATACCCTTGGAGAAGTCACCAAACTTTAACACTTCATAGTTTCTTCCTCTTTTCCCTGAGTTGGGTTACTGTTTTATTCCTGTCGTAGGTTTGGAAAGACAAACTCATTCATGATTTATTGGTTTATAACACCAGATTACAGTACATAATCCTATAAATCACTATGGAAGTCCTGTTTAGAATTGTAAGGCTAAGGCTGAGTTAGGTCTTCCATGTAAAGGATATACTAGAACTAGTGTATTAACACTGTATTCCCTGAATTGCTCCACTTACCCTTAAACACAAACTAAATCTAGAAGGAAAAAGAAAAAGAACAAAACAGCATAGTTAACATATTTTAACTTCACTTTATCCATTCATCTCTCTCAGCTTGTGTTCCTTTTGAAGAGCTGATTCTACACACTACTACCCTGTTTTCTGAAACATCTCATTCCTCTTTTCCACATGAGTATTTATATTAGGATAAATCTCAATCCTAGATTTATACAAGCAGCCAAAGCAGGCTCACACAACGCTCCCTTTCTCCACATCTCCGTGTGCTGACCTGAGACACAGTTTTCCTTTTTGAATCTTACGAATGCTTACAGACATACAAGTTGTTGGCCTGTTTCTCTACATGGCCCTAATATAGACTGAATACTGTTACAGAGCAAAGTCAGTGAAAAGGTTGTTTTTACTGAAAAAAGGTAAGTTCCACTAGAGCTACTAGCACATGACAGCAAAGACAAGAAGTCCCTGCAAATGACACACAGCCACAGAGCAGTGTAGCTGAACACAGCAGCTGCTCTAAGACTGGACCAAAATAGCCACAGCGGTAAGATACTTTCCCAAAGGATTCTCAGTGACTGAAGAGGTATTACTGCTAAAAGCAATTGTGGAGATATGCAGTTACTTTTCTCTCCATGTAGGAGAGATGCTGTCAAGCCTTGAAGAAATAATAGGATCCTCCCTAAGTTGTATTTGACCAGTACTTCCCAAATCACTCCACAGATAGCATTTTGCTAATAAATGTCTGTGTAGAAACAATTCTTAACTTTACAGAAAGATTTATTGAAATATTTTCCTCTGTTTCAATTGTTCTGTCTTTTAAAAGGCTAACTAACATCCTGAGGAAGCTGATGAAAAGGAATAAGAGCTGTGACCTGTGAACAGAAAGATTAACCTGGTTAAGGTCCCTGCATCTTCACTGTCTGTCTCTAATTATATTAGGTAGCTACTTGAGAAGAACCACAATTGAAAAGTTACCAAGTTCTAGGCAACTATCATGGGTAAAGGCCAAATGCATAGCTAACCTGACAGAGGAGTTTCCACTATCAAAATATTTACCTGATAATAAACCTACAAGCTTCCTGAGGATTGGTGAAAGCTTTCCATCTTGCTGTTGGGATCCTATGTCGATCCAGAAAGGCTTTGGCAAAACTGGTGTTGGATGCCAGCTGGGCTGCTTTTGCAGATGGACCAAAACACCGAACTCCTGCTGCTCTCAAGTCATCAACAATCCCTAATTACCAAAAATAGCAAAAGAATCGAGTTGTCTCTTTGGAAACATCAAGCCTTTCTGACAAAAGGAAAGCCACATAACCATTCCGGCACTCTGTTATAATGTTTCCTTGTCTCAGAAGAGCTAACTGATCCTTAAAATATAGTTTTAAGAGGTCTTTAGCTCGTTACATTACTAAGCACTGTCACAATTACCACCCCATGACTATCTGGTACTTCTGTTCACTGTTGAAGACATGGGGATCTTACTGTACCACATCACAGTAAATGCACGTGACTGTCTGGGTACTGTAGCATACAGCAACAACATGAGGACTATTGCAAGAAAATTCTTTAATAAAGGAAAGCAGAAGAGAAAACACAAGAATACTTGCAACAATTACTGAATCTCCATCCTGCATGATTTTCCCTGCTGATCTCTAACATACAAAAAGCAGCATACAGCCATGAAGCCACATGTTTTAAGTGACTACAATTTACATTTACAAGATAATCCAAATTGTCTTGCTCTTCTGTTTAATCAAGTCAGTGTGTATCCTAAGACCTAAAAGAAGAGATTTTAAAGCAGAATTTAAGGTGTTGATTTTTACTGTAGATTTATTTTGGCCTTACCAGCTGCCAGAAGAGCTTCTTCTCCAACTAACACAAGTCCAATGTTATGATCTTTGCAGAACTGGGTAACAATAGTGTGATTGCTCACCAATACAGCTAAAAAGGAAAAGGAAATACAATTAAGTTACTACTGTAAAGCCTAAATAAGAGATGGGAGATGAAAATGTCATTGTTCTATCTCCCTAATAAATAATATTAAATATAATGAAACAGTCCATGAAGGGAAAACTAAAACAAACAGTATAGTAATAACAGAGCCCAGAAGCAACAGTGAACATTTGCAACTTGTGCTACTTTTTTAAATACCCATCGCTAACTTATTAAATGTATTTTCTTTGCTGGATGTAATCAATATAAGTTTTTAAGAGCTGCTTATCATAACAGGATAAAAGCTTCAAAAAATAAAATGGTAAGTTCATACAGAAACTCAATTTCAACATCTGAGCAGAGATCTACTCAATGCCAGTGCATGATGTAGCTAAATTTAGATGAGCAGCCTGGGCTGACACCAGAAGTGTTTCTATTCAGAACTTAGTAACTTTAAGCCTTCTATTCCTCTGTTAAGTTTTGCTGAAACTGGCTAGGGAATTCAAGCCTAACAGTGAGATGAGATGTAGAAATAGAGAGTCTCATGTAAGCCTGACTATCTCAAGAATCTAGGCTAAAAATAGATATAGCACAATGTTTTATTAGGCAGTTCTAAAATTCAGAAACAAAACATACAAAAAAACCAACTTGCTGCCTTAAATAATTAGTGATACCAGTAAAAGAAGAGTAGTTGCTATCTCCTACCAACTCAAAACAAGTGTGGCCAGCTCCAAATGAAACAAACTGTTTCAGGTCTGTTTTACTGACTGCTTGACACATATAATGTTCCCCTCCCCCCCTTTTTACCTGAATTTGAAATTTTTCCGTTGTCAGCTGTTCCTGCATTTCCTGGTGCAACAAACACATGTTTTACATGTGGAGACTGGGCCAACTTCCAGGCCAGCGCATGCTCTCTCCCTCCACTGCCAATCACAAGCACCCGATCAGCCATGAACCTGTGCAAACCCAGAGTGAACATATATAGCACTATATATTTATTTCACAAACCTGTGAAAAAATAGGCAAAAATATAGAAACTACATCACTCATAACTGGTAATATCAAGTCAGTTTGTATTAGAAAGGTACCTATAAGACATCTGAACAAAGTAAGTGTACCAGCAGTGTCACTGGACGGAGGCATCATTCACATTTGATTTAAATGCAACAACGAAATCACTGAGAATTTTTTCCACTTGTTTCAGCACAGTCAAGATTTCCTCTCTTAAGTACCCAAACTGAAATAATCTTGTCATGATAAGGTCTCATCAAGTCCTTTGCAAAAACTACACAGGACAGGACTGAAAGTTTCATACAAATACTCTAGGTAACTTATTAGATAAATGTAACACTGTAGTCAATCTAGGAACTTTTATGAGTGTAAACATGCCCAGTAATAAATGGCAAAGACAGTCTTCAAAACAGATTTTATACTTTGACAATTGAACAGCATGCTCAATAAAAGAACAACAGTTAATTTCACTAGCACACTGACATTTAAAACAGTTCCTCAGTAATATTTCTTGGTAAATTAGTTGTGATTTATTTCAGGAATATTATCATACTCAATGTAGGTCACATCTGCAAACTTAATTTTTCTGTTATGTGCCGAATGTAGACAAATGTCAGAAAGAAAAAACACCGCAGACCTTGACCTTTAAGGAAGCTAATGGCATAAACCAGTCCTTAACCAGGAAATAGATAATAAATTAAAGATATCATAAAACACTAGCTTTGCAAGTCACACACCAGCATTCTTTTTCCAGGAAATCATAGCCATTGGTTTGAGTTCACTGCATAGCTTCCAAAGGCAAACAGGAGCTAAATGGTGACACTGAGGTATAATATTTCAGAAAATAAGTTCATAGAACTGTGATAAATCAATAATAATGCTTAAAGCTCCTGAGAGAGTACTAAGATGTCTTAACTTGGTATCAACAAGCTAAAATGTAACTATATATATTTTCATCATTATTAAATTGTTCAAGTACAATGTTAGTACTTCAAGTAGCCTGTCCACGGGGACTGCAGATGATCATGGATTAACTAAGAGACTTACTTTAAGTATTGCACTCTATGTGTATAAACACAGACCATATGTTTAATCCTCTATCAATCGCCAGACTGATTTCCCTGCAATAAATTTTTCTAAGTCTTTATACTGTGTGACAGCCCAATATGTCAGACTTTGTCTTTCCTTCTGTTACTGCTTGACAAATAATTCTGGAGTCACTAGGAAGTTGCTGTGAACTTAAAACTAAAGGGTTACAGCTGCTCTGTCTCTAACAAAGACATGAACATGCTCTCAATAAAGCTTCATTAGGCACCATGGTCCAACCATTACTAATAAAATGCAAAGTGTTTTTGAAAGCATAATTATTTTTTTCCCTTAAATATAATTTTGTAATTCATTGAAGCTTTCTAATGCAAAATAAAGTTCCTGACTGGGAAGAGAGTGAAACCTACCCTGTGGAGAAAAATGCACATTTCCATTCCATATCATAGTTAGGACATTAATGACATTTTTTTGCAAAGCAATTCAAAAGCATGCTGGAACAAAAGAAAGTAGGTAGGACAACTGGTCCTACCAGAAAGGCTGCAAAGAGAATATCTCACTTGAGTAATCTTCCCTTACCGTGTCAGATCCTGCTGTTTGTCCACACAAAAAATTGAAGTGTCCTCCAGACAGATTTGAGTTCTTCCTTCACCTCCTGCTTCAGATCAAAACGATTTCTGACCTCCTAAAGCCAAGGAGAATGGTGAGACGGTGAAAGAAATGGACAGACTTGCAAACTGCCTAACAGCAGAATCCCCAGCAGGATCCCCTTAATGCTACCCACCTTTCAAAACAAACCTTCCCACAGATTTCAGCAGTGTGGACCATTCTCTCTTCCCTTTTTCCCTTAGCTAACAACAAAAACAACTCCTCCCCACCAGTCAGTCCTACAATGTTAATGGTATTCAACCCTAGTGAAAAAAAAGGAGCTACAATATGCATCAAAAAGCTGAGATCATTGCTTAGTTCCTATGTTAAGAGCAATTTTATCCCCTCTGACAAGTAAAGAATCTCAAAGACAACTTGTAAAAATAAAACACAGAATCATAGAATCAACTAGGTTGGAAAAGACCCTTAAGATCATCAAGTCCAACCATTACAGCTAAACACAAACATTGCAGTTAAAGCCTGCACACATAACTCTCATTGACCTACTCATTGTAATAGGACATACCCTTACATGCATATATGCAATGGTTATTATATCTAACAGACACTGGAATTGTGCCCCCTTAAATACTACTCTTTTTACATTTTGAAGAAATTTAATACAAGCAGTGCCAGAGATACAATGTATATAATACCTGTCATTTTATTCTTTACTGGTTCTTATACCATCCTCTCCACTATCCTAATCCTTTCCTGGTACTATCCGAAATCCTTTGGTTAATGTTTGGCAAGCTTGCAGAGCTACCACTCCTTGCTGAAAACAAAATTAACGTATCCCAACACAGCACTAAGTAGCAATTGTGTGACTTAATTTAGGCAATGAGAAAAAAAAAAACCATTAATAGAAACACAAGCCATTCCTTTTACACCACTAAAACTAATTTTTAAGGAAATCAGTGAGGTTTACTTAAAACTTCTATGAAATTAACAGCTTATGTGCTGTTAAACAGATGCTGTACTTGAACCTCCCAGTTTAAGAAGACATGCCTCCTATAGTATTCTTAAGCATCACTTACCAGGTATCTGTGGACTGCCTTCCTTAGACTTGCAAACTCCCAGTTCTGTATTGTCTACCTATAACTGAAGAGCAAACCAGCACAAGGAAAGAAAATTTTTATTTCTCATAAGAATTTCTCTCTCTTTTACAATGGTTTTCAGATTGTTTTCTTCTAGTCAAAAAGGCTGTGACAATTTAAGTCAGAAACAGAACTCGTACAGCCCTGAAACATCTCTCTGACACATGACCAGCCAGCAGAACATGATTTAAACTTCTGTTCTTTTCAGCGGGTCAATTTGTATTGCAATTATTTGATCAATTTGTTTTCCTAGGTAATGGAGTGAATATGCAGTAGGCAGAGGCAATATACACCGAAAGTTCCAATATCAGAATCTGACTTTTACAGAAGGCAAATCTGAAATTAAAAAATGTAGAATACCATCATCTAATGAATAGAAATAAAAAATATCTCTGAAACAATGGATTTTAGAAGCATTTATGCACCAAGGTAGCATACTGGCAAAGCTGTATCAGGATGAGCAGCCAGAGTTTAACGTTGGAGGCTGTGAAACAAAGCAGATTGCTCTGTGTGTTTGTTGCTTCCTTTCTGACATCAATGCCACTATTACATTGGCTGGATATGCTGCATGCTCACCCATACCCCATCAACAGGCATTAATAAAAAACACAAGGTTTTTTTTTAATTGTTTTTTAATACATGCTGGTGTTCAGGGAGGAAATAAATTGTTGCCTTCCATCTGCTGGGCCTTCAGTTCCTGCATCTGGGTCCTCCTTTTCAGGCTGAGGATGAGAACTGTTTCTTGGCTTCAGCTTTCTTTAGCTGAAGTCAGCATTTCCCAACAGCCAGCTAATGCCGTTCATGGAAGCTGTAGGAACAACCCTCCCAGGGGTTGACTGCCCCACAGCAAGGCAGCAGAGGCCAGGAGCTTGGGTCACTACAGGCCTGGCACAGCCTTTCGGGGTGAGCCCAGTGAATGACTGCTTATCCTACTGCTAGCATGGCTGCTTAGTGGCACTCACAGCTTTTTGGAAACCATGTTATGGGCAAGGGTGAAGATGCTGTGAAAGACCAAGCCTTTGTCTGGGTAAGTGCTGCAGGGGAAGCCATTTCACAAACCCATGAAGAGGCAGGGGAATTTATCACCTACTAAGGTGGAATTCACTCAGGAGAACAAAGGCTATAAAGCAGTTAAAGTTTACAGGTGTAAACGTACATACTAAAACATAACATGAAAAACTGCTTGTGCTATACACTCTCATCGTGTGGCCAGCAGAACTAGGGACGGGATTGTCCTTTTTGTACTCAGCACTGGTGAGGCTGCATCTCGAATCCTGTGTTCAGTTCTGGGCCCCTCACTACAAGAGACATTGAATTGCAAGAGCAGGTCCTGAAAACGGTAACAAAGCTGGTGAAGGGTCTGGAGCACAAGTCCTACGTACAGCTGAGGGAACTGGGGGTGTTTAGTCTGAAGAAGAGGCTCAAGGGAGACCACATCACTCTCTGCAGCTACCTGAAAGGAGGATGGAGCGAGGTGGTCGGTCTCTTCTCCCAAGTAACAAGTAGTAAGACAAAAGGTAATGGCCTCAAGCTGCACCAGGGTAAGTTTAGATTGAACGTTAGGAAAAATTTCTTCACCACGAGGGTGCTCAGGCATTGGAACAGGCTGCCCAGAATCACCGTTCCTGGAAGTGTTCACAAACCGTGCAGATGAGGCCCTCACTGACATAGTTTAGTGGTGGACTTGACAGTCCTGGGGTAACGGTTGGACTCCATGAACTCTAAGATCTCTTTCTAGCTGATTCTATGATTCCACAATCCTACGACCGCAGCCAGCTGGTGTGCAGAACCTACCACCCCCCCGGGTACCGCAAAGCCGCCTCCCCGTCACACTGCGCATGCACCAGCCGGGCAGTCCGCCACAGCGGCCTGGCCACGCAAGCCTTCCTGACTCCCGCTGCGTCCACGCTCAGCCTAGTCACGTGCCCCCGCGCCGGCTGCTGCAGGCGTTCAGGCGGAAGGTGGCGGCAGCCCGCGGCTTCATCAGGCCTCGGGCTCCCTCCGCCGGTGAGTGGCGCGGCAAGGCAGGAGGGCGGGCCAGCGGGCCCGGTCACACATGCGCTCACTCCGCCACTAGGACAGGCCGCCCGTCCGTCCTTGAGCGAAGGGTAAAAGCAGTCTCTCCTTCTCTTCCTTCTCCTCCGTTGCTGGCTCTCTGCCCCCGCTTGCCGTGCCCCCGCGGGCCTGCGTACGTACGTACGTACGTCGCTGTGAGGGAGGGGGAAGGGCGGGAGGCGGCGGAGAGCAGGTGAGGTACCGGGTAGGGGGACTTTGGGCGCTACGGGGGGCTTCCCCCGACCGGCCCTGGGGAAGTGAGGCGTGCTGAGCGCCCAGCTTCTCGCTTGCTAGTAACCGCCTCCTTCAGCTCTCCTGCGGGACAGCGCCTAAGGGCGTTCGGCAGTCACCGTCCATGGTGGCGATTGGGGGGCAGCCATGGGGGCTCTAACGGCAGCGGGGTGCGAGGGGAAGGCGGGCTCGTAAGTAGGGCCCCGTTCAGAGCCCCTGCCGTCCGTGGTCTGTCTTGTGGGGAAAAGAGGTGTCAGTCCTGTACCTCCCGTACCAGGCTGCATAGGGGAGAACTGAATTTAACTGGGGAATAAATACCTGCAGCCGGCACCCTCTGGTGCTGCAGAGAGAGTGCCATGCGTGCGGTTTGATACAGGGATTTACATGCGAATATGTTAAAATCGAGTCTGTGGAATGATGAGAAAGCTTGGCTTCTGATCAGGATGTTGAATATCTAAAAGTGTATTCATTGATATTTACATTTAAATAGTAGTTATGTCGATCTTTATGGCTGTATGAAACTAAATTATTATGTTTGCCAGCCACCTCAAGGGAAAGAAATCACTAATCTATATCATCAGTGAAAACCGCCCACCCATGTTAATAACATACATTATAATAAACACAAGTTGATGAGTTAATATGTTACCTGGATCAAAATAAGCTGAAAATGTTCAGGATTGCTCCAGTCTTTCATCCAGTCCCAAGTACATCTCCTTTCCCTTTTCAGATAGACTAGTGCAGAAGGCACTTTGTTAGGCAGCTTGTTCCATGCCGGACATATAAACACTGTTTATTCCTTAATCTTGATTTAACCTAGGTTTTTGTTTGGAAAGGCAGTCAGAAATGTATATGTTGCAGGTATTGTGAAAGGAGATTTTTTAGCGTTGTGTATGATGCATTTGTCTTAGGATTTTCATTCATAGAGAGAAATTAGCAGTTGTGTATGCAATTTGTGTGGTATTTTCTTACTTTTGGCATTAGTGAAGAGTAAAGTCTTACTTTTGACAAAGTGAAGACTTACTTAGGCTGTCATTTGCGAAAGGTGCTCCTTTTGCTGTTTCCCAAAATGATTCAGAAGCACTGGTCTTCCTGACAGAATGAGATACTGTATGCTATTGAACTGTGCAGAGTTCCAGGTTTATACCCTTACCTGGCACAAGTGAAGGAGGTTAGCCACTAGGATGCAAGATCCCTGCTGGGACACAAGAGTTAATCTAAATGAACCCATCGTCTGAATGCTACTTCAGTTGTTTCTGTAAAATACCAAAAGGGAACCATAATGAAATCCTCTGAGAATGTACCAGGTGGTAGATCTTGAGGTCACTACAGGTCACTACACTACACATGCATGTGAATAGAAAATTCGGGTGGCAGCCAAATGTAGCTGTAGAGAGGAAAATGAGAGGTTTGTTTCAGCAGTTCCTGCTCACCATAAAGCATATTTCCAGTTTACAGTGCACTGCCTTTGCAGAAAGGCAATAAAGCTTCAGCCTTTGGGGAATTCTGCAGTGCAAAACAAACCTATGCCACAGTTGCTATACAAGGAGAAAGCTATACTGTGAATTAGTTTTCATTTATATTATAATATTACTACATCAGCAGTAATTAATAAAAATTGCAGATTTCAGTATTAATCTGTAGAGGAGAAGAGCACTGCATGCTTTTCTGAAATGTTGTAGGTATTTCTTAACATAATATAACCAGTTTAAGACTTTAATCATATAAGTTCTTTTAAAAGTCATATTTAACACCATTTTTATAAAAATGTGTTTATAGGTCATTATTTATAATGTAGCTGCATCTGAAGGAATACAAAGTGGCTCTGTCATGCTGACTAACAGCATAGGGCATCATTTATTGGTGCGTGAAGCAATGCTTCCAAGAAACCTGAAGGTATTTCCCTACATTTGTGGCAGCAGAATGTTGTCAAGTTTTAGATCTAAAAGCAGTATCAAGGACTCCTACAAAATCCTTGAGCTTGAGGAAGGATGTTCCCTTGATGATATCAGAAACTCATATCGAAGTCTTGCCAAGAAGTACCATCCGGACAGTGGTTCTGCCACAGCTGATGCTGAAGCATTTATGAAAGTAGAAGAAGCGTACCGAGTGGTGCTCAGTGATGCAACGACTAAAAAGAAAGCAAATGAGGAAAATGAAGAGGAGGAGGATCAGTTTAAAATGCAAGCACCACAGCACAGACACTACTTGAGTTTTGAAGGTGTGGGTTTCGGAACACCAAGCCAAAGAGAAAAGCAGTACATGCAATTTCGCGTAGACCGTGCGACTGAGCAAGTGCTGGAGTACCGGAAGCAGAGACTTGAAAGCCAGTTTGTCGCAACTGACCTAATGAAAGCCAAAGACGTGAGGCAGAGCAAAAAGGTGAAGATAACTCAGGCGGTTGAACGGTTGGTGGAGGACCTCATCCAGGAATCGATGGCAAAGGGAGACTTTGACAACCTCAGTGGCAAAGGGAAGCCTCTGCAGAAGTTTTCAGACTGTCCACATGTCGACCCTATGACTCACAACTTGAACAGAATTCTGATAGACAATGGGTACCAGCCGGAGTGGATTCTGTTGCAGAAGGAAATACGGAAAACTATTGAGCAGTTAAGAAAGAGCATAGTGGCATCTAGAAGCAAGCTTGGAGAGCCCATGACACCATACAGGCAAAAGCAATGGAATCGTATTTGTGAGCAATTCACAGAAGATATAAAAAAATTAAACAAAAGAATTGACAATTTCAATTTAGTTGTTCCTATTCTGAGCAGACAAATGGTGCACTTCAGTGCTGACAAAGAAATTGGCCGAGCACAAAAGACTTATGAAGCATTGATGGAAAATGGAGAGGCTTCTAATTCAGACGCAAAGGAAAATGAGGAGGGAAATGTTAAAAGGTTTGGGTGGAAGTCTTCTCTATTGAAGTGGTTAAACTATAAATCAAAATAACACTAATTTATCTGTCTTGACTGTCTCATCAAGATTTTGAATGCACTTTATTAACAAGACTTATAACACTTTAAATGTAAAATCCAGCTGTGCACTGTTACACCAATTAAAAGGAAATTAGTTGTCTGATATGCATTTGCAGGTCCTTAATTGATTTATTTGTGAATATTAGTAAGTAACTGTGTTGTTTTGGGCTGGAGTTAATTTTCTTCACAGGAGCTGCTATGAGGCTACATTTTGGATTTGTGCTGTAAACAAGTCAAGGATGCTTTAGTTACTGCTTAGCAGTGCTTGCACAGAGCCAAGGCCTTTTCTGCCTCTCACACAACCTCACCATTGAGTAGGCTGGGAGTGCACAAGGAGCTGGGAGGGGACATAGCTGGGACCTCAACTGATCAAAGGGGTATTCCATACCACATGGTATTGTGCTCAGTATATAAAGTTCTGGAAGAAGGAATGGGGGATGTTCAGAGTGATCGCGTTTACCTTCCCAAGTACCTGTTAACAGGTGATGGAGCCCTGCTTTCCTGGGGGTGACTGAGCACCTGCTTGCTTGTGGGAAATGGTGAATGAATACCTTATTTTGGCTTGCTTGTGCACATGGTTTTTTTCTTTGCTGATTAAACCATCTTTATCTCAACCCATGAGTTGTCTCACTTTTACCCTTCTGAATCTTTCCTCCATCCTGCCATGAGGGGAGTGAATGAGCAGCTCTGTGAGGCTTAGTTGCCAGCTGGGGTTAAGCCACAACAGGAAAAAAATCAGTTATCCTTTTGCAGCTTGCTTTTCTTCTATTTAAACAAAAATTAACATTTCCATTTAGCAGTGTTAAAGGGCATTAAAGTGGTTTTACAGTTACATCTTCAAAAGGTGAAACTGAGGCATAACTAAAACATATTAAGGACAAAGTGGAAGTAAAAGTCTTGCTGTGCCCTGTTACTTTGACCTTTATCCTTTCATATTTAAATGCTTACAGCTCATAAATTGTTGACAGGTTTCATGCTTTGTTTTGTGGTTTGTGGGGTTTCTTTAAAGTTCATTCATCTCTTCAAGGTTACATGAAATGGGAATGAAGGGATGGTTCTGGATGTCTGGGCTTGAGCTGTACATTCTGCAGAAGTCCATTTTTGGATTTGGCTTTTAATACAGAAGGAGATCTCAGAAAGCAAATCTGAGTAAATAAGGAAGCCTACCCAAAACTGTATCTTAGAGGGCTTTTTGGAAGTGAGAGAAGGGAGTACTATTTTTCAAAAGTAATTGCGCCATTTAAATGTTTTAAGAATACTGGTATCAAAGAACTTACTGTGAAATACTGCTGTATTAGAGTTTTTGGGCAGTGGCTCGGAAAGTGGAAAATTTCCATGGTGCAGAAGTTGTATTTAGTAACCTCTCAGTTCTCCACACAATCTGATTTTTCTGGAGGATTTTTCCTATGAAAAGGTATCACTGGATACATCAGTATCTGTGCAGGCCTCCCTTCTCACTTGTGCCTCTGTGACCCAGACTGTCACAGTCTTCACCTATGCAGGAGTTATGCTGTACTCTGCCAGTCCATAGGAGGGTGTCCATGGTCTCTGATGTGCCAGGGAGGGGGGATATCAGCTCTTAGAGTTTTAGAAATGAAAGCTAGGTGATGGTCACATCCGTCCTTTGGTAGATGTCCCAGCACCAGCAGAGTCTGTTTTAATGCATTTGCTTGTGGGCAGGTAACAAGCACTGTATATGCTCCTTTTGGTCTTAGTGCTCTTGCTTGTATAGGTGAGGTCTGAACCAGAAGACAGGGCATTATTTATATTTGTTGGTAGAACAAGCTAATTGAAATATTGCTTGTCGGAGAGTATTTTATAATCTAGTGATACTATTTAATATTTATTCACTGCTAAACACTATAGGTCTTTCAAGCCTTTGTGTTGCGGTAAATAAATAATAATAAGATGTTTGTCATGTTTTAGAAAATAGGGCTAACCTCAGCTTCCTTCAACATACCTTTTTGTAGGAATGAAGGTGGAAAAAGTAGGAAGAATCGCGTTACGTGCAGACGAATCTGTTGCCCCTAGGTTGTGCCACTGGGATGCTTGTGCTGTGGTATGCCGTGCCCTGGTGCTAGCTGAAAAGATGAGAGCATGGCTGTTACTTCCTTTCTGTGAAGATTCATTTAGGAGGCAGAGGTACGCTAGTGAGTAGGATTTATTGAGATCCTTGTGTTGGACCAGGTGATACCAGAAGGCTTTGACCTCAAACTCCTCGATCAGTTTAGCAGCTGTGTGTATGAATGTCTGTTTATTTCAATAATTTATCCATGCATTCTTCCTTTTAATGAAAACTAAAACATGCTTTTATGGAAGTTCTTTGACGTAGTACTTTTAAAAAGATCAGGTTTTGATTCGTATTATGAGCTACAAGAATTGGATCCGAATTGCTGTTTAAGCTAAGTTAGTGTCAGATTAGAAGAGAGCTAATTGCAAATTGAATTCATTGCACAAGAGTAAATAGAACCAGATTGCAATAAATCCAGCTTTGATGGAATCCACTTTGGCTCACAATGAAGATAAGTATCAGCAGTTTAAATATTTAAGTTGCCATAATGGATGAGTCAGCACACTGAGTGATTTTTATGTTTCTTTCGAAACTACTTGGTGTCAAATGGAATAGATGTGACCTGACTCTCAGCACTTTAAATCAGCCTTGCACTGTTGTGAAAAATTGCCAGGCACAAAAAATCCACTTCTTCAACAATTATGGCAATGAGGATGAAAAAATGAGTTCAGATTTTTCTTTTCCCCAGGTGTGTGGAAGAGTGTATTTTTGCAGGGCTGTCTGTTTTTTATTGCTCTGAGCTCATAAAATCCTAAGAGCAGTACTTAGCCAGTACATCTAGAACAAGTAATAGCAAGTACTGCATATGAATTAGAAAACCCTAAGAGAGTATGGCCCTCAGAAGTAATTTTTCTGTTTGACACTAGACTGTTAATTTGAACTTTATAATAGTTATCTTATTACTGACCTCAAAAGAGTGAAATCATTGTCAATTCCAGCCATGAGTACATGTTGCTTATTCCCAGAGCTCCCTATGTGTTGGTCTGATTACCATATAGCTTGTGGATTGAAAGGCTTAGCTAGATGACATCTTAATATCAAGAAAAAATGCTATTTATATTATTAGGATATATTAATTGAGATACCAGGTTTTCTAAGGGTGAGAACTCTGCCCAACAGTCTGATGGCTCTTTCATGTGCTATCAGCAAGCTGTACAATTGTACATGTTAGTGTTTTCCAATAAAAGAAAAGATGTAGAGCTGTAGGCTATCTGAAATAACATCTCAGGCTGTCTTTTAAACCCAAGAGTTTTTATATATGCTGTAAATGTTGAGGCCTGCTGAATATGTTTCTGTTTCAGGGTAATAATGGCTCTCAGGATGCACACAGAGTTACAGAGAAGGCTCTGAGGAGAGAAGTAAAAGTCATGAGAAGCAAGAGCAGGGTGTGCTGTAAGAAAGACAAGCGGTAAATCTTTATTCTCAGTGGGAAAAACTGCTGCTGTGAGGGAGAAGGGGATGTGTGGTGTCCCCCTTGAAGTTACTTCCCTACCAGTTCTGTTTGCCTGGATGTGGCTACCACACTGTTTATCTTCCCACAGCTGAAATGTATGTCTGCATGTGTGGTGGGGTGGGAGGTGATGGGAGATGATAGGAAGGGCCTGAAAAGGAGAAAGGTTAGCATATCATGCTTCCAGGTGAGGGTGGGAAGATGGTGGCACATGTAGTAACAGGGAAGGAAGTTGGGGAGTTGTCCTGGGTTCAGCAGTAGCAGTCATTTTTTCTCCTTCTTGGTAGCTGGTGCAGTGCTGTGTTTTGACTTTCAGGCTGGGAACGGTTGCTGATAGCAAGTATGTTTTGAGTTACTGCTCAAATGTTTGGTTTGTCCAAGGACTTTCTGAGCCTCATGCTCTGCCAGGGAGGAGGGGAGACAGGGAGGAAGGCAGAGACAGGACACCTGACCCAGGCTGTCCAAAGAGGTATTCCATACGATAGCACATTATGCCCAGGATGTAACCGGGAGAGACCCGGAAGGGCTAGGACTCTGGGGGTTGGAGGAGGTATCAGTCAGTGCTTGGTCAGCAGGGTGTGGTGAATTATGGGTCAGTGGCTGGTGAGATGTTGTATTCTCTTCACTTGTTATTTGCTTTATCATTATTACTATTATTACTGGTAGCAGTAGTGATTTGTATTATACCTTAGTTATTAAACTGTTCTTATCTCAACCTATGGGAGCTACATTCTTTGTATTCTTCCTAACTCTCTGGGAGTTGGGGGAGCAAGGGGGGGAGTGAGTGCACAAGCTGTGCGGAGTGGTTTTAAACCACGACAGGAGTACATAGTTCTTTTTCATGAACAGCAAGGCAAGTTTTGTTACAAACTTTATCTTCATGGTAGGGTGCTGAGCATCATGAGTGAGAAACAACTGTTCACACGGACCCTTTTTGCAGCTGATATCCTCTTCTCTGCTAAGACAGTGGCTCAGCTCCAGGCTTGGTGGAACACAGTGAGTACATACAAATGAAGGAAAAAAGGAGGAGGGCTGATAAGAGTAGAAGGCTTTGAGTACGACTTTTAACTTTTGCATGGGATTTTAGGGAGCCACAACTTAACTGTCTTTTAACAAGGAACTGAGTATAATGTTGCTATTTGGTTGCATCTTTGTGTTGCTTTTCTCACAGTGCTCCTTTACTTAGTGCCCTGTATTGCTGTTCATTGTTCTTGAGCAATATTCTTGAAATGCATTCTTCATTTTTTTTTTGTTTATCCTGTTCCACTCCTCAATTTCTACTTCTGGCTTTTCAGATTGATTCTGTGGGGGTTTTTTATCTTACAAGAGGGTGAATTTTCGAACTAATCACTTTCCTAATTTTGATACTTAATTCAATTGTAGCATTCCCCCTTAGTATCTTTAAAATCTTGACATCAAATCTTTTATAATAGGCAACAGTCTGTATTTTACAAGATGTGTCTTTCTTAAGATATCTCTGGTGCTGGTAAATCTCTTTTTCTGATGCTTTGGCAAGAAATAGGCCAGAAAGATAGAAAAAGAGAACCAAAGTCCATATATGGGAAGGATGAAGGTGTCACCAAAATCTAGGAAAATAACCTCTCCAACCAGAATGACAGGTTAGAAAGCTGACAAAACTTTATTATGGGTAATTATTACTTTGTTACTGGGGTGCATGGGGGATATCTCTGCCTATCATGCACGCTAAGAAGAGGCAGTTTGCATGCCTTTGTTACATACATAGTAATCATAATTCTATGAAATGCCTGCCCAATTCTTGTTAATCATTGCATATTGTAATTTAGATAGACAAGGCTGCAGTGCAGGGACTGTAAGTTCGAGAAGTGGTCTTTGAGGGTCATGGTGATTGTCTGGAGAGAAATTCCCCTTCCCCACCCATTTTACCCTTTTATGGAAATCCGATGGTTAAGGACATTGGAATGCGTAATTAGTCTTTCCAATTAACCGTATGTTCTTGTTTGGCTTAATTTTAGGACCATGAGATGCTCCTTGTGTTGTTTTCTTTTGTAACTGTTTACTTATTTCTCAGGCCTTTATCAACAGGAGGAAGGCCTACATTGATTTGAGAGAAGACACACAGACCTCATTACATGCTTTCCTTATCATGAGAATCCTTGTAGCCTTGTCCACACTTGTTTTAGTTTGGTATCAGAGGGAATTCATTGAGAGTCAAACATTTTGGGTTGATATGTTTTGGGCATGTTCAAAAACATGTTGCAAAAGCAGACATCTATTCACATCTGTTGTGCAACTGCAACATGTAGAAACACTCTTGGCTCTGCCCAGCCATGGCAGATATGGAGGGGAATTGCAAATATGAGGAGCAAGGATGTTGGCATCAGCAGGCCGCTGCTGAAGGTGGCATAGCAGTGGTATAGTTACTGCCCTGACTGTGAATGGGAAATGCCATTGGAAATGCCATGAAGTTGGAAAGGAAGAATTCAGATACTTCTTCCTGAACAGCTGAAAGAGGAACTCAGAATTGATTATTAATTCTGCTTGGGTTTACTAAACTCAGCCTAGGGGTAAGCCACATTGCTGTTTTGTAGTGAAATTTATATATTCCTTTATTAATTCTGCTTGGGTTTATTAAACTCAGCCTACGGGTAAGCCACAATGCTGTTTTGTAGTGAAGTTTATATATTCCTTTATGGGAGGTGCTTGGAAAACATTAAGATGAGCACATTGTACTTTACCTTTGAAACAGTGGAAAATGATATAGAATTATAGGCTGGCTTGGATTGGAAAGGACCTTAAAGGTTATCTAGTTCCACGCTCCTACCATGGGCAGGGACACCTTCAAGTAGACCAGGTTGCTCAAAGCGCCTTCCAGCCTGGCTCATAGGTGGTTTGGGACATGGCTGTGGGCACTTGAGGTGGTACCTAAGGCCCAGAGGGAGGTGGTGGGGACCACTTGGCAGAGGGACAGCCGACAGCGGTTTCTCCGCCCAGGAAGAAAAGGGGCGGGGCCTGCGTCGGCCCCTCCTGACTCCTGTCGCTCCGGTCGCTGGGGTGGCAGGCGCGTCGGCCAATCGTGGCGCCCTGTCCTCACCCAGCCTCTGGTGACGCGCCGCGCTGGGTTCCCATTGGCCGTGGGCCGCGTCGCTCGCTGGTCCCTCAGCCCCGCGGCCGCGCTCCCCGCAGGCGGAAGAGTCTCACCCAGGACGGCGGGTACGTGCGGACGTTGTTTGCCTGCCGCTCCGCGGGCTCCAAAGGTGGGGCGAGGGGGGCTGGCGGGGCAGGGCACAGCTCGGGGCCGATGCAGCCAGAGGGGGCCGCAGGTGCTGCAGGCAGGGGTAGCGGGGCGAAGGTATTGGCAGGAGGGTAGCGTGGGACACCCTCTGTCGGCAGCGCGCGCCCCCTTGCTTCCAACGGCCCTCGCGCGTCCCGGTGCCCCGTGTGCCGTGGGGAGCAGCAGCGGCGTCTCCCTCCTCCACCTGCGCCCAGGGGGCCCCGTCCGGCCCGGCGCGGTGCCCGCGGCTCGCACGCTGCCCAGGGTGTTGGGCTGGAGCAGCGCGAAGGGGCTCGGCTTGTCGCGGTGCCGGGGGTGGCCGTCCGCGCGTGCCGTCCCCTCACGGTGGGGCCGCGACCTTTCACCGTAGCGCGGCCGCAGCCGCAGGAAGTCATGGGCCTGGCTCCCCAGGGGGTAGCGTGACTGGGGAGGAGCGGGGCCCGGCCCAGCCGCTGCAGGGACGCGGTCGGGTGTCCCTCAGAGTGCCATTAACCGCGTCTGGGAATGGGAGCGGCGGCGTTGAGAAGGGAGAGTTTGAGGTGTGAAGAGGAAATCTTTATAAAATTATTTATTTATTCTCTAAGTAGTGATGCCCTCAGCGTAACAGTTACTGTCAGGACTTTGATTGCAGCTTTGGCTTTCCACCTCATACTGCCCCGTCATGGCTTGAGCCCATTAAAGAAGTATCGACGCACTTAGTATATACTTATGAGCAAAAATAGGCCTGTCGATAATAGCAGAATTGATCTTTATTTCTGCCTTGCTCAAGTCTTCAAACTTTAATACTGTTCTTAAAGAATGCTTGCCGTAGACAGCAGCCACAGTATGGCTGAGCATCACAGATTCATGTAAGGTGATTACTTGTTTAATGATTTTGACACAGAGCCTCATTTTTTGTGTAAGTTCATTTAAAAGTTCCTTTCTTCCCCTCTTCCTGTCTTTCTGTGATACTTGAAAACTAGCCAGTATAGCATAGTGGTGTGGGAAACTGAAAGCAAAACCACACGTAATGACTGAAATGAGTTGTGGTCTGAAGATCCCCTTTAAAAAAGTTAACGGAGTTAATAGAAATGTTCACATAAGCTCCTTATGGTGACCAGTGACCATATCTTACCATAGTACACTCATGTGGGGAAAGCATATGGCTTAAAGCATGTTCTGGTTGCTTACTTGTGGAAGATGCAGTCATCTTCTTCAAGGAAAATAAGCTTTTCTTATTAACTTTAGATTTCTTTCTTCGTTCTGTTTTTTTCTTTCTTCTTGGGAGGTTCCTTTCTTCACTAACCTGATGAGTTTTCAGGGTGTTTGTGCACCTTAGGACTGTTCCTAGCAGACTTTTTGTATTTTCTTGCAGCTGCTTTTAGTATTCTGTTCAAGTGAAATGCATTCATACTTCCGATTCTTGTGTTTTCATTTAACTTCATTTGCCTTAATAATATAGTAGTTTTAACCTGAGCACTAGTATCCACCAAGTGTTATTTTTACAGTGAGTATAGCTGTCTTCAGTCACCAGTTTGTTCCTCAAGTGTTCTTGTATTTCTGTTTATTCAACATAAGTGAGAAATGCTTACTGAGAGCAGTGGGAGAACCTGTCTGCCCTTGGAAAAGGGGAGGAGACAGATTGTAGGAAGGACGTTGAAGGACAGCTAATGAAAGGGGTTTTACCTGTTTCCTTGCCGTGAAGTATGTGGGTGTAAAAGTTTAAACCAAGAGAGCAAGTTTTGTACCTTTATTCAGGTAAGAAACTCCAGCTGAAAGTGTCTTCATTAGAGTTTTCTGTCTGTGTAGTAAGATATAATTGGGCTAAAACCTGTGCATGTGTCTATATAAACCCATATGAGGATAAACTTTAGCCTAGCTCTTGTGGTCTTAGTGAAGACTTGGCTTCAGTATGTCGCTGGCCTTTCACTGTTGAAATATATGTTATTTTTTCCTTTTTTTCCTATGGGTGTTGAGAACTACATACATATGGAACATTATCATAGAGTCATAGACTGCTTTGGGTTGGAAATGATCCTAAGATCGCCTAGTCCCAACCCCTCCCATGGGCAAGGACACCTTCCACTAGACCAGGTTGCTCAAAACCCCCTCCAGCCTGGCCTTGAACACTGCCACGGATGGGGCAGCCAGAGCTTCTCTGGGCAACCTGTTCCACTGTCTCACCACCCCTGCAGTAAAGAACTTCTTCCTAATAATCTAATCTGAAACCATTTCTTTCAGTTTTAAACAGTTGCTCCTTGTCCTGTCAGTACAGGCCCTGGTAAAATATCTCAATTTTGTCATAAGCACCTTTTATATATTGAAAGGCTGCAATAAGGTCTCCCCGGAGCTGACTGCAAGGTTGGAAGAGTTTTGCTAGAATAAATGCTAGTTAGTTTTTGGTTTGGAAGTTGGCTTAATTATATTAGCTGATGAAACAAATTATACATCCCCTTTAAATCATAAAAAGGGAATGATGTTGGTTTTGTTTTTTTTTTTTTGTTGGTTTTTTTCCATTTTGTTTTAGCCTTTTAGAACTAGAACAGTTTTGTAGAAATAAGACTTCTTTCATTAAGTCATCTGATAATTTAACAGGCTAGTTAAGTATAACAGGAAGGTTGAGGTTGGAAGGCAGCTCAAGAGGGCATCTTGTCCACCATCCCTGTCAAGCAGGGCCACCCTGAGTCAGTTGCCCAGGACTGTGTCCAGACAGCTTTTGAGTATCTCCAAGGATGGAGATTTCACAACCTCTCTGCGAGACCTGTGCCAGTGCTTGATCACCCTCACAGTGAAAAAGCATTTCCTGATATTCAGAGGGAATTTTCTGTGTTTCAGTTTGTGCCCACTGCCTCTGGTCCTGCCACTGAGCACCACTGAAGAGAGCCTGGCTGCGTCCTCTTTGCACCCTTCCTTTAGGTGTTCATGGACATTGATAAAATTCCCCTGAGCCTTCTCCAGGCAGAACAGTCCCAGCTCTCCCAGCCCTTCCTCATAGGAGAGATGCTCCAGTCCCTTTATCATCTCTGTGGCCATTTGTTGGACTCCCTACAGCACTTCCATGTCTCTTTTGTATTGGGAGCCCAGAACTGGACACAGCACTTCAGGTGTGGCCTCATCAGTGCTGACCAGAGGGAAAGGATCAGCTCCCTCCACCCGCTGGCAATGCCTAATGCAGCCTGGGATACCATTCATCTCTTTGCTATAAGACACATTGCTGGCTCTGGTTCAACTTGGTGTCAGCCAGGACCCCCAGATCCTTTTCTGCCAAGTTGCTTTCTAGCAGGGTGGCCCCCAGCATGTGCTGGCAAATGGAGTGGTTTGGGTGCAAGACTTGACACTTCCCCATGCTGAACTTCACATGGTTCCTGTCAGCACATTTCTCCAGCCTGTTGACGTGCCTCTGGAGGCATCCAAGTAGAGGGTGAAAAATAATTTCTTTTTTATGTATCTGAAATAGTTTTCCAGTCTTTCTTCTTCACCTGCTTTCTGAATTACAGTACTTTATGTTTGAAGGAGATAATCACATTTAGCTATGTTAATACTATTTAAATGGTCCTTTGTGGGGAAAAAATCCCAAAGGAAAATAGAGCTTTGAAGAAATACAGCTTCAATTATTCTGAAAATGTCTGAAAGTGTATTTACAGGCAAGGTAATGACTTCTGTAGGTTTGATATAACCATCATTGTGTCCAGTGGAGAGAAGAAATAGCACAGCATTTTTGTCTATTTACTCCTACTTGTGGCCAGCTGCACCACAGGGTGAGAACCGTGTGGTGGTGACAACAGTGGAAACCATGAGCTGGTAGAGAAAAGGAGGGATTACTGCAGGATGAGGAAGAGACACATTCACATTTGAAGAGGAACAAAAAAGTACAGATGGAGCCATTTTAAGAGTGGAAGAGAAGGGAGGGCTGTAGGAGGAGTCATAAATTTGGAGTAGCACAGGGCGGCAGTTGTGTGTGAAAGTTATAGGAGGAACAGGGATCTGAAAATTGCTAGGGAAAAGTGTAGTCTGGGAAAACAAATACATGGTTGAGCCCACATACTGTACAAAAGTAAAAGTGATTTTGGAATCGAGTGGTTGATTTTAGTGCTTTAAGGAAGCATCATAACTATGGATGGATTTCTGGGACTAGATTTAGCAGGGCAGTTTTTAATCTTATTCACAGGAGGTGGCCTGTGTTTGCAGTGTTGGCTGCCCTGCTTTTGGCTGGGATAGAGTTAATTTTCTTCCTAGTAGCTGGTGCAGTGCTGTGTTTTGGCTTTAGTCTGAGAACAATGCTGATAACACACCAATGTGTTAATTGTTGCTGAGTAGCACTTGCCCTGATCAAGGACTTTTCAGTCTCATGCTGTGCCAATGAGGGTCACATTCCTGCTGTGAGGGAGCAGAAACAGCACCTCACCAAAACTAGCCAAAGGGATATGCCATACCACAACACATCATGCCCAGTATATAGACTGGGAGGACTTGGCTGGGGGTGCCAGTTGCTTCTTGGGGATGGGCTGAGCATCGGTCAGCCAGAGGTGAGCAATTGTACTGTACCTCACTTGTTTTCCTTCCTCTTTTTATTCAGTACTAGTATTATTATTATTAATTATTATTATTATTACATTTTACTTTTATTTTAAACTGTTCTTATCTCAACTCCCAGGTTTTACATTTTTTCTGATTCTCATTCCCATCCCACTGGATGGAGGGAGGAGGTGGTACTTAGTTGCTAGCTGGGCTTAACCCACGACATAGGCAAACTCTGATTATGTATTTATTTATTTTTATTTCACCTCTTGGTGTAGACTTGTAATTATTAATGAGAAAAATGTTCTACATCAGTCTGTCCTGTAGTATAATCATAAAGGGCATTTGTCTGCTGTTAGCCTTTAACAAGTATCTTGAAATTACTTATGGCAGGTTGGGAAAACACAGAAGTTGACAATATGAAACAGAACAGGATTAAGAGTGGTTGTGAGTCACTAATAAATAATTAGATAAATTAATAGAAAACCAAAATACTCTTAACTTCTGACAAACTGTATGTGTCAATCATCTTGCAGTGTGGGAATAGATACAGTGTAATGCAGAATCTTTTACAACTACTGTCTCACCAAATTGAGAACTGTCTTAGTCACTTTGTAACTAATTAACTTTGTTTCTCTCTGCCTGCATTTAAAGTCCTGTGTGATACTCTCTCTGTGAAGTGGGACATTCTTTATACTTGGTATTTGTTGATTCACTGCTTTGATCCCTTTTTCCCTTTGTCAGAAAGGCACTGTATTAGCTTTCTGATTTGGAGACTGAAAATACGGGTATCTTATGCAAGGTTCTCTGGCCTGATTTAAAAGATCATTTTCTGGTCTCCATAGGAAGCCCTATTGTATGTATCTTACTGTTTTGAACTTACAGTGCCAGGGGGGAACATTATGGTTTGAAGATGAAACTTAGATTGAAAAGTTGCTGGTTTGCTATTTTTCTTTGCTTGCGTTTGTTCTTGTGTTTAATTTGAACAGTGTATTCTATTCTGTTTCTTTTCCATTTAGATGTGATGATTTATATATAATGCCTAAGTTTTTGGGTTGTGTGATGATCTTCATTTGCAATTCTATTTGTAGGGTAGATTGTGTTTTTTTAAATGTAGCTCAATATAGAATCCATAGAGGAAAATTGGATACTTAATCCTGTAAAAAAACCCCAGGTATTGTAGAAATTGCTCATGAGAGTTGTCAAACATCTCAAGGTTTTGCTACTTTGTATTAAATGCATCTTTGGCTGTGTTTCAGGTCTTGAGGACAAAGCTGTTAATGGAAAAATTAATGTGTAAGTACAGAATAAGAAGAGCAGTCTAATCTTTGGGGAGATGGCAGGATTCCTAGACAACTTCCGCTGGCCAGAATGTGAGTGTATTGACTGGAGTGAAAGAAGAAATACTATTGCTTCAATAGTTGCTGGTGTATTGGTAAGTTTTGAGAGGATATGAATGAGAACTGTGTGGACAAATTTGGAACTATGACAAACAGTTACATTTTTGTTTCAAGTTTTGTACAGTTCCATTGTTAACTGCATGTCAGTCCCATGTATTTCTTTAAGATCTTTTTCAAGTGCAGTTATTAAAAAGCCTTTTACAAGTCTCATAACTTTGCATTTTGTCTGATAATGATGTACCATTTCTGCACTCTTCCTTAAAAAAATTGACACTCCTACTGCATTTTTTTGCATGATTAGGTGTGTTAGAACAGCAGTGTCACACAAGGTTTGCATCTCATGTGTTTATAATTTGAATTCTTGTTTTTTAAAGCTGTTCAGGGTGTTTAAACAAACAGTGATACTTAATTTGAATAGAAAATGTGGCCAAATGCTTCTCTGAAGATGGTAAGTTTTATGTAGAAACTGCATATCAAACAGATTTAGAGTCCATCTTAAAGCTAATAACTTCCTAGAATAGTTTGTACTTGTTGAACGATAGTTAAGCCAACGGTATGCATGAACTTCTGCCATGTTTTGCCTGCATGTCTCTGTACCCTTTCAGCCTTGTGACACTGGTCTATTTTATTTCTAGTTTTTCACAGGTTGGTGGATAATGATAGATGCTGCAGTAGTTTACCCTAAGCCAGAACAAATGAACCATGCATTCCATACTTGTGGGGTGTTTTCAACACTAGCTTTTTTCATGTAAGTATATACAAACGGAGCTCTATAAACATGAGCTGTTAAACACAATTTTTACTAGGCAGTGTGGTATATAATAAAACTTTGAATCACTTGGTTGTAAATGACTTACAAGTAATCTTGTTGTACATTTTTGTATGGCAGTGTAAAGGCCTTTTTTATTTTACCTCTGGCCGTTGTTTCTGATCGTAGTCTGTTTATTCATTGTTCTGTCTGTCTGTGCCCCCATCTGTTTAGGGTCAGTTGCTTTTCCTATGCACTTCAGCTGAACATAAGAAAGCAGACCTTGTGCAAGTGGCTTTCTATAATAAGTATTTAGATTCCTAGATCAGAAATTATGTAATGCTGTCCCAGTTGCTTACTTCAGTATAAAACATTTGACTGCATTTGCCCCTAATTTTAAATAATTTTTACAGCTTTCTCTGGCCCAAAACTTTGTCAAATGGGAGAGGTAGTAATATTATAGCTAGTGTTGTTATAAAGATGTAAATGTGTCAAGCTTGAAGTAATACCTTTTATCGAATCCTAGAGTGATGGTGAGAAAAGGATGCATTTGGATGTGCAAGATCTTCTTAACACTTGGTATCTGAAAGTTTCTGGTGTTTTGGGTTTTTTTCCCTCAGCAGTGTAACTTGCTTTAAGAAAATGTCCCTCCTTAAAGGGTGTCTCTTACTTGAAAACTGACAGTATCCATTGTGAAGGAAAGCAACTTATATCAGACTAATGAGAGTACTCTATTATTGGCTGTTACTATTCCTGTGAAGTGGCTTTAGGTAGTTTTAAAACTTGAACAGCCAGAAAGTGACCAGGAATATTACAGTCACTCAAAAGGGTGATTCTGTCATCTTACCTGGTTGTTAATACAAAAATTGATGTAAAATGTAGGAACAAATACAGGGCTTGCTTGAAATCCAATTGGAATCCTTCAGTTAAGGAATAATATGTGACTATATAGAATGATAAATCATTTTCGCAGAATTTGTTGCATCTTAAGACAGCTTTTTACTTACAGCTTTGAATAATTTTTCTAATAATCTGAAGTGTATACACTTTCTTTGTTCCTAGGATAAATGCTGTATCAAATGCACAGGTGAGAGGAGACAGCTACAGTGATGGATGTTTAGGAAGAACAGGTAAAACAACTCTAAAACTCATGCTAAGTTGAAAAACTGATTATTTAGGTGTTGGGTTTTTTTCTAATTGGCATTTAAAGAAATCATAGAAGTTAAGGAGTAGGAGAGAACTTCACAGAAGTTCATTTCTTTACAAAATTAACACTTGGAGACAAGTACTGTCATTGTTAAAAAGTTAAACTTGGAAAAATTCAACTTCTGTGTATCTCAAATACCTAAAGTTTCCTCTGCAAATTCTGTATAGCTGCTAGGAGAAATAAATTTCTGCGTTGTTCAGGCTGTGGAGCAGACATTCTGTAAGAATGTCTTATTTTAGAATGTATTGTAAACATTCTGTTTCCTTTGTACGTCACCTACTGTGTGGTGTCTGTGGACTTGCTGTCCTCTCTCTGCTTTCATTCATAATTCCCTTACTATTTCCCATGCGGATCCCAGCATCTGTTTTCATGTGAGCTGTAGTTTGCCAGACCAGAAATCTGGTAGGATTTACTGATTTCTTTGAACTGGCATATGATGCCCTTTTTGCGTGTCATTCCTAAGTCAGCTTGAGAGAATCTTTGCATAGAAGTATTTTTCCTTTCCCATGGGTGAGCAGGTTGATTATTTTCCATGGCATCATCTTCCTTTTTCAGGTGGTAATGCCGAGCTGTGGTAGGTATTTTCAGACGTTGCCCATCTGAAAATATCTTTCTGAAGTAAGCACAGGAAGTGTTTGTTTTACATACCCCATTGGAATGCCATCTTTTCCTTAGAAATAGTATAGCTTTGGCAAAGTACCTTGTCACTAGTCCATTCCAAGTTGTGTTAAATGATGTTACAGGCATTGCCTACAGGTGAGGAGAAATTTTTGATAGTTGTGTCTGCTCACTAAAATGAGGGGAATCCAGCTACTATGTGTTCTATTAGAGAAGGCTAATTTTGGTTTATCTTGTCCTTGATACAGGGTTTAACACTTCCCCTTTGTGCCTCCAGCAAGATAACATATCATGTCGTAACAGAGTAATACCTTGGATTGTCTGTTGCTGCAGATAATAGCCTACGTAATTCTCAGAGGTTTTAATATTTCCTGCAGGTGCTCGTGTCTGGCTCTTCATTGGCTTTATGCTGATGTTTGGTTCGCTTATTGCTTCAATGTGGATTCTTTTTGGAGCATATGTAACACAGAGTAAGTTTGTTTATTTTCATATATAGAAAAGTACTTTTGCTGTCAGCCAAAAGGCAGAAAATCCAGAAGAACGGAAGTGCGTGGTGAGTTCTTGTCAGAGCGATACCATCTAGTTTTGTAGTCAGAGTGATACTATGAGCAGCTGTCTTAATACACCTTCCAGTACAAAAGAATTTACTGTTTCCTTTGTTACTTGCTTTGCAGACACTAATGTTTACCCTGGATTAGCAGTGTTTTTCCAGAACGCGTTGATATTTTTCAGGTAAGTTATCTGGGCACGTACCACTCCTTCCAAGGGATATCTGACCTAACCAGCTTCTGTGGACATTCATACTCCTGGAAAATGAGTTCTGAAAGTTGGAGGCTGACTCTGGGCTTCAGCTGACACATTGTTGAGTTTGCTACTCTTAATGCAGGACCCTCTGTCTATTGGTTCATTACGCACCCTGACCTTAACATGACAGGGGTGGCATATAAACCAAAGGGACCTCTTGGGTCACTTGAGTAAACTAACATAATTACACAGAACTGATGTGAAATTATTCAGTGCATCATAAACTGATCAAACTATTTCTTAAAAGTTGCTTTTTTTTTTTCTCTACTTTTTTCTACTCCCTTAGCTCCAGTGCTCAGAACCACTGTTTTTATTTGTTCCTTCTCAGCCCATGAGAGGCTCTTAATTCCCTTCAGGTTCCTGCTTGCCCAGCTTGCTCTGAGCTATAATGTGTTTAACCAAGGATATAGACAGTATTTTAGATGAGATGCTGTCAGTGTCAGGATAATGGCGAGAATGCTTTAATCTCTGTATTACAAATACCATGCCATATAGCCTAACAGAACAAGGTGGGAGATCATATTGCCCTTTTCCTGACTGTTTCGTGCTAATGGCATCTGACAATCGATACACCTAAATTTGTTTCTGCTGTGTGAGCCTGCAGTTATTAAGAGTGATTTTATGTTTTTTTTTTTTTTTCCTAAGAGTATGATGTTATGTTTCATATTACACTTAAATCAATTTCTTTTATTTGGCTCATTATCAGTAAGTATATCATATGGCACTTTGGAAATATTTGTATCTGTAATAATTCTTTTTATATCTTGTACTCTCTAATCCATTCATTTTATTATTTAATAAAAGACAATGAAAGCATGAAATAGTGTAAGTTCCAAGATTAGTCACTGCTGAAGTTCACATAACCTCTTTTTCAAGCTCTTACCCACTTGAATTACCATGCTAACAGTTTTCTTCTAGTACTGTACCAAATGCCTTGCAGTGAGTTAGTTTGGCTCCATTTTGCTTCCCTGTTTGGAAAATCAGTTGTGTTCTGGCAGAAAACAGTAGTTCCCAAACCTCCTTTGTAGTCTTGCACATAGTTTAAATGGGATAGTGTTGAAGGCAGGCTTTGGAGAATTGTTTCACTATGCCTGAACTCTTTAGTCTTATGTCAGTAGTTTGATTAACTTACTTCTGAAGCTGCTTTTTGTTTCTGAAAGTGTGTACTCTGTACCTAGATGTATTTTAGTTTTATTTGTTTCCTTTTGTCTTCTCAAACTTGCAAAATGACAGTCTTTTTATTAAAAAAAAAAAAGCTTTTTTTTTTTTGTTTTAATCTGTTGAACTGCATGTTTCCATCAGGACTCATGCTTCTGCCCTCTTTGTTACCCCACCAGTGTTTTTTACGTAACATTGTTTATTAGTTGTTCTCTGGTTAATTGTCCAGGTGTCTTATCACTTGTTACTGTTGTTCTCAGGGTCAGTATTTCTCATTTCCCTCCCTCTTCATTCTCTTATGATTTAGTATGACTCTGCCACCTCTTTGGCTATAAGGGAAATAATTCATGGTATAAGAAACAATCAGGAAATCATGCTTGGTTTTGTTCCCTCAACATGTTTTGGTTTTAATTTATGACAGTATGTAATCACGTCAAACCTTATAAAAGGAATTTTGGAAGTCAAAATGTAATTTGGATCTCACTTATCTATCCCAGGATATTTTCTGATTTACTCCTAAAAATGTAATAGGTTACATTTTGTCCTGGCATTATGTGTTAGGTTCAGCTGATTGGTGGACACCAGGATGAGGCCTGCTGCTCTGTAACATTCTGGATTGGTCCTAGAATCAATTAAATTCTGCATTTTTTTCCTTCAGAAGGGCAGCTGCTTTTACTGTTTTTCATTGGAGCAACGTCTTCAGCTGCGTCTCATAGTTTTAACAAGGCATAGTAAATGGAGTAAAATTACAAACCCCAGGTACTAACATGAGTAAAAGTCAAGGTTACTGGGGGATGTTGATTTGCAGTGTAGATGGTGTAGGTGTCTAAGGATACTATTAAAAAATTACTTTCCAACCTTATGTATGTGTGATTTTTATTTTTTCCCTTTAGTACCCTGATCTACAAGTTTGGAAGAACAGAAGAGTTATGGGCATGAGTGATCGCCTATGGCATTTGTATTCCACAGTTGCTATGTTGTACTATGTATGTAGATATATTTACATTTATTTGTTCTTGGTTTGCTTTCTAAATTGAATGAACTGAGGCAAATTACAATTTCTGTAATGAGCTCCCTCTTTTCACAGGACAGATTTGTGAATATGTACATATGACTGTATATATCTTAAAAAGGGAACATCAGGCTTTCTTTCTGAAACCTTCAGGCTTATTTATTCAGATACAGGGGTTTCTGTCAACCCAAGGCTTGATCTTCCTGTGTTAGAAACTTCAGGGGAACCATTAGTGAACAAGCAGGATAAAGGCTGTACCCTGTGAAAGGGGAGATTACTTTTATGTATGGGCGAGCTCAAAGCCAATTCTGCAAGGGCTGCCTGTATAACCTGAAGGAGTAGCCAGCGCATGGAAGTGACACAGCTGAGCATGCCTTTAATGAGAGGAAATTCTGTTGTATGCTGAGATAAAGCCGATTTTAAGAATTTTGTATAACTGTTCAGAAAAATACAAAGTAGCTATTTTTTTGTAAAAGGTTATGAATTTTTAAACCAGGCCCTCCATCAAGCAGATTCTGCATGGCAAATGAAAATGTTCTTGACCTGTGATTGCTATAGCACAAACAACATTTGGTAGCACCACAGTCCTGAGAATTAATTTCATGCTGTTCTGTGTAATAAATACAAATTAGTATTTAATGTATTTACTGGTATTAGAATAAAACCCAACACACTGATGCCAGTCCTACTTAAAGAATATAAAGGTGAGTCATACTAGCATATTTAAAATTATGCTAGCAGAATTTTCTTCAGGGGAAGCTTTTTGCTGATAAATGAACAGTTACCCTGCTGTCCATTACCTTTTCTGCTTGACAGGCGAGCATTTCAAGTGGGGATATAGTAGATGTATTTATTGCTCACAGTCTTACCTTGAAATAATTGCCACTTTTAGGACAGCTATTTGCTCCGGTTAAAATGTATCTATCTCCTAAATTTGCTGGGCACTTTGTGGGAATAATTCCGTTGTTGAAATCCAGTTTCTTCTAGCTGGAGTACACAGAAAGGGAGAACAATTATGCTTTATAACTTTGTCCTGATCTTGTATATTCATCTGGCTCTTGGTGACTTCATGAGTTCGGTGTAGTTTTTAAAGCATTTGAATCTACCTGGTGTTGAAGAGCTTTTATGATGCTCCATCTATTAAGACTGCTGACCAAATGGTACTAAACTGCAGAATGTATCTTCTGTGCATGGTTACTGTATCCTGTTCATCATTAATTGCTCCCTTGGGGGAATCTCTCCAGTGGACAGAATATGAAGCAAATACTGCAGCTGAAATTGTGCTACTGGCCAGACCAACTTCACCCCAGCTTCACCGTCCTGCAGTGAGTTGCAGTAGATTCACTGCTGTTTATCAGAGCTGTGTACACAAGTTGTCTGTTTGGTTGTCATTTCAGAAAACTGCAATAAACTTTATCTTACGTTCTCAGACTGGTGAACTGAGCAGGAGTACTCGTAAGTAGTCCAGTAGTACTGATCTTTGAGCAAGTCATACTCCAGGTAACAAGTAAAACCCAAGGTTTGTGGGTTTAGGTCTGTCATTTCTTGCTGAGGAGCTTGGGCATGTTGTTGTTCTTTTTCTCTAAGTGAAAAACCGGTGTGGCTGATAACTAATCTCATTTACAGAACCTTCCACTGGCCACTTGAACAGCACAGGCTGTTTGACTCTGGAAAGACTCTTACAGCATGCTTTAATGCAAGTTCCTGCTTAAAACCCAAGTGTTCTTTAGAACAGCGCAGGAGCTTCTTTGAGGTTACCTCATTTTCTACCAGAAGTTTGCTTTCTAGCAAGTATTTCTCAGTAAGTCAGTCATTGCTTTTGACTGGAATGTTCATGCTCTCCATACAGCTGCTAGGAGGATAACAGAGACAGGTTTGAGCATTTGTCTTTTGTGGCAGCCTACGGTGAAAGCGGGTGTAGTACAAGAACTTTGCAGGTGTCTGAGGTCTGCTGTTATACACCCCAGGCAGTTCCAGCACAGGCCAAGGTGGCTAGGGACAGTTCACTCTTAAGTTGTGCCTTAGCCACCACCATTGGCACTTGTGAAGATAAATAACCCTTGAGTTGCTCCTAACAAAAGGTTTTTAGCTTTGGCCAATTTGTTTAACTGTGTAATTCTTTAGTAACAACTTTCTCTAACAGAAGTCTAGTGTAGGGGCTTGCTCAGGAAGTCATACGCTGCATTGCTAGTCACAGCAGGTATTTTTAACTGCTCCCTTATTTATGTATGTCCTCTGTAATGCAGCTACGTTGTTCCTTTTGTGAGCCTGTGGGTCTTCATTTATTTACAGCACAGTATAGGAAAAGACTGTGGATGAACTTAAAAGCAGGCATTGTGCAGCTTCTGGCTGACTGGAACTGTCTTACCAGCCTCGATGTATGACTAAGTCTTAAGTAAGTGTGCTGTCTGAGCATACTGCCTCAGCACAAGTGGTATCAGCTCTATGAGGAAATAACCTGGCACAGCTTTTGGAAAAATGGTACTGGTGTTTCATGCCAGACTTGTTTATTCCTGGAGGGGGCAGAACAGCACTATCCCAGGTAGCCTGCACCTCAGACGGTAGCTAAGGTCACATCAGACTGAGGTAACTTGAACAAGTCATTTGCAAATGAACAAGTTTGTTCTTTTAACATCTTGTATCAAAGCCAGGAAAAAAACCAGACAAATAAAGCCAATCCTTTTAGTACAGAAGTGGTTAATTTGTGCTTTATTAGACACCTTCCAGGCCCCACAGGACTGTGATGTGAGGCTTAAATTCTTAAGTTGTTTGCTTTAAGGCACTCAAACCAGAACCCCCAGTCAACTTCTCATTTGACTGATAGGCAACAAGAGGTTTTAGTGTTTGATAATTACCAATGTATTATGAATTCTAAGCAAGAGTATTTAAAGTTTATTTTGCTGTGAAGAACAACTGTCTCACTGCAGGAGCAAAGATTAATGCTTCTTATGAGTGTTAGGAGGCAGGAATAAGGAGGTCTTGCCTGGGGACTTGTTCTTTACACAGTTTCCTGCTGAAGAGAGTAAAGTACTATTTCTTTTTTATTAGACTGCCCTTTTTATCTGGAGGGAAGAAGCTGTCACAGAAACCTGCATGTACCTAAAATGATTCAGAAAAGCATACTGGGCTGGATATAATACACACTGAGCACTAACACTGACTTAACAAATAAAGCAACAAAACAAAAGCCTCTATAAATGTCGTTCCTGGTAGAATTATTCACTCACTGAAACAGTCCACGTTGTACTGCATCCTACCATAAAGTGCCATTGGTTCTCACAAGATTTGTTTCAAGTTGGGGTGGGAAATGTGATGATGTTAATATAGCCATCTGTCTGTCTGCTGGCAATTTAGTGTTCTCTTCCATGTTCTGCCTTTTAAGTCTCTTTGGCAGAGCATAGCTGCTGGTGTAGCAGCAGAAGCCCTTTGAACAACAGCTCAGGGTCCATGCTATTCCCAGGGAGCAATATCTCACTCAGGATTCATCAGTGGCTGCATTTTGTCCAGAGCTCCTTGTGTCCCATCAGCAGCAACATGTACCACCCCTGGGCAGGAGCTTCTGCAACTGCTCAGTACAGGCACTCGCACCAGGCTGGGCTTAAGTTATGTCACTATTGCTGGCGATGTTGTGTGAATGAGCCTGACCAGCCAAACCACCGCCATGGGCCTGGCTTCCTTCTCCACAAAACACAACAGATAAGTTGTCAGGGTCATCCTCAGCATCATAGTGCGGCACCTCTAGAACAGGCATGTTCAGGTCCTTCAAATCCTGGGAAAAGCCAGAAACAACAATTTAGGTATATAAGCCACTAACAGATGCATTACAAGTTACAGAGAGAGCAGATACCACCAACTTGCTTCACACCAGAATTCACAGTGAGAGCTGTTCCATTCTGGATTTCCTTGAAACTACACTGAACAAGGAGAAAGATAAAAATATCTTATTTCTGTGGGAGGAAAAAGAAAATCAATAATGAAAACATCCACTGAAGCTCAGTTAAAGCCACATGTGTTTCCTATTTTTCTTTTTTAGTAATTTTTTTGGCTAATATTATTTTCCTGTTAGTATAAGCAAAATCCTGCTAGTTAAGAACAAGCCACAGAAGAAAACACTTCTTTATTACACTGCTGGGGACACATCCTCCAACAGCAGGAATCTAGCAACTGACAGCTTGTCTAAAGCACTGATGTAGCAAAGGAAAGCCAAGATTCTGGTTTGTTCAGTGCCAGGCAAGTCAGATCTACATACTGCTATCAGCAACCTCTAGTGACATGCTTCTCTTGTAGCTACTTTCTGCTTTGACTTGCCTTCTGCTCCCTTTTCCTCCCAAATTAAGTCATCAGCTTTACAATGAACACATAATCGATGAAAGAAACATTAGAAAGAATGCAGGCCAGAGGAAATGCTTCCTGTTGCTCCTTCCACCCCCACATATTCTTCTTACCACTAAGCTGATGTGTTTCAGAGGGAATAGGAGCCATCTTCAGGTACTGAACCAAAACCCGCACCTGCCATTGAACATTTTCTTCCCGAATTTAAAAATGAAATAAAACAAATGTCTGGAATACCAAGACTTTCACATTGTTAAAAGAGAGGTGTAGCTTGTAGTTTTACTCAAAAGCCTGTTCTGTACTGTAGGAGGTGGCATAATCTGGCTGAGATGGGATGGCAGTTCAAGTCACATCAGTTGTGGGACAGACTTAACCTTAGTTTAAATAAAGGTACCACCTTCTCTGTAATCATAGCTAATGGCTAAGGAGCAACAGGCTAGTTTTTCAAGTGTGTTAAACCCAAACGTTTTATATGGGAACCTCAAATACATCCACTTCAGCAAATTCAAGACATAAATGAACCTCAAGTTGGTTCTGCTCTGTGAAGGCATTTCTGCAGTAGAACTGCTCCCCACAACTAAGATCCTTCTGTAAAAGAAGGAATCATGTGATTTTTCTGAACATCTCAAGGAGTACATATAAAACTGCCTTTAAGCAAACTCCTATATCTAAAGAGGAGAAGCTCCAGGCTGGTCAATCCCTTTTAGAAATACCCATTATAAAAAATCCTGTGTATTCTCCAGATGACTACAATTACTCCAGAACACAGAATGACAAGCTCTGTTTTTGCAAGTCCTCTGCATGAGATACTGAACTATTTAAATACACAGCACATGGATTTTTTTTCTTCCTATGTGAGCTATGCTTTGCTTGATATGTGCTACAGGTGCCTCCACTGAGCCCCATCAAATGGTAGCTGAGGTAGCAGGAAGAGAGAAAATTATTTACTCTGGGGTCTGCAAGAAGTCTGGGTTCATTCACCCACACATCTATAATAATCTGGAAACAGAGCTCAACAATCACAGAATTATCATAGTACAAGGGACTACACTGACTGGCAGATCTATACAAAGAACTGATCTAGAGACCTGCAAACAAATACAGGCTTTTAAAAATATGGAATTTATGCTAAACAAGGACTTTGAAATTGGAAACTTGGCTTAAAGACTACTTCCTGTTTAAACACTAAAAAGAGGAAGATGGGACTAAAACAATACTGGCTAGTGCAGAAATGTGTGAGCTACAAGGAGGAAAATGTCCCGGGATAACCTACTGCTAAACCTATAGGAGAAAAAAAAGGCCCAAGAAGGTCCCCCCAAGTACTCCTCAGCCTTCAAGGCAGTCCCTGCTCTTAAAGCCATCAGTGTTTTGCTTTTCCATATCTGATTTTTAATGAGACCCAGGTCCCAAGTATGTGTTCTGCAACACACAACAGCTTTTTGCTTCCAGTGACCAACTGTTTCAGGCTTGATGACTTAGATAAGCAGTGAAAGGGAAGGACAAGGGGTAGTTAAGGAACAGAATCTTAACTCTGGTTTCATAACAGGATTAGAGTAGCATTTGTATCTTAGTACAAACTGTTACTTTTGTTATGATCCCCCATTTTATTCCTCTTCTACTCAACTATTTCTTTTTCTATGCACTAAGTCAACTGTTCACATCTGTTTCCATTACACAACATACACTTTGTTCATATTCACTCCAAGAGCATCACAGTCTTTTACAGGGGAGAGAAATATAAAACATCTCCACATACCTCTTCAAAGTGTGGTGGGATTTGTAAAAGTGGCTGAGACCAATATTTAAGTTTTTTGTGGTATCTCCACAGAAATAACAAGCCAACTGCTACCAGATTTACAGAAAGTAGCACCAACAGAAATATTAGTACAATATATAAAGCTCTGCTTGTCTCTGAAAAAGAGGAAAACCAAAACAAATATATACATGGCAGATTCATATTTATACAAACGTAAAAGAATACACAGCAAGCTGAAATTTACTATACTCAGTAATCAAAGTATATATATAAAGTACATATATGTGTTCAGAAGTAGCTTGTTTAGTGATTCCATGTGGCAGTCACCAGCACAGCCTAAGGCAAGCTCCTGCTTGACACACCAGCAGGGCAAAGGCAGAGCTGGAGGAATCACTGTTGGTGGTCAGAGGGCAGGCAGGGAGCACAATCGGTCTTTCCACCCTCAAGCTGTCAGCAAGGGCCATTATTGCCAGAGGGTTCTCCTTCAGAACACACACCTCTTTTCAAGCCAAGGGAGCATCAGACACTCCAACATTGCAGCTCTGGGGCTTGCGATCAAGTACTTGATTGGTATTACTCAGGAGGTCAGCTCCTGTGGGGCTTCAGAGACTGCATCTACAAGTACTCCAGTACCTTCAAAAGCATTCTGAAGATGGGCTGTGGTCACACAGAGGGAGTCAAGAGATGAACAAACTCCATTATCTTGCATGTGCACTCCCCCTCTCACTTATCTCCTACAAAAACATGGCACTCAACATGTTGTCAGAGAAGAAAGCAGGTCAAAGGGGAGATGGATGTTCCTGCCCTGAAGCAGGCAGTGCCTGAGGGAGAGGATTTGTAAGAACAACACCATCTCCTTCATCAATGGCTTCCCCTGAAGATCAAGTATTCGTATTTTCTTCGGGTATTTGTAGCAAGTAACAGCCACAGCAGTATTTACAAAGGAGATGAAGACTCTTAATTACTGACTGAACAATTCCTCATTCTTTTGCTATTAATGACAACTGTGAACTACTACTAGTGGTGCTGTCTTAGCACTCCTGACAAATCACAGAAACACAGACTAGTTTGGGTTGGAAGGGACCTTAAAGCTTATCCAGTTCCAACCCCCCTGCCCTGAGCAGGGACACCTTCCACTAGCCCAGGTTGCTCAAAGCCCCATGAGGCCCAGCCTTGAGCCCTGCCAGGGATGGGGCAGCCACAGCTTCTCTGGGCAACCAGTGCCAGGGCCTCACCACCCTCACAGTGAAGAGTTTCTTCATAACATCTAATCTCAATATACCCTTGGTATATACCCAGGTGTGTAACACAAGATAAGACTAACAGTTCCATGACCTAAGGCTCATGTTTCACTCATCCCAATACATAGAAAAATATAACAAAATTCAATTTATACCACTGATTGTAGTTCTGTAACACTCTGGGACACTTTGCAGTCCAAGTAACTGGAATTCTGGGTATGCCAACAATTCTACTTGAATTCTAAAACAGTAAAGTGTCAATTCCTTCAGATTTCTGATTTTGAATAATGTATTGCTCTTCTTTGTCTCCTGTTAAAAAGACAAAAAAAGAAGTGTTACTGTAAAAACTAGACCTGTCTTCAACACAAATCCCCTCCCGTATTTAATTTGCTCATTCAAAAAGTGCAGATTTTGTTTGTCATACTTCAGCTTTCCCGAACAAGAGCAGCAGTGAGATTCCAACTTCCCTACTCAAATGCATTGCAAAATTCTTTTTTTTTTCCAATTAAATCAAGCTCAATCATTTGAAACCATCTGTAACAGCATGAGAACGGATGCACAGTCTCATTTTAACCATCACGTGCTGCTGGGTGCTTTGATGCATCTTCTGTAACAGCTCAGGCAGCAAGCATGATATAGGAAGGCAGAAGGAAAAACCAGCCATGAGAAGTGCCCCTCCACCACCAGAGGAGACTGATGGAGGTGTAGTCAGCGAAGAGCTTCCATCCCCTCAGCTCTTTCTAGGGCAGTGTAAAGCCTCCAGTCTCCACATGGCCAGCATACTCTTTCGGTTGTTTTTAACCTGTGAGGAGCTAGGAGAAGGGCCTCGGGGAGGCCTACGGAAGCATACAAGAATAACCTCTTGTCTGAATCCCAAACATGAAGGTATTTTAGGTGTGTCAGAAAAATACACATTAGTGCAAGAGAGGAAGGAAGTAGAGGCATTTTTCAGTCTGAAACAAAGAGTTTTTAAAAGAAATTGTTTTTTCTGCTTCTGTTTTTTAACATTTGACTTGAGAATTACATTAGTGTGAATCTTCTCTTTTTTCATTTTTAGTGAAATGCAACTTACTTCCTCCCCTGCAACACTGGCCTGTCAAGAACACAATTATCAGGGCCACAGACAGCAGCATAAGCACACAATGAGACCAATACCTCTAAGTCTCAATATGAACAGCTCATCCCAGCTGCCCCAGCACTTTTCTAATAACTCTGCCTGCCTCTGCCCTAGGAGTGGGTGACATCAGGCCAAAGCAGCCTGTTACTGAAGCTGCAAGCACAAACAAGCCCAGCACAGGAAAGGAGGAAGGATATTTCAGAGTTTTTCCAAATTGCCTAAGCAACCTTTGGAATCTTAAAGCCACCTTTGATAATGCGCAGATTCTCCCCTTTAATCTGCAATGTCATTAACCTTTCTTTCACATAGAGGAAAAGACGGTTTTGAAATTCTGTGAGGCATGCAATACTTGTGCCAAGACCAAATTCATTTTTCAAGACACCAAATGGTGACATTCACCACTAGGGAAAAAATAAGGGTTTTCTTCCTCCATTTCTGCTGTTTGCCAGGAGACACCGACTCGCCCCTCCTAGCTACAACGGCATTATGAGCAAAGTAAATTAGAGAGAAGTCTTACTTTTTTAATAGAACTTGTTGCATTCTCCCAGTAGGACACATGATACTGAAGAGAGTATCCTGCTTCCGATCCGAACGGGGGCGTGACACTAATGAGAAGTGAGTCAGAGCTTACAGTCACACTGTTCACTTTAGGAGGCCCTATAGTAGCTGCACATAGAGAAAGAGCAGTGAACCTCTGGCATGCAGAACAGGTCCATGTACTGTCTCCAATCTTACTTTGATACTCTCAACAAACATGCTAAATATGGGGAATACAACATTTTCTCATCTACTTCATGCATTTAAGATATTTACTTTATTACAAATCTAAGGAAAAAGACTTGAAAGCATAAGTGAAACTAGACAACTAAAAAGTTCCCTGTTACCTTTCCCTGGAAATTCAGTAAATACTCACTAGAATGTATCTGCATTTATCTTCAGTTAATGGTGATACCATTTTGTTCCTCTTTTTTCCTTCAACTAGCCTACCACATACTACATATTCACTAAAAACCACACTGGTCAACAGATTGGAAGAGGAGTAACTAGCTTTCCATTCCTTGCTTTGATGTCTCCATCTGCCCTATAGGTTAAAGATTATAACTTTCTTTAGTCAAGTATTCTGAGGTCTAAATCATGAAAAATATTATATAAAGTACTGTCAGCCCTAATACCAGAGACCTGTGTGATCACAGGTCATACATGGTCACTGGTCATCTAGCTGTTGTATCTTGTCTTCTTTCAGTAGTTAAGCTTATCAGCATTTCTAAAGCACTCCAGGATCTCGAACAACCCCACTCATACAAAGAGTAGTTTACAGCTGATTGAATACTAAAGAGGGGTAACTATTGAAGTAAAAATCAATCCTTGCATGCAACTATTACTCACTGTACCTCAAAACTCCCAGCACAACCTGCTCTGTCCTCTGTTGCTTTAGAGAAAATTGCCCCCAGGATCTTTATATTGGTAGAGAAATTTCCGTTTCTTTCTACTTCCTGTTGCTGTACAACTGCAAATGCCTTGTGTGTCCTTGCAAATTCCTAAAGCTCCCCTCTCAAGTGGGACTGAACCAAACATTAAAGGAAGAGAACAGCCTGACTGAGCAGCCAATGGTCTCAGTGCCTAGGAACTGATCTCCAGGACAGTCACACAGGAACAACCACATAATATTCCTCCTGCTCCCCACCAAGGAACAGACACATAAACGTCTTTCCCACACCAAGCTTCTGCTTTGTCTTGCATTCCCATGAGCCCAGAGCTCTCGTAACTTCAAAGGATCCCACTCCTGAACAATCCTGTACAAGGATGGTATAGATACGTCGATTGTAGGCTTCAGTGCAGGATTTGGGCAATTCCTCAGCCTTGTACTCTACTGCTAGAGAAATTCCAAGATTTAGAACAGAAGTCACCAGGGAAAGCATCACACTCTGCAGCATGGACTACCACTGCTCCTCACAAGATATGGGAGAACTTGAGCTAAAGAGTCAATAAATCTGTTCCTCTGCTTCATTATTACTTCTGAGGTGTTTTTAAGCTCGGATATTTACTTTCTTGTAACCCTGTAACTAATCACAGCAAGGCAAAGAACAGATCTTATAAAGAACAATATGCTTGTTCATATATTTAACAGGATTTAATGTGTGCCCTTAACCCTTCTACACAGTAGTCAGGACAGTTTATATTTCTCAGAAAGGGGATCTGTTCAACAGAAACAGGCAGTTTGTACTCAGACCACAACAAATCAAGGGAGTGTATGTGCGTGTGTGACAGTGCTAAGTGGGGAAATAACAAAATGGAAAACTCTAACACAGTAATGTTGTACCTCTTATACGGCTCAACCACCCAAGGAAATTAATTTGTTTCTCTTTTGATACTTATTGAAAAAGGGCACTGCTAACCCCACTTCAGAGGAATTAAGTATTATCAGTTTCCTAGTACCACACCAAGGCCTTGTGGTCTTTGTTCACCTACAGTTCTCTCATTTGGCTTTTGTACATAATAGAGTCAGAAAGTCTACAACAAACAACAGGGTTTTCTTTTTCCCAAGAAATCTCCTCTGAGAGAGAGACACTGACTCAGCACTTACTGTTTCTCTCTGCCACAAAGGGATCTGTTTCCACCCAGTCAGAAGTCACTTGCCCTAGCTCAGCCCTCACACGCAAAACAAGAGTCCAGCGCCGCTCCTTAAGTGACCAGGGGAGACTGCATTCAGTGTGGGTGATCCGGGTGCAGTTCATCTCATCCCACTTATTGAAGGCTCCTCTGCAATGCAAAACAAAGGACAAATAAAGCACCAGCAGAACTGTGCAACAACCTAAAATACAATCCCTTCCACTAAGACAATTTTTGGAATGCAAGAACGTGTTACAAAACTACCACTTCCATGCCACCTGAATTCCCCAGCCCCTTCAGCACCTGCACCTCCTCAGGATCTGCAGAAAATTAAAATTAGCAAGAGAGAATTTGGTGAGGCTAAAATTCCACAGGAAACTATGCAACGTTTCTGGGCGCACTTCAGGTCTTCAATCTTTTCTCAGTTCAGCAGACATATCACAGGCTAAGAGATTGTCAGGCTTCAGATTCTGCTTTCAGGTATACATAAAAGCATGTGTAATAGACATCTTTTATGTCTGTGTTTGTTCATTTCTAGGTGGGTTTTGGTTGGTTGGTTTTATTTGTTTGCTTGTTTTAACTAATTGTGTTACTGGATTAGTACAAAATCAGTTTGGTTGTTTTAAGAACTATTTACTTACGTTTTATAATTGACTGTATATAACACCAAGCCTCTATCCACTTCAACAGGAGACCACTTCAGCAAGCTATGAAAGTTATAGGAATAAATCATCACATCCTTTGGTGCTGGTAAATGGGGAGAAGATTCTAAAGTAAGAAGAGGAATAAAACCAGTTATTGCAACATTCAACTACACTGTAGCTAAGATTTGATCTCTAAATTCCTTCACCATATATTATATTTTAATTGCTTTGCAGGCAAACCATTTTTCCTCATTCCATTTCTAGCTGCACTTATACCAATACATTTAAGTCCCCGCTATCCATAAAGCACTGAAATGCAACTTACTATTTTTATTTATTCCATACAGAACATAGTACTGAAAGTATCAAGTCCAATACAAAAAAAAATAAACCCCATTACAAAAGCTCATCGATTTAAATTGTCTGCATCTTACATTTTACTGTGTTAACTTCTCAGATCACATTTTTCCTGCCCATCTGCCTTCTGCTAACTTGTTCAAAACCACAGAGGTTGCTTCACTGAAATCTTCCAGGAAAGGGGGTAGGGAAGCCTTCTCAAGCCATTCACAAGCACCATTCCACTTGCAAGCCTCAAAATTCATCCGTTTTGAAACTGATTTCACAAAGTAAAAAGAACAGAAACCTCTGTTAGAGGCATGCCTTCTACTTGTAGCAATGGCCACCCAAATTTGGTCACGCTATGAACTTCTGGTGGTGAACAAAGACTGCAGTCATTCTCCAGCAGCTTTCCAGGAGGCAAGCAACACGGAAGCGGAGAGCAAAAGGTTGCATCTCTGCTGACACAAGGAGGGTGGAGAAGGAAGCTGTCTACCGGGACTGGAGAACTGCCACAGGCCAGGCACCGTGCTGGCAGCCGAGGGGTAGGGAAAAAAAAGCGGGGGAGGGGGGGAGGGGGGAAGAAGGAAGAGAGGAAGGAAAAGTTGGATGGATGAACGGCAGCTGAGCAAAAGGCAGAGAACCAAAGGCTGGAGAAATGGGGGGGAGGGGGAGGGTGAAGTAAAGAATGACAAATGAGAGGTGGGGGAGCAGCTGGAGGGAGATGTTAGCAAACAGGGCAAACCAGCAGGCTGAAGAGCTATAAAACACTGAAAGACATGGAGATCAACAGTAAGGAACTGGGACAGCCAAAAGCAAGAGGCTGTGATTACCACCAGTAGGATGAGGTGAGGAAGGCAGGAAAATGCAATCTTCTAATGCCTGCAAAACCAAAACAGCCTCACACTTGTAACCACAGCCTTGCTCAGGTGGGAAGGGCCTCTGGGAGCTCTCTAGTCCAAGCCCCTGGCACAAATAGAGCCAGCTCTGGCATAAGAACTGGCTCTTCAGGGCTTTCCCCAGGCAGGTCCTGAACCTCCAAGGACAGAGCCTGCATGGCCTTGCTGGGCAATGGCTTCACTGCCTACCTGTCCTAAAAGGGAGAAAGGTTTTACTTCTATACTTGACTCATATATGCCTATGTAGTGGATCCCCTTACACCACCAAACATACGGGGTCAACAGGTCTTAAGCTCAAAGACAATCATGACATGATATCCCACATTATAAGACTTCATTTTCTGTTAAGACAATAATCTCCTTAAATATAGTTGGGTTTTTTTCACATAAATAAGATCAGATGATGAAGCACTTCAGCTAAATTCTGTCCCCAGCCTTCTTTGGGAACATGGGGATATAACATTAAAAAGTTTTTTTTCTTTTTGATTTCTATACCTGTTTTGTTACACAGCACTAGACAGCACACTGATGCTGATGGTGCTATCTTTGGGAAGGTCATCATCCTAGGCTCTTAACATCCTCTACGTACAGAAAAGAGATGACACAAACCTTCATAAAGTTTCATTAAACCTTAAGTCCATTTACAAAATAACCAGGTTAAGCTCTCAAAGTTTTAATTAGGCATGCTACTAATTCCTTAGCCTCTTAGCCACTACTGTTAAGTAGTGCTCTTAGGCAAACACACATTGCCATAGGCTGCAGATGGATCATCGAGCACTGCAAACCTGTTTGAGTTTCCTTATACCTATAAACACTACCTATTAATCTCCTGTATGTTTTCTTCATTTAAGAAAAGTTTTCACTTTCTAGACATGCAGATTCTTTCTTGCACTCTTACCACTGGTCTAGCATGTGGCAAGGTATCTCCCACCATCAGTAATCTGTGCACTCCGATATCCAATAGAAACTGATTTTACAAACATCAAGAAAGTTGTCAGAACGAAACACAAGCAATGGCTTTGGGTTTCTCCCCTCAGAAAAAAAAAAGGGTGGGGGAAATAACAGAAAGCAATGAAGAATGAGGGCAGCTGGTCCATGTTCTCCTCAATCAGGACTTCACACTGATTACTCTACTTTAGATTAGCACTCAAAACCAGAACATTTCCCCTACCAGGTTCAAAACCACTGGCAGTTACCAAATCTATAGCTCTGCAGTTGCATATCAAGATGCTGCGTGCCACAAGGCACTTACTCCTGCACTGAGGAGCTGGGTTTGTAGCGCCCCAAGGGAACCCATCCATATTTCAGTTAGACATCTCAACTTGACAAGGGAAGTTACTGAGATTGCTGAAATCACGCACTGTACTCTGTAAGGATCTTCAGCTTGTGTGAGCCAAAGCAACAAAATGTACACTTCAGGAAAAAAGCACTTACATATGCAAGCATCCTATAAAAACAAGAGCCACCACAGCCAGGGCAAGGCAGAAACGTCCAATCCTTCCTTTCCCTCCGGAAGGTGGTCTCAGTGAGCCAGTTCTTTTTAAGCATCTCCCAAACAACACTCAAGATTGTTTTTTTTCCTGACACAGAGACTTCCTGTCTCTTCAAACCACAAGTCAAAGCTTTTGCACAGAGGGTGTGAAGCCACAAGTTACAGTAAGTGAAAGCAGCTCAGCTTGGTGTAGCTATCAGTTTCACAGCATCCATTCCTGCTCCTGGATAATTTCTGATCCCCTCCCTCACAGCAGCCTGAGAACATGGCCTTTTGCTGTCAAAAAAAAAGAAGTCGATAGGGGGGTAAAATGGGTGGGGGGTATGTGTGTTAATGGACTTTTGTCCTTCTTTGGTACTAAACTGGCTTCTCATACAGTCAGACAAGCACCAAAGCCTGCAAGATGTCAATAAGAGAAACGTGTGGCCAGGAGGGGACAGGCAACAATTGCTGGCTATTCCTTTGGCTCAGATTTTAAAGTGTAGCATCACCATTTACACCAGAAGAAACACGGTACACTGTGCCTACAAAAGAGAGCACAGAGGGGGAGGAGGTCCTACCCACAAGCCAAACACCAGAACAGCTCCCTAGGAAATCCGCTACTGGAGCTGGGATGGGACTGGGCCACACTGACTGCAGCAGGTCTCCCTGGCTTGCCCCAACCCACCCATGGGCATTTGGACTCCTGAGTCCATCCACAAACTGCAAGCCTGCTAAGTTAGGTGCTCCCTAACAGCCAGGCAGCTGTACAGGACTCACCAGTCACAGGCTGGTCAGCCAGACCTTGAAGAACACAACAAAAGGTGACAGTGGACACACTGAACTCATGGAGGTACTTGCATGACAGAATAAAGACCACGCTGTACACATACCTCATCCAAGATACATTGCAGCAGCTCTTCCGCACTTGCTGGGATACACAGTGAAGCCAGGATTATATACTCATCAGCTACAGCTTAGGCCCAACCGGAAGAACTTTGCTTTCAGGGCCTCCACTATGGCAAAGCATTTATATATAGTCTAAATCCATTCCTACCCAAACTGTCAATTCACAAGATCAGATAGAGACAGCTCTAGTTTTTAGTGTTGTTTAGCATCTTTACTGATAATCTGGATGAGGGGATTGAGTGCACCCTCTGTAGGGCTGCAGACAACACCAAGTTGGGCAGGAATGTTGATCTGCTGGAGCACACAAAGGCTCTGCAGAGGGATCTGGAGAGGCTGCATTAATGGGATGTGGCCAGTGGTGTGAGGCTCAACAGGGCAAAATGCCAGGTCCTGCACTTGGGCCAAAACAACCCCATACAATGCTCCAGGCTTGGGGAAGAGTGGCTGGGAAGCTGTTCAGTGGAAAAGGACCTGGGGGTGCAGATTGACAGCCACTGAACATGAGCAGCTTGTGCCCAGGCAGCCAAGAAGGCCAACAGCATCCTGGCTTGTATTAGAAATAATGAGGCCAGTAGGGCCAGGGCAGTGATTGTCCCCCTGTACTGGCCACTGCTGAGGCTGCACCTCAAATCCTGTGTTCAGTTCTGGGCCCCTCACTACAAGAGAGATATTGAGGGGCTGGAGCAGGTCCAGAAAAGGGCAACAAAGCTGGTGAAGGGTCTGGAGAGTAAGTCTTGCAAGGAGCAGCTGAGGGAACTGGGGGTGTTTTGTCTGGAGAATAGAAGGCTCAGGAGAAACCTTATCACTCTCTGTAACTACCTGAAAGGAGGACGTAGTGAGGCACAGGTCAGTCTTTTCCCCCAAGGAATGAGTGACAAGACAAGAAGTAATGGCCTCAAACTGCACCAGGAGAGGTGTAGATTGGACATCAGGAACAATCTCTTCACAGAGAGGGTGCTCAGACATTGTAACAGGCTGTCCAGGGAAGTGCTGGAATCACTGCCCCTGTAAATGTTCACAAACTGTAGATGGGGCTCTCACTGACATGGTTTAGTGGTGGACTTGGCAGTGCTGGGGTAACGGTTGGACTCCATGAAATCTAAGATCTTTTCCAACCAAGCTGATTCTTTGATTCTACGATTCCAGTACAGCTGACAAATGGGTGGCACACCACACACTACAGCCACATACACATACACCGTACCAACCCCCTGCAATCGGCTGAACCGGACAGGTTTTAGCTGCTCTCTCACGGACCCTCCCGCTCCGTGCCCGGCGCAGAGCCCACACCACGGCACGTTTCTAGGAGCAGCAACCCCGGGCTGGGCAGGAGAAACCTGGACTTGTCTCCTTCAGAGGGACAGGCACAGCCGAAGCTCGGGAAGGGTGAACCCGGCCGACAGTCCCGCTCTCCCCACTGCTGTGCTCCCTCACCCGTGGGACGGGCCCCGCTGTCCCCACCACAGCCGCCTCCAGTACCGCCCCAGCCCGGGCCCTCGCACCACAGGCTTCCGCTGACGCCCGGGCCGGAAGCCTGTCGGGGGGCAGAAGCACCGAGAAGCGAAGCCCGGGCGGCAGCGCCCAACCCCGCGCCGCCGGCCGCGATCGCAGCGAGCCCAGCTCCCCGCTGCACCCACCTGCACCTGAGGCCCGCACCGGGCCGAGGAGGAGGAGAAGGAGGAGCGGCGCCCGACACGGCATAGTCCGGCCAGCAGCGCCCCGCCGCCCGGCCCCGCTTGCTGCCAGTGGCTGCTCGCCGGTCTCCGAGGAGCGGGGCCGGCGGCGGGCAGACCAGCCGAAGGCCACTTCACATCCGCAACCCGGCGAGCCTGGCTGCGGCTGATAACGGGAAACCAGACAACCGCTCCCCTCCCTCCCGACTCCACCTCCTTCCTCCGCCTAAGGGGAGGGTGAAACCCGCGACACCCTGCGGGAGGGCAGGTCCCGCCCTCGGCCCCGCCTGCAGCGGCGGGGTCTGGGACCAAGGGGGCCGAGGGGCCCAACGGCCGCGGGGGGGTGTTCGCGGCGGCGCTGTCCCTGAAGGGGGGTCCCAGGCGTGGCGTAAGGGTGGCCCACGGGCCATGGCCGCCGGCTGCGCGCCGACAGCACCGCAGGAGGCTGCGGGTGTGTTTATGGGGTGCGGTTGATGTGAGAAACTGTTGCCATGAAGTGATTGAAGTTCCCCAGTTTTCTCTGGTGCACCTAGCGTAGGCTGCGCCACCTGCGGTTAAGCCTAACCTCATACCTTAAACCGGTGCTAATTGTTACACGATATTGCGATTAAAACATCCAGAGGTGGTGCCGGGGGTGTGGGGGGGAGGGGGTTGCATTCTTCCCAGATAATTTTAATAGAGCAGTTGTTTTAAAATAATTCACTAGGCAGAGATGTGTTTTTAAGAGCTTTCAGCAGTGCTTTACTCAAAAGTGCGGTAAAGCAGAGGGGTGTTTGGTGTGCCTCCTGAACAGAGTCAAATGCTCTGTCTTCAACACTTCAGAGAGAAAACGTTTTAGTAGCAGCTTCCCAATGCCTAAAGGCAGCCTACAAGAAATCTGGAGAGGGAGAGACTTTGTACAAGAGCATGTAGGGATACCACAAGGTGAAATGGTTTTAAACTGAAAGAGGGGAGATTTAGATTAGATATAAAGAAGAAATTCTTCCCTGTGAGGGTGGTGAGGCACTGGCACAGGTTGCCCAGAGAAGCTGTGGCTGCCCCATCCCTGGCAGTGCTCAAGGCCAGGTTGGACAAGGCTTTGAGCAACCTGGTCTAGTGGAAGGTGTCCCTGCCCATGGCAGGGGGTTGGAACTGGAAGAGCTTTAAGGTCCCTTCCAACCCAAACCATTAAGTGATGATGAGATTGATCCTATGATTAGTACAAGATTGGGCAGAAAGCAGAACTATGACCAGCAGAACTGCCAACAGAGGAAACCATGCAGTGTTAGAGTACTTAAAACATCTTCAATTAATATTAATAAGGGTGATGTTTGGCCGCCTCAAGGCTCCCTGGACAAAGGTGACATCACTGCCATCAGATTTCTGACTAAGGGAAAGTAGGCAAGTACAGCAAGAGTATCTTGTGCTCAGAGCACTAGGTAAGGGTTGGGCAGCTTTGATTGCCAAGCTTGTATGAATCACTTGATGTCACTGTAGTTCAACTCCTCCTCAGTCGAAAGAGATTTCTCCCTTTCTCCTAGCCCTGTATCGCCTGCTTTTACCAACTGGAAGCTTTCAGGACAAAGATCCTCCTTCTGCAAGGAAATGCACTAATACAGCAGGACAGAATCTCAGTCAAAGCCTTTTAACACTACACAAATTATAAGAGCTAAAAAGTAGTACAAACAAGGGAGGGGGAAGAAAAAAAAGCAAATGCTGAAAAACTTACTGATTGGTTGATTCTCAAAATAAGATGGGCTGGATAGGGATGTTAGAGATTAAAGTCATTGAGTTATTTCTCGCTGTACTTCATATGGCTGACTGCTTTCTGAACCCTTCTGGGAAGAGTGACTCAACTCTTTCAGTCAAGCAGCACTGTTCTACTGAAACCCTCTGCTCTGCCAGCTTCACCTAGGGATTTTCCCAGTGCCAGCCCTGTGCTGAGGCAAAGATTCATTAACTATAATGTCTGAAGCCAATGGAGAAATTTTGATCATGCACTGTTAATGTGACTGTGGAACATTTCTGTTGACAGCAAAGCAGGTAGCTGGGAAAGCCACTGGCAATTTCTAACTGTGAAACTTACATAGCAAACCAGCAGGTCTAGAAGGTGTGTTAAGTTTGGTGGCATCTCTGCTTCATACGTTAACAACATTTTTGATTTACTGAAGAAACTTATTAAAGAGCAACTCAAACCATGACTTCTGAGGCAGGGTTTCCTTCTGCACTTGCACTGAAAGACACATATTTACTGCAATTGTTAGAGAAATCCCATAATGGGTCATGGGGTTTTTTTTCCCTTTGTCAAACCAGACAGGAAAATTTTGCAGTCTTTTGGTTTTGTTCCAGCTGATGTTTCTCACCTTGAGCTTCCAACTGAGTCAAAGAAATTACTCTGTTAACAGTCTAGCAGGCAGCTAGGAAGGAAGTCAGAATGACTGGTTGTGCCTCCATGAAAAAAGGTTAATGAAATATATGGTTTTCACCATCAGTGGATGAGGACGTCTTAAAACTGGTAGCTTAAGGAGAGCTGAAGAGAGAGAGAACTGAGAAAAAAAGAGTTATTTTTATGGAGATGGAGATGAGAGAACTGGAGTCAATGCAATATCTGATCCTATTAATCAGCTCCAAAAGAAAAAAATACTTATTAACCCAGGAAATCTGTAGAACCTACAGGAGTTCAGAACCTACAGGAGATAATTCTGTATACTGCTTTATTTTCTTTGAGCTTAGGGAGCAAGAAGCAAAGCTAATGTCAAGTCAGAAAGTAAGAAATAAATTAGTTTTCCTTGATGATCTTTTTCCCTCACTAAAAATTAGCACAAGAACTTGAAAGGTAGCAAGTGAAGGTAGAAAGAAATATATTTCAGAGGGAGAATGGTTCCATCTACCACTTCAAGTTTCAGGCTCTTAAAATCACTGAGAAATCTTATATGTATTAAAAGAAGAAAATTCATTGTGCAAACTATTTACTACTCTAAAGTCTTGCCTTGACAGTTATTGTATGTTGATGCTTGGGTTCATCCTCATAAAACTGAAACCAATGCACCCATAAGAAGACAGATAATCAATATCAAGGCAGTAATTTCCCTGCAGCCCAATTTCTGGCACATAAACTTGAACAAAAATTGAATTCATGGAATATAAGGAGTTTCTCCAAATATAACACATAGAAAGATATGAAATGCATCTATTGTAAGACTTGTGGATGCCTCATACATCAGGTAGTGATCAGCAGGTGAACAGCATTAGACTACAGTGGTCTAACAGGGAGATCAGCCACCTTCCTTGTGCTCTTCCATTATCCCTCTTCTAGGCATCTCATGTAAAGAACTACAGCTAACTCAGTTAAGAAACCAAAAGAAGGAAGCAGATAAAAAAGAATTCCCCCTCCCACCCAATTTGTAAATGACCAAAAATTTTTAACATTCACTGGAATTCATCTGTGGTATTTACTCTGCCAATGTTTTGAGTAGTATGAACTTATAGACGCTCACTAGATTTTCAATCTCTTACCTCTTTACTTCCAGTTCATGGTGTTTGCTGCTATGATTTTTAATGTTATTCCTGGAAGAGAAATGTAATTGAGTTGTTTGGTACTGGCCTAACATGAAAACCATATCGGTCTGTTCAGACACAAAGCCTCTCCCTGCAAATTGTGCTGTGACAGCTCTATTAACCTGTGGGAGAAAGCTGGAATGATCTGGACCTTTGTTTGAAAACTGGGTCCTCTTGGAGGTAGATGAAAGAGTATTTAGCAATGTAAAGCAATTCAGCAAGACATCTTTGTTCACTTAAAAGTTCTACTCCCTCTGTGACTTTCAGTAACGAGAATGTTCTTGTTGCCAGCACCTGACAGACTAAACCTTCTGCAGCCCTCTTTATTCACAAAGCGTTTGCTATGGGAAACAACATTGCATAGGAAATGGTTGAAGACAGCAAGTACTTTATCTTCTTATGATCTTATTCCCAACCTGCTAAGGCAGAGCTGCTTCCATCAAATAGTTCAAAATTTAAAGTGAATTACAAGATTTTTAAAAAGCTCCTAATATCTTGATATTTGGGATAAAGATTACATTGTATTTTTGCATTCAGACATCCTGTATATGCAACCCTCTGTCTTTGAGTGTATGAGAGTGAACAAGTATTTAATCTCACAAATGCATAGGAAAAAATGATTTGGGATGGTGCTAAAGAGCTGATAAACACCTATGTATTCTCTTCCTGTTGTCCCTTGACACAGCCACATAAGTTTTGGTCCTCCATGCTCCCCTGTCAGTCATTCCTTAATACTTGCTCTGCTCTCTCAACTGTGTTCATGCTCCTCCAGCTGCTGCAGGATCCATTTCTGACACTTCCTCTTGAAAAAAGTTGAGAGAGAGAAAAGAAGAAAAGAATCCTGAACTGGGAAAGAGGAGCCAGGAATGCAACTGGGAGGAAAAACCCATCCAGAAATTGCTGCACAGACAGCTGACATCATGGCGTTTGGGCTGCAGTGATGCCTGTGCTCAGAAGGAAATGCTGGGTAGAACAGATTTCACCTTGGAAAGAGATATGAGCACCCACAGCAGCCAGTAGTGCCTGACCCTGCTCTGGCCTCAGGCGATGTCAGAAATGCTTGACATGTGGCCCTGCAAACTAAGGTATTCTGAGGACTCTGGCAGTAGGAATCTGATAAGACCCATGACAAGGTGGGTGCATGGCCACAGGTTTTCCAGGCCAGCATCTTGAGATTTCTGACTTCTCACCAGCTCTTTGTTGAACCTGATATTCTTCATCATGTCCCATAAATCAGCAGCTCCAGCAGTAAGACAGATGTGCACTAGTTTGGGAATTCATTAGTTCTGTGTCACCACAGAGGAGGAACTCCACTGCTGACTCCTGGGGATTTCCTTGACATTACACAAGATAAATGCCTGATCATGTGAAGTGAGGTTTTAAAGATCAGACCTCTCCTCAGAAGAGAAAGGTTATTTTATTTCTCTGATCCATTCTGAGGTAAGATTATAAAGTGAAAAAGTGAGTTATGTCACACAACTAAAGACATTTGCCTTGTGCTAGTTCTTGAATTTTAACTGGAAAGTTGGGGCAATCATGCTTTGCATTTTGACCTTGTAGCACAGGGAAGTGTTGTTTTTAATCTCAGGGCATAACAGTTAGCAGTTAATACCAAGGCAAAAGGTAGGAAATATTTGTTTCATATTTAATACAAATGTATTACAGCATGAGCTTGGCCCCACTAAGCTCTCTTCAGGTTGTCTTGTCCTGCTCACAGGCACAGCAGTGACCTGTACTCATATGAGACTCGGGCTATGCTGTTTGTCCCTGTCAAAAGCAGAGAAGGGAAAGAGATCAGGAAGAAAAAAGAGACCCCTCCCTCCCTCAATCTTGTTTGCATATTTGGAATTAGAGCATTATTTAGATTGTTTACTGGTGAACTGAGCAACCAGAACAGGCTTTCCTAGCGGCCAGTGGGTGTGAGCCCATGCAGTGCGTGTATTTTGATGTGCTGTGGTGCTTTACACCAAGAAGTTTTAGTGATTCATTCACTGATGAAATAAAGTCTCCTGGGAAGAGAGAGGAAGTACAGTCATGGCATGCCTATTTAGAGCAGTTTGCAGAGCAGCAGAAACAGAGATGGGCTTATGTGGGAAGATACAAACCCCATATCTGCTATAAATAAACTTGTATTTCAGATCATTATTTCTAAGACAAGGCATATCTTGATCTCTGAAAATGATCACTAATTTAAGATGCCAGGGAATGTAGTTGATAGTTGTAAATAGTTACATTAATAAAAAGATCACAGTGACAGAAAAAAAACAAGTTCCTCAAATACTGACATTTAGATGTGTAATTGTTTGGACTGTACAATTTTTTGGTGTGGGGATTTTCAAGGTGACAGGGTAGGAGGTTAAAAGAGGTTAATTCCATAAGTCATTCTTCTTTGACGAGTGCACCCTAAGGCACATTGCACCATTATTACAATATTATTTCTGGTAACAGAAGGCTTCAGCACTGGGAAGTGACTTACAAAAGCACCTCCAGAAAACATGAGTGTTCAAAACCAGTTTGTGATAAACACATAAATGTATTGGCTTTCGCAAATCACAGGTGTGGGTATGTGGATATAACTATACGAGTTTACAGCAACAAAAACAAAGCTCGATAAAGACACAAGATTAGACAACAAGTTAAGGAAAGGTCAGAACTCTTGAGCAAAACGGAATCCCATAGTAAAAGAACCTGTAAAGGAAAAGGGGGCAGGGCTTGATATAAGAAAAGCTAGTGCCTGGAAAACACAGAGTTAAAGTACTTTTAGCTTAACTTAGGTTGTAGAAAGAGAACAATATTTATGTTGTTAGCCTGTGGAATTTAGTGGCCCCACTAAATGTGAGTTGTTTCATACTAGTCCTCTAAAGTATCTTTAGTTTTAAAGAACAATGTTTGTGTTGTAAGTCTGTGGTGAGATAACAAGATTTAATGACCCCACTAAACATGAATGAGTTATTTCACACCATCCTTCTACTTATCAGTTAGTTTAGAGACAGAGCCTCCCAAACATCTGCTAGCTTGGGATACTCCTTGTCTGCCCGTCCTGCTATAAATTTTGCAGGCAGGACACACTGTTTTAAATCTTTGCTAGTTATCAGAATAATTACAGCTATGGCTGGTTTTAGCGAGTTGTGTGATTACTGGGGTGTTCAACTGTGCCAAAGGTGAAAAGTACACTGTGAGGAAGACTGCTTACTTCATCTTGAAGACCCCTACTCACAAGAGGAAGACTGCTTGCTTCATCCTCAAGACTCCTGCCCACAATCATTGAAGAGCAGTGCGCAGGCACCAAGAGGAGGAGACTTATGATAATAAATCACTGGACTTAATTATAATGTTCCCTGCCTATACACAGGAATTATGAATATGTATGTGACTAATGGAATAGTGAAAGTATATAAACCTGTAACAAATACCAATCATGTGCGCCTCTGGCTACGGTCATGCGCCCAGTGCTGTTTGCTTTTGCTTTATTGACTTTGTCCTTCAATAAAACCTTGTTATCTTGTTTAGAGAAATGAATTTGTATTTTACAAGTTGCATGTAAATAATGTGTTTTTCTCCTTTGAGTTCTTGTCTAACATACACATTTATATTGTGGGCAAGTACAAGCAGCAACCACACTAAAACGCCTGGAAGAGAACTCCCAGACCCCTACCTGAACAAAAGCCAAGCCAGCTGCACAACCCACTGCAATGTAAAGAGGAGGCTGTATCCCCTCTGTCTTGTGGCACTGGTCTGGCCTGCTGGCCTGGCTGATCTGACACAACTCTTCTCAGGGTTAGTTGAACTGATGGATCCCAGCATCAGGAAATTACTAGATCCAAAACAAGAGAGGGAGGAAGGATTTGGGAGATAAAGGCTTTAGGCTGGGATAGAAAACAAGCAACACTCATTCAGTCTTGACAGCTGTAAAATCAGCTCTTCTGTTACATCAAATCTCAACCTGCAGGACTGCCTTACCCTTAGAACATTCCTCTTTGATGCCTGAACTAGACCATAACGCTTACTGAGAAGCACGAGTGGAGATTTATGACAGGAGCTGAATCTCATCTATTTCTGGAATTTCAGATGGATGTTGCCAACACTTAGATTGTATTTGTCTAAGCCTTCCAGCATCTCAGTGATGAGGTACAAACTAAGATTCAGGCAAAGAATTTGGCCTTACAAATTGAGAGAAGATCTGGAAGCAAAAACAGAGACCTGTCTTTTTCACACAGAGCCTTCTGAAATCCTGATAACAAAACTATGTGGGCCTGTGGGCACCTGCAGAGCCCATTTCTGTCCTGACTTAACCTCATTTGGTGACAGAAGACTTGGAGAGCATTCATATCTTGGCTTTTTTTTTTTATTACTTACAAGATCTCCTCCAAGAGATGGAACAAGGTCCATGGAAAGGAATTAGGCAAGCTGGGTTTGGAAATGGTAATGCTTTAAGTTAGTTTTAAACATCATAACAAAATGCCATCTATTTGTCCAACAGTATAGTCTGCCCAATGTGATTACTCTCTAAAAAAGGGGAACTGGTGACTAAAGCTGGGAAAACCATAGTGATCAGTGCCTTTTAGGTTACTCTCAAAAGTTCTTTAGAGTCAAGGGCTGCAGTGCAAATATGGCCAAACTAATTTATGCATTAACAAATATTCTGCTTACATCTCAGAGGCTTCTGTATGAGGAAGTTTTTGCAAAGGAACAGATACACAGCATGGGCAGAAAGTGTTTTTCCTCCTGCAGGTAGGATTCAAGTTCTTAAAAGTTTTCTGGAAACACTTTGGTTGAACAAAGTGCTTAATTCCAATTGTTAGGTATTATTTTCTGCAAATGGTAAGTCCTCAGCATTTAAAAACAGAAATCTGTGAATGTCTCTGAAGGATAACTGATACAGCAGTTGATCTCTCAGGAAAACTGAGGGCAATGAGACAACCCAGCTTTCTGCCAAAGATGCATCCAGACCTCTAGTTAATGTAAACAGATTGATCCTATGACTGGAGAAAGGACTCTGCTTTATGTATAGCAATGGCACTCCTTTAGGGCCTCTGGTACAGGGACAAGGAGAATTACTTGGGCCTTTTTTCTTTGATCATGCATGAGCGGACAGAGTATCACAACTGTAGATGGAACACTAAAGGACCCAGAACTCTGGTGACCCTTTTCTGCAGTCACTGTGGGCAAAGAAATAATGCAACAAAGATGAGGTAAACTGTCATCAGAGATCTGGGTTTGGGCAATCCCAACCGCAACTATGGCTGAGTGGAGTATGGATTGAGAGCAGTCTTGAGGAGAAGGACTCGGGGTGGTTTTTAATGAGAAGCTCAACATGAGTCAGCAGTGCACACTCACAGCCCAGAAAGCCAACCACATCCTGGGCTGCATCAAAAGGAGTATGACCAGCAGATTGAAGGAGGTGATCCTGCCCCTGTAATCTCTTCTTGTGAGACCTAACCTGCAGTACTACATTCAGCTCTGGGGTCCCCAACACAAAGAGGGGCATGGGCCTGTTGAAGAGAGTCCAGAGGAGGCCACAAAGATGACACAAGGGCTGGAACACCTCTGCTATCAAGAGAGGCTGAGAGAGTTGTTCAGCCTGGAGAAAAGAAGGCTCCAGGGAGATCTTGCAGCAGCCTTCCAGTACCTAAAGGCAGCCTACAAGAAATCTAGAGAGGGAGGGACTTTGTACAAGAGCATGTAGGGATACCACAAGGTGAAATGGTTTTAAACTGAAAGAGGGGAGATTTCTATTAGATATAAGGAAGAAATTCTTCACTGTGAAGATGGTGAGGCACTAGCACACGCTGTCCAGAGAAGCTGTGGCTGCCCCATCCCTGGCAGTGCTCAAGGCCGGGTTGGACAGGGCTTTGAACAGCCTGGTCTAGTGGAAGGCATCCCTGCCCATGGTGATCTTTAAGGTCCCTTCCAACCCAATCTATGGCTCTATGATCTCATGCTGCTCCTGTGGTAGGCGAGATGTGGTTTTCTGATGAAGAATACTTTGAGGCCAGCCCAGAGAATTAAGGAAGTCTCCTAGCTGATTTTTGGAGAAAGCACCACAGAAACCTTAGTCTTGACTATTACTTGCTACGGTCATCACTTGCATGCTCAGCCTTCAGTTGAAAGGCCAGGCTGGTAACACCAACACATGCTGTATGTTCTTTGTCAAAGCAGTCAAGGTAATGGCAGCAGCTCTGCAGGAGAGGAGATCCATTACAAAGAAACATGTTTAAAGGCAGCTGGAGTTTCAGAGCAATATGAAGAGAAAGTGGGGGATGAGGGAAAACTCATCTTACCAGTGAACTGAATAAGCTTTTAGGTCAACAAGGGCCTTATGAAAAAATAAAGCGGTTTGCTGGGAAGATGTGAAAGGAAATTTGCTATGACTCAGTCAAGAAATTCAGAAGAACTGAGAAGAAGTGCATGCTGCTCCTTTTATAAACAGATGGGGCACATACAGACAGGAATGACTGGTGCAGCCAGCATAAAGAACAGTCTGGCCACTACAGCGTGTACATGTAAGCTGTTTATCGTGAATGCAATTCTAGTTTCGTGTTTGAAAGGAATTTAGATTGTAACACATTTGCAAGCTTAATGCCAGCACAAGTGAAAAAAGAAAAAAGAAGAGCAGGGCCCCAGTCCTGCAGACTGAGCTATGGTGAACAAGCACAGATGTTTTCTGGGGCTTAATTTGCAGGAATAGGGCCTGTAAAAATCAAAGGAGGAAATTAACTCCTACAGATGTTCAGTGGAAAACATGCTAAAGAGAAAGGCAGATACACCAGTGTATGTATGCACATACACACACCACACAGTTTTTGGGAAGTAATGATGTAAGAAAAATTGTTTTGAGTCTGTCATGGAAAGATTTAAAAGTTTTGAGTTATCATCATTCCCACAGAGGAAAGACAAAACTGTTAACATCTCTTACTCTGTGTAACCAGCCACATCAGTGTCTTCTCTGTGTGTGTGTGTCTGGGGGACGTGATCAGCTTTGTTACTGGCAAACCGGAGTCATTGCTGTGCCCCCCAGCCTGGGCAGAGATCCCAGGTCCCCAGGTAGGGCTCCAGCAGCCAGGCAGGAAGAAGTCCTAGGACAGAACTGGCAGAGGAAGGTAAAAAAAGAGACAGAAATTCTCAAAGCTAGCTGAGAAATGCACACATGGAACCTATTACAGAATGGATGAATACTGAAGTTTTGTTTCCTTTGCAATACATCTTGCAAAAATACACTGCAAATAATTTCACAAACAATACCTGAAAGCTGGTTTTGGAAGTTCTCTTTATGAAGTGATACTAGAACAAGCTACCCTGGGTTTTATGTAGAAATGCTAATCAGACACCTCCCAACCCAAGGAAATGACAACGCTGAAACAAAAGAGCTGAGAAGTGCTTTGAAGTAACAGGTAATATGGATATATATACACACATTAATCTAACCTAGACAGTTAACTGGCAACACATGCCTACTGGCAACACACGCCTAAGCAGCCACCTGATGTTCAAATAACTGACAAACAGCTGTGGCCTTCTCTCCATTTGGTATTAGATAATAATATCATCATCCACAGCAGCATCATCAACAAACCACACCTTTTTGTTGATAAGTATGAAACCTAGACATATTGCACAAAGACAACTGCCATACATGAAGTACAGGTTTCTTTCAGAAGTCACTAACAAAAGAGAAAAACTTTTAATCAAAATTATACATTTAAATCGAAATTATACATTTATACAGTGAACTTTAAATCTCATTTGAAACTAGAGGAGAGACAAAAATATTGTATTATATATAGTATATATATTGTAAAGTATTATACTTCAAGTCCACAGCTTTGTATTATTACACAGCCAGTCAGCTACAAATATATATGTGGATTATGGGCAAGGCTCTAAGGATAAGGTCATTGTGGCAAAAAAATACTGGCTAAATAGTTTGTATCTTTAAATTGAACTCGGTCTCTTTTTAAGAGATTGTTTAATGAATCTGAAATAAAAAAAAAAAAACAAAACCAACTAAAAAAAAAAAAAACCAGAAAAAACCCCAAACAAACCAACCAACCCCAACAAAAAACCCACTAAAAACCAAACCCAAACAACCCCAAACAAAAAAGTAATTATTTTTACAAGTCTGTTTGAACACTGCTCGTGTCCTTGTCCTCCCACCTCAGCTTTTGTTTGGGGATTTTTAATTGGCTGTAAGGAGACCAGGAGAGGGAGCTCAAACCCCGAGGTACCAGCACTGCTGCCAGAAACGTAGGCCAGGGAAAAATCTTCACTTCTGCTGTTGGGTAACAGTTCCTGGCAGGTTTAGTAAATGACAGTAACATGACACTTGGTGAAGGAAAGGGAATATAGTTACTGGTAGCTAAGCAAAGCTGCTACTGACACCATTTTCTTTTTGACTATACTTTGCTTTTGCTGTCTTAGGAAAAAGGCATCTTTGAGGCAACAGAGTTGGATTTGGTACTAATGATGACATTATTTCTGGGGTGCCAGAAACCCACAAAAAAACCCCAACTAGTTAAAAGCATAAGGACTTTTCAAGTTTTGTGTCTCCATGACACAACGTTGGTACATGGTCAAGCAGAAGTTTCTTCAATTCTGTCATTTCCTGTCAATTAACTACATCATATGTTGCTTATATGGGTGGGTAGCCTCCACTATTAAAATTAATTTTGTCTTTGTTAACAGATGCTGAGATGGCCATTTTGGCACCATCAATTCAATGCCACTGAACAAATTCCCACAGGTTGTATCTATCTGTATTAAAAACAGGATTTCCTGGTATTACATTATTTGCTGTGCAAGGGAAAACAGGTAACAGCTGCATTTCAAGATCTTTTGGAACCTTTTGTGAAATCAAAATACTCTGCCAGTACAAATGTTTCTAGTGTAAAGTTTGTCAAAACATTTTCTAAGAAGTTAAATTATTTGTCCTGACTGCCCACGATGTTATAATCTTTTTAAAAGGGGATATTAGTTAAAGTGACAGTTTTGAGGATTGGTGGGGGCAGGGTTGGCCCTCAGTGGGAAAAAAAGACACACAGGAAATATCATCTGTGATGAAAACAAGAATTTACGAAGGCCACCAATTAATGTAATTGGAAAGCGCTCCTCACCAAGATGTGTGTGACATTCACTTGACAGCTAGCTGCAGTATCAGGCATGCGGGCAACATCAAGAGAAGATGATCTACAAAGACCAATTACGTTTTCTACTGCACATGTATCCCCAGTTCTATCATCCAAATACCTGCAGTAAATACAGGGTTAATGGCCTAGAAAAAGATCTCTTGCTAGAAAACTTGCAGGCAATCTTGCTGACATTTCTAGAAATTTATTTAAAATATTCAGTATGTGATCAGTCACTTAAGTCTTTCGAAAATCTGGGTTATCTGTCACAGACAGCAATGGCAAAAAATCCATTTACCAAGAAGTGGCACTTCTGATGTCTTGGGATTCTCAAAGTATATCATTGCACTTCTTAGTTGGGTGCTACGGATAGGAAAATTCGGGGGAGGGATGGGTGGACAGTTAAGAAATGCAAGTTAAATGTCATAGAATTTTCATTGTATTCTAATTAATATCAACCTCCATCAAGAATAAGTTTTTCCTTAATAGTTTACCAAATGGTACCTCTAAGTGCCACAATCCAATCTGTAGAAATTTTCTGGGCTTATCTGTAACCCTAACAAACTCTGATTGTCACGAGGACCAAGTCAAGTCTGGTATTCCTCTAAGCTTAAGTTTGACTGCTCAGCACTGAGACTGATTATTTGCATGTGTCTGTTTATCAGCTACCTGCAGTTTAAAGTTTGCTGCAATTACACTTTTAATGGAGCGTTGAGAAAGAATCTGAAAAAAAGAACAGAACAAAAAGTGGTTTAGTTCCATCTTAAAGGTTTTCAAAACCAATCCTAGTAACAAAATCCATTCCAAAAGCAGAAGTCATGGGAAAGCCACAGCATGTGACCCAATATGCAAAATCATTACCAGATGCTGGTTTCCTTTCAACAGCAATTCCATGAAAGGAAGCTTCTGCTTCATCACCCCTTCATCGCATTGAGCCCAAAAGCTGGTATTACATGTATTCCACAGTACTGACATTGGCAAGTGCTTCTAGTTTCAAAAACATTGGGTTTGATTGACTTGCTTGTGATTTTTACCATCAATACCGTATCTCATCCCACTGAATAATTTCAATAAAGAGAAGCACACTCGGGGCTTCTTCCATACCAGATAATAAAGATTAGCTTTCTATTGTTAGAAATATTTTGAACAAGGAAAAAGAAAAGCACTTCAAGGTTACTTATTTACTTCACTTACTCTTTAGAAAGGCTTTGGAAATTTAAGAGATGACATTTAAACAAAGTTCCTTTATGCACTGTAATAAACTGCTCTTAAAAGGTATCCTGTAAGAAATGCTGTCATATTATTTTTCTAGTATTTCTGGATACATCTGAAACAGATCAGAATGAGATTGCCTCAGGTATTTAGGAACTTAAGTTTCCAGTGTAAGTATTTGAATGAGTATTTCCATCTTACAGTTCTGGTTTTGGTTCTTCTGGCAACACTGAAAACAATCGATACAACATTTTCTGTAACCCACCTTATAATCAAACTTCAAGCACGCATATATATATTCATTACCACTCATTTGGTTCTACCTCTTGAAGAAAAATATGGGTTGCCTGCAAACTATGAATTCTGTCAAATTCAGGAACATTCATTGTAGAGTCCTTTGCCATCATTTGAAATCTGACAGTGAAATCCCTTACACTAAATAGCTTTCATCTAGAGAGTCAAAACTCCAGGAGGCAAATAACGTCTTGTGTCACAGAAAGCAACTATCAAAATTACAGCCCACAGCTGGCCACTGAAATACTGGATGAAACATTTTCCCTAGAAGAGCAGGGAAAAAGCAAATCCAAACCCACAACTTCAGTATACGTACCTAGAATAGTTTCACTTTTGCAAATGCCCCAACTGAAAACCTATCCCCAAACTCTACAGAAGTACATTGCAAATAAGAAAAACAGGCTGAAACTGAAGTTGTCCAGGAGAAAAAAAAAACCATCCAGTAAGGCCAGCTACAGCACACATCACTAAGAGGTACAGTTGCATCAACAAGTTGCAAGCTCAGATAATGCTGAAGAGACCACACAAATAGACAACTTCATAGAATCTTTCTTTTAAGTATCCCACAGGAATCCAGGGATGGAAGCTATTTACCAAAGACCACAATGACTGGAATGCTCATGTTCAGCAGTCTTGTTTTAAGCCCTGATTCAGAAAATGAATTAGCACTTTTTGTCTAAATCATGCAACACTCCCAACATAAGCCCCAGTTAAATTTATATATTATATTCTTCACATTGTTTTTTTTTTAGGAAGGAAAAATAACTGAAGGCTTATGGGAAACATCCCAAGTATCCACAGTGTAGCCTCAACCTCACTATATAAAAAATACACGGAACCAAGAAACAGATAAGGAAGTAAATGTGCAAAATGTATTATGTTCTTCAAGGAAGACAGGGACATACAATTTATAAAATTAGATCACATCTTGAAAATTAAAAAAACAACATATATAAATACCAACAGTTTGTTACAATAAACAATAGCCCACATGAAGCTTAAAACCAGTTTACTCTAAATCAATTTCTTCATACAAAACAAGCTACTTTTAAAAATTACATCAGAAGAAAGTGGTATGCAAACTGAAACATTATTGCAGCAGATCATATATTTTTTCTAAAGGAAAGTCTGTTGGCAAAAGGAGACTAAGCTGCAAATGCTCCTCACCTTTCTGTTAAAAGGCATCTTCTAAACTCAGCTTTGGTCCTTCTAATTACAGAAGGAAGTTTCCTCCTTGTTAAAAAGGGATTCACACTTCTAAATACAGTTCAATTAGAAGCATAAAACAGAAAAAAAAAATTAAATCAAGGCCTCTTAACATGCTTTTGTCATTTTAGTTTCTACTTATTTTAAATGCAGTGAAAATTGATTTGACCCAACCTCTACAAAGAACTTCCACTCTGAAATTTTCCTTTATGGTAAAGTGAAGTGAACCTCCTTCCTGCCTTTTCCACTCTTCATACTCATTCTATGAGAAAAGAGCACCTTGATACAGGGACACAGATACGTGAACAAGCCAGTGGGCACAAGGAATTCTACAAGTAGGCTCAGAGCAGCTACCTCACTGAGGCTATTCTTGGGCTCCTTGCATCTCTTGTTCCGGATCAGCTGAACCAAAAAGCACTGCCCCTGAGGGGGCTGGAAGAGAATGTCTGAAAAGTTCCTAAAATTGTACCAGACATCTATTTCCTTCTGCCTGTGTAAACATCATAAGATTCAATACTGGAATGTAAGGCTTCTATCACAATAAACACTGGCATTTAAAACAAATCTTTAGGATAGTCAGAAATTATTCCTGTGGAACACAGTAAACTTCTGCTGAGGTTACCAGGTTCAAATATATAAAGTGTGCAGATCTGCTCCTCTTTATGCAGACAGTATTCTTTTTCTCACATGATGAAGACTCAGTCAAAATGCTGTAAGGTATGATGAATCAACTGTGCTGTAATGGAACTTCAGTTAGCTTGCAGCAGAGAGGGCATGTAACTTTCCACTAACAAAGTGCAGATTTGGAAACCTGAAGACAAGGATCCCAAAGTGACATTGTTCTCCTTAAGCTGCTACTGCCACAGTTAAAAGTTTTAATGTGTTTATTATGCTGCCAGTCCCATTATGGCTTTTATTTCCTTAGATGTTATACTGTTTCCTTTTCTAACGTTTCTTCTGATACTTTACTTCCTGAAGTATTGTCATCATTAGAATAATTTCCCGAGTCTGGACTGCTCTGTTTAGAATGTTTGTAATCTTTGAAAACAGTTTGATTTACTTCTTCTGTGATGATAGTCTCAATTATAGAACAATTTTCTATTGGTTCTTCTGCAGTTAAAAGATAAGGACTGCTAAAAAGCTGTCCTCCAAAACCCTGCAAAAAAAGAATCAGAAAAAAAGAGATGAACATTCATACGTAATACCTAAATAATGATTCTGCTTAACACCACAGCTGTACAAACCTGGTTTATCATGTTCAGCAGCATCATGAAGTTTTCTACCTATAATACCATTTGTTTCCTTAAGTTCACAAACTCAAAGGGTGAAGTTTAGTTGTATTCATAAAATCAAACATTAAAGAATAACTACCATTAATCTTATCTCTTCCTCTATGACTGTAGTTGTCAATCATCTATATAATTGTGGTACTTTATTGACTATAGACTTATGAGGCCACAGAAGACCTGAAGAACAATCCTAATTTAGACAACTTGCAAAGATCATATGGTAGCATGGGAATGAGGTGTGTGCTTGTAAAGTCTACAAATCATCATCAATTATAAGGCAAAGTCTGAAAGAAGGAAGAGGAAGTAAGCTGCTGCAAGCCTTATAAAGCTCTCAACAGTGCACTCCTGCCTATCTTATGTGCTTTAAATCTATTCTCTGAAGCGGTCATTTATATCAAACCTATCACAAAAGTTCCCAAATATGCACTGCAATTATTATGTTTATCAGTAATGCATTTATTATGTTACCATTCTACTAAACAAAGCAGCTAAAATGCTGTCTTATGAATAACTTAAATTCAGATTTGCCCTTGTAAACTATGATACTGGTTTTAAATTACTACTTCATTCAGAAACCTTTGTATGAGACTTATCCTAGGAGCTTCAGTGAGATGATGGCATGATGACCTATGTAGGGAGGTAATCCAGTGCTCAGCATCAGTGTTTGGAGACTCATAGAGGAAAGCACATTGAAAAGCATTTCAAAATACACCAATACATGTTGCCCTGCTCATTTCAGAACAGGATCCCTACCAAGTACTACCTGTGCCAAGCTCAGCTGGAAATGGGACACATCTGTCTTTTTAGAGACCAGTCAGTCTGGGTAGGTCAGGACATTGTAGAAATATTTACTGCCTGCTACACTAACATTTCCTCTAAAGACTGTGCCTGCATTTTTACCTCCTCTGAGCATTAAAGGCTGGCAAAAAGGCTATAGCATGCTCTTCCAGGTAACACAACTGGAAAGCATTTCTGGTCTCACTCAGCAGGGCAAAAGTATAGTATCACACTGGGTAGACATGCAAACACTCCGGCATGAAGGCTTGCTAACTACTCTTTGGCACAGATAGAAATAAAACCGTAGAAGTTAAAATATTTGCTAATCACAGAATTCTAGAAATTGATAGTACCCATTCATTTCCATAGGAATATCTGCACTCTGTTAAAACTTATATAATTAATCTTGCCATACCCATAAGACCACAGGATAACGGATAAACACTTCTTAACAATATTTTGCATGAATTTTTCTAAAAGTACATCTGCTTAACAAATGAGAAAAATACATCTCATCTTACCTCTATATTCAAAGGAGGTTGGCATGACGGAAAGAACACATATTTGATTTTACTGTAAGCTTTATACAGGGCAAAACCAAGAGGCACAGCCACAACGAAGACAGCAATCAGGGCAATTACAAACGTTGCTAAAATGACCAGAGGCAAAATTTTATCTAAAAAAGTTAATAAAACATATTCAGCCTAGGTATTCTTGAACTACAAACATTACAGAACATATTATTTCCAAATCTGCTACAGTACACTTTGCATTTCTACAGTACTATAACCAGCCATGATGATCATTACACAAATGATGCCATTTCAATATCTGAAAGTTATTAAAAAATCAGCACAAAATACTCATTCTTTATAAGAACACAGGCATTTCCAGACAGTATCATCCAGTTATTCCCAATTATATGTCACTACTCCTCATCAGGACAAAAAGGCTGCACATAGCTACCATGAAGCACTTGATGCATGATAAATCTATTGTGCTATTGCATGCATGCAGGGTCTAACTCCAAGGCACAAGGACTTGGTAGTATTGGTAAATGAAAAATTGGACATGACCTGCCAATGTGTGCTTGCAGCCCTGAAAGCCACCTGTGTCCTGGGCTGCATAAAAACAAGTGATGGGGAGGTTATTCTCGCCATCTATTCCACTCTGTGAGACCCCACCTGGAGTACTGCATCCGTCTCTGGGGCCCCCAACACATGACAGACACAGACCTGTTAAAGCAGGTCCAAAGGAGGGCCACAGAAATGGTCAGAGGGTTGTAACACCTCTCCTAGCAAGAAAGGCCAAGAGAGTTGGGGTTGTTCAGCCCTGAGAAGAGAAAGCTCCAGGAAAAACTTATTGTGGCCTTTCAACATTTAAAAGGGGCTTACAAGAAAGATGAAGAGGGACTTTTTACAAGAGGCTGTAGTGATGGGACACAGGGCAATGGTTTTAAACCGAAGGAGAGCAGGTTTAGATTGGACATAAGCAAGAAATTCTTTACGAAGATGGTGGTGAGCCACTGGAACAGGCTGCCCAGAGAAGCTGTGGCTGCTCCATCCCTGGAATGGTCAAGGCCGGGCTGGATGGAGCCTTAAGCAGCCTAGGCTAGTGGAAGGTGTCCCTGCCCATGGCACAGGGTTGGAACTGGATGAGATTTAAGGTCCCTTCCAACCCAAACCAGTCTGTGAGTCTATGGTCCTGCGTTCCTGTTTTAACCCAAGAAATGTAGAAAACCTTGTAATAAGCTAGGCTCAATTCCAAGACTTAAGGGCGAGACCTTATGGTAGAAGGAGTTTACATGACAGAATCCAGCTTTTGATAGCAAAATATTGTAGTCAAAGAAATCTTTTATCTTTATATTCATGTGCTATTCAGTGCTTAAGTTGCAAGAGTTTTGCAAGCTTCCTCCTCCTTTCCACCCTTCTGGTTTGCAACATATTCTCTGGCACTATCTCTTTAACAAATAAACAAACTGAAGAGAGTTTGAACATACTTAAACCAACACATACCAGGAAACACTTTACAAATAAACAAGCTGAGAATATAATCAGGTCTTTTTATCTCTATTTCCAGTCAGTACAAATGATCAAAGAATTAAAGATTTCCTCACTGGGATATAAGAAAGTACATGAAGTACAGGGCTGTCTCTCAATACTGAGTCTTGGGACATACTGCTTGACCTTAAATAGCCTCATTATTGTAATATGATATAGATATCTATATAGAAGGATACAGGGAAAACTAGTAGCTAACTAGTAAAATATGCAAAAATTATCTTATGAAGGTAAAAAAGTAACTCCTACTTCTTAGGCTTGATAAAGAAAAAGCAGTGAGGACTACAATATAAATGGATCCTAAAAGCTTAAGATATGAGAAAGTAGCATTATAGTTATTACATTTTCTCAGCTTTAAGTCAGTTTAGGTATTTAGTAATTTTTCCAGCATTACAGCTGCTAATACGAGATAACCAGCCAAATTAAATTCAACAGATAACTGCCTCTTAAATTCTGAGTATAATCCATCTACAAATGTATTCTCATTTTGCAAAAGGTAAGTTTTCAGTTTTAATGAGCCTGATGACTTGTCTCTTCACACTTCAGCACACGAGTTTTTTTGAATACAGTTAATTCACAGCAGAATCAGACAATTAAAAAAGTGTACTCTTGAAAACAGCATATAGTGATTCCTCACACTCTCCTAAAATATCTTGAAAGCACTGGAAATTCAAGTCTGACAAGGCACTCTACATTGCAATTCATAATCATTACAGTTATTAACCTGAGATAATTTCTAAATCGAGTTGTGTTTTACAATAACCAAAATGTAATTGTGATCAGGTCAGAACAGCGGCAGTCTAGCTGAAGGAGAGAACACAGAGCAGTAAAGTAACAAAACTGACATTTTTGATCTTTGCCCAACTAGGTGCCAACTCTATGAGGCCACCAATTCATGCTGCAAATGTTTTTTCTAAGTAGAGACTTGCAGATGCCTATAAAGGGTTAACAATTTTCCTTCCAGAGGTGTAACAATTCCCATGCTCTTCGTACCTCCAGGTGTTTTAATGCATTCCTCTTTGCTGAAATGACCGCTTTTGTTATAAGCTTCTGAAAATGCCTGTGCTTTTACACAGTACAAAGTTGAGGGTGTTAGATCAGAGATTGACCCTATTGTCTGTTTTATCTCTTTCACTTTGATTTCCTCCTGAAAAAGAAAAAAAATGGAAGAATAACATGCACATAAATAGTACAAGAGTCACCCAAATAGATCAGAATTTTGGCCTCTGCTGAAGAAGTAATTCTGTAAGGTCAGACACTGCTCTGCGCTCTGATTAAATAAAAGATACCACACAACTCTCCCCTAAGCAAACACATTCAAGAAACACTTATCAGCAAAAAACAACTTATTTCACCATACTGAAATTTTACAGTTCAAAGTGGCATGCAAAGCAAAACTTTTTCCTGGTGCAGTTTGTTTTCTTCTTCCATGCATTTACACATACATATTTACTGATTACTGTAAAATATTTCACTGTAAGTAGCATTTAAATATAGAAAGATCCATTAAAACATGAGTTAAAAGCACTCAAGACTTCATTGTTTTACGATACATATAGTTATGTATCATACAAAAAGAAAATTTGAGAGGCTGGAAGCTACATTTAGTTCAGACAGTGCACACAGTCATACAGTAACAAAGACAATGCACATGAACCCTACAACTTCCATACTAAAGTGAGCTATTCACCAGTTTGTACAAAACTCGGTGCAATTCTGCAAATCATTACACTTTAGGCACATCAATGGAAGAAGATTAAAATCTCAATTACTTTGTGATAAAAGTCATCTTGACCAGATTGTTAGAAGACTCAGCAAAGCGAAATAAAACAAATCAATTGCATGATTGATAAATCATATATGTGCCTCTTTGAAAATAAGCTTCTTAAGGAGATCTCAGACTCCGTATTTAAGTCATAACAAATTTTATCCACTGTTTTAAGTACTGAACTGGTTCATACCTCATTATTTGATGAATTCTTCCAATACAGAATGCGGTAAGACAAGTCATAATGGTCCCTCACGACTTCACTCTCAGATCCTCCTGGAGGAGAAATCTGGATATGGAGCAAAGCATTACTGATGTCCAGCGTTACACCAGGAGGGCCAATTTCATCTTAAGATGTTTTAAAAAAAGGAAAAAAAAAGTTAAAAATAAGACCGAATAATAATAAAAAAAAAATAAATGCATAACATACTGTAAATTAAATGTGTCCATTTTTAAGAATGTGTACTTCAAAGTCTAACTTGACTAATAGCTTTATTCAGAACCTCGAGTTCTGAGAAATATTTCAGTTATTTTCTCTTTCCACATTCATTTACTGCTTCTGCAAGTTTCAGTGATATGAAATACAGAGGCTGTGGGATCAATTCTGTGCATGCCAAAGTGAAACGACTCATCAAGATATGGACTCTTTTTCACATATACCCTCTTTCACAGTTAATAGTATAGTTGAAAAGCATGACCATTTTATTTTCTTTTGATGCATTATTTACCTAGGTTCTGTTATGTTACTGAAGAATAATCTAATTACCAAGACTGGAGATAAACATTTCTTGACATTTATGACTGACTTGAAGTCAAATCTTTTAGTAAGGTCACATTTCTCACAAAAATCAAAAAGTGCAATAAAGATTAAAATTACTGTAATTTCATTCTGGAAAGTGTTTGTTTTTTGTTTTTTGTTTTTTTTTTTTTTTACTTTGAAGTCACTATCTTTTAAGACTGCTTTTCCATGAAGCTTTTCAGAGTTGTATGTCAATGTAAGACTGCGTCAGCACAAAATTCAGGGTGCACTGTGCAGTGGTAGAGAGAAGGAGGAGATGAGAGATGATGCACAAGAAAATAAAGGCAGTAGATGCCAAAATTATACGACTTTGGCATCATTTTTCTGAGATAAGTAAGTGCTCCCTGTGAATGGAAAAAGCCAGACTATGGATATTTCTAGTACAAACACACACAGTGATTAATGTAGTACACAGTGAGATTATAAAATGCCATATAATGACAGTTTTATGGTTCAATTTTGTAAAGGAAATGATATAATTCTAAATACAGTGAAATACTGGCTGCGCTGAATGGAGATGACAATGGAAAAAATGCCTGTTTAACTTGATGAGGCCAGGATTCACACAGTTTCTGTAGAGGAACTACGTATTCAGTTTCATTAATCTGGCATGTTTCTTTTTGCAAATACCAGCATTAAGTACAAGTTTGTTGAGAAATTTAAATTTAAGAAAACATGTTGCTTACTTGTTATCAGAGGATCTACTTCTACTTCATTAGACAAACATGATCTGTTATATTCATTCATGGCCTGCACACGGAGGTAATAAGATCCAGAAGTAGCGGTGATGATTGATGAAAAGTTGCATTGCGTATCAGTGATGTTTTCACACCCACGTACATTGAGCCACTTCACTGAGTAATCATCAAGCAGTTTCTTCAGATACCCACTGCAAGAGATATTTTAATACTTTTTGACATGAAGCCTTTGAAATCAGGGTAAAAGGGGGGGTGGGGAAGAGCATGCTGACTTGTGTTACACAGGGCTTTTTTAATTTTGGAAGAATAGGCTTCTTAGAAATTTCTCATATTTGGAATATCATTTTTATCATTTATAACTGAAACAATGAAGTTAACTGGATCAGAAAATATGAATTAGTGATTTATCAAGCCTCAGTAGAGGTATCTCTCCTCTTCATTTAGATGCTGACCACAATATTTGTGCAACAACTGGATCCTAAGATACAGTTTTATACATGTGATGGGATTTTTTCCATGCTGGGATCTGACCAGAAGTAATCTAACACGTTGACATTTTTACTCACTTCTAGTCATCTAATTTCTAATGAAGCAATACAAACATCTTTTAAAACTTAATGTGTACTTAGCAGTCCATTCCATCTGGTATTTACACTCTTAAAGAAGCCTAGTACCCTGAAATTCTAGAATATGTTATACACAATCCTTTCAAAAGCCACACTGCCCAGATGAGGTACCCCAATGTACAATGAATAGCTACTTTTTGTAAGTATTTCACTTTAACTTCTAGTAACTACTTGCAAAATACAATGGACGGCATTTAGAGTGACAAAGCCTCTTTAAACAGTGATATGGAAAATGTTTAACTCACATGAGATACTGTACACTGTAGCTCACATGTTGTTTATACTGATTAGTCCAATGTAGATGAAATTCCATATCCAAAGCAAGAATTCTCAGATTCGTTGCACAGAGTAGGTCATTCACTGCTCAAAATAAAAAGGAAATATACAATTACTGGAAAGTTTTATATTACGTACAACAATTTCTCATTGAATGGGTATTTCTCATGTAAATGGTCCAATACTTAAAAAATAGTCTGTTTTCATTCATTATAAAGAGCAAATCAAAGCCAGTGATATAACATACAGCATGTTAAGCCTTTAGTAAAAACAAAAATTAATTAAATCAATTCAGAAAAAATAGAGAAACTTAAGATTAGTAAGAACAAACTGGTTCAGCAATAACTTGATGAGAAAAACGTGTAAAATACACATGTATAAACATGAAGTAATTTTGAGGTACCATCCATTCAATCTAATGTTTGACTTTTGACATTCCCACAGTAATCTTTTTCCTGAAACAAACATTTAGAAATACTTAAACTCACACCTGAAGCACACACAAAAGAATTTAGACATGCAAAACAAGCAGCTGGTAGCAAACTGCCACTAAGTCATTCTTCAAAAACTGTAATAATAAACTCACCAAGGCCTGCATAAAAAATAAGCTTAGCACAACTTCATACGCATTCACTTACTGCCAAGTATACAGAAAGCTTTTGTTTCGCCTACACACACACATCCCTTTCCTCCTAATTCAGTCACAAATTCAAAATACTCAGTTTTCCAAAATACAGAAAATAGCTTTTGCAATACAAATTGATGGATAGAATTTGCCTCAGAGCACAATCTTTTTTGTACTACTAATGCTAATAATGTACTAAGGTGACATATTTTATATTGATTTAAAATAGAAAATTTACATCACTGTCAAGACTGCTGTTATACCAAAATGAGTAAGAATGTAGCACTTCTGCCTATTTCTATTGCTTTAGAATAATTTACTTTGCAACAGTTCAAGTAATCATTTTAAGATAAGACAATTTTACTCTGTACCTTTATGGGTTGTTTTTATACAACGAATGGGACTGAATAAGCCTTCCCGCAGTTCCAAAGGAAGAGTTGCTTGAACTTTCAAACAATAGGTAGTGTCTGGTGCAAGATCATCAATTGTGTCAGTAGGAAAAACATTTTGACTTCTGAACTGTAAGAAACAATTGCAAACAGCACTTGAAGAGAACTGTTCTTCCTTATGAGCAGTACTTTTTTTCCTACTCCAGGTTTCAGCCCATTTATATAGTATGCCTTAAAAGTGTTAAAATAGGGAACTGAGGACAATATATAAGCTGAATAAATGCTAAAGGGAAGTTCCAACTTAGCCACGTGACTGAAAGGAAAGAATACATCATGCTCCTTTAAACACATGAAAGTGTGGAGGGACTGTGGCACTGCTCTACATGACGCATTACTCACCACACAGATTCAGGCATATAGTCAGAAGAGAAATCGTACCCTTCCATACCTCAATTAACTGAGCAAAAACTTCCCCTTCCCTCTCCCACTACTCTCTGCTTTCAGTTTACCAGACTTTCCAGCGACTAACCTGTGTACACAGTTTGTACTTAAAGCTTTCCAGCCGGCCTTTGATGTATAATGATTGTGACTAGGTCTTCAAAAGGAACATAGATACTCTTCAGCTCCTGCCCTAATCTGGCTGGCACCCATTCCCCTAAAAGGATGGGGGGGGGGGGGGGGGGAAAAGGACTGCTTTTACAGTCTTAACAGAATAGCTGGAGCTGCTGTACGAGATGCACATTATGGCTTGGAAATTCGTTCACAAATTCAAGACCTCAAAAGAACCCCTAAAAACCCCAACCTACAGTGTAGAAACAGAGGCCTTAGTTAATGACACAGAACAGTATACTGACAGCTTTAGTCAAGCTGTATGGTCTCAGTAAGATCAAGTTAGCCTCTTACTTCTCCCCTGTATCTATGCCTTACTGTAAATGCTTCTTCCCACTGCCTTGAACTCTTTCCCTCCCCGTTCCTGCTGGCTGAGGGTGGCTCCTGATCCAACACATGAGACAGTTTCACTTTCTTCCTCATGCATTGGAAATCGGGTTCATAGAAATACAGACCCTTCTCACAAAATATCTAAGGCAATCCTCCAGTAAAAACAAAACCAAAAAAGCAAACACCCTCTCCAAATTGTTAGGCTGCATAACAACAGTTATACACAGTTACCTAATTAAACCACTCTGTTTTACAGCATGAAACAAAGTACACCTCTGACAGCTATGTAAAGGTTAAAAAGTAATAATAATCATAATAATAAAATAAGTGATTATACCTCTGAATTTGATGAATTTTCCCAGAGAACTACTTTATATTTAAAATCTAGAGGTGTTATCCACATTTTTCGGACCTGATTTTCTTCTGGAGGAGAAACCTTAATTTTTATGACTCCATTAATGGACTGCAATACTATTCCTGGAGGTCCGATCTGAGCTGCAAATATTAAAAAAGTCAAGCATGATTATTTAAAAAAAATATAAAAAAAGTAATTTATATTTATAAACTCACACTAATTGCCTATAGTATCTCACTTTTAATTATTCTAAGACAACAACAAGATCACAGTAACTGCCTATAGGATCTTAGTTTTCATGAATCTCAGTATCTAACAGAAATCTATTCTAACAACCAAGCACTACTACCTCATTCTAAAAGCAATGGAGTCAAAATGCAGTGTTACTTATTAAATGGTTTTTAGAATCTGCAGTGAAAAATCAGCTTAAGTTTTTCTCAAAGATGCAAGGCAAGAGACCTAGCTCAAAGAAATCAACCTAATGTTGAGGGAAGGCTTCAGCAGCATACTAATACTGTAACTACTGAAAAGTCACAGGGTTAGAAGAAAACTTCCAGAAAGGTCCGATGTCAAAAAGGATTTTTCTGAATTGTAGAAAAATACAGACTGACAGAAAACTCTGTCAGAAAAAAATATCACTTACAATATTTTCCCCTTTCCAGAAAGAGAGAATCATAACATTCCATGACCTGCAAACACCTTAAATTATGTTAAGGTTGAAAAAACCACCAGCTCCTGTTGTAATGAGCCATGGAACCCACACAATTTTTTTCCACAATAATGTGCTGGAGAACATGTAATATTACAGTATATAAGGAGCTCATACCTATAAAATACGGAATCATTTCAAAAATGCTAGACCATGGAGACACTTCTTCCCTTCTTTCAGCCCTTATACGCACATGATACATATCATAGTATTCAGTTATTGCTGAGGAAAAGTCACATTCTGTGCAAGTAACATTTTGACACCCAGGCAACCCCTTCCACTCCGTTCCATTTGTCTCAGTATCTTCAAACCTGTAAGAACGAAAACACACCCCAAAATAAAACTAAGATGCAATTTAAGTTTTGAGACTCTTTTTCCTATTCTTCTTAATGCTAGTAAATGTCACACCATTTAATGCTGTTTTATCACCAACACTAATCCAATCAATGTTATCTACTTAGTTACCCTGGAATTCATATTGCAATTTTAACTCATTAATTGAATCTACTGATGTATTAAGTTAACCTTATTGCCAAAAGTTAACTATCACTTTGAAAAGTCTGACACCAGCTTGCTTTATTCACTATGTAAACACACAGTGCCAGAAAACAACATCAAAGAATGGTCAAAATCCAGAATTATACCTTTAGTACATGAACCCAGGCTGCCAAGGATTTTATCATTTGTCAGAAGAAATTTAAAAATCTTGATGGCAAGATGTGCTTAAAAGAGCATAAAAGCAGCAAAAATAAATCCAAATTCTGACATTAGCAAAGAATGTAGATTAGGGGAAAAGAAAAAAAAGAAGAAAAAAAGGAGTTCAGCACTAAGTGTTGGAATACTTAGCTTTACAGAAGCTATTTTTCTTGTGGGTTAACAAACATGCACACCTTATTTAAGAAAGAGACATTCCATACAGAGATTAAGTACGTCCTGACCAGAAAAGAGGCACAGAATTGAAATACTAATGTTTTATCCTCAATGCCTATTAAATTTTTCGGATCAGTATTATGTTTTTAAAATAAAACTATTTTTAAAGCAGCTCTCTCATCTACACATTGAAGGCGAGGACGTGTTTGGTGGTGGCTTTTTCTTTTTGAATAAATCTAAAATTATACACTAGGCAATCCTAAAATAAAGAACTTCAGTGATTTTGTCACAGAAGTGTTTTTTGTTAGTTTCTTGTCAGAAAAATACAACTATTAAAAAATACCAAATGTGTAAAACCAAGGAAACATTTAAGAATAAAAATGGTTTCACATCTGATGATTAAAATTTGCAGACAAGAAATATAGATTCATAAACACTGACAAATTACCCAAAAACTACACTGAAAATTCTCTCAGAATCTGTGTGTGTGGGCACAATGTACCTTAATCTAAATGCAAAACAAACACACACAATGTCGTCCCCCTCACCCCCAAGAAAACCAAAAACCAAACCCAATCCAAATCACCAGAGAATAAATAAATCTAAATACTACATTTCTTAGTGCACAGGTTAATTTTCTCAAAGAACCACTTGATTGCTAAGCATTACTACCAGGGGTGTCCTGCATTTATAACATGCCACAAATGGTTAACAGTCTAATTTTAAATGTGAATGAGAGAAATGAAGGACAGTGCTCGGATTCCACTTCATTACAAGACTTGGTCTTCCCAGCCTCTACTTTCTGGATTTCAAACCATCTCCAGGAGTTTTATGTGACAGTATTGAGAAGTATAGTAATTAATTAATATATTCTTCTACACAAATATGTGTCAGACATTGCTGGCTTAGAATAAAATTACTACTTACCACCTGTATTCTGCTGAAAATGTCACATTGGTATCATTCCCAGTGTAGTTCCAACTTAGAGTGAAGTTTGTATTTACAACATAGACCTGAATATCCTCCGGACTCCTCAGATTAGTTTGGCCTACAAGAAAGTAACATAAAGATATATAAAGATTGGGATAAATAATTTGTACACGACTCAAGAATAACTTCTGTTAAAAAAAAGGAGTTTTACAGTGAGATAACAAAAAACATAAGAGTTAAGAAAACACCACACTACTCAAATGACACTTCAATATATAGCTCAGGAGGTATATACTCAAGTGCCATATATATGTATTATCAGAGGTGCATCAGGTAGCTCCTCTGCTTGTTTGACTACACAGCTCCTTCCTCTGTGCTTAAAATCTTTCTCCCCACACTCCTTTAAAAAAGATCTATACAGTTGTAACATTCAAGGCCTGTGTTCTCTTGATTACAAGCAGTCTGAAATGCCTTTAAGCTCATATTTTATTAGTTGGATCCAACATCTGGATCTCAGCTGCACACTGCTAGGGATTGACCTAATACTATCATTTCACAGTTGCAAAGCAGACTGAGTGCAGCAGACTTGTTTTATGTCACGTGTTACTCCCATAAATTAAATGTATTGAGCATAAACCCCCTCATGCAACACTTCATTGGATGGCACATCTTGTATCTTGCTCACGATAATCCTGGGTTTTCTTTTACACAAAGAGCAGTGCTTATGGACTTATGGAGGGCAAGTGCTAAGTCTCAGGACACGTAGAAGAATGTCCATAACATCAAGGGAAGGACCAGCCCATGACAAGAGAAAGCTTAACTGTCAGCTTGCCAACAGGAGGGAAACATGCATGCTAGAATCATCTGCTGGAGAGCTTACTCTATTTTCCACCATTCAAAAATACTTAAAAAACCCCAACTGCCTCATAAATACCTTATATTCCACTTCCTACAGAAGACTTTTTTATCATTAACTTTGAGATATGCAGAATCCTAGGTGTTCCATTTGAGATACAATTCAAGTACCAGAGGACAGATGAGGGTAACAATGCTGTGGCAGAAGGAATTACTCTGATACTTGCAGAAACTGAAGCTTACCCAGCTATTTCTAAGGTACTTTATTTTGAATTACTTCACAGCTGTATATGGCACTGCTTCAAAGCGGTGAGGCAAGAAAGTTCAAATCGGCTGAAAGTCTGGACTGAAAATTCTCTTTACAGGAAACTACACCAGGCTTTGGCGTACAGAGCAAAGGAAAACAGTGTGAAGGCACAGGGAATATGTGTGAACTGAGGAAACCTCAGGCAGAAGTCACTAAAATTATACCAAAACCACCAACCAAGAATATCCACATTTACAGAGCTTTAGCTTCATCTAAATCCTTCTGCCTGCTACCCTATACCAGGTACTGCTGACAACCCAGGCCACATACAATCTAGCCAGCAAATACTTCTGCCTTCTAAGAATGCACTTTAATCTTCTAACACATCAGGGGAAAAATAATAAAATCAACAAAACAATTTAAAAAAAATCAAATAATCACAGACACCTCTGGCTTGACTCTCTTATTTTTAACCAATTATGTGTCACATTATCAATCACCTCCCAATGGCTACAACTTCTAAAAACATACGTTAGGGACCATGTTTCTGAAATTGCTTTTTCATTGTATTAGGAAGAAATCAGAATAAATACACCATATTTCTCCTGGGCAACCAAAGTCTGTTTGCAGATCAAATGGGTTATCTTGAATTTGATTTTCACACTGGCCCTTCCTTGCAAAAACTATTTCATATTTTACATGATGACCAAGTTCACTTTTCTATATACTTTTTCCTTTTCATAAAGAGATCTATAAATTGAAGTCTCCAAGATCTTTTTGGAGTCTCGGAGTTGAAGTGGTATCCCCAGACTTCCAGAAATGACTCCTGAAAGCACAAAACTTCAAAGAAAAGTAATTCAGTAAAACCCTGTGGATCCACTACAGGAGTTGATTCCACAATGCATTGATTTGTTACTCCTCTAAGCTGAAAGTCTAAGATAAGCCTCGAGAGCACCAAACCACATTTGATCATCAGAAAATAAGAAAGCAAACAACTATTTTTTTTCAGATATTTATCTACCAGATGGTTACAGTTCAGCCAAAAAGCTTATGATAACAAAGGCAGCTAGTTCAGATTTTTGCAAAAAACAGCAGTTTTGAATATTTATAGCTCTTCACAGAGGAAATGCTCACTTCATGGGAAAACATTATTTTCACTTTATTTGAGAATGTTTGCATTAAGAGTCAAAAAGTCTGGAATAAAAAAATGGCTTTCAATAATAATAATAATAATAATAATAATTACAATAATAATACTTTAAAGCAACCCCCCCCTCCAATTCTGCTGTTACCACAGAAAGCATAAGCCTGTCAGAGCCATCAAATCTGTCTGAAAAATATCACCACCTACAGGAATTGAAAGATAGAATGTTAATCTTGCTTAGCAAAACTCATTGCTTCATGAGCCAGTGGAAGATTATTTAAGTGTTGTGATACAGCATAACACCTACAATTTCAGTTGTAAAGAAACATCAACAGATTGACATCATTCACATCTAAAGTGCAGGGAAGGGCTTCTCCCTGTAAATATGTGTATTCACGTATTTGCAGAGACTTAAAAAATATAATTTATACACTCAATCTATTTAAACATTTATCTTACTAAACAGTATGATGAAAAACCTCTTTCAAAACATCTTTTTGGAATGTAATTCAACCTCTGCCTTTGAATAACCTCCTAGAGCAGACCAAAAGTAAGATGTGGCTTCCTGAATTCTCTAGTAGCACACATGCCAGGTTTAAAAAACTGCCATAGCAGTACTGAACTTCTAGAAGTCTTTACAACAGGAGATTCCCAATGTAGATTCTTTACCTTGAACAACATAAAACCTCAGAGTAATCCATAAAAACATAGGATTAGATAACACATAGTATTAGCTGAGAACAACACTGCACCTACAGAGCTCCAACATATAAAAAAAATGCTACTGTATCTTAAGACTATTATTTTTGTCTTAGGAAATATTCACTGCACTTCCAAAGGAGCTTTTCCACATTTCAAATTCTTATTTTATATATAGCATAAAGCCTTACAATATTTTTCATTTGAGGTCAGATAGGAAAAAGGAAGCCTGGAAGCAGAAACAAAACAGTTTCAAGACTCGTGCTCTAACGAGGTACATTTTCTTGCCAAGTTACAAAAAACATGCTTATGTAAGATGCCCAACTAATGTTTAAGCAAGGCCAACTTTTGTTAAAACCAGTAAATACCACAGCAAATACTCATATCCTCTCCTGGGATACAAACAGTATTGTAAAAAAAAACAGGTCTGGATTCTAACATTTGGAAGAAGATACAGTATTCCAGCCCTGCAGTAGGAGCACACAGAGAACTAAAGGGATTTATTCCAGAACAGCTTTGGTTACAGGCACAAAAGACGACTGTCGCAAGCCTCGGGTTCGACTGCCTTTTTCTCTGAGAATTTCCTCATGCAAGTTGGAAGAAGGCTGGACTCCATCTTGACATTTACCCTTATTTAATCCTCCTTACAAACTGCTGAAACAAGGTATTAAGAGCTGTTTTCAATGGCGCACAATTACCTTTACTTTAATAAACAGAAACATACTATTCAGAGATATTACCTGTAAAACTAACTTAAAATCCACTAGAGGGTTAAAAGTAACTGGTATCAATTATAATTCAAGGAATTCTCAAAAAGCTGTTCAGTGTTATGGTCAACAATGTACAAGTGTGAGAGCACTTAAAGTCAGTGCACAGCAGTGGTCAAAAAGGGAAAAAGTTAGAAACTCATATGGAATTATGGGAGTAAAATAGAAAGCTTAGAGTCATCATATAAATTCATTTTAGACTTATTCCCCAACACTGCATGCAGCTCTAGAGTGCCCACTCTCATTATAGAACGGAACAAGACAGAGGAGGGTGACAAGGACAACCCAAGATATAGAACAGCTTCTGTTCTGGGAGAGTAAGAACATGATTCTTCAGCCTGAAAATGAGATGGAAGGGAGGCTGTGACAGATCTACAGATGCCTAGTGAGTGGCATGAAGAATGCAAGCAGTCAAAGATTGTTTGCTGTTCCAGTAAGCTGGAAGCATCAAATCAAGCACCACTCTGCTTTAAGCAAACAAATCGAACTGTTGATTTACTGGATGCTTAGTCAACCTGTGGAATTCCTTCCCTTACGGCTCTCTGAATGCTCAACTCTTACCAGTCTTATGAAGTCAAGAGTGAAATACAAAGTCTCAACACGACAGACTGCCATAACACTATGTTGTGAAGGGTCACTATATACTTGACTTTTTATTCTTACCTACTCAGACACCAACCACTGCTGTAGATAAGCACTGGACTGGACAGCCTTCTGCCTTCATCTAGTACAAGACATAACAGAAACAAAAAAAAACACCCTGGAAAAAAATCCCACAGCACTCATTGTAGACCTACCTCAAGCTTGATGAGGTACTTCCCTCCTTGCTCTGGTAAGAAAGCCGGATGACTGCTTCAGAAGGGGCTCCCAGTCCTGACTGACAATCAAACTATCTTTACCACAAAATCAAATTTCTTATCCAAATTCAAATACCTATTTATTGAGGTTTCCAGGTCACAATTATGCTCTTTCATCTGTTCACCTCTTGTTGCAGGTGAAAAGAGGGATCTAATCAGAAAGACAGCTGTAATTTTTTACTCTGAGGAATGTCTATGGCTGAAATTTGTTAAAAGTTAAATGATCATCAATTCCAACTCTAACCACTCTATGATTTATATTAGCTATTATGAAAAAGGTCTTCACTATGAGGGTGGTGAGGCACTGGCACAGATTGCCCCAAGAAGCTGTGGATATCCCATCCCTTGCATTGTTTAAGGCCAGGTCAAACAGGGCTTTGAGCAATCTGGTCTAGTGGAAGGCATCCCTGCCCATGGCAGGGGGCTGGAATTAGATGAGCTTTAAGATCCCTTCCAACCCAAACCATTCTGTGATTCTATAAATTTTAACACTTCATAATCACCCATTCATATATTTGAAGTACAGAAGCTGAGCTGGAAGAAACCTTGTAAGGTCACCTGTATTTCACACTGAAGAAAGCAGGTGGCCAATTCTACATAAATAACAGATGTTTGCATAAATATGCCCTATGGCTTCCATCACCAAATAATCTACTTTTTACAGGCGTCTGATCTGAAATATTTTGCTATCCTTGCCACTAGAGATTAGAGAAAGCTTTCTGTAAATCAAAAGCAAATAACTCCTAAATCAAATTTCCTAATAGATTCTACTGGAGGTCTGAACCTTTGCAGAACAGATCCAAGTTTCCTTATAGCAAGGACACTTGCTTAGTTGCTGTTCATAATCCACGAGTTTACATACTGCAATACCCAGAGTCAAGCCTATGTCTCCCATAAGCACATTGCCCATGTAACTTTGTCAATGGATATTAAAGTGTATTATTCTTTAAGTCACAGTCATACTTGAAAACTATGTAAACATGACTAACAATAAAAATTTACTGGCAGCAACAATTCTTTTAGTCTTCAAGACAATTTTCTAGCTTTCTGAATGACTTTTATTGTTCTCTTTCGCATTCTCTCCAAATGATTGAACTTGCTTGAAACAGTATGCTTCAGAAAATTACAATATGCCAGATGAGATTAATAAATGGAAATGTAGCTTATAAAACACATGACCCAACATCTTCATTCTAATTAGCACTGCTGTGCACCAATATTTTGGGGGGTTTATACAGCATTGCACTTAAACTTCCACACGTAAATTACAAGGTATAGTCACACTGCATCTTCCCCTCTCCCTTGAACTGATATTTAGACTACCCTTTGTCATCCTCTCTAAAAGGCCCCAACACATCCTTTTCCAGTACTAGCGTACTTTTTCCTAGAGTATTTCTCCAGTTTATTGGGATACTTCTCAATCCTACTCCTGCTTTTGAAAGGCATTGTGAGCTCCTCCCACTTAGTTATATGTGGATTTAATAAGCTTACACTGTTCTATCATGCGTATTACTAGCAGAACCCAATTGATACATTCTTCCCTCTTGACAGTGAACAGTAAAAAAAACTGATGAGCTGGAAAAAATAATTTATGTATGATTTTTTCCCAATATGCTTAAGATATTAATACACAATATAGATTCAAAAGCAATACTAAACCAAAATACATGCAACTGGAGCTCCTCTATCTGAACAGCCTTTTACTTTAGTATAGCAGAAACTCATTTAATATGGTATTTGTTCTCAGTACTAGAGACACGCATAGACAATACATCCAACAATCCTTTCACATAATACTCCTTAGTTTCAGTGTTTTGTGTTTTCTTCTCTAATTAGTTTTCTTAAATCCCAATGAACGACAATCCAGAAACGAAGGAGTAAACTCAGTAAAGCTTAATTACCAGAGAAATTCTGTTATTTAGCTAGAAACCAGATATGCAAAGTAATACCTAAAAATCACGACATCTTCCTGGCTTATTTTATCAATTATTAAAAGCCAGAAATTTAAATTGAATTAATGTTTCTTCACGTAAAGCATAACGACACTTTGGTGTTCAGGAGAACACTGAGAGATAAGACTTTGTGGAAAGAAGGGGTTAAAGAAAAGCTTTTAGCGTGATTGCCTATCTTCCTTCCCCTGGCAAATATTAATGAACTAAAATAAATATAAAACTGTTCTAATAAAGATCACAATTTATAGCATTTTAAGTAATATTTTCAATAAATGATGGTTGAAAATAATAACATTATAGAATAGCAAAAAACATTCAGCATCACAAGAAAGTCTTAGCCAGACAGAAGTATACTCCTTCAGGAGAAAGCAAAGGGGAAATCCCATCACTAGTACATAATGGCTCAATGATTATCACATTAAGTATGAGGCAGAACCAATGGAAACTTTAAGTCAACCTTTCAGCATAGGAAGAAAAGGAAACCTCTTACATGTGACATTAAAAAGAAGGAAAAAAAAAAAAGCCACAGCCAAACACACACCAGAACAACTAAACTGCTGTTGGTTTTGTGGGCAGACAGGGACTGTCTAAAAGAACCAGGCAGAACTCTTACTGCAAGAACTTTTCTACAGGAGCACAAGAGAACTGCTGGTTTTGACAAGGCAGAAGGCGAGAGGTCACTTGTAGCAGAGCCATTACTTCCAATTTTAAACTTGGTATGTGGCATGCTAGTCATCTGCTATAACGTGTGGGTTGATCAAAGTAACTGCATGTATCACAGGCTCCAGTTTGGGGATAAAATTTGGGGCTGATGCACAAAGAATTCACCTACAAACTGAACAGCTGAAAGAAAACGAAGTGAGAAAAAGAGGTCCCTGTTGCTGCTTCTCTGTTTGAATCCTACCATGACTGTAAAGTGTAGACCACTGAAAACAGCCTCTCTCTAGTCTTCTTTTGGGTGCACTGAATTAGAATAATACATTCTTCTACAGAATTCAAGAGTTTAGGTGGCATCAGAAGCAGCATCCACACACTACCCACAGCTATGATATTTCCATTACTCAAACTAGCTTAGCCCATATACTCTCTCTTGCATGTCACAATATCCTCTAAATATGCAGGAAGATTATCTACTTGAGCCCAGCTCATCCAGGCTACACAACACTTCCCCCTTGAAAAAGGTTTTGTTCAATAGTTCTTTCTTGCTGCCTAAGTAAGCGAGAAGAGACACATATTACTATCTTGCGAGAAAAAAATCCTCATCCTGAAATTTTACTACTCTTATTTCCTCATTTATACTTCAGGCTCTGTCAGGTTAGACTGAGATGTCTTTCAATCACGGAATCATCAGGGTTGGGAAGGGACATCTGGAAATCATCCAGTTCAACCCCCTGCCAAGGCAGGGCGACCTACAGCAGGTTACACAGGAACGCATCCAGGCATGTTCTGAATGTCTCCTGAGAGAGACTCCACAGCCCCCCTAGGCAGCCTGCTCCTGTGTTCTGTCACCCTCAATGGAAAGAAGCTCTTCCTCATGCTGAGATGAAACTTCTTGTGTTTTATTTTACAGCCGCTGCTCCTCACCCTGTTGCTGGGCGCCACTGGAAAGAGCCTGGCACCATCCTCCTGGCACCCACCTTTTTGATATTTATATGCACTAATGTGATCCCCTCTCAGTCTTCTCAAGACCAAACAGGCACAGCTCCCTCAATCTCTCCTAAGAGATGCTCCAGACCCCAGACCACTCCTGCGGACTTCCACTGGACCCAAAACAGAAGCAAATCAATAAAACTCAAAACCTGTTTGTCCCACACTCAAACTACGGCCCCTACAACTCACAGATAGCAAGTTAAGCCTGAAGAGACGGAGCCAGATGAAGGCAAAGATTAAGACTGTCACTGAACTGTGGAGTTGAACCCAAGGCCCTCGACAATAACCTAGCCCCACTTACCGAGGCAGACAAGCACACCTACCCAGACCCCAAGCCTGCATGCCTTTGCACCCCAGCAATAGGCTCCGGGACCAAGTTCCCTCTCCCAGCGCCGCAGGACCGAAGCGGGAGTGCCCGCAGCGGCACGTCTCCGCGAGTGTGTGCCGGGGACACCCCACCCTCTGAGAACGGTTACAGCAAGAACCCCAGATGCCAGCCGGGTACCGTGCCCGCTCACCGGGACCCACCTGCGCAACGCAGAGGCAGCGCGACCAGGAGACAGAACAGAAATACCTCCATGACCGTGCACCCATCTGTCCCTCAGCACAACCGCTACCCACACCCGTTACCGGAAGCCTGGGGCGGATGCGCATGCGCGGGAAGGAGTGGAGGCCGGACCGGGCCGGGCCGTACCCGGCAGTACGCGGCCCTGCAGCGCCGGGTTTCTTGGGGTGGGGAGCGGGTTGATGGTGGGGCATCGGCGGTCCTTCAGGCTTTTACTGTCCTGTGATAAACACATAAATGTATTGGCTTTCGCAAATCACAGGTGTGGGTATGTGGATATAACTATATGAGTTTACAGCAACAAAAACAAAGCTCGATAAAGACACAAGATTAGACAACAAGTTAAGGAAAGGTCAGAACTCTTGAGCAAAACGGAATCCCATAGTAAAAGAACCTGTAAAGGAAAAGGGGGCAGGGCTTGATATAAGAAAAGCTAGTGCCTGGAAAATACAGAGTTAAAGTACTTTTAGCTTAACTTAGGTTGTAGAAAGAGAACAATGTTTATGTTGTTAGCCTGTGGAATTTAGTGGCCCCACTAAATGTGAGTTGTTTCATACTAGTCCTCTAAAGTATCTTTAGTTTTAAAGAACAATGTTTGTGTTGTAAGTCTGTGGTGAGATAACAAGATTTAATGACCCCACTAAACATGAATGAGTTATTTCACACCATCCTTCTACTTATCAGTTAGTTTAGAGACAGAGCCTCCCAAACATCTGCTAGCTTGGGATACTCCTTGTCTGCCCATCCCACTATAAATTTTGCAGGAAGGACACACTGTTTTAAATCTTTGCTAGTTATCAGAATAATTACAGCTCTGGCTGGTTTTAGCGAGTTGTGTGATTACTGGGGCGTCCAACTGTGCCAAAGGTGAAAAGTACACTGTGAGGAAGACTGCTTACTTCATCTTGAAGACCCCTACTCACAAGAGGAAGACTGCTTGCTTCATCCTCAAGACTCCTACCCACAATCATTGAAGAGCAGTGCGCAGGCACCAAAAGGAGGAGACTTCTGATAATAAGTTCCTGGACCTAGTTATAATGTTCCCCACCTATACGTGGGAATTATTAATATGTATGTGACTAATGCAGTAGTGAATTGTGCTTTCACCCATTGTTCTGCCCTTTTCTGGTCACTGTTACTTCATCCCAACCTATGGAAAAGAAAACCTGAGCTAAGAAAATTTGGGCTATTGAGCCTGGAGAAGGCTTCATGGAGACCTCATAGCAGTCTTCCAGTGTCTGCAGGGGGCCTACAAGGATGTCAGAGAGGGACTGTGGTCATCAGGGACTGTAGTGATATGACAGGGAGTAATGGGTTCAAACTAAAACAGGAGAAGTTTAGGTTGGATATAAGGAAAAAATTCTTTACTGTGAGGGTGGTGAGGCACTGGAACAGGTTGCCCAAGGGATTTGTAATGCTCCATCCCTGGAAGTGTTCAAGGCCAGGCTGGACAGGGCTTTGAGCAACCTGGTGTAGTGGAAGGTGTCCCTACCCACAGTAGGGGATTGGAACTAGATGATCTTAAGGCACTTTCCAATGTCAATAGAGCCTATCCACACAGGTCACAAAAGATGCCCCATTCAGCTTAATCAAAAATAAAATTAAAAACTGGGAAACCACAAGATGCATTGAGTCATGGAGAGGAAATATAATTCCCCTCGTTCAATAGGGCACTTGTCTGGGGGAAATTTGTGTTGTGGTGCAGTCTGGTTGAATGAATACTACAGCGAGTATTGAATGTAGCGTGCATGCTGCAGTCCCTGAAGCGGGGCTTGGACCCTGCTCACTTTTTGCAGGCAGAAGTTCTGGTTTTATGACTAAAAAGCTCATTTTTTCTGTTTCATGTTTTTCATGGATTGCCCAGCTGCAGTGGTTGGGAGGTTATAAGTCAGGTTTTACCTTTCGCTTCCTACCCTCTCAAAGCAAGAAGCTCCTAAGTGGTCACAGCAATGTGTTCAGAGATGAGGATTTGAAACTGTGATAGGCAAAGGTCTGTGTCCTCTACATCCTAGGTATTAATAGACATTGCAGTTTTTGGTTGCTTAAGGAGATGATAATCCTTCGAGGTGTACTTCTGGATAAAGGTGTTCTTAGCTGCTGTTGATGTCTCTTTTCTTGTGAGGTGCTACACATGCTCTGAGCACATCTGCTAAGCCCAGGCTCTCCCGGGATACTGATAAAGTGATATATAACTAGAGCTTTGATTCTTTTGGCCTGTAGGTTTTAAGAAATATTTAAGGGTAGCTAGAGGGCAAGATGCAAAAATCCACAAAATTAAGTTTATGTTGGGTTATAAGTGCAGGGATCCTTCTTGAGTCCATGAGGCATATCACTTCTAGCTTCTAAGATGGCAAAATTTGATCTAAAGTATTTCTATGGTTTGCATCATCTTTTTCTATGTGATAACCTTTCAATGATTTCCTTTTCTGAGATGGTCATCTGCAGCTAACCCCAATGTCAGTTTTGCTTGTTAAAAGCCAAAATCATTAGTATCTAATTGTACTTACAAAATGCAGATGCTATTGATTCCTGTAAATGAATGAACATATATGGAGCATTAGCCAACTCAGGGATGTAAAAGCTGCAAACTTGTCCTACCAAATAGTCTGATGATTGAGAAGAGGCTGATACTATTACAGTGAACTCTCTGGACAAGAGGCTGAGGGGTAACCATGTCCTTTGAAACACATGATGTCTAATATTCTCTAGTATGCTACCAGTGCCTGTACATAGCACAACTTCTTTAAACAAAAAACAGTTTTATGGAGTGTTTAAACAATCAGTGTAATTTTAGTTTCTAGTTTCCACTACTAATGTGTTTGGATCAGATCAATAAATATGCAATGCAATATATAATGTGGAAGTGTATTTATTGAGTAACAGAATAATAGTGAATAATAGCCTATTATGTACCACTTGGTGTGGGCTATCATATCTTGTGTGATTATCCTATGACATAGTCAGTGGACAGTCAGTGAGGAGAAAGCATGTTGTGATGAAGGTAACAAAGGACATAATCTGTGAAGTATTGTCAGCTTCACCACAACTTCCTGTGTGATTTTGTGTAAACTCATTGCTCTGTAAGACAAAACCTGTTTTTATCCTTTTTCTGAAGCTGCAGAAAACTACAACTCGGCAGGTGAGCATTGCTGAAGTACCTTTGCAATCTCAGCAAGAGGATTTCAAAGCAACATTCAGCGTAGTTGTTGTACTGTCAGTGCTCTTTGATAAATGGGGTGAAATGGCAGCCTTTTATATATAGGTTATATAGGAATCAGAAATGCCATTTTTGGGAGAAAGCCTGGTGGCAGTCTGTTGTGGACAGCTCTTTGGTGATTTTCTAATACTGATCTCGAGTGGCTGTGCTCCTCACAAGAACTAGGGCTCTCTAGGTTGGAAGTCTCCTTGAGAAGGAACTCAAGTGGCACATTGTTATATCCACACTGTTAATGGCTGACACCAAATAGGCCTTCACTTTGTGCATCACTGATGCTATGTTTTTCCAGATCAGGAGGAGTACACCCTTGCCGCGGCCAGGTGGAGGGGAGAAAACACCGATACGATGTAGATTCACAAAATGCTCCGTTTATTGATTACAAGGCTGCTCTTAATATACTGTCTTACACGCGATCACGCATTACTTGATTGGCTGCTTCACTTTGCCCACGAGGGATACACGCTCCCCTTTACCTCTCCTGATTGGTTTCACACCTTCGCTTCAGCTTAGCGTTACATCATGCTTCTGGCATCTTGTTATTGCATTCCTGTTTTGCTGATCTTGACGCTTCTTCTTTTAGCCTGGGGTCAGAGGTTCACTTTCTCACAGCTTGCTGTAGGCCTGTTCAAGCGCCCATGCTCGACCCCCAACACACCCTTATGGGGTCTAACAGCTCTTTTCCATCGTAAGATGGTCATTATTGTGAACAAGCAGCATATGTGTCCCACATGGGTCATTCCTCCCTTTCCCAGGGCTGCTGGGTTTGCTGTACGTGTACAGATCATGTGTGCAAAACCTGCACACAAGGTTCACTGTTTCCTGGGAGTGTCATGCTTTCTGATGCAAGGCAGGCTTACAGGAACACTTGGACAGACACATTCTGCACCTGCAGTTTGTTGCTGCAGAGATGGGAGCAACACCTGGATGAATGGTGAGCAGGAGCAGGCTGCTGCTATCAGAGTGGTTCATAGGGCCTCTCTCAGCTTCCCACAGACTCTTGGGACAAGGGTAGGGAGAACAGGGCTATGGGCTGTGCTGGCAGCAGTTGCTATAGGATGAGAGGAAGACTCTGAACAACTGAAGATTTTGGTGACTGAGTGTACGTGACTACCAGCTCTCGGCTAGAACTGTTGTGAAGTGCTAAAAACTGAGATATATACTTAGTGCTTTTTGGGTTTTTTTCATCTTAGGGCGAGGAAATCTGTGCCTGTTGAAGGTAGGAGTTGGCTGCAGGAATTATGCAAAATGTATTCTTGAAAGGTATAAGGTACTGTGATATGTAACAAATGATAAACAAATGATGAGTTTGGTTAAAAACATCTATAAGGGTTCAAACTTAAACAAGGGAAGTTTAGATTTGATATAAGGAAGAAGTTCTTTACTGTTGGGGGGGTGAGGCACTGGAATGGGTTGCCCAGGGAAGCTGTGAATGCTCCATCCCTGGCAGTGTTCAAGGCCCAGTTGAATGAAGCCTTGGGTGATATGGTTTAGTGTGAGGTGTCCCTGCCCATGGCAGGGCTTTGGAACCAGATGATCTTAAGGTCCTTTCCAACTCTAACTATTCTATGATTCTATAAGGCAGAGCTGATCATGGTAAAATCTGCTCAACTATAAAAGCCTTGCCAGAAAAAAAACAAACTGAACCCAAACCTAACCAAATTTACATTCTGCACATCAAGAATGAGCTATTACCAAAATGATGCTTAGGGGGATATGGCATTGCATTTCTGACCTTGAGTCAGATTTATTCTGTGATAATTTATTATCTTGTGTTCAGGCAGTTTATATGGAAATATTTTTTATGGCAAGTTATTTTATATAAACCACCTTTCACTGTAACTATTTTGTGCTCCAGTTAATGAACTACATGTAGCTTATTATTTTATTACTTGTAGAAATATTTCATAACCTACCAAATATACAATAATATTTACAGTTTGTATTCTGGTAAGTTTGAATGCAGCTTCCTCACTGATATTATAGAATAAAGAAATAGAGAGTGATGTTGGTACACTCTGTTAGAAGAGATGCTCTATCTCCAGTACACAGGCAACCAAACAGAAAGGAAGACAATGTGTGCACCTGTGGTCATCAATACTAAAGCATACATGTGATGGAGGAAACCAAGCCATGCAGGCCTCACTGAATCTATTTCAGTTGGCTGACAGACAAAGGAGAAATCATTTGCTTGTTTCTTCTCATGTCAGCTCTGGAACAGGATAAAAGAAGGAAATACAGCTTTTCATCTTGTTTGAAAAGCATGGAAACCTAAGTTCAGGAAGGAAACAACTTAGGGAGTCCAGTGGTTCATTGTACAGGCTCAAGACAGGACTAGTTGTATCTCCCCTCTTCCTAATGGTCATTTGGGCTTAGCTGTTGGTTTTATTGGTTTTGTTTGGTTGGGGGTTTTTTTAATATGCCACTTCTCAGATAATATTTCCTATACTTTTTCTGTATTCATCATTACAAAACTTTTCCTCTTCTCTGTCTGGTTGTGGTCTTCTAACTGCTTTCATCTCTGTCATGGACAGCACAAATTATTCATTACTCCTTAATGTGTCTGTAACAGTATCTTGTAAGATATGAAAAATCTTATTGAAGTCAAAACATAACCTACTGCTTCTGCCTCTTGCACAGCGTTCAGTGGTGTTCATTGAAAGGAATTACAGCAAACTTTTGTGAATATATTGATACTCTGCAGCTGAGTGGTAGTTTTTCTACATAGTTTTGGAAGCTCAAAACATTATAAATGAAGTATATATTAAAAACCAAACCAAACCCTGCTTCTTTCCACTTCATTCCCAGCACTGCATTTGGAAGTTCGGGTGCTATTTCTACATTTCTTGGACAAAGTAGGATTGGACTCCTGTGCTTACATGAAACCCCACTTCATAAAAATAGATGTGTGCCTTCTCCCTCCCTTCCCCACTTCTTTCTTCATGTGTTAAAAATTTTGCTTCTGAGACTTTATCCTCTTTGGGATTCAGGTATTTCCCATTGGGGAAAGCTACATAATAGCAGGTCAAGTTTTCCAAAATATTTCAATATCCCTTCTCATTCTAATTTCCAGTTCAATCTGACTGATTGCTCTGTGGCAAGGGAGGACCTCATTTGTCTGTGGCAGGCTTCTTCAACTGCTGTGGATCATGCCCAGAGATGAACTTGCTCCGTGTTTACTGCCAGTCAGGTCTCAATGAGCAGCACATATAGGAGCTCTGAAGTACAGCTTGTCACTGTTATTTTAGTCATAAACCATCTTCTGAGGTCAGAAGAGTGGAATTTAGCAAAAACCATTAGAGTTATCCAAGAAATACCTTGCCTGGTTCAGCAAGTTGTCTTCTAACTGTCACTGTATGTACAGCTTCCCCTGTCCCCTTCATGAGGACCTTGCTGATTTTTCGGGTGCTGTACGTTAACTACAGGCCTTGCCCCTCTCCTGCTTGCTCTGTTATTACTCGCATGGTGTTTGTCTGCTTACTTAGGAGGCATCAGTCTCTCCCATCACTGTGGTACCTGCATAATATAATCCTCATTTAAGAGCTGATGGAATTAGAAGGACAATGCAGCCAAGTGATTTGACCTGAGGTGAGAAGTCGGCAACGAAGCATTCATCACAGTTGTTTAATATTACTTCTGAATTCCTTTATAACCAGGAAAACTAACAATGCTTCTCTGCACTGCACAAATGCACATGCTGGATGCTCATATGACCAAAGGATAAGCAGACAAGCAAGCAGACATTAGTGTTGCAGGATGCCCTGACTGCAAGGTTAGCACTGTGTGAAGATTTCTGGCACCAGACAATCACAGTCTTTCTGCCCTTTCAGAGAGGCATATATTCTGCATTGGAGACTTCATTTCTGTTTTGTGTGGCATATAGTTTCCTAGCTTTATTTACCAACTTGACTGCATTAGAACGCCACCAGCGACAGTGTAGTCTAACAGCTCTGTCAGCTTGATGTCTTCAGACAACTGGAGCATGGTATGACTGAGGGTTTAACCTTTGCTAGGATTGTACAGGTCTTTCTGGAAACTTCATCAACCTACGTATGAAATACAGGGTTGCAGAATTCATTCCTATTTTATGCTAGTTGTGGTGCAGCTGGAATCTTACATATTTTGCAGTTTGGAATTCACTATATAAAGGCTTTGTGACAATGATATAGATCTTATATAGGTTGAAGATGGGCTTATGTGAACTTAAAGCAGCTGTTTCTTTAAAGACATTGTGTTTCATATCAAAGAAAAGTTAAACAAATAAACTGGTCAGAACAAATCCTTCCTTTCCCCCTTTGTCTGAAGCGTTGAAAGAGGAAGCAGCATTCTGAGAACAGTCTTTCCCTCTCCTCTCATGTGATAGCACAACAACTGGTATTGGCAAACACATGAGGGGAAATGCTTCCTCTTTCTAGATGGGAGAAGCCAACCTTTCAAAAGTTCAAGGCGATGTTGTTGCACACAACCCAAAAAACCCCACCAAAACCATTACACAGAATAAGCTGCTACTGTGGTAGAAAGGGTAGGGAACACATGGGGAACTGAATTTTTACAGTGGAGAGGCATATGAGACACAGGACATTGGCTGTCATTGGGATCAGCACTCACAGAGCAGCTTTGGTGAGATGTGAAGAAAAGAACCAATGAAACAAATGCCTTAAAGAAAAACTGAAATGAAAATCCTTCCTCATTTTTTTCATATACCACATTGAACCAGAATATGATGAAAATCAAAAGGTACAGAAAAGATGTGGCAGATTACAAAGTGGTACAAAGAATCAATGCCTGTTTTCCTCAGGTTTTCTCCTGCAATGGTTCCCAGGAAGTGTGTATGTATGCATTAATTAACAAACCTCAGAAACATAGCCAAAAACGTTGCAATTCCAGCATAATGTTATCCTTTACACACAACTTCACTCGTTACTTCTGCTGACAGAATTCTTTTTCACTCTTCTTTGATGTAATAATACACACAAAAAGACTCACATCACAAAATCAGTACAGAGTGCAAGGATCACTCTTTATGCCCCAGCATTAGCATGGATGTAACCTTCACATGCCAATGAGATTATAGTATGTAATATGGGAGTCATGTCAACCTGGATTTTCTTTTGTTGTTATTTAAGACGATGTTTCAGTAGATAAATAAAATGAATTTACCTTTTAACTCACACTTTAACTGCAGAGTTTTCCACTGGACACTGGATTAGGCAGCCAAAATTTAATTAGTCATTAGAAACTGTGGGGCAGAGGCTGAGGGGAGTGAGCAATACCTGAATGTGAAGGGCTGTTAAACAGTCCACTGGTACACTCCCATTATCCTTAGCAATGATGTATGAGTAACACTTTGCACTGCAAAACACACTGAGTATTTGTGTGTGGTTTATTCATACCAAGTTCATGCCATCAGAATAACTTTACAACTCCGCATCAGGTAAAAAAAACATTTAATAAAAAGATCACACCACTAGGGTTATCCTTAAGAAATACACACAATTTCTCACTGCAAAAAATAAGTCAGATCAGGTCTTACTTTACAAAATAGAATTTTCTTTTACAAACCTTATATAAGATTTCAGTTTTATTAACTTTTGCAATAAATAGTTCATCAAAGTTAAATTAGCATTATATGTAATTGCTCTTTAAAATAATGTCATGACACAGTGCTAGGCATTGCTACAACTCAACAGTGAGCCACTGCAAACAGCAGCAAAAATTATGTATTGCTCAATTCTTTGTTTATAGTCAAGTTTCTTGTACTCAAAAAAATAGTATGAGTCTGTCAAAAGTCTGTGTACACTTCTTCATGTATTTTTACTGTCTTAAGACCATAGCAATTAGAAGTTCAACAGACCATTTGCTTTTCCTTTGGTCTGAGTGAAGCATGAGGAGTGCATTCAGGCCTTTTCTGAAACTGACACTGTTCTTGAATCAGAATCTTCTTGTTCAGAGTCCTGAAGGTGCTCTGGTGTCTTGCTGGCTTCATCTCCAGTCTCATCACTGTGACTTTTGGATTCTTCTGAAATTACAGTTAGCTTGTCATAAAAAAGGTGCTCTTCTTGTGGGACTGGAGAAAAAATCTGTGAACCACTGGAAGGCTTGTTCAAGAACTGTGAAGGGAAGAGGAAATGAGAGTTAGACTTCACCAGCCATACCATCCTGTTTGCTTAGTAATATGTTTTACATTATTTTCGACACATCAATTGCTTTTCTCAATCCTAAGAATTCCCAGATCGGCAACAACCTAATAACCTCCCTGCTCACTTTAACATCCTGTGCAAGGCTTGAAAACAAGGCAGAAGTGCCTTTATTTGCAAGAAAATACCCTAGGTGTTAGTGATTTCTTTGGAATATAAACTTTCTTAACAAAAAAACAAAAACAAAACCTAGGTTTTGTTTGGAAACAAAAAACCTAAAAATGGTGACTTGGCTGTGGGTGAAGTAGTTTGCAGAGAGATTTGCCAAACAACTTAAAGAGATGTGAACTGTTCCTGCCATCTCAGAGAGCTGTCTGTGCAGACATCAAATGGTGATGCTTTAAATGTCAACATAAACCATAACCCTTTTGTTAAGTAAAGGCAAGGGATGGAAATTTGTGAGGCTATGCAGTTCAGTGAGAAATATGGCTTAATTTTAGCACCAGAAAATCACAGCTTCCTCCCACTCCCTGTTCTACTGGTAAGATGGAACCTCAAGAATCAACATGGACTTCACAGGATGTCACGACTGTCAACATTTTGAATGTCAACAAGAACTGCACACCTACTCAACATTGTAATAACATGTTAACCACTTGCTTTGGCAGCTGAAATGGCAGTTCATTTTAATGGTAGTGGCTGGAGGAGTACAACTGTGTTGTGTTCTTGTTACCTGCCCCCTGTCTATTACTTTAGCATATTTTACATAAGAAACAAGATGCTCTATCAGGAGCCCTGCTCATTGTAATTACAAACTACCCCCTCCCCCAAGCAACCTAATATTACCATTAGACCTTTTTCTAGCAAACTGTGATTTGAAATATTCTGTCAGTAACCTGCAATCTCAAATGTTCATGTAGTGAAACCACTGCCTTTGATAAAAGTAATTATAGGTAAGCATGACTGACCTTGATTACTTTGATTTACCATTATAAGCCACCAGCGCAAGATAAAAATTCTCCTTTTCTTGTGAGAAGCCTGTGAGCAAAATGAAATCTGACCACATCCTGTATTGATAAGAGCAATGCTGCCTTCCCAGCAGCTCTGCTCCAGGTTCTCACTGTGCATTGAGCGTGTGCTCGAAGTGCAAGACAATTGCTAAGTCTGCTGCAAAGCCTGATGAACTCTAAGTCAAAATGAAGGATGAGAGAAACTGCTGGAAATTCAGCAAAGCTGCTAACTTTGGCATGTGTAACAGTCTTTATAGCCTTGTTTCTTGAAGGAGATTCTGATACAGCCTTTTTATGTTGCTATATGGGTAAGAAGGGTCAGTGGTATTCCCCAGTAGTAATGGTTGATATTCACTGCTTTTATTTTATTTTGAACTTTCAGATTTCTGTACATTCTTCACTGAAGTTAAAACACATTATTGTGTTTGTGAAAGAACCTTATTTCAAATGTGCAATTTTAAGTCTAAAATGAGATGGGGAGACATATTTCAATTGTTTACAATCTAAAAGAGGAAGAGAAGGTTAACACCTGTTATTCTCTCACTCTAAAATGGAAGCCATAGAAAGCTTCACATCACAAATTAGGCAGTTACTTTAGGAATAAAAGCCTATGCCAGGTTTTGAACTTGTTCAGCTTTAAATATTTTGGACCATTCTGTGCAGAACAGTTCAAGATGACAGTATTTTAGAGTTTATTATATAGCAGTATACTTCAAAAAGAAGTCTAATATCACTGCTTCTTACTTATGCCTATGCAGCTCCACAGAACTTGAACATGCAAGATAACATACATGCAAAATGTATGACCTTATAATGCTGGAAATTAAATATTAAATGACCTAACTTCCACTACCTTTCTCATGCAGAAAAGTACCTTCCTTTGTCAGCTTTTCCCAAAGTTCACAACTTCATCATTTACGCTTATTTGAATGGCTTTTGTGTTTGGCAGAAGCGTTTCACCGTACACAACTGTATGACAACAGATAACCAGCATTGCTGCTTCTAATCTAAAACCCCCTCAGAACAGCCTGCACTTTACAGATGGCTCACAGTCAGGTGCAAATGAAAAAAGGCAAAATAAAAGAAGCTCTAAAGGTTTTGGCGCAGAAAGCTTTTGAAAAGCACCTGCTTCTGCCAATTTTAACTGTATTAGGGAGAAAACAAACCTCTTTCAAGTGTTGTGGGAAAACATAGGAAGGACATAAAACATGTTTGGTGAGTCGATACAGATACAAAACCAAAAAGAAACAAACAGGAACAGATATCACAACAACCAACATTGATCCTATGAGAATGGTCACAACTATCCACACAGGAGTTACACCTGCAAGACAAGAAAGAAAAAACCAAACCAAACCAAACTTAAACCTGTGATTATTAATTTCTGGATACATTCTTTTCAAATTTTCATTTTCTCCATGGAATTAAAACCAAAACAAAAGCCAACCAACCAAAAAAACCAACCAAACCACCAAACCCCAAAAAACAAACCAAACCAAACTATCACAAAATTGTAACTGCAAAAATAAGTCTTCAATCCAGATTAGCTCTTAAATTTTGTGCCTGAATAGGCTGAGTTGAAGTTCTCAATACAACCTTACAAGCCAGCGTATATAGACATTTACAGTTACACATACAGGTGATTCTACATGCAAGACTATGCAAATGATTAAAGGAAAAAAGACCTACAGAAGTATCCATAAGGCAGTATCATGTAAAAATGGCAGCAAAGTAAAGACAGCAAGGGAAAAATTATGATAAAATTCAAAACTGCTTAGCCGTTAAAAATAAAGGTCATGCTTGGGGATTTCACAACAGGCAATGGGAATTGAGATGTATCCCCATATAAATGTTTTAAACCAACCTATGCATGCTAAGCACTGGTCTAGCCATGAACTAACAAGGAACACCGCCACCAAAACCAGCGTGCAATTCAACTGCAGTGCATGCAGGTAGTGTTCATGTAGGAGAAACATGTGAGGAAATATTTTACATGAAAAAAACTTATGAGAAACAGCTTAGCCCAGCAGCTCCCGCAGAGAGCTGCCTTCCTGTGTCTCTGCCTCTGATTTTCCACATTATTTGAGGGCATGTTAGCTGAAATACTAACTTTTTCAGAGACATAATGTGTATCATCCTTTCTTTAACTGGGGACACGAAGTTCCCTGCTAAGGCAGCAGGGTCAGACCACGTGGTGGTTAATGGCTGGGCTCTGCAGACAGCAGCCTAGGTGGCATGGCTTGGAAGTGCTTTTCTTATGTAACTACCTTCAAAATGAGAAGGAAAGTACCTGAACAAAATATTTGTTCATATTACTGATTAGGAAATTCTCTGTTTCACACAGAAAGAGCAGCATGGCCTACCCTTATGACAGGCACAGGCATTGTCACCACAGGTGAAGCAGACTGCAAAACAGGGGCCAATTCCTTTCTCAGTGACAAATACACAACAAAGACTTTCATAGGATAATGAATACAGCTGAAGGTAAAAGAAATTCAGACTCAGCATGATCAGTGAAGAGCACATGCTCCATTTAACCCTGATTTGCAGAGTGTGAGGAGCATAGAGGGATCTGGAGTGAAGTAAAGCATCATGCTATCGGTGCCATATCACTTGTAGTTTTCACTTTGTTTCCAATTCCTGCACTCCAAAGGCACATAGCTATTAACCACCAAACAATACCAAAGTAACAAACACATCCATTTTTGGAAGTTTCACATGTTACACTGACAGTCATTCTGAATGGCTTTACACATTTCCCAGCTGCCTACAGTACGTGTCCTGTTGTGATTCACCAGGTATTACCGTTGTGGGTTGTCTTCTCACAAAGCACTTCACTCAGTTCCCCTGTTTTGTTCCACTCGGGGATAACTGCTTGCACTTGAATACAATATATTGTCCATGGCTCCAGCTGAGATAGGATTTCAGTGTTATGTTTAGTGTCTACATGAGTTACCTAATAACAGAGAATACAAAAAAAAAAAAGAAAAGCATGAGTCCAATGGTCTAGCTAAGTAATTACAATTACATTTAGAATCACAGAATGGTTTGGGTTGGAAGGTTTGGGTTAAAGATCACCTAATTCCAACCCCCTGCCATGGGCAGGGACACCTTCCACTAGACCAGGTTGCTCCAAGCCCCATCCAACCTGGCCTTGAGCACTGCCAGCGATGGGGCAGCCACAGCTTCTCTGGACAACTTTTGCCACCCACATAGTAAAGAATTTCTTACTAATGTCTAATCTAAATCTCACCTTTCTCAGTTTAAAGCCATTCCTCCTCATCCTATCACTACATGCCCTAAAAGTCCCTTCTCAGATTACTTTTAGGCATCTTTTAGTTACTGGAAAGCTGCTACAACATTTCCCAGGAACATTCTCTTCTATAGACTGAAAAAGCCCATCTCTCTCCACTTGTCTTCATAGGAGAGGTGCTCCAGCCCTCTGATCATCCTTTAGTAAAACATCTCATCATTTAGGAGGACAAATCCTAGCAGTTGTAGATGCAATGTGAACAAGGTTTTTAAAGGCAGAAGGAGATTCCCTGCCTGTGTCAAATAACCGATAACTACTTGGATTTCAGCTGTGGTCACTCTGAGACCATTCACATCACTGACTTTCTGGCTGCTATTAGGTGACTGCCAGCAGATGCAGCTTGCTGCTTACAGGCATGACTGGTTATGTCCATCTAACTATAGGATTCCTGAAGAGTATAGGAGCCCCTATAGGATGCCTATTATGCAGTAACAGGTTCTTTCTCAGGGATGAGGGGACTGTATAGCTAGGTTTTAACATTATAAGCAAGGATCTGTTTGAAAAACAACCTATGAAGTTACATAGTCTATTCCTTCTGCTTCTTTGATCCCTATGGAATTTCGCAGACTTTTGCTCTAAGGTGTCATAAGCACAGATTCTACCTGAACCTCTCACTTTCTCTGTATGTTTGCCTAAGTTTGCATCCCATATACAGAAATACCTTCACTTTTTGTAGTCTGTTTTTTGGAAATGATGATCCCTCATTTCCTGGAATTGAATACCTAAGAATTTTTCCAGGATAACAAACAAAAATCACAATTATATGTAGTGGAGCCCTATTATATGAAAATTGTACTGATGTACAAAGCACTAATTACACTGTGACTGGTATCTTCCAGTAAAGAGCTTCCTTTTTTCCTGTAATAGAACCTATGACCCTATAATTAATATCTTATTTATGACCTTTCTCCATGCATTCTGTGGGGAGCTGAGTGACACATTTGCCTGTGGAAGAGGCTGTCCATGAGAGGAAGGAAACAAATTACAGCTTATGGAAACTGAAGAGGTGAAGGTGACCACAGTTACTATAAAGCCTAATCCATGGTGGTATTCAAAGCCCAAAGTCCCACAAAGAGCACAAATACTTGAATTACATGGGATTTGAATCCAAGTCAGTTTATAGCCATGATCACAGACATTGCTGACATTACAGCTTCTAAATTTACCCTTGCTTATATGTATGAAATTCAGGGATTTGGTGAGGAAGCCTGCATCGCTGATAAACACATCACTGAACTGAGAGAATAAACGCTCATAACATAGCAGCTAGTTCTAATTACAGAAAGAGCAAATTATATCAGTGCTACTGTTTAACTGCACAGCTCTTTGCTCTGAATAGCAGTTGTAGTGACTAGACTTTCTTACACTAATTAGTAGACATACATTTTTATTTCAGTACTGTTAGCTTTAAGAACTTCATTAGTATGGTACTTTACCAAGAAAAGCAAGAATCAAAATCATGGAGTCACAATACCCCAGAAGCAGTGCTGCCATTCTTCCAGTACAGTATCCTGTAATTCCATGAACCGTAATACTGCTTCAGAGGCCAGTTGTCACGCTCAGCAAAAGGGCCTATGAAATCCACATGCAGGGACCCAGACTCTGACTTCACTTTTACATCAGGTGGCCCAATGATGGCTATACATTAGAACGGTGGAAGAGAAGAACAGAATTCAGTTTCATGTTGTTTTCAGTTTGACATTTTTATACAACCCATGACAAGTCACGCTTTAACAAATTTTATCAGAAAAAAGTTATTTCTTATCATGGATCAGGCATAAATAAATCCTTTCCTTATAGAATTGCTCTTGAAAGAGATTTATTTTTGCTGTTAGGGAACAGATGCTATTGCAGACTACATTTCCCATAGATTAAATTAACTCAGTTCCCTTCTGCCAGCTGTGTGACTCCTGGGAGAGGAAGGACTATTTCTATAGGTTATTACTCACTTCTCCTTCTGGGCCAATCTGCTGCAACGTCTGTCTTTTCTGAGGAGACCTCTAGTGAAGTGTTTTAATGTTTCTTTCACTCTGATAATTTTGAAAAACTGAAACATTTGAATTATTTCTGCATTTCTTATACTCCTTAGACAGAATATTGTATTCTTGCCATTTGTAAATGGCTTTTCCTTATTATGTTTTTGTGCAGCTACCTAAATCATTTCATGATTTCACCTTACTTAACTACGTTGTGTCAGACATGAGCTCTCCATTAAAGTCTTCTATAATTCCAGTGAAAAACTGCCCTGGCTGCCTCACCAAAGTTCTGCCTGGCTGCAGTCACACTATGAAGTGTCCGAGAAAGCAAAAGCTCAAAAAAGATGATTTTGCATTCCTCTAGAAATATGCGCTTCTATAATTGAAAATAACAATAAAAAGCCTCAGACAAACTGCTCACTGAAGCATACATTCATGCAATGCTCATGAATGGGTTGTTGAGCTTACAAAAAAAAATGTGAGGAGGGTCTTGGTTGCTCTGCTTTTCTTAGGCTATTCCTATAATACAGAGTGGAATTCAGTAAAAAAGTACTAATAGGATTAGTAACACAGAAAGGAATATCAGATATTTTGATCATGATACCCTGCTCAGATTGGTTATGGCAACATTAAAACTACTCATGTCCTCCTCAGAGATTTAGCCAGTACTCCCAGGTAGTTCTTTCCAAGTAGTTTTATACCTAGAGTTTTCCATTGAAAAATAAGTTGCCTTTCCAAAGCCAAGCCTGCTCTGAAGGCCACACGCTATTTCACTTGTATGTCAAACTACAACTCTGTTAATGATTTACAAGTTTGCTCTCTACTCTGAAAATCCACAAATGCTTTTTGTATTACATCTTCTTTTGGCTGTAGCTCATACTTGTAATGTTGATGTTACTATGTTTCAGTGCTTCCCTTATAGACAGATTAAATTATATCAACATTACACTTTTGAAGAGGTAATAAAAGCATCTTGAAAAACAAAGCTGTAAACTGTAAAATTGCATTCTGGAATCCAAGGAACAGAATGATGAAATTTCAACAAATGGAGGCAGAACAGGAGAAAAAGAAATGTAAAGTTTTTTCTCAAAAGATGAGATGCAACAGAAGCTTCATGAATGGTTTTGTATTAACAGTTGTGAGGAAAAAAAGCCTTGGGTACCATTAACTATGTAATCTAAAATAATTTGATTTTTGCTTATGAGTGGAGTAAGAACGTTCAAAATAAAAGACTCTACTTGGTAAAAACCAGCCTCTCATCCCCAAGCTCAGGTGACAGCAACATGATTATATCTCTGTTGTACACTCTAATGCAAGGCAATGCCTAAATCACTTATCATGAAAGACTATCAGGCTTCTCTAAAAGAATGTCAGTATTGTGTAATGAAGATTTTTTACCTAAAAATTAACCTTTCTCTGTGACTTTTTCAACAAAAAAAATAAAAGAAAGCTTTTGCCTGGCATAGCAATCAAAAAGAAAGTAATTGAACTTCTTGAGATATACAGGACATCTGAATCCTTGATTCAGATTGAATCTCCCTGATTGAAAAATATATGTGACCCTTGTTTTGATATGATCCTTGTTTTAAGGGAAAGATGTACGTTTTTGAAAACTTCCTCAAAAGAGGTTTCAAGTACCAATACTAACATCTAGCTATAATAATGAATCTGCAGTGCCTTCTGACAGCAACTTCTGCCTTCAGAAACTGGAAATGTTATAACTAAGGTTTTATTGTTCAATGTAATTACATTTTAAAATTATCTGCATGCTATAGGTTTTCTTATGGAGTCAAACTGTAAAGGTGCATTAATACCATCCAATCTGGTGGGTTTTCCTGAAGATTACAAAAGTGCTTACTGTCATCCATTGGCTTAAATCTGATGGTTGTCCAGTCTGAATGGTCATTTTCTGACTCTGCTCGAACCTGTAAAATGTAGTCTCCATACGCAGACAGAGAAGAGACATCACACTCTGTGAGTCTCAAATTTGTGCTCACATTTTCATATGTGTCTCCAGGTAAATTGATGCTGTATGGAAGAGAAACAACATGTCTATGATGTTTAAATTTTATATGACTAAATGTATTTCCTCTCAATTAACCGGAAAAGTGGGATATCTGTTTGTTAATGCAACCAGTTATGACTCATGAACAAGAAAAACTGGATCCAGTGTATAAGAAACATCATTACTAGTGTGTACACGCACATTGAGCATTTTATATGCATCTATAAAGCCATGATAAAATAAAAGATTAAAATTATGATTCAGTAAATAGGTGCCCTTCTATTGACATTGGTTACAAAACTTGATTCAACAGGCAGTACTTATCAGACAAGTCTGCAAATATCAAGACGCCATCGCTATGTGTGGCTTTGCTGTCTAACTTGGACTTTGTTCAGACGTGTCTTTAAGATACACGTATAAGGAAAAGACAGAGAAAATTTTAGATACACATATAAGGAACAGCCTGAGAAAACAGAGCCTGAAAACTCACTGCAGCCATTCAGTACGTGATACTGTTTCTGGTTTGCATCAAAAGCCCATGCAGGAATGTAGTGATCAAAAGGTATTTGCTACCAGAACTCAGAAAAATCTTTCAACTAAGATGGAGGATTTCTCCTCAGAAGGCACCTGCCTGTGGGCACTGCTATCTCCACTTTACATCCTGTCTTGGCTTTTTCCTTGTTTTGGCCAAAGAGTTCAACTTTCAGCAGGAACACAAGACTTCTGCCCTACCCCATGGTTTCGTTGCCAAGCACAGAGGCAGGTACGGAGCCCACCAGTGGGCTGGGGAAGTGGCTGCCTTCCTTGCTACAGCTGCAAAGACCGATTTCCCAACAGGAAAGACCAACTCGGAGCAACACAGTGCCAAAACCAAATCAAAGCTTAATCAACCTACCAAAAATGACAAAAGGAGACCTCAGAAAATGTGTCCCAAGTTTAAGGCACTGTGATGAGCCACCAGCCTGCAGTTCATCAGGCATTTCCACTAAGGGCACAGGCAAGCTGCCTGCATTGGTGGCAGAGAACAAACTACTACTGGAGTGAAAGGTCAGATAGGGTCCTAAACACTCTGCAGGACCAAGTCTTTGAATTAGAGGTAACAGCTTCATGATGGAGAAAAAAAACCACACAGACAGCTAAGAACACCCAACATTAAAATGTTTCTGGTTCCAAAAGGAGTACCTACAAAGCTGCCTTTAATGCTGGGTTTGCAGTAGGAAGATCGAAGTTTACCTCAGGAGAAACTATGTGAATATCTGTCAAGGTTTAGAAGAACTGTCTTGTTTTGAGTAGATGACTGAATGAACAAAGGCCAAAGGACCCCAGAGGAGGGTAACATCCTCACACCAATAACATATATCTCATTAACAAGAAGTTGGCAATGGAACTAACTTTCAAGGCATTGCTGAAGGGAACTGCCTTCATTATAATACTAAAAATCACACCCTTGCCCACAGAGACCTTTACTCACAAACATGTGTACTGAAAGAAATCTATACCATGCCTTTAAACAGAGACAAGAGTATCTAAGAGCCAATGGTTGTAGATTACTGACCAATCACTGTAACTGGGAGTGTACTACCTTGGAACTTCTGTGTGTAGATGTAATGAAGAAGCCTCATCAGGTGTGCTTGATTCGTGGAAATGCACCACTGAGCACCCTGCAGAATAAACAATGTCTTCTCTCTAAACTGTGCTTTGAGAGTTCTCTTTCAAACAGGTAACACCTTGGGTGTGAAATGTGTAGAAAATGTCCCTGCCCTGTTATTTAGCTCAGAAGATAAACCTTGTACCAGCTAAAAGAAAGGGACAGCTACTGACCTTCCTGTAAAAAAAAAGGAAACGAATCACAAACACATGCAGCTGTAAAACATGGACTGAAGAAATCAAACTTCCCAGACTTACCTCTTAGATTGGACAGTGTAACTTATATTCCCTTTGTAAAACCTAGGTGCATCCCACTGTAAAATGCTACGAAGATTAACTGAAGTAATCCTTGCATTTTGGGGTTTTGGCACTTTTCCAGATACTGTGGGAGCAATCAAAACCAAATAAACATTTTAGTATATGTTCCTCCAGCCCCTTCTCAATCATCCATAGCTTAAATACAGCCTCCTTTCTCTACCTTGCCTCAGAAATGTTTTTAAAACAGCCTTTAATGTGATTAATTTTAATCCTGATGCCTATCCTTCCTTGTGACCTTGTGCAACAAAAACAAGTTAGCCAGCATCAGTGATTTCCAGTAAGTGCAGTCTTTATGATATCATCATTTATTATGCATGACTAACTTGTTACCGCCGAAGACTCAGTGCCCATAAAGCTAGGTGGATGAACTCTCACTGAGATTGTCAAAATCAGTTGTTTTCACTAGCACTATGGAAATAACATGGCTGTGGGGATTGATGTGCTGGTTTTGGTTTTATTTTTAAGAGAACGTGAACAGCCTTTATACATAGACCTGTGCATAAGACTGAAATAATTCAAAAAACCCACCCACCATAAGCATGTTTGTCATCACTGCATGGATTAGCATTGCCATTTGAAATGCTTTACACATGGTGTTATTCAACCACCTTTTTGAAAAAGAGATAAACACAAACTACCTTGGAAGGCAAAAGAGCTATTAAATGCACTATATATCATTGACTGGCACTCTTCACAAGTGATGGAGACACAACTGTCTTGCTTTATTAAAACCAAATAAAGGAAACTATTAGTATTGATGAACAGATCATTACTGTTATGATTTAATAATTTTAAAATAGTTGTTGATATCAAAACTAAAATCAAAAGGATTTTGGCCCATTCTTGCAAAGGCAAAGAAATCCCCATCAGGTCAGACTAGTGCTTAAATGTCATAGGAATAAAACCTAATGACACGTGTTCCAAGATAAATAACTTGTATGTCTATAGTTGATACATAAATACATGAAATTAGTATGTTGCTTACCCACCTTTAGAATACAAGAGTTTTGAATCTAGACCCTGCTTAAATAGAAACTGTTTCACAGACTCAATTCCTGCAATGTTCACCTTGCACCCAACAAATCAACTTGAATGCGCTTCAGACCATAAAAGCAGAAGTTGCTTGCTTCCCTGCACCCCAGCCTTCTTGAGAGATGTCATCCCTGTACAAATATGCCCTTGCCCATACCAGTCTCGGGCACTCTCCTTCTGAGATCTCTGCCCGAGCACACACTGTGCCCCTCTGCAGGCACCTCCAGCCTCCTGCACCCACATCGTCTCCTCCCTGCAAAACCCCAGGAGTGCAGGACACTAAGGAAGATGGGCACAGGTAACAATGGACTGCAAAGCCTCAGTGTGAACAACACAGCTGCAGAAAAGCCTGGTTAGTACAAGACATCCGACTTTTCCTGTCCCGCAAGATGTGGTCCTTGCTATGAAGAACCCTTGCTAGGGTGCTGCCTACATTTTGAGGAAGCTCCCTCCAAAGCTGGGATGGTAAATCCTCATAAGCGAGATGCCTTGGAAGGTTCGCTTCCCAGATGGTGTTTCCTACTTGAAAAGCCTCCAGCTCAATTTTTACTCGGCACTGTGGACCCAAATTGATGAGAGTATACTTCTGTGGGTTTGCACTTTGTGAGTGTGAGGTTTATACACTGATCATAGGACACCGCAGTCTCACACACGCCCGGCCCCTCTGAGCGTCTGCTGCCGGAGCAGCCCAGCCCGTGCCGGCCGCTCAGGCACCGCTGCTCCTGTGCCACGCTCGTTGTGCCTGCAGGAGCGCGGTTTCTCTTCCACACCATGGGACTCGCACAAGCGTCCAAAGGGCAATTCCAGTTTCCGTGCACAGATACAGCCTCTGAGCGGGGGGAAAGCCCGCCGGCAGCGGGATCTGGGAACCAGCGGGCGCCTCGACGCCCTCCGCGCAGCAACCGGTCCCGGGGCTCTCGAGGTAGCGTGGCCCCCAAGAACAAAGCCGGCCGCTTCTAGCGACCCCCTCCGCCGCCTCCCCCCTTGCTCCCCGCGGGAGGACGATCGCTCTTCCGGGGGAGCCGCAACCCACCGCTGTCCCCCGCCAGGCCTGGGGCGGACTCACCGCAGAGTAGGAGGCAGCTACAGAGGGCGCACCAGAGGGCGGCCATGGCGGCTCCCGGAGAGGGGTTCCATCAGCAGCGAGGCTGCCAGCGCAGTCCCGCCATGGCACAGGGTGCTGCCCTCTCCGGCGGGGAGCGGAGCCGCCCCGAAACCCTTCCGCTTCCCGTTGAGGGGCGGGGCGGTGTGCGGTTCCACTGCCGCCCCCAGCTGCGGGCTTAAGCCTCCGCCAACTGGGCTAATTGCCTCCGAACAACAGGGGACACGGCCTGCACCGCGGCCGGCTCACCCCAACGGTTCCGAAGCCTCTCCAGCAGAAGCACACCCAGCGCCTAAAACCTTCCCAGGGAGCTCACGGACGCTGTGCTTTAAGTATCTCGGCGGTGCTGGCTGCTCGGATACTTAGGATCACTAAAGAGCATCTTCAGGAGGGCAGCTGGGCAGGCAGGAGGTGGGAGCTCGGTCCAAAGTGGATAAATAGATAAATAACACATGTACAGAGGCCAGATGATGAATAGCGTCAAACCTGACCTTGAGTGAAATTCCTGCTGCAGTCAGTACACATGTTACCTGAGGAAAGGTTTGTCTTTTATCTTCAGGGTCTGGCCTGCACCAGATGCCAACACTAGTTCTACCGGAACATTTAGCATTCCTGATCAAAACCAGCACAAACTTGGGGGAAGGGGGGAGCATTTTTATTAATCACAGAGAAAAAACAGTTGTTTCTCAACTGCTTAATGTCACTGACAACTTTAATAGACTTTTTTTCCCAGCCCATCTGTCACCTCCTGTCATTAAAGGGGGCTGCACACAGTCCCCCAGCCTTCACTTACATGTGAACAATTTCCCTGGCACCAACCACTGTGGAGATACACATACCAGCTGCACCCAGTGGCACAGGGTGAGTATGAGTGCAGGTTTTATCTACTAATCACAGAATCCCAGAATCCCAAGGGTTGGAAGGGACCTCCAAATATCATCTAGTCCAACCCCCCTGCAAGAGCAGGGTAACCTAGAGTACATCACACAGGAACTTGTCTAGGTGGACCTTGAATATCTCCAACGTAGGAGACTCCACCACCCCCTTGGGCAACCTGTTCCAGTGCTCTGTCACTCTTACAGTACAGAAGTTCTTCCTGATGTTAATGTGGAACCTCCTATGCTCCAGTTTACACCCATTGCCCCTTGTCCTACCACTGGATATCACTGAAAAAAGCCTAGCTCCATCATCCTGACACCCACCCTTTACATATTTGTAAACACTGATGAGGTCACCCCTCAGTCTCCTCTTCTCCAAGCTAAAGAGACCCAGCTCCCTCAGCCTCTCCTCATAAGGGAGGTGTTCCACTCCCTTCATCATCTTTGTGGCTCTGCGCTGGACTCTTTCAAGCAATTCCCTGTCCTTCTTGAACTGAGGGGCCCAGAACTGGACGCAATATTCCAGATGTGGTTACTAATGCAACAGATGTGTAAATCTGCAAATAATTAGCTAGTCAAAGATTCAAGATGACATGTACTTACACCTCCCTTGTTCTGAACTAAGCAGGTACAGCAGCAGCATACATTCCAGCATCTCTGAAGCTGGTCTCAGCTATCCTGACCAAAAGAATAACTGACTGCTGTGGTTACTAAACTCAGGCAAGAAAACTAGTACCTAAACAGATCAACACCAGGTGAGAAAAGCTGAGGTTTTTTTCCCAGTGATGTGATACCTAGAAGCATAAAGAGTACATGTTCATACTCATGTAGCAGTAAAAATTCAGACAGTGGTATGAAAAAATTTTCATTTTATGAAGGACAGATGTTAAAATATACACTGTAATAACTTTTAAACATCACAAAAATATTTTAAAAGTGTAGTATTCAATAACTGCACATAATTATACTAAAAAAATTATAAAAAGGTATATTTAATGCCTTGATTCAGAGTAAGAACTCTTCCGTAAGATCGAATATTCTTGTTTCTGTCCCCACTATTTCACTTAATCACGGTTCTCTGCACAAATATAGAATTTAGTTCTCTGACTCAAACACAGCAATCCATCCAGCAAAACAGGTTCCAGAGTAATCCACCAACAAAGCTAATGAAAAAAAAGAGAACATTAAAAAAAAAAAAAAGGTCTGGTTGAGGGACCAGCCACTCACAGCCCCTGTACTGCAAACTAACTTCACACTTGAGTTACAGGAAATACTTGCTTTGGAACAGCTAAAAGGTATCGTTCACTATCCAACTGCAAAATGAAGTAACTACTCTTTCTGCTGCATCTGAACACTCATTTTTGTTTCTCTGTGGCTCATCCAACCTGAACCATACCTGCAGTAACCTGGCGAGATCAGAAAAATAGCTGTTAAAAATGCATGTTGTGTATTTTCAATGTTCAGGAATATACTCACAGAACGTTAGAAAACAAAAAGATCTGTATGTTGAGTCCACAAATCAATAGTGTTGGACAACATTGATTTGTATGTGTCATGGGTTCAGCAGTGGCTCATGCTCTGCCAGGGAGGAGGTATTCCATACCACAGCACGTCCTGCTCGGGGAGGGGACTGGAAGCTGGCCGGGAGGGAAGGGGTTAACACGCCGGGCTGGGCTCGGGGAGGCAACTGGAAGCTGGCCAGGAGGGGAGGGGGGAGCTCTCTCTCTCTTCCGGGCTGGCCTCGTGGCGGCGGGTGGTATCGTATTCTCTCTCCCTGTTTGTCTCCTCTAACATTGATTTGTTATTGGTACCGGTAGTTATTTCTGTTATACCTTGATTGCTGGACTGATTTTACCTCAATCCGTGGGAGTTGTATTCCTCTGGCTCTCCTTCCCATCCCTCCGGGAGTGGGAAGGTGAGGGGGGGAGGGGAAACAAAGGGGGAACTGTACAGATTTAGTTTAAACCACGACAGTCTGTCATGAAACAATAGTGGTTTTTAATTGTTCATCTTCTTATGTATTCATTTTTTTGGTACATATCTGAATCTGATGAGTCACTTTCATCATCAGCAGAAGAGCTTTGCCACTCATGAGAGTTGTTATGACAGTGGGGTTTCTGCACACTTTCTGTGTCATCCAGAAGTTTTGCTTCAACAGCAAGAGTACACTGCCAATCAGATGCATCTTCTTGGGAAGAAAGAAGAGCTGCAGAACTATCCACATTCTCTTCAGAGGTTCCCAACAGCACAGTTTTTAAGTTAATGGTAAAACAAGCACTGTCCTTTGACCTCGAAGAATAGTTACAATTAGCCTCAGGGAAAGGATTATGTAACTCATGACTTGTGTCTTTGTCTTCCTCAATGTCCAGCTCCTGCTCTTCAACATCTTCTGGGTCAGTGTCTGAATTTTCACTTGCCTGGCTGCTGCTGTCATCACACATGCTATTTGTAGAGTACTGCACAGATGCATCTGGTATTTCAGAGGAATGAGGTACTCTGTTTAAGATATCACGCCTTGTATAGTCATGATTACTTATGACATCACTGTCATCACTCTCATCTTCATCACTGACACCACCACAGGAATTATTTGTCCTTTTTTTAACCTCTTTGTAAATTATCTCTATAGAGGCTATCTTTTCAGATTCAAATGTCCAAGGTGGATAGGGTAACCTCCTGATGAATAACTAAAAGAACAAAGTGAATAAATAAAAGATCAGCAAAATCTGCACATAGGCAAAATATGAAAAAAATACCCTCAGTCACAAGGTTGTCAAACAAATTATTCCTTCTGTGACACATTTTTTGGCTTTTCCTACAGATTTCAGGGCTCAGCTTTACTCCACACCTCCCCGGGTTCAAAGTACTGGGGTAAAATGCCAACAATAACTAAAAAAAATATCTTTAGACATTACCTGGCAAAGTCATGTTCAGCAGTCTTACAGATGTGAAGGTAAGGACATAGCAAAGGACAGAAACACAAGGAGTTGATACCAATCTGCTTGTACATGCACCTCCTTTCCCCAGCCCCAGCTCAAGTATGTTTTCTTCCAGAGCCACACTGTTTCTTTTCCTTTGGTTTTTATTTTCATCCAACTCCACTACTTGGGTGGATCCCAACAGCCTGGTCCAGGAGTTAGTTTCTAAGGTGCTATGCCTAGCTCTAGATTCCAGCAGAGGTAACTTGCATATGAATACTCTTTTTTTCCTATTAAGTGTTCCGCTAATCAGGCATTCTTTTCACTATCGCCTGTGTATATCAGAATACAGTAAAAAAACATTACTGAGATAGAAGAAAGAAGACAGGTGACCCAGTGAAGTGATTCTGAACTTGCCAGTAACACTTCTGGAAGTAACAAGTAGGATTCTTTTCTGGCAGGGACATAACTGCACATGCCTGCATCCCAATCTACAGTACGAAACACCTGTGAAACTGGAAGACTGGGGAATTGCAGAGTATATTTGCTTTCAGTAGGTTTTCCTAGTAGGATTTTTCCTTTGACTGAGAAGCTACTGGTGATATTACTCAGCAGACTCAGGTTTCTGTACACATCTGTCCTGCACTGTGATGACCAGAAACAGATATACTTCAGGCGTGGCTTGACAAACGCTGAGTAGGGTGGGGTGATCTCTATCTGTTAGTGACTTGTCACAGAAGTAGCAATAAATGGTGTTGAAAAAGCTTGAATATTTGTTGCATAGCCTACGGGCTGCTGAATCTTGTCTGTTCTATCTTTGACACATGTAAACTGCAAATTAAACCATATGTACTTATATAACTTGTCCCTAATGCACAGGACTAGAAATTTCAGAGGGTAAAACTTCCTCCTCTCAACCAGGAAGGTTAAAAACGAGAATTAATACATACCAAAGTACGTGGAAGTGATTTATTTTGAAGAATATAGCCTCCTGCATGCATACACTTCAGGGCACCAGCTAACATCAGTGAAAAACATACAGCACATATGATAACAACCGTATAATAATCTGCAAGTGAAAAAAACAAAAGCAATGAACATATGTAAATGAAGTTTCCAGTAACCACATTTCTCATTAAGAACAGCTATTTAGAATCACAGAACTTCTGTGATCAGAGGTTATCTGGTCCAAAGTCAAAACAAGACCAAATCTCAGATTCAGGAATTAAAAAAGAAATTACACCATCATTGATAACTACAGATAAACGCAGCTAGTGAAGATTTGTACGGCTTGCAGGATTAAGAATAGGTCTATAGCCCCAAAATGGATGGGGGTTTATGTTTCGCTTAAAATTCCCCACAATGTTTGTCACTCAAAAGGTACTTTCTCTCTTAGTACTTTTAGGATTAATTGACTTGTAATTCTTCCTATATTAAAAAAAAACCCAACCAACCAAACAACAAACAAAAAACCAAACAACAAAAACCCCAAAAGAAACAATAACAAAACCAACAACATAACAAAACAACAAACGAAAACCACCCAAACAAAATACAAACCCACATGCACCTATTTAAGTCACACAGTTCCTTCCTGCCCCACAAGGACAGTTACCTTGTTGAGCTACAGAGTCTGCAGCTACACATTTCCAGGCTGACGGGATGGAATTTTGGTTTACAGATGATATGACCATAACAGACACACAGTAATTTCTATTCGGATACAATTCTTCAATGACAGTACTGAAAACGTCATCAGTGGTTTTCTCATGGGGCCTCTGCCATGAAAGACAATGTTTCAAAGTTAGCTGTGCCCTAAAAAAAGATCCCCAGGACTGGTGAAACTGCAGGGACTGACACAGTAACTCAGTGGTTTACTTAGACAGCTGCTTCCTCTCTAATTGTAGCTGATGTCAAGATGCCTACCTCACATCTGTTTGTAAACCTAGTATTATCAAAGATAAGTTGCCTATTGTCCCTGACTGTTGATCACTGTATGTCCCCTTGAAGTAGCTTCAGATAGATGCTACAGATTGAAACTGCAAGTGATATTCTGATTGAGAAATCAGGAGAAAAAAACATCTATGGTGGGAAAGCTGTGGTCCTTACTCTGTGTCTCCTGGCAGGATGAGTTAGATTAAATTCCCAACAGGTATCTGCCTGACCTACTGCTTACAACTTCCAGTACAGACACTCCATGTTCTACACCTGCTAGGGTGCCTACACCTGCTAGTAGTTTCTGCTAAAACATCTTTCCTTTGTCTTCTCAGGGAATAATCGCTTGAGCCAGCACTCTACGTTTTATTTCAAGTAAGGACACAGGACAATTAGTATTCCTCTTCTAGGCCTACTACTATTCAGTAAAATGAACCTGAGGTTATAATGGCCATTCTCTTTGTTTCCTTCTAAGTATCTTCTGTTCATATATTCACATATTTGCTTCTGTGAATCTGCTAACCATCAGAGCCATTTTGTTTTCTGTATTTATCCTCTAATGCATAAATAAACCAAAAAATTCTTTACCTTATGCTCTCCATCAAGTGTTTTCAGTGTTATATAATAATCAAGCTCTTCATATATATCAATTAAAGACAGTAGCTTTTCATTTTTTCTTAAATGAGAGGTTGGCAGCTTTATGGTGACATTTATGCAGTTTATACAGGAACTGACATTAACTTCTGGTGGTCCCAGGAATGCTATTGAAAAAAAAGGAAAAAAAAAAAAAGAAAAAAATGAAGAGGTGGAAAAAATATACACTTCTATTTTGGTGACAGACATGTAGCTGACTAATCAGATTCCAGAGCATTTCACTGCTATAAAACCACAAGGCCTTGCAACATTTAAGTTCCACAGTCAAAAAGCCTTTTCCCACATGACTAGATCTGACAAACAGAAAGCAGTGGAGAAGAGGGAAGAAGCAGAAAGGAGACAAAGCCTTTGCTTCAGCTCCACAGAGATGTAAGCTTTTTATCTGTTTGAGAGGAAAGCTGAGGTTAATGTATAGGAAAAGCTGTTTACTTTCTTGCTCATCATCATCTTCTAGCTACTCTCTGGAAGAAATTTTTGTAAAAATTCAGTGGTGTGTAGCCCTGCACCTATTCATGCTAGTTGCAAGGAAGGCTATAGGGCTAAACTTAACAGCTGAGCTCCAAATACTAAACTCTACTGAGAGTGGGACAGAGAACACAGTGAAACATAGTTACACTTCTGTGAAACTTCCACAGATCCTCAGAACACCTGTGTGCTCCAAGAGCCACGCATGCTGCTTGTTTCCCTTCTCCAAAACTACATATCCATCAATAATGGAGGAACTTCCATAATGAATCAAGCCTAAGATCTTTACACAATAAAAGAGCAGGAACGTTGGAAAATGTCAAAATAAACTATGTTCATAAACTTCCATTTCTGTGTAGTTCACTGGGAGGGTGGGGGGAAGCATCAAACTTTAGAGTTTGCATTTCACTTTGTCTTTTCCAGAGGCATGTGCATTTTGATCAAGGTAGAGGCTGGTTTGCCAACCTCTGCAAAATTCAAAGCAACACGCATTTGCTAACTACTTCTGTTCCTGAAATAGCACAGAAAGAAAAAACAAACAAACAAAAAGCAACCCCAAAACCAAACTCCAGACAAGTTTAATACTCAGAACAAATGTGAGCTTTCATCTACTCCCCAACAGGCAAGCATGCCCTAGTCAAATGATTACAAACTTATTCCTTTCTCATCTTTTGCTTTAAGTTACAAATAAATATTAACTTAAATCTGGTTACAGCCAGAAGTGGTTTTTATTGCTGGCTCTTTGTTATGAAGCTTTTCTGTCTTTACTTAAATCCATCTGTCAATGGGAGTGAGATTCCACCATAGGTATTTTGAAGGTAGCCATCAACTACACCCAGAAGGAAAATATCTCAGAATATTAATTCTTTCCTACTCAGGCATTGTAAAACAAGAAAATGCTACAGGGCTCATCTAAGTCCTATGTCCTGGAAAACACAATTTTACTTAATTGCTTATGTTTTGAACTACAGAACTACTAGCAAAGCATCCAATTTCAATTTACAAATTGCCAGTAATGGACAACCAGTCAAAGCATCTGACAGTTTGTTCCAGTGGTCAATTTAATATATGCTTTTGTTCCTAGCTAAACTTAAATCTAGCTTTAGCTTTCAGTCAGAGCATGCTGTTCTGCTTTGGTTTTGAGACTCAAGAAGCTTGCCACCATGTTAACTATTGTCAATGCACCTTCTGATCTTACACTATCAAGAAACTAACTGCTGAAAGACTGAAGACCTCCACCTTAGAGGAATGTTCTCAAATCCTTCAGTTATCCTTGTGGTTATTCTCCCCATACCCTCCAATTTTTCATTATTTCCAAGACTGTAAGTGAACACAGCAGTGGCTAACTCTGTGCCAAATTTAGGGGTAATATGACTTACAATTTTTCCTCCATAGTCCTCTAATTGTTCCTCAATCACTCTCTGTTACTTCAAAACCAAATACTGAGCACAGCTAAGGGTGAAGCCACTCTGGCATTAGAAGATGTCACAGCTAATGAACATCTTCTTTCAGCAAGGAAAGGGAGAAGAGTACATTGATGAGTAAACAAGTAAATCTCTTCCCCTACACCTAGTGCAGGCACAGTATTTCTTTAACTCTTAACACTGACTACTTGAATACACAAAAAAGAAATGTTTTGTGGGTTATGTATCTTAAGCATTTAGAGATTTTTGCTTGTCAATGCTTCATATGATCCTATATCCTCTATATTTACACATATATTTTATTTGAAAATCAGAGCCTTGTCATTGACCAGAACTACTACTGTAGCCACTGATTTTAGAGCTATCTATATATTCCAGGTCTTGTAACTCATATGTGCTAGTTTATATACAAATCCATCTTTTCTTACATTAAAGAATAAGCTACTGACCCAGTTAGTTTGCCATATTTTAGTGTAAAGCTAGCAGAATATCATTTACACATGAGCTATGAGCAAAAACTACTAAAATGAACAAATGCAAAGAACTTACTGTCACTAACTGGCATAAAATGAAGTACAGAAGAATTGAATTTTTCATTTCCTACAAAGCTCTGAACCAATGCAGAATACTGAGTGTTCACCTGTTTTAAATCATCTGTCAGATTACAGGAGAGTTGCGTAATATTTGAGCATTGTTTAGCAGTCTTCCAGTTCCTGCAAATCAAGACAAGTTAAAAGAAGATAAAATAATCTATCTGGGTTTTCTGGTATAAAAATATAGGGAGTGGGGGAGGGGAGGAAGCATTTCAGAGTGGAAAAACAGACAAATAAACCCCCCTCTAGTCTTAATGTTTTGTCTTGATAAACATTAAAATTAAAAATTGTGTCATAAAATATGACTTGCCTGCGGTCAGTGTACAGCACACGATAGTATGTTGGCATAGTTGGATCACTTTTTGCCTGCCAGGACAAAATGTGCTGAAAATTGTAAGATTTCATTTGTAGGTTTTGAGGTGGCTCTCCCAGGAATCTTTCTAGAAAGGGGAAAAAAACACCCAGAAACAATCAGTATGTTTGATATCCATATAAATGGCAAACAAATGTGAGATTTCAACAATTCTAATAAGTAAGCCCAATTAGAGCAGCCCAATATTTGCCCCAAAATATAGGCTAGAGTTCAGCATCACAGAAACAATAATGCAAAGGACTGTCCTCCTTTATTAAGTTCTTCCTTCAAAAAGCATGAAGTTTTAAGATGATGCAAGTTTTTTGAACTCCATTAAGAAAAACATTTGAAAGACACTAAAAGTCTCTTACCAGGCAAACTGTGACAAGCCGTAGACAGAATGCTGATTAACACTGGAAAATAAAACTATGTATTAATGCATTTTTATGTCTACAATATCTGATTACTAGCATACTACTGGCAATATTAGTTTCCAACAATTAGAGACAATACTCAGTTCCGTCAGTGGAACTGTTTCTTTCTTTCACATATTCTTCCTGCGCCTTTCCCCTACCCTTCCCTCCTTAGAGTATGGGATGACCCTTTCCAACCTCTGTCGTTAACTGGAGGCTCCCAGGAGCTAATTCTTTGATAACTACACTGTGCTTCAGGCTTATGCTGATCTCTGCCAGATGAGGTTCATGACTCAGTGTGAATATTTTTAGGATGTTCTTATCAAATATCCTCTTAGAAGATTCTGACTATATTTCAGGTAGCTCACCCTGCCTATTAAACACTGTTTTAAGCCACAAAAAGAATCTTAAGGCTGGTCTGGGAAAAGATACTGTTACTGCTTAAAAAACATTATTGAATCAACTTCACAGATGCCGTTCTTTGCCAAATATGGGGAGCTCTCAAAGCTGTAGTTTAACAACTCTGATGTTATCACCCACTGTCTCCAGACAGCTAACACTTGTAATTCCCTCTTTCAGTCTCTATTTTGTAACTCCCTCTCTATTTTGTGTCCCGAAGTGTTACAGAAGTAATATTTCCCTGTGGTGTTCAACTTTATAGCATTCTATTCTCTGCCTGCAAAAGAACAGAAAGAACACTACCAACAGATGCCACAGCACTTCTGCCACAAAACATGATTAAGGCCACATTCAGACTGTTAGTCAGGCCGTACTATCCAAGTAATATCTTGAACCCAGCCTTTTTGCAGATCTTGACATTTTACACATCCCACATCTTCTTGTATAACCTCTGTAAGAGACTGTTCACCCACATCCTCACTGTATCCAGAATTCTTTTCTTTGACCAACCCAGTCTTGCATCATTCAATCATTTTCAGCACAGTGCTTCAATACACTCTCAAAATAATTGTTCTGACCTTTGTTTTTTATTTTTTCCTCAGGATCCTTCATTTCCCTTCTGCTTCCTGACGGCAACAAAAATAAAATTCCTGTCCTCATTTTAAAGGCATTTTGTGGTCTATCCTTCTACTGATAAGATGCCAACTCCCATGTTTAGTTGACCAAAGAAGTTGGTTTAATCTCAAACATATATGCTTGTTCTCATGCTATAGACAAATTCCACAGAAATATCTGCAAAATTACTTCATTATTTTCCTTAAAACTCTTCACTATGTAATCTCTTTTGTCTTAACACCTAAAAACCTCTACCCAAAAATATGGCAATACCCCAAACACCACTGGCCTGCTGTGTCAAATGAACTGTGCTGATTAATACTGCCTTAACGTTTTCTTTTATTCTCTTAATCTCACTTAGAATGGTACTTTCTGTAGCATGATAAATGTCTTTAACTTTACATTTATAAAGCAACTAACACAGCAGCACTCTCATCCACAACTAAGGTTCTCAGGTGCCACACTGTGATGTGAATCATAGTACCAGAATACATATTCCTGGTCAAGTAGAGAGGATTCAGAATAGTAGCAGGTCAGTGGGAACTGTCCTGTCCCAGAGACACTGGGAGAATATCCTAATGGATTAATGCAGTTATTTTACTATCCTTGTCTACTTTTGCAGACAGGGCTGGAAAAGGAAAGGAAAAAAATTCCTGCCCAGTTAATTAAAGAGATATCTGAACCAAGTCTTTATGGCTGCAGGGAAGTGTCTTAAAAGATGACCTTGAATTATCAGTGGGCATATACAGAAGCACACACAAATACACTTGGGCACTAAGTTGGTGGAAGTCATTTGGGATGGATACTTAGCCAAGTATCTCTTATAAATCTTGCTCTTCAGATATCTGTCTCGCAAACATTAAACTATGCTCCCAGCATCCTTTCTGAAATTAGATGCAAAGAGATTAAGCAGCTCACTTGTGGAAATATAAATCTGCTGCATGTGCAACTCACAAGAGAAAACTCGTCTCTCAAGCTTCATTTTGCCGTCCAAACCACAGGCATCCTCTTTTTTGCATGTCTTCCTTCAGTACCTGTTCTTCTACATTATTACCGAGTGATAAATATCCTCTTAGAGAAGTGCAGTTAAAACTAGAGCAACTGATTTCCTGCCACATAGTAACAGATCACCTACCTGGAAAAAACATCCTATGAGTATGAATAACAAAGCAATAAATTAACAGTAATTATTCTTTACCTGAACACAAGCTCAGATTTGTGATCATTTGTGTGAGGAATTCTAATGGGCTAACAGGCACACAGCCTTTACCACATTAAGACTAATCCCATTATAGAAACAGGTAGTTTCAGGGTGCAGATTCTAGTAATGACACACTTCCTTGGAGCAAACCTTTCAGATTAGGGCATGTAAACAGTCTGTTGTCATTCTCTCCAGCACCAGCCACCTTGCCAATATGTTTCCTGCCGACATAATGTTTTTCTATTCAAGGATCCTCAGATTAGACAGGCAATTTTATGCCAACAGTTGTAATTTTAAAATGCATCTCTGCTCTCAAAATCAAATTCCATTCATCAAGAGTTCAAGCTGCCTCAGAACTTTGATTCAACAAACATGCTTAGCAAATATAGTTGGAGAGTTGCAAAATTTTATAGGTTACACTGTCATGTAAGAGACACAGACAACAAAACAAATCTTACACCAGATAACAGGGAAAATTAAGACTGGAGAGATAAAGATGATTTGCAAATCAAATGTGGAACTTTTTTACCATTTTACCTTTTTTACAGAATTAAATGTTCCTAGCAAAGCAGTTTCTCACTATAAGTACAGCTCCTAGCTAGCACACTGGGAGCTAACCTAGCTAACAAGCGAGGTCTGTTGTGCCTGCTAATTTAGAAACTAAGGAATCCTGGAAAAAAAGTTAGAATAAGAGATGAAAAACAACATATCCATCTAAGAGTTCATTGGACATTTATAGGCAGAATGCAGTATGCTGTGTCAAAGCACTTTATTATGTGAAAAATCCAGGTTTATGTATAGAATGGAGTGTGTAGAATGTAATACACTAGATTCTTGATAGTGTGCATTATTCCAGCGAAAGCCCTGTAAGATGATGTTATCTTACTTCAGTAACACAGGAGGAGTTTTCGTGAAAAAATAGCATTATTACTCCTCTTACAATATAAAGTACAGGCAACTTACCAAGTTGATGAAAATGCATCGGTACATCCATCAGTGTTTCCACTGCAATTAAGAAATATAACCTACTGATTGCAAAACAAACATTTTGCTTCTGTACCTGCAAATAGATAAAAAACAACCACATTCAGCAAATCACCTCAGTAAATTACTTGCAAGAAAAACAGGCCTATGTACAAAGGGTTACTTTAACCTCTTCAGTGTCTAGGGGAGGCAGAGGTTCTGAAACAGTTAATGCTATTGGTGGGTGGAGCCAGGATTCTCAGATCAGACAAGCAACTTTCTGACAACAGCACTTCCCTTTTTTTCGGTGGAAAGGTCTCTTACCATTTTATATGAACACAGAAACCACTGTATGGTACCATGAAAATAAACACTACTTGGATTTATTTCAAATATTACAAGAACTCACCATTGTTGTAAAAATTGTTTCCAGAAAGAGGGCAGATTAAGAGGGTGGTTATAAAAAAAACCCCCAACTATAAAATTATTAATTATGAAGTTTTTGCTACAATTTTTTAATACAGATGATCCATTAAAATATTTCCTCTCCTTGATGTTGTATTTTTATTTTATTTATTATCCTCATTGTGTTAATATTTGCAGGATCTGGTTTTGGATTACAGGCGAAGTATTAAGGAACAACTGTGAATCTATAGATGTCTGGGCAAGGGTACAACTATTTCCAAAGAATCTTCTCCTCAGGATTAATAAAAAAAAATGGTCTTTACATTTAAAATTATTTTTCAAATACAACTTATATTATTTTCTCTGGAAAATAACTTTTCAGAGAAAATAATTTAAATTGTATTTTAAAAATATTATTTTCTCTGGAAAATAACAACCAAACAAACTACAGCTTAAAATTTAAAATCATGGCAAAGCATACAATGATCAAACTTAGCACAGTATGTTAAAATCTGATTGGAGATGTCAATCTTCCTCTATTCAAAGTTTTAGCACGACTATAGGAAGCCACTAGATAAATGTCGAGAACATGTATCTGTGCAACTGATAATCATCATTTCACAGACAAAGAGAATGTTCTTTTCATTTCAATTTGGTTCATTTATTAATTAATTCAAGCACGAGGAATATTTAGGAGATATAAAATACCAGTCTTCCTCTTTTCAATCAAAATGAAGAACTATAAATAAGGAGATAAAATTTACTAGTCATAAAATCTTAAAGTATATTACTAATATCATCAAGCTAGAAAGCAATTAAGTCACATATCTACCAAGTTCATTTAGTCTTGACACTAGTGAATGTGACAGAAGAAAAAAAAATCATTTGACTTTCTCATTCAGATCAAGTTTACAGATTATACAATATCTGTGTACATATATATATATACATATATACATAAGATAATCTTTTTACTTCAACAAGGTTACCAGCTTTGTTTGGAAGTCACACAGAAACACAGTGCCAAACAACACTACTTTCTGTCACTTTAGAGAACAGTTACAGCCCTGAGATCTGAATTTTCAGGCTGTTCAGAATTTTCTCTTGAGGTGAAAATACTGAGGATCCCAAATTCACTTAGCAAAATATATACTTTGTCTTAATCCTCACAATTAATCACAAACCATGTTCAAAACACTCAATATATGGTATTGTGCAATAGATGTATTTGCATACCTTTGATCCTTGCTGTACATGCTGTCCTGAATAGCAACTATCCCACTCTTGGAATCTGAAGTGACTCCTGTAGGGCTCTGTATGCTGAACACCATATGTATCTTAAATGCTGCATGTTCAGAGCCAGGTTATGCATTTAGCACCATAGAATATATGTATATATACACATTAAAAAAGTGAAAAAATCTAAGGTTATCTTGGTCTTTGCACAGTCATTTAAATGTGGATGTCATCCATAGATCTATCAATGCCAGGTAAATTCCAGAGGAAATTCCAGGGAAAACCATTTCTGTCAGAACTCCGATTAGCTTTTGTTACTCTTCCTCTTCAGAACCCCAGCAATCCCTGGAAAGAAGCCATAGAAATACTCGTGAGCCCAGCCCTTGCTCACCTGATCAGCCTGGGCTCACAGCAACTCGCCTCAGAGCTGCTTGAAGCCCTCAGTGCTATCAAAACTCAACTTTGCTGAGTCCTGGAGTTCAGGCTTGGTTGTTTTGTATTTGCCTCTAAGTAGACAAAGCAGGTTTTGAAAGCCACTGACTTGTATTTCAGAAAAGCTCCACATCAGTAAAGCAGAAAGCACACCTTTTTCTTCGAAATAATCAGATGACGTATTCATTTATATAAATTACTTATTGGAGTACTGAGTGACAGAGAGAGAGGCAGAAACCACAGAAAACGTTTCAGGCAGAGAAGTCAGCAGAGAATTGTCCTAAATCTACGCACAGGTAATAAATGTACAAACTAACTATTACTGAAACCACGTGAACTACAGAATCACACTGTAGCTTGTAGTATTATGCCCATGCTCTATTCCTGGCTTTGCTGGGGGACTCTGGATAAATTGCTTCTAAGGATATTGAAATAATTTAACCTTGATAATCCAAGTCTGTTAACCACAAGTCCATCTTCCATACACTGCCCGCAGTACTCCTGGTGGGCCAGACATGCCCTGGGGGAACCAGCGTGGGACATGCAGCATTAGAACAGAAGGATGGACAGACAGACTCCTCGGCTGTGGTGTGCAGCTCCAGCACGGCGGCCAGGACACAATGAAACAGCATTGGTGCCAAAAAACTTCGTCAGAATCTACCGCTGCCTATTTTTCCTTACAAATTTCTGTCCCTGAGCTACACGATTACCTAAAACGCAACCCACAAGCTATCACCAGGGTCTGTTTTGCAGCCAGTGACATCGCCGAAGGAACAATCCCCATAACCCGCCGTTTTTAAATGCGATTCCGATGGCTTTAACCAAGCCGTGCTGCGGGATCACCGGTTTCAGCCAACAGCAGCCTCCAGTACCAGCCCACCGAAGCGCTAACAGAAACCAGCGGCCTTTCCAGGAAACCCCTGCAGCTAGGGAGGCCGGTCTCGGCGCACACACACCTCCCCTCGCTGAGAGAGAGCGAGGAGCACTCCGCGGAGCCCCGCCGGGTGCGGCTGGCCTGGACCCTGAGGGGGGTTGCTGCCCGCCCTGGCCCTCGCTCCGGTTGCTCTAACGGAACATCTCCAACAGCCACAACGCCCCCACACCACGGGCAGCGACCCATTAGGAGAGATGAGTAGTGGGACACAGGTCACCCCGCCACCTCCCAGCCGTACCTCGCAGCAGGCGGCATCCCGGCGGCCCCGCTGCCCTCCGCGCCTCACCGCGCCAGCTGCCCGGTCAGGCTGAGGGACGCTCCGCCCGGGAAATGGCGGAGGGGGCGCTGCGGCGGGCGGCTAGCCCCGCCCCCCGGCCGTCCTGAGGCGGGGGTAGGGCAGCTCCCGGTGGGGTTGGGTCTCTAACAGGGCCGTTAGGGGCCGGTTTCAGGGCGCCGTTTCTTCCGGAGCGGGATCAGTCCCTCGCCACTGGCCCGAGGTTCCACTGGCGAAGCACAGTCTCCCGCACCCGCGGAAAGCGTTTCCTAGCCTTGTTTCGCTTTTACTTCCATCATCTGGTGTTTGATGCGCAGGAAATCTCTGCGGAAGGGTGCGAAAGTGCTTGCTGATCTCCTTGCTCCTTAATGTTGAGGGAGTGCGGTGCTGCTGATAAAAGTTTTGTAAATATTTGCCTTAACGGGCCGAAATGGGTAAGGCGTTTTCTGTCATAGTGTTTTCTAGTAGTGGAAACAGCAGCATGTGGTACTGAATACAGCCTGTATCATGTAATGTGAGGGGTCCTCATGAGAAGATCTTGGCACCTACCTGAGGTGAGCAAGAGGTAAAAAACCAGGTCTGGCTAGTGGCCATGTCCCACTGGACGTGCAGCCCCACTGACTACACCTCCTAGTCCGTTGGCCTCCATTTCTTCACTGATGGAGACATGTAATCTTAGGAGTTGTTTGGCAGCTGGACATGAGATGATGCTGCATCTCCTTAAGGCATACAAAGGAAAAGCAAACCTGAGGTTTCCAGTTTCTGTTTAAGGCTGTTTCACCTGTGAGGTCTTTCTAATTTTTATTACCTCTCTAGGTTGGATTTTTTTTTGTTTGTGTTTGTTGTTGTTTTTGATTTTTTTTTAAGAATTATTTTTACAAAAATATCTCGTTTCCTGCCATTTTTTGCAGAAGCTCCCACAAACTTCATGCCTGCCTGTCAGACAAATTCACTGGCTCTTGTGGTCACTCAGTACAAAGTGAATCTTCTGTCTGACTTATGTACAGGAGGGATAAAGCACCTGCAATGAGGGGTGAAGGAGACCTAGAACTCAGTTTTCACAATTTTGGTCAAGTCAGTAGGCCATAGCTATTACCAGTCTGAATTGCCTCCCATAATGATCTGTCTGTCTCTTAGTGGTAAATGTATCCACGAATGCTGAAATACTACTTCCACGCATAGCTGTTCCTGGTTCTAGCACTCAGCAAAGTACTCTCACTCAGGTCATGACCCAGTACAGACAGGGAGGAGGGTAGGACTACAAGCAAGGAGCAGTGAAGATGTGGCTAGTGCAAAATATAAAGCCTCTCTATTTCGGCAATTCAGCTTGCATTTCCTATAAAAGAAAAAATGTGCTGAAACCACAGGGGTGCTCAGCTATATGCCAGGAATAAAAGTCTGTAGTGAAAACTGCAGTTGTTTTTTGTTTTTCCTCTTTTGTGTGGGTTTTTTTCTGTGTGTGTGTGTTGGGGGGGTTTGCTTGTTTGTTTGTTTATGGTTTGTTTGGGTTTTTTTTCCATTTGCTTTTGGGGTTTAATGTAAAGAACAGCTCCATCTGTTGCACTTCAGATGAAAAACTGCCTGTAGAATTTGTAAGTGAAATGGGGAGCCTGGCCCTGGGCTCTGCCATAGTAAACAGTGACAGTATTCTTCAAAGAAAATTTGGAAGAAATTGCACAGACACATACTTTTTTGGTATCATACACAATTATTTTGTTAGTTCTTAACGTGTGTGTGTGCACACATGGGTGTGTTTATGCATAAGTATCTATTTGTGTGCATAAGTCTGACTTTGGGGCAGGAATCTTAACACACCATGCCTGTGATATAAGGAAAGCAAGTGCCTGGAAAACATAGGGTTAAGATACTTTTAACTTAACTTAGGTCTAAGATAGAGAACAATGTTTGTGCTGTAAGTCTGTGGTGTGATAACAGAATTTAGTAGTCTTATTAACAAGAGTGAATTATTTCTTTCCATCCTTCTAATGAGTGACCATCCTTCTAATTATCAGTTAGTTTGGATACAGTGACTCCCATCTGCTAGCTTGGGAGGCAATAAATTTTGTGGATGAAGGTCACGCTGTTTTAAGTCTTTGTCAGCTATCAGAAACTTGCAGATACAGCTGGTTTTGGCTAATTTGTGATTACTGGGGCATCCAACTGTGCCAAAGGTGAAAAGTGCACCCTGAGGAAGACTGCTTATTTCATCTTGAAGACCCCTGCCCACATGAGGAAGACTACTTACTTCATCTTGAAGACCCCTGCCCATGACCGTAGGAGCGCAGTGCACAAGCGCCAAAAGGGAGGAGACTTATGATAATGAGTACCTAAACTAATTGTAATATCCCCACCAAACTCTCGGGAACCTAATGAATATGCATGTTTGTGTGTAATAAATATCTGCTTGCTTAAACCCCTCGGTGTGCAAGTTAGGAGGAGTGATCCCCCTTGCACCTGGTGCCGTTATAAACATACCTGCTTTATAACTGAGTTGTAGAGTCTGATTCATGCTTCACCTGATTAAAAGTTAGATTTTAACACTGGTAGAGTAAGCACCCTCTCTTCCCAGCTGCCACTTTGCTGCTCACTTTTTGAGTGCAGGGCTGTCTGAAGGAAAGTCTCATCAGTCTAGCCTGACACAAGCTCAGACAGTCTCTGTCTACAAAAGCCAAAGTTTGTGGAGCTTGTTCAGGGGTCCAAAGGATTCACAGTATATTGCAACCAGCCAGCCTGAAACATGACAGAAAGGTCATTCAGCTCCTCTCTGGAGCTACCGTTATCTAGACAAGCCAAAAAGTTGCCAGCTGCAGGCAGGTCTGTGGGTTCAAATGCTACTCTAGTGCTGGAGGAGTAAGCTGCTGTTCTAAGCATACAGGGTGGTTCCCCTGCTATGCTGCACAGAATGTTAGTTCCAAGCCCTTTTGGAATGACAAACCATTGTCACACCTCCTGTCTTGTGACTGCTCAGCCTAATTGTGCTCAATAGTTTTAACTACTAAAGATAATTATGTGTGTATGCCATAACTCAAGACTGGCAGCAACATGAAAATAATTCAGATGGTCATTTCAGAATAGCTCAACAAGCTGGTATTTGTCTTGAAGCTGTGCACCGGTACCTCTGTTTCTTTCTCTGATAAGAAGGAAATTCCTAGTGTGCACATCTTACTTAGTTTGACCTAATTTCTGTTGGTAGCTTCTTCTGCTTGCACACCGACACATCCTGTTTTCTGCCTTTGATACGCTGTGTTGGCCTTTTCAACTGTATTATTGTTACTGGGGATTTTGAGTTGCAAAATAATTGCTACAATAGTTGGCTACTGATAAGTTTGTTGTAAAAACTGGCGCATTGCAAAGAAAGAGAGAATAAAGAAAGATGTAAAAAGACAGGACTGAGGTGCTCTTACTTTCTTTGTGAATTCATGGGGCACACATTTCATCTCACGCATTCAAATGAGATACCTTCAACTTTTCCATGTCCTGCATTTTTTCATTTCTTCTCCTTACATCCTTTTGCTTTTCCACTGCTGATACCTCTAGTAAGAGCCAACCACAGAATTGTAGAATAGTTAGGGTTGGAAAGGACCTTAAGATCATCTAGTTCTAAACCCCCAGCCCACTATTTTAAAGGCCATGTTTCACTGAGCATATAAATGCTGCGTGTTTAAAAAGTAGTTAGAAGTGTTTCAAGCTTGTCTTCCAATTGCTATGCTTACTGTCAGCATTGGAACCTGTGCAACTGATTTAATGTTGGTGTCAGGGAGCACATTCATACAATTTCCAGATATAGGAATATATATTTATATGACTTTCTCTGATTATTTACTTCTGTCACATCTCTTTCTATGAAATTTTATTTCTGTTTCTGCTATCTTCATTTTGCTCTGAGCTCAGCTGTGTGGACTGTTCTGAAACTTCTGTGGATCCAAAACTAGGAAAGCTATTTTTTTTCCATTTTTTATTGACTTAATTTTTTTATTTGTTTACAGCCTTATAATTTTTTTGTGTATGTTCATGATTTGCCATCTAGAATCAGAAAGAAATGAAAGATGTGCAAGAGTTTAAGAAGTAATTTTTAGTATTTCCTGAATAAAGAAATTGGAATGTGATCTTTCTTTTGGCCTGGAGGTGATGCTGTTTCTCTAGGAAAAAACTTTGGAAAAGATACTGAAGAGGAATACTTTGAAAATCTTGTAGAAAGTACTTGCATTAAAGCTAGGTATACACCTATTTATGCTCTTCAATTCTGTGTAAGTAAGATTTCATCAACATTTTGAAAGACTGAGACCTCTCTCAGCAGAATTCAAGTGTATTTTATTAACCCTTCCAGCATAACGTGGACCAGCACGCTAAAAGTAGGAGCCATTTTTATTTTTCTTTTATCATTCATGCATATTTTAATGCATCTTTTTGTGCTGTTCAGGTTCCCTGACATGATTTCAGATCTGTTGCTGGGGGAGAGGTGAGGTTTCTGTGCAAGTTCCCAAGTGTATGCTTATTTGTTTTGAGAAATTTAACAGGGCAAAACTGAGAGTTCTGGGTATTACTTCAGTACCTCAGAAATGACTCAGTGTTTACTACCCTTGTGTTTTGTCTTAAATTGTAGTATATGGGCAAATGTTTGAATTTTGACCCAAATTCCTTGTCCTTTTGTAGTCTTAGAGGTCCTTCTCCTTTTTCCTAAGAAATCTTCTGTTTCTTGAAAGATTGCTTAAAATTCATTTTCAGCTTTAGATATCTCTTGGGTGCGGCCTGAAGGTGTCATCTGTGTTACCCCTTTGATCTTACTTTGCAGGCAAATTAATCCAGATGAGGGATAGAGCTTGCCTTATCTTCAACTTGAGTAGGTGGAGAAAGGTATCACCTGCTGCTTTGGTGGTGGGGCCTGAGATGCCATACATTTCTGGTGGGATGTCAAGCACAGCCCGTGATTATTTCTTGAATATGGGGGAAAGATTAAGGTTCTGGAGCATCTCTGCTGTGAGGAAAGGCTGGTGGAGCTGGGTCTGTTCAGCCTAGATAAGAGAAGGCTTGGGAGTGGTGGATCTGATCAATGTATATAAGTAACTGAAGGGGGGGGTGCCAGGCAATACGATGAGAGGTAATGGGCATAAACTTAAACACAGGAAGTTCCAGCTGAACTGTGAGGGTGACTGAGCACTAGAATATGTTGTTCAGAGAGGGTGTGGAGTCCTCTTCCCTGGAGATATTCCAGAGCTGTCTGGATACAATCCTGAGTAATTTAGGTGACCCTGCTTAAGCAGGGAGCTTGGGCTACATGATTGTTGGTGGTCCCTTCCAACCTCAACCATTCTGTTATTCTGTGAGTGTAGGACTCTAGGATAGGTTAGACAGTGGGTACAGGATGTTTTTCTTCTGCATAGGCATATGTTCCACTGTTCAGTATGTTCAGAAATCACCTGGAAAAGGGAGCAGGTAGACAAAGTTTACTGCTAGTGTGAAATTATGCATGGTAGAAATATTTTGCAGTACTTCCCAGCTGTCACTGGGATACTGGATAGTTTAATGTGACAGATGAAATTAAGTGTTAAGGGTATGACTACACATTTAACTCATTTTTACATCATTCCTGAGGTCTGTGCTGCTGACTACTGCATGAGACAGGACATGGGTATAGCTGAATTTTGGATATGATGAGGTCTGACTGAGCATGCGTCCTTATAGCTGCAGAATGCAGAGGACAGATTCAGACTGTAGGACATCCAAGCCTAAGATAACAGGATATTGTGAACATGAGTTGTTTCAGTGCCTGTGAACTCCCAGATGGTCCTTGTGGAGTTTCCGGTACTTAAAGGCCCCTAACTCCGCGTGAACCTAATAGGCATAGTGGTTCCAGGAATATAGCTGAGTTCCTACATACAACTGCTATGCAAAAGAAATTAAATTAGCAGGCATGCCAAGACATGTGAAACTTAAAGTTCATAGACATGGTGGCACTGTCAGCACAGGGAAAGATTCTGTTTCATGTCTGCGGAAAAGGGGCTGTGCATCAGATCTTGTTCTTGCCTAAGCCTCCACACCTGCATTGTGGAGGTCCTTGCTGCTTCTGTCTTACATGCCTTGCACTGCATTCTGCCTATATTGTATTTTGGGTCATGTAGGTAATGAGCTCTCTCTGGGTAAAGATAGCTGTCAGGCTATCATGTGCATATAAAAGGTGACTACTGCTGATTTCTGATCTTTGGCTGGCATTTTGAGATACTTCTGTAAGAGCAATGACAAACACTACTGTTCAACATGTTTGTTCTAGGGAACCTGTTATCTTTTCTCTGAAAACTGCTGCCTTAAGTAACCTTGATCATTTTCTCAGGGGATATGCAGGTGTTAAACTGAATCCTTGCTTACCATGACCTGCAAAATTTAATTTGATCTCTACACAGTCTATTGTGTGTTATCACAACTGGAAACATGATGCTGCACTTCCCTCCTTGGACTGGGGAGATGTAGAAGAATGAATGGTGACTCCCTGTTGTCTAGTAACACTTTTCATCCCCAAATCTGTTACATGCTCCTGGAAGCAAACAACTAAAGACGGGAAGCATTTTCTCAGTCTTATAAGTGACTTTTTTGTGCCCTCTAAAATATGGTTTGTGTTTAAAAATTGGGGTCTGGATAAGTCTTTTGTTTTTGTCTGGATAATCAGTACTGGAAGCTTATCACTTGTTAAGTAGTCTTAAAAGTTTGGTTAATTTCTGTGCAAATTTGCATCTCTGTGCTTTGGACATGGCTGTTTGCAAGCCAGGTGCACAGATCAGTACTTCTAGCTTCAACATTTTATTTTAAAACAATGTTAGTGTGCCATTATTTGATTGAATGCATTATGCCCTTTTCCATCCTATTATTTAAATACATTCTCCTGCATGTGAGGTGGTTATAATGCAGTCAGAGAACTGCTTTTAAGTTAAAACAAACAACACAAAATCAAGACATTTACTAAATATTTTCTTACATTTAAAATGTCTCCTATAACGAGTACTTCCAGTGACTTAACTCAATACTGTGTCAGCACATAACATCACTGAGTATAATGAAAACAACCATGGGAACCCTCTTACAAAGCCACAGGGAAACATCCATTTCTAGACATGGAGTAAACCATTGATTAAGTTCTTGTACAGTTTAAATATAAAATACATGTGAGAAAATTCTGGTTTAATAATTATTAATTGGCAGATAGATTATCTAACAATATCACTAGCAATTTGTCATCTTTATTCAAATGATTCTGCTAGCCTTTGGTGCCTTGGTATATCCCATAACTGAGATGGGATTGGATTTGATATCACACCAGTAGTGAATTTGGTACCTGGCCCATAGTTTCCACTGCCTATAAGTAAAACCAATATAGATATGACTTGTTAAGCCACATTCTGCATGAACTCATGCCACCTCGGTGAAGTCAATTAACCTAGTAGGGGTTGCAGTAGGGTGGTACAGAATCTGGTCCCCAGTGATTGGTATTCATTAAAAACCAGCACTCAGCTAGAAGACTATCAGATGCTTTCTGGGGCTGCTAAACACTTCAGAAGCATTTTTATTTTATTTATTTATTTATTTTCAGAATACTCAGTTTTGGAAGAACTGTAATCAGCCTGTCACTGATTAGCACCTGGTAGGGGCAGAGAGCTGCAGAAACTCCACAATCCTGGAGTATATGACAACATATTATTCCCAATGTGGGATCATTAGGTTCACAGCTTTCTTAGATAAATCTAAACACAGAAACATGTAATAAGTGTTACTCAAGGCAGAGCATGCATCAGCTGTGAGTTCACTGTCTGCTGGTTTTAAATTCACCCAAGGCTTTATCAGTATTGATGGCAACTATTCTCAGTCTACACACTAAACAAAATGAACACTTATATTTTAACTGGTTTGCTTTTTTTACTCACTAAGAGTGACATAGAAATACCAAAATAATAAAAAGATTGTTAGAGTTGCAGAAGGCTGGCAGAGTAGTTAGATTTATTTTGTATCAGGTGTTGCTCTGTAACAACCTCCATTGCCTTAGTCCTTTGGGAGAATGACAATGTGTAGCATATCTCTTCTGTGCAAAAGAATGAAAAATCCCAACATCCTTGATTTGACGGACATGTGAACATTGTACCTTGGGGGAGGTTTGTTTCTGTTTTCCCTTCTGTAACTTCAGCATCTGGAAAGCTGCCTGCTTAGATCCCTGCAAAGTTTTTCCTCAGTATTTGACAGGCACTGTACCTAACATGAAATGCATGCAAACCACAGCATGGTTGCTAAACAGAGGTGATGAAATGTAGGTATTACTGTAGCCCTGCAAGTATTTACATACATCTTTGGCCTTACTCTCACAAATTGTGTCAGTGAAATAAATGAGACTATTAAATCCTTACATGAGTGCATGTGAGTAAAAAGCATTAAATGGTAAAGAAATAGTGTAAAACCTTCCATTGCCCAGCAGTGGGATTTTCAGCCTACAAAAGCTGCCAGCATCATTTTGTTTGCAGATGACTGGCCTATGTGTTAGTCTGATGCAAGTATTTCTGCTCTTCTCCTTGGGTTTTGAATATTTCTTTTAAGTTTTGAATCAGGTAACATTTTTTTTTTTGCCTCACAGGGGTGTTTGAGTAGCTTCAGGGAAAAGAGCAAGTGAATGGGATTAGAAATTACCCAGCTAGTGAAGGGCTGCAGGCCCCATGTGCAAAATGTGCTGTGGTGGACCTGAGAAGTAGGCTTCACAGATGTGGGTAGAGATTTCTCTTTCTGTGGGTATCTTGTTCTTGAAAGCATGATTCTTGCAGTTTCAAACACTGAGCCTCACTGTTTTAACGTTTTCCCTCCCTCGATGCTTTCCTTCTTGGAAGTAATCACTTAATGGCATGTCAGAGCCTAGGAAAATCATTGTTAATATTATAATAGCGCAATTTGCAGCTCAGCTGCAGACTATGTCTCTACATGGGATGATAATTTTTACCTTGCCATGAAGATGTATTTCTATTAGCTCTGTAATGGGAAGCTCAAAAAAGAACTCAGTTAAAATAGGAGGCCCAATAAAAGAGTGAAGGAAGAATGGAAGGAGTAACCCTGGAGAGTCCCAAGGAAGAGAGGAGCGTAGTTACTGTGACAACCAGTTTCTTCCTCTTGCAAGCCTCAGGTTACTGAACATCAGTGAACCTAAAACCCCTAGCAGTCAAATTTAAATTGTGTTCTGGGATGTGTCTGAATGTGTTGACACTCTTGGAAAACGGCAAGATTTCCTAAATGGCAGGGCTGAAGGGGGGAGCTGCAGAGGGGAGACTTCCCCTCCAGCCCTGCCTTCTCCAGAGGCTTCTACAGGGGGGCAGTGCATCTGATGGGTTTTTTCTGCAGCTCATTAATCTTTTATTTCACAAAATTTTGAGGTCTTTGACAGCACTTTTAAGACCTGTAGCCTCCAATTTTTGTGTTGAGGAGCAGTACTACCCCCTTAGCAAGAGTCAGTGCATTTCCCCTCCTCTTGTATGGATTTTTTTGCTATTGTGAGCAGTTCCTTAATTGTGGTACATAACATTTTGCCCCAGCAAGAGCACAGACCAGTCTGGCCACTGGGAGTGGCTGCAATATTATGGAGAGTTACCTAGGAATTTAATTTTTCTTTTTGGTGTGAAAAATGACATTGTTTAGTCTGATTAGTGTTCTTTATTCTGGGGAAATAATACATAGTCTTGCCAGAAGATGGCAATTGGAAACACTTATTGTAAAACTCCATTAATTTTATTTTACAATTTGGAACACCTTATAATAAAGAGATTGGGTTTGTAGTGGGGATGTGTTGTTAATTATCATTAGCTCTCTGCTTTTGATTAATGCTGCTGATTAGTTTCTATCCTTGACTTTTTCCAATTAAGTAGATGACTTAGTGCTAAACACATAGGCATGTTGTCTAATCAGATGAAAGAAACATGTACTCTCTGTGTAGGGAATAATCTTAACTTTCGGTAGTTGCTTTGTACTAAGCACAGGCAGTTCTGTCTCTTTGCCTGATGGCACAGCAAACATCAAGATACCAGTGAGCCGTGTGGTGGGTGTGAGCCATTTCCTGATGGTACTTCTTCAGATTTACACATGTAGGAAATTATTGATCTTTTACTTCTGCAGACATAGGATGCTTTGATGTATATCTTCTACATAGGCAGACATAGACTCTCAGTAAAGAGGAATAAAAAAAAACTCAAGAAAAGGAAATGTAGTCCTGTGCAGCTCTGCCTCTTAAAACTGCTTAGGGGCAAAAAAAAATGCATTGCTTTCAAAAGAAGTAGCCACCTGAGTATACTTAATGGCCTGATAGAGTCTGCTGATGTATGTACTTGAACACTCTCTACTTTCTTATTGAGGGCTGGAGGAAGCAGCTCCTTGTGCAGCAGGCTCCCAGGACACCTCAGGAGAAGGAAAAGGATCAGCTTCAGTTAAACAACCTGCTGTCACTCATCTGCAGCTCTCTCTGGCCTCCTTCCTGAAGGAGGTGGCCCAATACACCTGAATGTGACAGTAAGATCTGCCTGGGAGAATGACAAAAGTGAATACTGAGTTGAGTGGCTGTCACAAGCTCCTGTGTGAGTTTGTGCTCCCCCATTCTCCCAGGGAATGACTTACATGCAGTTCCTGTCTCTCTTGCTTGCTGTCAGGACTTCAGGTGCTCTCCAGATTTTCCCCATGGACTGTTATAGTTCTGGCTGTCTGGGGGACAAGGCAACCTTCTTACTGCTGGACTTTACTGAGAGTAGAAACCAGCTAGCACACTCCATCTATCGATCCTTAGTTTTGAATCCTGAAAGATTTTCAGAACAGAAGACCTTTGAACCAGAGGTTTATCTCTCTTGTTATCTTTGTAAGATGCAGTTTGAAGATCCTAGCTGAGACTGAACATGTGCAGTACAGGTAGTGTATGAAGCAGGTGCACCACATAGATAGGATCTCTGAGTAAGCATCCCACCCCATGGGGGTTGACCCTAGTAGATTCAACATTACAATCCTTTCTGAACTAGCTTTCATACATGTTTTGTGTATGGGAGATAACAGAGGGCACTCAGGTCCCAGCAGAAGTCAGTGAGAGTCAGACATGAGTTAGATACCTGTTCATCTCAACCAGAACCTCTTGTTCTTTTCTTCCCTTCTCTTCTGAAATATGTGGAGAGGGCTACATATGTATCACTGGTGATGTTTTTGTTGTTTTCTTACAAATAGTACCTAGTGCTTCACAAAGACAACATCCATCTCTAGGCATATCAAGGATGAGGGGGTTATTAAGAACAGCCAACATGGTTTTATGAGGGGGAAGTCATGTTTGACCAACCTTATAGCCTTCTATGAGGAAGTGACTAGGTGGAGGGATGATGGTAGAGCGGTAGATGTGGTTTTTCTTGATTTCAGTAAGGCACTTGATACTGTTTCCCACAGCATTCTCATACATAAACTAAGAAAGTGTGGGCTTGATGATCAGGTAGTGAGGTGGACCAAGAACTGGTTGAAAGGAAGAAGGCAGAGAGTTGTGGTCAATGGGGCAGAATCTAGCTGGAGGTCTGTGACTAGTGGAGTCCCTCAGGGGTCGGTGCTGGGACCAGGGCTGTTTAATATTTTCATCAACGACCTGGATGAGGGAACTGAGTGTACCCTCAGTAAGTTCACTGATGACACTAAACTGGGAGGAGTGGCTGACACACCAGAAGGCTGTGTTGCCATTCAGCGAGACCTGGACAGGCTGGAGAGTTGGGCAGGGAGAAACTTGATGAGATTCAACAAGGGCAAGTGTAGAGTCTTGCATCTGGGGAAGAACAACCCCATGTACCAGTACAGGTTGGGGGTTGACCTGTTGGAAAGTAGTGAAGGGGAAAGGGACCTGGGGGTCTGGTGGATAGGAGGATGACCATGAGCCAGCAATGTGCCCTTGTGGCCAAGAAGGCAAATGGCATCCTTGGGTGCATTAGAAAGGGTGTGGTTAGTAGGGCAAGAGAGGTTCTCCTCCTCCTCTACTCTGCTTTGGTGAGGCTGCATCTGGAATATTGCATCCAGTTCTGGGCCCCTCAGTTCAAGAAGGACAGGGAATTGCTTGAAAGAGTCCAGTGCAGAGCCACAAAGATGATGAAGGGAGTGGAACATCTCCCTTATGAGGAGAGGCTGAGGGAGCTGGGTCTCTTTAGCTTGGAGAAGAGGAGACTGAGGGGTGACCTCATCAGTGTTTACAAATATGTAAAGGGTGGGTGTCAGGATGATGGAGCTAGGCTTTTTTCAGTGATATCCAGTGATAGGACAAGGGGCAATGGGTGTAAACTGGAGCATAGGAGGTTCCACATTAACATCAGGAAGAACTTCTGTACTGTAAGAGTGACAGAGCACTGGAACAGGTTGCCCAGGGGGGTTGTGGAGTCGCCTGCGTTGGAGATATTCAAGGCCTGCCTGGACAAGTTCCTGTGTGATGTACTCTAGGTTACCCTGCTCTTGCAGGGGGGTTGGACTAGATGATCTTTTGAGGTCCCTTCCAACCCTTGGGATTCTGGGATTCTGTGATTAACTCTACAGCCAGAAACTTGCCAAGAAAACAGCATCCAGCCAGAGTGCAGACAAGTGATAGCCAGCTGCAGAGTAACAGAAATCCTCCTGTGCAGCTTGCCACAGACACCTTCTCAGAGGATGTCTCCTGCGTGTAGACAGGCTGCAGTTAACTGGCAGTTCCCAAGCTATTGAGCAGTTGTCTAGAGAACAAAAAAACCCAACAAACCCTAGTTTCAGCAATCTAGGGGTTTTGGAAAGCAGCAGAACAACCTGCTGTCCTGTTCATTTGGTTAGTTAGTGCTGGCAGCCTCAGCTGGCATTAAGAACTGTGAGAAAGATCATGAATACCCACAAGAGGAAAGCTCCTGGCATTCTTTTTCTAGGCTGTCTAAAATGGGCATCCTGATAATTCATTCAAACCCAGAGACCACTGGCTAGTGACAGGGACTTAGAAAAAAACTTGAAAGCAGGTAAGGATCTACTAAGCCAGAGACTTACTGAGTTAAGCTATTTTAAACTTGCTGTCCTACAAAAGAGGGAGCTGATGGGAAGTGTTGGCCTTTATTTCAATAACTTGGTGTTCTGACAAACTGTGACTGAGCTTTATCTGCCTTCATACCTTCTGAATCCCTTTTTGAGTTTGTAGGTTTATATATTGTGTGGTAATGGTGCTGAAGGGAGATGGTAACTTCAGTTAGCTCATTTCTTCCTGAAGTTTACAGTGAGTAGACAAAGCACTGCTGCTTCATTTCCAAGTAGAGGCAGTACTGGGCTTTGCAATGGGTGCAAAATTTGCATTGTGCTTTGAGGTGTTTTCTTTTTTGATGTACTGTTTCCCATGGTTCTGAAAAGTCCTTCCAAACTTTTCATGTTTACTGCTGTGCAAGGTCTCTTTTGATGGAGATTCCCAGTGATTAGATCGCATGTCTCAAATCCATTGCACAAGCAATGTACAAGTAGCCCTGGAGGCTTCTCTTTGCTACCCAGCACAGGACTGCTGCTGTTGCTACACATGTTCTTTGGTCGTTTGCATCACATTGTTCTAGTTGGATTATACGTCCTCCAGTACTTTTCCTGATCAAGAATTCTTCAGCTGCAGATAGACTTTTACCTTTGTCCTATCAATGAAAGCCAACCAACTGCCTGATCAATATTGGACAATGACATAAAAAGTATATTCTGTTGTTTGGATTACCAGCCATGCAAAAGTTAGCACACTGCACTCTCATTACCATACACAACAGAATTAAATGTGGATTTCCAAGGAGGAGTAAGCAGAGGTTTGTGCACAAATCCCCATGAACAATGCTGTGGGATTTGCGCAGCCCTCTGAAACTGTCCCCTGTAGTGTATGTGAGAGCATTAACTCCTCATGGATGAATGTGTTATTGACTCTGAGTAAACAGCTCTTTTTAGAGACTCTACAAAGTGTTATTGGCCAATAATACACAGTAAATAGACAAAGAATTACACTGTGACAGTTAGAACAAAAGAGAGAAAGAGAGGGGTACAGATAATGAATCATTAATGATCAGGAGTTGTGCCTTGCTTTTTAAGACTTGCCTGAGGGAGGTAAGTGGGAGGGCTAAAACTCCTCCATGTGGTATGGACATCAGGCTGGCTGTGGGCAACATTAAAAGATGATTTCTTTTTCATCTAAATGTGGCTTCCCTTGATACAGCCAGGCCCAGAGCAGCCTGTCCAAAGGCTCTAACTATAGTCTTACGCTCTGAGCTTGTTTGAAATGCAAGGCCAATAATAGAAATCTGAGGAGAAGAAAGGGTCTCAGAAATAATATATTCTCCTTTTCCTATGTTTTCTTCATATTTTCGGCTGACTACAACTTACCAGAATGTGTTTGGCCTACAAGTGCGGGTCTTGACTTGTTTAGATTGGAAGGAAGACTGTCTTCACATTGCCCCACTGTCTGCTCATCATGTAAAAGAGAGCTATGCTCAGCTGCATTTAACAGAGGAGGGAATATTTTTCATCTTTTCAATGATAGAGAAAACCAGAGCTGATTAATTTTTTACTCAGCATATTGGGAATTTCCTGATTTGCTTTAACAGAAAATCCCAGACACTGAAAGGCAGTTGACGCTTTCTTAAATGCAAAGATTAGCTCAAAACCCAATAATCTGGTTTCTGTAGGAAAAAAAAATTAAACTTCTCCAGCTATCTGGCTACCTGTTTATGACTGTGCAGGTGACTAGAACTGCACCATCCAAAAGCAGGGATCTGAAATGACCGTATTTGTATGTAATGGAGATGAATCCAATAATCACAGAAATGAGTGTACCTACTCCTAGTTTTGCTTTGTCTGTGTAGATGCAGCATCTATAGGAAAGGACGTACTCTGACAATTACTGTGCTTGGAACAATGGTTTCCTGCTGCCTTTAAGGGTTCCATGCCAAAGGGAACGTGACCTCTCAAAAGTAACCAGACATGGTGTAGAGAAATAACTTCCACTGAGACAAACATACGTCAGGAAGGCAACACATGGTAGGATAGAGACGGAGGATTGTACTTGCTCTCTGGATTATGTATCAATTAAATTATACCTAGCCCTGTGCTGAAATCAGTGATTCACTGGCTGAAAAGACAGAATAATCTAAGTCAAATCTGCAGCTTTTTAATGACAGTTAAAAAGAAAAAAAAGCCTTCTTAACAATGGGGAAGGGAATAAGGGGAAAAAATGGGATTCGCAGTCTCCATATATGTTTGAGTATACAGGGCTAGATAGACGTGTAGATACAGAAATACATATAAAAGATCAACTTGTCTTATTTGTGAACCAATGCTGGTCTCTCGTCTTTAACCTACACTTGCTCTTGGGCTGTAGTTCTCGATAGCTGACGCAAGAAAACCCTGTATAACTCCCAACAGGTCCCATACATAGATTTCATTACTTACAATTTTAGTCTGTGCATAGCTTTACAATTTTAATTCTAGCCAGTTTGAGTTGTGTGCAGAAAAAGAGTATGTGCCATCATTTCAAAGGCAAAATTACACTGGTTTCTTTGTCTAGGAATTCAGATGTGTAAGGATTGTTTCTGAGACTCTCCTCAAAATTATTTTTCTTTTTTTTAAGTTGAAAAAAAGGTTAAAGACAAGAGTAAAACAGTGAACGTGAGTTTGAAAGCAAACAGATGCACAATCTGAAATGGAGGCACTGCCTCAGCCATGTGTGATAACGAGCAACATTTATGAAAGGGGCACATGGGGACTCACTAATGGCTCTTGAGCCTAGTGGGAAGAGCTGCTGAGGAAGAACCATGTATGGGCTGAAAAATGAAGTGAATATTGTTAATTGGTCAAGTGAGAAGGCTTCCTCCAGCATTGCAAATGCAGTCCCTGTGTGCTCCTTCCCTTTACCCCTCTCCATCTGCCTTTGAGCGCTTCTGAATTAACTTTGCAACTCTTCACTTCTGATAAAACTGAGAAAATAGATGGCACAAGGCACCACAGGTGACCTCTTCTGAGCAGCTGGGGAGGGGGCATTTTCCTGGCAGGCTTTCAGGTTTGGCACTGCAGCTTGCCACTTCCTTTCCCTGTCCTGAAAGGGAAACGTCCTTGGCCTTTTGGGTTGCCACCTCTCCTCCCAAGCGCTGGCCCCAGGATGCGGTGTCAGCAGTGTGATATGGAGGAGCAGCAGGGAGAGCAAAGAACAAGTGACATCTTTGACTCATCGGCTGCCCCTGTGCTGCTGTGCTGAGTCCAGGGCTTTTCCTGGCTTGGCGCTGCTCTGCTGGCTGGGCTACTACCCTGCTCTGCTCCAGCAAGGCCTCTGCGATGTGCCGTGGCCTGGGGCTGTTAAGTTGTCTTGTTGGTTAATTAAGGCTGGCTGCCTAGGAAGCCCATCTGTTCCCAGGTAAATTGTGTTGCTATTTTTTCCCTTTGATTCTTCCAAAGGATGGACGGGTAGTCTCGTGTGCCAGTTTGCATTCCTTCTCTGCTTTCCTGGAGGCACAACAGCCAACATGGAGTCACACTGAGACTGCCATGTGTTGGTATAAAAGACAGGGTAACACCCTCCCCTATGGCTCCACACTGAATGCTTGCAAAACATCCACTCCTCTTGCTCTGTTTCTGGCAGCTCCTGTGTCCTTTGCTTTTTCTGACATCTCCTCTGGCTGCAGCTATACGGGCACCTCCTTATTATAACCCTGGTCCTCATCTGCTATACATCTTGCTAGTGCTCCAGAGAGGGACCTGAGAAGAAAAATGTTAACCTGGTGTGCAAGTGTGATAGTGAGTTTGGTGTGTCACACATATTCACACACAGGTCACTGCTGCCTACCAAAGGTTTATCTTTGCAGCATCTGCCCCAGTGTGTAAAGAACTGCTGTTTCCTCCATTTCAGGGGCTGGAGCTGAGGCACTATAAGGGCAGGTAAACAACTCACCACAAATGTATGGCATATGATCCCAGTTTGCCCAAAGCCTAGAAAATGCCCAGGTCCCAGCCACCTTCACTGTTGCTCTGCTTACATGACTGGGACATTGGAAAAGATCATGACTATCTCAGAAAACTGAGATGTTGTCAACTGCACTTTAAGCGAGCCTTGCAAGGCCACAGCATGTCTGCATTTCTGCTCTAAGCCCCTTCCTTCCCTTCCAGCTGCGACTGCTGTAAGCAGCACTCACCAGTGAAGAAGAGGGATTTTATGGGGGAGCAGCTTGTGGACTCAGTGATGCTAAATAATTACTTCAATGCAGCAAATTCTGATTTAAAAATTGACTTCATGATAGCTACCCAGATAGCTGGGCTTGTTCCAGTAGTAATTAAACAAAAATAATAAGCAGGAACTTAAGAACAGTCTAACCCATACAGAAACTGGGTGAGTGTGTGAACTGACTGTTCCTCTTTCTTCCAGTGCAAGGTGGGAATGCTGGGACGGTTGCAGCACAGCTACACTATGCTAAGGGAACATGGCCACCCCAGGAGACAGGGAAGTAAAATAAAAGAAGTCTTAATGTTTTGAAAGCAGTGACTTTTGTTTCATCTGCTGTTTGACAGTCTTATTTGGGACTTGTTAACCTGTTGCTGGCAACACAGCTCCTGGTCAGAATGCTTAAGGATATGCTGAAATGGGAGAGCTTTTAGTTGTTTTTCATTTTTAAAAACCATTTTCCATTCTGTGTAAAAGGTAGGATAATAAGTGAGGGAATTACTGCTGGTCTCCAGATTGAACTGGAGATGAGAAGTTCCCCACCGTAGCCAAGTACATCAAAGGAGCAAATCTATAATAACTTTACTGGCACTCCTAAGTAAGGAGTGCTGTAAACAGAGGAAAATGCACAACAAACATTGCATGAAAGGAAAAATACACAGTATTGCACTTACACAGCTAACAGAAAGAAAATATCTCAGTTCTAACATTTTAAGTAGCACTGAGAAGAGAGCAGTCCTGGGCGGGTAATGCTTCCCAAAACTTCTCAGACTGTGCTCTGAACAGGGCAGGTCTTTCTGCATCTGCACTTCAGTGTCACATCAGCTCAAGTGTCAAAATAACTCTGTCTCTGGGCAGAGCTCTCCCCACAAAGCTGCATTTCTGCAGTCGTGATGAGCAGACTGTGTCTGGTGAATCAAGGTTCAGCAAGCCTGGGCTTGCTCTTTGTGGTTAGTGTGAGGTCCTAAGGCTTCTGACTTCCCTCTGCTGGGCTTCTTGTGGCATCAGCTGTGATACGGTTAAAAGCATAACTTATAAACCATAAGCCATTGGTTTCTACTCAACATTCATCAGCTTTCTAAGAGGACTGTAGATGCACAGGAACCACCTGTGTTTTTATATGCACGTATCCTCTGCTTGCTGTTCGGAGAACTGGCACTGTCTCATGCAGCACTTCATAGAAGTGTGGTTGTGCTGCTCCATGCCTGTACTCAAAGCTGTTGCTTGGGTCCTGATGAAAGATCTGCAGTGGGGAGGCCCTTAGGCATGGGAAAATTCTGCCCAAAGCAGGATTCTTGACACAGTGGGAGAGTGCAGGGATCAGAGAGTAAAAGTTACTGCCATGACCTGAGGGCTGTCCTTGCCTTCAAGAAGAGTGAACAGTAACCAGCCCCATCTGTCAGGACAGCCATGAAAGCCACCGCTTTGAGCTTCCCTTGCCAGTGCTGTTATAGTCTCCTTTCTCTGCCTTGCCACCTGAGTCAGGAATGGTAGGTAGGTGGGACACAGCAGGGGGGAGGAATCTGAATCTCTCTTTCCCAAAAATACTCTCTTGTATCCACCTACATGACAAGCTGCTCCTGAAGGAGAGGGTAAGAACTGGATCCTCCCCTTTTCTGTGTGAAAATAATAGTAATAATCTCAGTAGGAGAGATCTGAGTTGGCACATTTTGTGTTGCAGCAAGGACCAGCTAACTACTTGCACACCAAGGACAAGGAAGGTCATTGGCTGGGTAACTTGATAAGCCACCAGAAGGCAGCCACAGCTCAACCATGTGCCATATTTCCTATAGAAAGACAAAGGTATTGCTTCTTCTGGGCTACCTGGTTCTGATCAATGGTGTCATAACACTCCAAGGACAGGAGATCAGCACGTTAATGACGTTGTGTGATACAAAACTGTGTAAACCTCAAGCCCTGATATACTGTCCTGCCGAGGTGCTGGGCTGCACAGATTTGCACCGCTGGTTCAGTGATGTCAACTTTGCGGTCTTGCTGTCTGACAGACTAAGTGGTTTACACTCAAAAAGGCAGGTTTAAGCTGTACATTACTGAATCAGTCTGGGACATAGATGAAAGTATCATGTACTCTTTCTAAGACATGTTTTGCTTTTTTGAGCCACATCCACAGCCTTGGCATCCTCACCTTTCTTCTGGAGAGGCAATTGCAAGCTTAGGTTTTGTAGTTTCCTAATCCTTTCTCTGCCATGAAAGATTAAAGACTTTATTTGAAACATCTCCCATCTGATACATAGCGTGTCCAAGAGTAATGAGTAAAACAGGTATTAAACTGAGACAGGAGGCTAACAAAGCAAAACATTACTGGTCTGCTTAGGGAAAGGTTTGAGCCTGAAATGCATTTGCTCAAAAACACTTGATTTTTATTATTTAAGAAAGGCTCTGGGGGAGCACATCTTTAGGGCTAATATAGCTGACCATTTCCTGCAACTGGTTTCCTTGTCCCCATGGATAGGTTGAAAATGAAAGACAACAATTCTGTCGGAGGTGTTCAGATCACACTGGCAACAATCAGCACATGTTTTGAATGAATAAAATAAAGACATTCTTGCCAATAGCTTCACAAATGCACAAATATAGTCAAACAAAGACTTAATCTGGGCTCAAAGACACGTATCTAAGCAGATGTGTGTAAACCAAATCAAATCCCCTGGGAACAGTACTTAGGAGTTATTCTTAGGCGTTGGAAGGACAAGGATGGTCCATCTGTGAATTTATTACACAAGATGAGAAGCATCATATGAAAGTCATTGCTGGACTGGAGGACAGCATGGCTGATTTTTCACAAAGCTTAGAGGTCATTTCTAAAATCTCTGTTTAATCAAGACAGAATATTTTAGAATCAGAATAGAATAGAACATGAAGACTCTCATTTACTGAGGTGTGGCTGATCAGTAGGAAAACAGGTAATTTGGTTCTGGATTCCATGGGGCCAGGGTTTTGTGCAGTGATTGGAGTGGTATAAAATTTTTATTTTATGACTCTTGATATTTCCTCCCTCATCAGAATGAATCTCTTGAACTGGCAGGAGCATAAATGTTTTAGGAATTTATGATTTAAAATATTATGCAAAGATTCTGGTGCAAAGATGCCTGTGCTGTGGCAGCTTAATACAGTTATACACCATTAAGAAGGCCAGACAGAAACAGCATGGTCTTAAAAAGCCTAACATAGGGCTTCAGCATAAACCTCTAGAAGGTATCTCCACAAGGCCTTAGCTCCTCTCTCCCCATAGCCAAGCTTACTGAATAGATGGTGTCTGCCATGTGCAGAATTCAAAGCTGTAGGACTTTAGTGATGAGAAGCAGATACCAAAGCCAAGAGACCTTTATACTTTCCTTGTAGCTCCAATATAAATTGTGCCATGGTTTGCAGCTGGGTCATCATGGCCCAGATAAAACGTACTGTCCTTCAGAGAGGAATCCGCAATCCACAATACATTTCTTACAGACCAAATTCAACATTTCAGTTTTAATCGAGGTGCTCAGTCATTGGGAGGTGCAAATCTGAAAGCACTGGAACCACACCTATTGAAATTTATCTTGTACTACGAACAACCCTTCCCTTCAGCCTGCAAGAAAACAAGCTCTCAAAAAAAGCTCTCTGTGGTAGTATCTTGTTGTGAATAGTGCAGCAACTTGTTTTTGGAAAAGAGAAAAGATATTGGATTTCAGTCTTGCTGTGGGAAACTGCAGCTTTGAGCAGGTTTTTGTGTTATGTGGTTGTAACAATTCTTGTGCTCTGCAATGGTCTGAGCACTGAATGGTGCAGATCTCTCTGATTTTATGGGTGATTTTTTTCTTTTTCCATACAAGGTGTCAGATAGAAAACAAAAGGAAGAAAATACCTGAAGCAGCAGGGTGTAACAGTTAAAAAGCCTCTTAGAAGTAAAGCTTTTTCAGAAACATCTGAAAAGAAATGGTTTGAAATAGTATTTCCTTCTATATCTACAAATGTTGGGTACCTGGGAGAATGGAGGAACTATGGAATGCTTTACATGTGTCAGAGGATCATGTAAATGTGAATAATGACATAATTCAAATCCAATTGCAGAGAGAAAGTGAAGATGGTTTTGCTGCTATAATTCTAGGGTGTTCCCTTTGGAGGCTAAATCAATTCTAAGAGTCCAGGTGGAGATTTGGTCAGAGAAATGAAAATGGAAGTCCATCCCAAATAAACCAGCTACATAAACTCCAACAAGATAATTCCAACTGCCTGCACGGGCTGGAAGCACCAGCACAGCACACTTGATGTCAGCAACAACTCCAAAAGCACAGGTGCATTGTCCACTGGAAGCATGAATGACACATCTACTGGGGATGGAAGAACCATTGATCTGAGGGCAAACAGGGTTGTGACTCATGTAAAGTTGGGCTTTGGAGCCTAGGCACTCATCAGTGTGACTGAGGGAAGTTTGGCTTGTGCTGCTGAGTTTGTCCTCACAAAAGTGCATAAACTGACCATGGAGAGCCACGATGCTAATTCTGAACAGAAAATCCAGTCCGTGGCTAGGTGGAAAAGAATTGCTAAGCCAAATTTACATATTAATAGTTAGCTGTCACAAAGTACTGGGATAATTTTCAAGATTCACCTGTATTTGCATCTAGGAAAGTTCTTTGTGGACTATTTCTAACTATTTGTTTTCCATCTTCAAAATTTATACTTGGTAATTTCCCTTTTCTTCACTCCTTATTGCTGAAAAGCATTGATTTCCAGAAATTCTAACTTTTCCATGCCCTCATTCATCCTGACACTTCTTTGCTATGTGTGAAATATGAATCTGAAAGAAAGCAGTTGTGGTTGTTCGAAACTTACTGAGAGGGAAACAGGCTCTGCCATTGTGCTGTGTTTAAGATCTGATCCACAGAAGTGTTCAGCATTTTCCACTCCTGATGTCCTTGTTTCTCTAGGATGGATCTCTGTTAGTTTCTGTGCCACAGCTCCCATTTCTGTCCCTGCTGAGATCTTAGCCTGTGAATATTTCCTTTTTTTCCCCAACAAAACTTCTGAGAAGACAGAACTGCTTTCCCCATTCTTTTACTTCAATGGAGTTTAAGGTTAGGTGGAGGAAGGGTTGAAGGTGACCTTCTATGTTTGAAATCAGTGCTGAATTTAATTGCCAAAGTTCAGCCTTCCCTCGCCATCTGGAAGCTGTAGCATCACTGCAAAACATGGACTGATGTCAGGAAAATACTAGCAACCTTTACAGTAACGTCTGACTTCACAAACCACTGCTTAGTGTTTGTGAAACAATTAGGAGTGCATGACTTCAAGAGTTTGTAAATATTTTTAAAGTTTTAAATGTTTTTAAATATTCACAGCCACATTCTTGAGGGAATGATGCCAGCTTACACTACTTGAGGATTTACCCTCAAGGAGTCTTTTGAATGACACTTGGCAGTAATCACGCAAAGAATGCAATCAAAACTTTCAACCAACATTTCAACCGTATTTAATTACAGAATCACAGAATCATTTATAGAATATATGGGGGATAGAAAAGACTCTCAAGATCATTGAGTCTAACTGTAAACCTAACCCTGCCAAGTCCACCACTAAATCAGGTTCCTTAGAGAAAAAAGCCTTCGGAAAACAGCCTCAAGCTGCACCAGAGGAGGTTTAGACTGGATATTAGGAACAATTTCTCCCCTGAAGGGGTAGTCAGGCATTGGAACAGGCTGCCCAGGGCAGTGGTAGAGTCACCACCCCTGAAAAGTCATGTAGATGAGGCCCTTCGTGACATGGTTTAGTAGTGGATTTAGCAGTCTTGGGGTAAAGGTTTTGACCTGATGATCTTAAAGGTCTTCTCCAACCTGGTTGATTCTATGGTTCTATGATTTTAGATACCTTTTTCTTTCAGAGGGTGTTGGTTAATGGTGAAAATGAGACAAGGTCCTCAATTAATACTAATATATCTAGTTTGCTTTCTCCATCACAAGGTCTCTTGGTAATTCTGTTTTCATGAGCACAACTGACAACTGTATACCTGCCATTCTCGCCAAAGTGTCCCACTAAATAGGCCAGAAATCAATCTGAGTGAAGGGTGGGCAGCCTGTGCCACCTGAAGGCTTGGCCACCAATTGCTCCCATAGGCCCCCAAACTTGCAGTCTTAGATGATCAGGGTGCTGCCTAATCTGGGAGTTTAGAAGTGTGCGTTGTACATAATACTGTCCCAAAATCCCTGGGCTCAGTCTGACATGCTGAGCCATTCACTTCCTAGCCGTGATTCATCTAGCTTCCTCATAGCATAGCTACTATTTTTCTCACAAATGGTGTTTTTCTAGTAGCCAGCAATTTGGTGTAACATCCACTTGTACTCAAAGGAATTTGAATATGGGTCTTTCACCACTCTGATGAAGATGGTGGAAGATGAAGCACTCAGGACTATGCTGTAAGGCTTTCTAAGCTTGTGGCTAGACATGTGAAAGGAAAAGTGGGCATTGGTATATTTTGCGATGAGAAGGCCAGCAGTGGTTTAAAAGTGGATTCTGGTAGGAACAAATACCTGAATCTCTGTTTCATATTGTGTCAAATGATCAGTGCATGAGCATCACAAATATGGCCCTCTCAGATTAAAAGGAATCCAGTAACCTCAGACCCCAGGTGGATAGCATCTACTGACAGACCAGACTTAGGTATTCTGGGGGGGAAAATAAATAATGCAAATTATTTAAAGATTAACTAGAGGAGGGAGAGTTATCCTTGTTTCTCTTGTCCAAATGCTGTAAGTGCACCAAGGAAGCACTCTTCCTCCCCCTGTCAGCGTGTGTGTGTTGCACAGGCAGGCTATCATCTGCCACTCTGAGCACAGAGATCATGCAGGACATAGCAGTGCCTGGTGGCTTGAGCTTGAACTTGGCAGCTAGAGGAGGTGCATCCTCATTCCTGCCCCTGGAAAGGGAATTGTCTCAGTGTATCATGGGTCTGGAGGGAGTGTTCTGGGTAAAAGGCCGTAGTTGCTGTCTTTGGGTGTATCTGTGGATGGAATGTCAGTCAGGCAGCTCTCATTTTGGGAGGTGGAGTTGTCCTCCCTCCAGACTGATAGTGGGTACCATTCAACATGAGAGAGGCAATGCTAATGTCCCAGGTCTTAGGATGTCCTAATCACTGACTTTAGAGCTCTGAATGGGATTTCTAGTGACAACTCTTTCCGTAACATGTTTAAAAGTGCTTAGGTGCTTAACTGCTGTTTGCTTTCTTACTGACAACCTACTTCATTTCATCTTCAGCGTAGGAATGGTAGCATTTACCTTAACCATCTGTTATGCTTGTGAATTCCCAAGGATCATGCTTCCTTTTCTTTATACGTTTTGCCTATGCTTTTCTCCTATGGAGAATGTGAATTCAGCTCAGTGTCCCTTAATCTTTCTTGGGCTGCTGTTTCCAATAATCTAGCAAGAGAAAGAAGCAAAAATGGGCAGCATACTGATTCTGCCTGCTCTCAACTGTAATTCTTCAGGATCAGAGTAATTTCTAAACTGAGAAACGGTGGGAAAGCAGCAGGAGAAGCTAAGACTGTGGGAGTAGTTACTTTATACTGAAAGAACTATTTTTATTTTGAAACAGACTTTTCAGTTCACTGTCAGAGTCTCCAAATTGTCCACAGTATTTTACTCAGGGAGATCACTGTGACCAGGTCAGTTTTGCTGTCATGCATAAAGCAAGACCTGACAGAAGTTCTATTATGTTTTGGGGGGGTTGTTATTTCCATTTAGGAAACAGCAGTAATGAAGACCAATTAAACCTTTTTTCAAAGGCAGGGGCTCAGGAATCAGCCCTGTCTGCAGCCAAGCTGTGAGGACCGAGTTAACACAGTGCAGCACTGCGTTTTCACAAGATGGTGTACCAGTTGCACATCAACCAATGTTCTTGACCAAATCCAGGGGCACTCAGAGCACACTAAGCCAAGCAGTGCCAGGACCTGCTTCCTGGGAGGCTTGTCCTGTGCTGTTAGTTCTGGCACTTTCTCATTACAGTGCCAATTTTATTGCTGCTCTGAAACTCTCCTTGTCAAAGACAAAATTATTTTCTTCACTCAGAATTATCCCTTCTTCAAAGGGATTCCTGTCTGTGGTCCCATGACCATCTTTAAGTGATGAACAGGAAGTGATGTGTGATGGCAGCAATCAGTCATGGGGTTGGTGAAGTGCAATTGCTTTGTTTTCTTGGTAGATGGAAAGGTACCTGGGCCTGATCCTGCATACTCTTGTGATAGTGAAACTGTATGATTGGGCCCTTTCCCTTCCTCTCCAGAGAGGCAGGGAGGAGGCATTTACTGTGCTTGTGATAAAGACTTACTGCCCTGCCCTACTGGGGGTTTCTGTGTCACCTTGTGCATACACATGCTATAGGGCAAGCTGGCTTGAAAAATGTGGTGTTAGCTATTGCTGTTTGTAGGATGCTGTGGTGGTTTAATGGCACAGAATGACATCTGATTTGATTAAGATTATGTTGTTTGATTTTTTAATTAAGATTGTGCTGCAGAGCAGCAGAGATGATTTATTTCTAATACAAAGAAGTTTTAAGGTGATTATCTGCAGCGGCTCTCCCAGCCCCTCGCACTTTTTCCCTGCTAGAGTTTTTAACCTGATATCCCATTTGCAAAGAGGCTACTCGCTATGATGTTGGTTTGCCAGCTTCACATTGCAGCTCACGGAGCTGGCAGACCTTTTCCCAGGCTTCCCAAGGCACTGGGTATCCCGCGGTGCCGCAACCGGCGCACGTCGACATCTGAAGCCCCACTCTGGAGCACAGGGCTGCTGCTGGCTGCAGCCCGGCCAGAAGGCTGCGAGGGGCCGAGCGTAAACAGAGGCAGCTGGTCACACAGCATGGTGTGGCGGGCCCACGAAACGTGGCAGATGCAGCTTCAGCTGTTATTGGGTACAGAGCATCAGCCTCCAAGCCTGGGTCACATGAAGGACCCGCTTTTACTGTGACAGTATGGTGTCAAACTGCCATTCTTCTTCTGAAGTCTGCCACATCTCTGGAGCAGCAAAGCCCCAGCTTTCAGTTCACAGGCCAGGGGACAAACAGATCATGTATATCAAGGATTATGCATTTACACTAAGCTCTGCAGTTACAGGAGAGTTCTGCTTTTGGAGTTTAAGACTTCACTAAAGCTCTTTTTTAAAAAAAGATAATTCCACTACAGAGTTAGTGCATACAAAGCATGGCTTATTATTGCTGACGTGAGCTCTGTGCTATAGCAGAAAAGAAAGCAGAATGAATTCACACCCTCCATCCAGCACTCTCTTAGTACATCAGTTCATTAATTTCTTTTAGAAAATTCTATATTGGAAGGTGATTAAAATATTTCAGAGAGAGCTGTTAGTGTTCTGCAAAACCTGCCAGGGTTTCAGGCAGTGGAGTGATGCTGATCGTCAATGGCACCCCACTCAGTTCTGCCCCTCCTGTTACAGACACACTTCGTGGTGTTAAATTCCTTTCCTGCATTGCTGTCACTTGCAGAAGCCAAACTGAGATAAAACTCTTTGTGGCTGTCAGTCTAACAGGGCAAAATTCAGCTTTGTTATGACATAATAGTTATAATTTTGTGATATTTTGCAGGATATATAGTTTATCCATACAGATATTTTTAGTTGCTTATTGCTGTATCAAAGCACTGTGCTGCAAAGAGTTAAACATTTGAGGAGAGACTTCGAATTATAAAAACAGGTTTTGATATCAACAATTTAAAAATTGCTCCTGTAGAATTTAATCAGGAGGCTTAAAAACCATCCCAGTGGAGTGTTTAACACTGTGTTTGCACCAGAGGACAGCACACAGTGAGTACACTCTTTGGAGATGAAATGATACATCCCTTCCTATCCTAAAATAAAATGAAAATGTTTTAAAAATGAAATCTCTTTATTTTCCTTTCTTGAGATAATCTTTAACTGAGTAAACATAAACCACAAAAGGAAAATAAAGAGAAATCCTAGGCAAGGCAACAAGAAAAAGCATTGTGATGGGCCAGCTTTAGGTCTGCAACTTGAAAAGCAATTTCTTTAGATCTTTTGCATTCAGGGGACTGTGGTTCTATTTGCCAAGGGATCAGTGGCTGGCATTTGTGAATCGGTATGAACTGAAGCCTGAAGGAGCATTGCTTTATTGCTGGTGTGGGTGTCTATAGAAACTGAGGTAAAAAGAAAAAGGAGAAAAAAAGAGGCTAATATAGTATGATGTTCAGAGACTATCCAGTTAGAGATGTTCTCGTTCAGCCCTGACCTCTGCTGAAAACCTGGGCTCTTGTGAGCCAGGGAAGATTGCACTGTGACTGTATAACTGTGGTCTGTCACAGGCATTATTTCTTAATCCTGGGTGCACAAAATGAAGCACTGAAGTTGCTCATATTCTGCTGCCTAAATAAAAGCTCTGTGTGTGGGGAGATGGACTTATGTCACGCTCCATTTCACCTTAGCACATCTGGAAATGAAGCTAGTGTTTGAGATCACCAGCACAGCTCATTCTTACTCACTAACTACTATGTTTAAAAATACCACGTCAACTGGAGTTATGGCTTATGAGCATCACCCTTCTCTGCAGACCCTATCCTTGACTGTCACTGTTTTCCTCCCTGATTATCATCTCAGAAATGTGTGGGGTTTTTATTCATAAAATCAGCCAGCAAAATTGATTTTTTAAATTTGTCTGCACTTCTCCATTTCAAAAGACTTGTGAGAGAGCCCAAGTACCATTTCTAAAATCCCTTGCAATTTTACCTTGCTGTACTTCCATCCTGAGCTGGCTGCATAGACTCCTTGATGCAGTCTTGGGAAAAGACTCTGCTCTGCCAAAGAGGGCTTTGTCCTGTCTTAAGTCAGGGCCTTGAGATGTGTGGGGCAAGTCACAATCCGCTGGTGCCCAGTTCTCCCATGGATTATAGAGGACCACTGCAGTCAGTGTAGATGCTGAACCTTCAAGAGGCTCAAGTAGGCGATATGCCCCCATCTCCAGGACTGCCAGCTCTCCTGAAGATGGGTGGCTCACAGTATGTTTTTATCCTGAATCCTTCACTGAATTTTGCATACAGGGCCTGCCTAGCTTATACTCCCTGGGTGGGTTTTATCAGAGGGTTTAGCTTAAATTGGAAGTTTTTCAGAATGTTTCTGATCCAACCCCTGCCCAAGCAGGGCTGGCTCTGAGATCAGACGTGGCTGCTTGGGGCTTTGTTTGTGTAGATCTTGAAAGACGAGGATGGACCCTGCACAACCCAGCAAAGGATGGCTAAGGGCAGGAGGGAAGGAGTGGTGGGGGTGTATGGAGTGACTTGCAGTCTGCAGAGAGCACCTGGAAGTTGTCTGCAGTAGGCAGCAGAGGTATAGGAAAACAAGTCTGAAGGAGAAGACTGTACTGCAGACTATGCTGCCACAGGAAGGCTGTTCCTAAGAGAACAATTGTCACCATTGGTTTAATGTCTGTTGTGTGGGAGAATTCCCTTTTCTTCTGAGCTGCAGGGTTTCCGAGGAGAATCCTGGACTAGGAGTTGGAAAACCCTGAGCTCAGGCACAGGAGTGTGCTGGTGGAAAGAAATCGATCCTGATGAGTGAACATTGCAGGATCATTATGAGGTGTCCCCAGGTTAAGTGCATTCAGTACAAATCAGACACCAGAGTTTAACAATGTTTAAGTCAGGTTTTCACGCCATCAGAATATATTCCCTTACATTTACAGATGTAGCTCAGAAATAGCCTGGTTCTTTACAATGTCTGTATTCTTTAAAAATTAGAACTCAGAACATATTTACAACATATCTGAAAATATCTTAGCAAGGTACTGGAGAACTCTTTTCAAACTGATGACACTAATGTGCTGTGCACAGAAAAAATCCTGATTTTTTCCCCGTTTTTCTCTTTAGTATTATTCACTATTGCTATTTACTTTTTAAAATTTACTGTAATTTACTACTTGCTTTTTTAAGACCACCATTCCTCAGGACAGGGAACTGTTTTGCAATGTGTGGGCAGCCTGCATATTTAAGAGGCCTGTGGAAACCAGGAACTTCCCACTTATGCTGCCAGATTGTCCAAGATTAAAGGCTGCATCCATTTTGTATTTGTTCAGAACAAAATGCCCAGCAGCACCAGTTTATATATAAACGTTGGAGGTGTCAAAAACATAGTAGGACAATTTGCCCGCTCCTTCTAACAGCTTCATCCCTCTGGAATACCTTTTTCATGCTTTGTCCTGTCTCATCTAAGCAAGTGAAGAGACTTCTGCTGTGGGATTTACACTATAGATTAATGAGCTGCGAAACTTCACATATGTCTAAATCATTGTATTTGCTCCCCCCTGTTTATATCTCTGCTGTCAATAAGGCAGTGGAGAAGCTAGGGCCAATCCATTTATCAAGTCGCCTTACCAGCAAGATGTGCCTCAGCTTCTGACATGATAATAAACATCAAAGCTTTAGCACCTGATGTTAGCACAAGGTGCCATTCCCCTCGAAACATCTGGTCCCCTGGTAAATTGTTCCACTCTCCACCGCTCACTGCATTGCCGTTCCCTCGATCACGGGAAAGCCCTGCCTGGTGCGTGCTGCTATGGGTCTGTTCTCAAGTTGTTGCGGTGCGCCGGCCGTATGATGACAATTAGAAGCAGTTAGTGTGCAGATGAGGCTCACGAGTGGCAGGTGGTGGGAATGGGGCTCAATTAACTAACATGCACAAAATCCTTTGCTAATGAGGCTGGGCCACCCCAGATGAGCAGGAAAGCATGTGTCGCTGACAGCAACAGAGGATTTGAAACTGAGAGGGAGAGAAACCGGTCAACAGGTATCATTGGCGAGTGAATAAGCCTTTCCAGCTCTCCCGCGGTCAGATTAAGTGATGGGTTTAAGTCTGCACACTGTAAGTCAGCAAAGAAGAGAGCTGTTGGCCAGAGAGTCAGGAATAACTTCATTTCCCCTATTTCTAAATTGGCTGCTGTGGTTTCTCTTCCTTGTGTTCTCCCTATTAATCTGCTTTTTCATGAGAGCTGTAGCAATGATAACAGTACAATGTAAACTTAAATATCATCTTTCTATGTTGCCAAAATACTGATATAAAAGGTAATGGAGGTAAAAAAAAGTAAAATTAGTTTGCTTGGTTTTCAAATCAGATAATTTTAAAGCAATGCAAAAGCTGTGTTTGGGAAGTGTTACTTAAGCCCCTGGCCATTTTACAAGGTATTTTTTTAGTATTTTTTAGCTTTCTCCATTAAGAAGCAATTTGCAGTTAGAGAAGAGAGTCATAGATACCCCATGAAGGAGTTTTGATTTTAGTATTTCATATGTCAATATTTTACTTTGGACTAAAACTTTTCTAATGTCCAGCCCTAGCAGAAAGTTGTGATTATTATAATTTGATTCGAAATACCAGCTTTGTAAGTGCCTATAAGTTACTTTGAACTAATTTTTCCATGCTTTGTTTCTGACTTCCATCTCCCCAGCTTCTGCATGGATACTTCATGCTGTTGAGTTATTAAGAGCTGAACAGCTTCTTCAATCAGCCTCCTGACAAGTGGCACGTGGGTTTTTTTTTTTACTGGGAGATAACGGCTAAAGCTTGTATGGCCCTGGGTCAATGGCTGTTACTCTTTACATGGCACCCACTAAATTATCTTGTGTGGTGAGCTGACTCAGTATAAAACCAAGTATTTCCTCACAACTTTTGAGGATTCTGCACTCTGGAGTATTTTTGGCTCAAAAGCCCTTAAGCACTTTTGTTTGTGTGAAGGTTTCACAGGGATGTTAACCTTAGTGTCTTGGGTAGGCTTTAAAGTAACCCAACATATCCTTGTAAATGGAAGGGGGGAGTGGACTGATCAGACCTATTTTATATCTTCCTGCTCCAAAGCTGTGTTTGCTGTTTCTGTGGGTTTGAGAGCAGCTGCTCTGTGGGAGCCACTTCTGCACTAGGTGGTACATGCAGTAGGGTAGTTTGTAGATACGTGCCCACTTGAAACAAAATGCTGGTTACTTGAGACCATCATTACGTAATGTATGAATATGCAGTTATCTTTTGTAAATGAAAAGTTACTATGAGGAAATGAGAGAGAAATATTTAAAGACTTTTTACATTCTGCAGACCAAAAAAGGTGACGTGCAAAATTTTCCAACTGACCTGCAGGACCTGTTCAAAAAAGATCATCAGAGACTTTATTTTATTCCTGGAAAATGAAATGGTATAGAATAAAAATCCTGTTTCCAGACTTTATGCGTTTTAGATAATTCCAGGATAAATAAATGTCTTTGGCCCTAACTTTAGGAGAAAAATGGTACTCCCCAGTTGACATGTCCTACCTTACATTTCATGCAAGACCAAAGAGAGTGTTCTAGTTCAGTATAAACTAGAATAACTGTGGGAAAATACTGGAGGATAGACATTGCTGACCACTGCTTTTGAGAAGCAGAGGGAAAGACTCTGAAAGGGAAACTCCCCCACGGAAACTTTATCACACGTTTGTATTTCGTGTGGCAGCTACCTACTGTGTAAGCCCCCACATAACAAGGATAGTGATGGAGAGCTTTTGTCTGTCTTGGGACAAAGCTTGCTCAGCTGGCAGAAAAGGGGGTGTTTCATAGGGATATCCATGGGGGCAAGGGAGAGACACTGGAGGGGGAAAAAGGCTAAGAAAACCCCAGCTAAATCAGGAAGAACAGGATCCAAAATGAACAGAATGAGCAGGTGTCAAGCAAGGGTGCAAAAGTAGGAAAACCCTCAAAGATGCTGTGTGAGCAGTGGTGTTGGACTGTCACAGGAGCACAGGGCTGTTGACTTGGTGCTGGGGGTGGCTTCTGGCTGTTCTGCTGAAGGCTGCCTAGAAGAAAGCTTGCTGCCCAGTGGAGGGCTTGGGGCATGCAGAGCCAAATAATCCAGCTCCCCTCCTCAAGCAGACAGAGGGAGATGACCCGCTAAATGACATCCCTTGCCAGGCACAAACAATTGGTGAAGGAAGAAGTAATATCATACGCCAGTACTGTAAAGGAGCCATCTCAAAGGGAGTGGGTAACAGAGAGCAGAGAACTGCAATATATCACAATGTAATGCACAGTATCATATACTGAGGTGTCTACATGTGTGCTTAATTTCATCCCAAACAGTTCAGAGTTTGAAAACCAGCCCTGAAAGGGTTTAGCCGCACACCTTCTATTTGCACGAGCAGACTGGTGCCTGCATCCCATAGATTGCTTTGCAGTTCCCAGGCCTTTGATATCCTACAGTACAACCCACTGGGATAAAACAAGAATAGTCGGAAGTCATAGGCCTGCCTCTGTTGGATAGGATCTATTCCTATTTTGTCATCCCAAGCTTGAACTATGGAACCTTTTCTGGAGGTCAGCATCTTCTTTACAACAAGGATTCAATGTCCTTGGTGGGTGGCATATGTGCAATGGGCCATGAGAAATGTTCATAGTGTTGAGATTAAAATACCCTCCCAGGCTAGAAGAAATAAAATTCTAATTTATAACCTAACTGTGGAGATTATTAACACATTACCTCCTCCACTCACATAGATTTTATTTCTATTCTTCCTTTAACACATCTTGTCAGAAAAATTATTGAACAGAACAAGGCCACACACAATTTAAGGAGAAAAATGGGGATTTGATTAAAATCGCTTTTTGGAGGGAAATTTAGACAGTTCTTTTTACTGTAGAGCTATTAACACCTGGATGTGCTACAACATGTTTTAGGAAAGAAGGGAAGAAGTGTGTACCATCAGAATGATGGACTAAAAACCCAATGACAGAAATTGGTGTTAAAATCTCCAAATGGATAATAATCCAGTAGATGATAATGGTGATAATCTTCCAGCTATCAAAGAGTACTGCTATGTTTTCAGAAGCAGGTTCTTATAGTGCGTAATTACAGATATATGCAGTGGAGCTGTGCTGATTTACACCCGCTCTGAGCAAGAAGTCAGAAAGCTTGAAAGTTATTTGGCAGAAAAAGAAAACCAGTGAATGGGAGGGAGCACGCATGAAGGAGCTGAATAAACATCTGTGTGCAAGGGCAGTATGAAATAAACTCAGCAGAGGGCAACCCAGAAGCTTGTATGAGAGACTGTATCTAAGATAAAGGCTGTTCTGGGAGCCTGATATTTTTTTCTTTGTGAGAGCTAGGTGTGAGACTTCCATTTTGCAGTATAATCTTGTTAAATATGTTCTGGGTTACACACCAGGAAGTCAGGCTTTACATCCTCAGTGCCGCCCCCTTATATGCAGTGGTCACCAACCTTCCTCATGGAAAAGCTTACCTTCTGTAGAAGATAAAATTATGTACGCAACTATAGGAGTTTAGTGTGAGGTGTCCCTGCCCATGGCAGGGGTGTTGGAACTAGATGATCTTGAGGTTCTTTCCAACCCTAACTATTCTATGATTCTATAGACTTAAACAATAAAAGATTATACAATCCCCTCCCATCCCTTCCTTTACTTTAGAGAGTTGAATACCACCTCGTGAAAACTCTGATGATAAAGCCTTTGCTTTTGGAGAACTTGATTGTAGGTAAGTAGGAAAAGAAAGCTTACACATAGCATGCACACTCACGCACACACACACACACACACACACGGGTGGGGGGGGGGGAAGTAAAATTCATGGTTGCTTCTGTGCAATGAAAATTCAACTCACAGAAAGTTTGGGCTCAACTGCACTTCCTGCCTGTGAACGAGCTGTCAAATTATCTCCATAGGAAGCTGCACCGAGGTATTGTCCTTAATTGCTCTGATAATGCTCTGTTTTGACAGCTGCAATACCTGGTTCAACATGGCTGCTAACAAAAAAGTCAACCATTAAGTATGTTTTCTTGACTGATAAGTCGTTATCTTTCAGCATCTCCAGCTAATTAAACATGAGGAGTCAAAGTTAATTTGGTGGAAAACATTTCTCGACTTAATGACATTTATGGGCAATTAGGCATGTTGCAGAGAGGAATACACATTTACATTTCAGCCTATTTCCAGTGCTTAACAAGAACCCACCTCTTTCTCCACTGGAGATTTCTTATTCTCTGAGGAATACCTTCGATGCAGACACCACAGGTCCTCTTGTTTTTCTGGAAACCAGCAATCACTCGCCTGAAACAAGCTACCACACAGTAATGAGGCACACAGAGATAAAATTAGGCACAATAAAAGCATTTATGCTGTTTAGCCTCCTGTCTTGTCATGGTGAGAATTATGCTTAACTCCACAGTAGTGGTATATCAACTGTCTCTGGGAAATGGTTGTGCCTTTACATGAAGTTTGACAGAGGAATTGGAAAATCAACACATGAATCTTAACCTGTCCCACACTTACTGAAGGAGAAGACAATGTAATCTGTTTCTTTCTAGCTGCTGTGGACTGAGGAAGCTGGGGAGGAAAACAAGTAGTGGTCCTTGCTAGTGGGCACCCCTGTGCCCCATCTGGACCTCAGGCAAGGTCTGCCAGAACCTGGGAGGCACTGCCCAGCTGGCACCTCCTGGCATGGGCAGAGAGCTGGCTTTTGCCCCCATCCCTCAGCAGAAGGCACCCTGCTGAGACCACTGCTTGCTTCTGACGCTCACAAAAATATAGAATCTATATGTAATGCCAGCGTCAGGTTTAGCTGAAATTGGTCAACAGCTGCAAAGGCAACACGGGCTGACAAATCCTGGTCATGACACCCCTTTTCCTCAGGAGTTAAACCACAAATGAAAGGCAGGCTGAGCGTGTCAAGATGTCCTTCAGTTTTGCACTGCCAGCACGAGCTAGTTGCTCTGGGCCCAGTCCCAGTGGGCCTCAAAGCTGAGGCCACAGATACAGAGATGGATAAGCAAAGTCTTACATGTTTCTCATGGATCAAGCAGCATCCCCAGAGGAAGCTGGAGGGCCTCTGAAACAAAATGTTTGGCCAAACTGTTTGAAGAAGTCAGTGTGAACAGCTAGAGGTGAAAGCACAGCCTCCTAAGTGCTCCCTGTGATTTCAGACAGGTGACACCTGCAGAAAACAAACTGAGGTTTTCTGGGGTCTCACACATCAGCATTAGGTCTGGGCCCAAGCAAAAATGGCTTTTGTTCTAAAACTGCACTGCTTTTAGAGTTTGCATCGACTGAACAACAAGTATTATAGCATATGATACCTACAGCCAAATAGTGCAATTGTCTAACTTGGTGTTACTACCTAGAAAATTAATTTATTTAAAACTAGATATCAGCAATGGCAATATCATGTCACACCAGGATTTTATCTCTGTAAATTTTAGATCAGATGTGTCTTTATTCTGTTCTTTATATTTTTTCCTCATGGATCAATTTACTATGTCTATGCTGACACTCAAGAAATAGAATCATAGAATAGTTAGGGTTGGAATGTACATGATGTTAATCGATGACCTTCAACAAGCGAAGCAAGGTCCTGAGTGATTCAGGGGGTGTATCAGTCTGTGGCCCTGGCAGGTGAGCAGCAGCAGCATCATGGGGTTGTATGTGGCCCTGGAAGCTGGGAATCCACTTTGGAGGGGGGAAGGTGTCGGGGGGGTGGTATCTGCCGCCTTGGTCTGTTTGCTCAACTTGCTCTACAATTCAGTGTGTGTAAATAAGTAGCCTGGCATTTGTTATACATGAAAGCTGTACACTTTACACGACCGGCCTTTATTTACAGGAGCCGAGTATTAAAATCGTAAATGCCACGGACAATTACTGCTGTAATGACTCGGCCCCTCCACGCCATCCCTTCAGGACGCTGGATTATTTCTCCTTTCAATTAACGCCACAAGCTCCTGTTGCCGCAGAACCGGCTGTCTGGCAGGGCTGGCTGAATACATGGGTCGCTGGCTTTCACCTCGGCAAACGGTGGCAGCTCCTCGCCCGGGAACGCGCTGCTCCCCTCGCTTGAGCCGAGCCCGGCGGCGGAGCCTGAGGCGCGGCAGAGCCCGGCCGCTCCCGGCTCGCCCTCAGTCACGGCCGGGGCTCCGCGGGGCCGGCAGGCGGCGCTGCGGGGCGGGACGGCGGAGGCGGCTCTCGCTGCTCCCCTCGCTGTGTCAGGGGGTTAAAGCTCCCCCGTTCCAGCTTCCCAGTAAGACACCGCCGCCTTCCCAGTTACTGCCCGTGCCAGGGTGCTCCGGCCAGAACCGGGAATAACCGCCAGATCTAGAGCTCCCAGTGAGACACGGAGCTGTCCTGAGCTCCTCCCGGGGAGCAAGCAGCTGGGGCTGTTTCTCAATGGTAGTAGCAACTTACACGTGCTTGCTGGTGGAATGCCACCCTTGATAGCCACGGGTACAGACCGGGTGGGTTTTCACCCAGCAATTTGTTGGGTCGTGGCATAAGATATCATTTCACAATGCAGGAACTTTCAGGAATGTCCCGAATCTCTCCTCCTGCTTACTGCTTTGTGTGCTTCCAAATCGTCAAGGCACCAGGGTAGCAGTCTGGACAACAGCGGGCTTCCCGTAACACTGCTTGAAACTACACAGTGCTGTGCTTCTGCCTTTCCATTCGTCCTACCATCACACGTCAGGCTCTTCTATTTCCTTCAGCCCACCTCATTCTCAGAAAATCACAGAATCACAAAATGTTGGAAGAAGCCTTAAAGCTCCTTTAGTTCCAATCCCCCTGCCACAGGCAGAGGCACATTCCACTAATAACCTGCATTTCAAGCTGCTCCAAGCCCCATCCAAGCTGGTATTTTTCAGCATTTACTTTTTAGCTGCTGCCTGCGTTGTGCTCCCCCCCCCCCCCCAGTCTCACTGCACACTTCTCACTCTTCCTGGGGCATACAAGCAAGGTACCAGCTCAGGGTGCTGGGTAGCAGACCTCCCACAAAGGAGGACTTCCATGGAACAGAATGCAGCTGGGCTGTGCTGGGCTCTTCAGCAAGAGACCTATGCTCCAGCCAACCTTGCCCAGGCCATTGCTCCTACATGTCTCAGAGACCCATTTGATGCCATCATCACTGAGAGAGAGAGAGGCCATATGGAGAAAAAAGTTTTGTGTGTCCTCTTTTGTACCCCGAGGAATTAACCTATTGGGAGCCAAAGAGAATAAACACAATATTTTATAATGTAAGAACGAAACAAAAAACTTGTTGCTTAATGCTATTTTTTCCATACACTCTTTAGGTGGGATGAGGGGATAAAGCCCTTTCCTGACAGGGACAATTCAGCATGTTGCAGTACAAGTAAAACAAAATAGTTATGCAGGCAAAGTAATGGGGAAAGTATCCAGTAACGAACTGATGTTCACAACCAGGCATCACATTTTGGCTTATTGTGTGATTCTGGGTAAGGCATTGAATTCTGTGCTCTTTTTGCCTTTGTTTTCCACCTGTAAACAAGGATTCCCACAGCTGGTGTAAGCATAAATTCTGTTGAGTTTGGAGACTGCCCTGTGCTGGAGGTTGGATAGCTGCCTAGATATATTACCTATTTGTGGGCTTCGTGTGATTTTGGCTGCACACAGACAGCAGGGGGGAATACGCTCGTTTTCCAAACCTGGGTAGCTGATAAAGGACTTGCATGCTAGGCAAGAGAGCTTCATCGTCAGCTTTGTGCCAGGAGGGCAAGGAAGGCATTTTGCAGGAAAGCTCCAGCCACTATGGCAGCGAGTGCTGGGAAAGCAAACCGGACAAAAGGAAGGTAGGATTTCTTCCCAGGGGTAGTTCTGATTTGTCACTGGCAGTGAAAAAGTTAAAACTCATAGGGTTATTCATGAATTCCGCTTTTTAAAAACATGTCCCATTAAAATGCAGATTTAGTCTTCCATTTGCAAAGAACATAGTTATTTCAAATTCTGTATGGGAATCCTTTTTGTATTTGTATCTTTTGGGTAGAAAGTCCAGCTGCCTCTTGTGAGATTGCACATATCTCTTCAGATGTCAACAAATCATTGAAAAGTGTCAGAAAGGGGGAAATGAAAGATAATTATTCAAACCATGGAGAGCTACTTTGAAAGTGAATAGAATCTGTCAGATAGTCTTTTGAGAACAGCAGTTGGCTGCTTGTATTGGATATATTAAATGGACATATCTAGAGGCAAGGAGTGCTGTTTTAGATTCGGATCGGTTTAAGTTGGAGGATTTTTCAGGTTGAAGTAGCTGAAACCACCAGAAATTATTGCAGGGAAATTATCTGAAAAGGTGTTATATAGAATTAGGGTGACATGTTAAAAGAAATAGAAAGCTCTGTAAATAAAATGCATGCCCTTTTAGCTAAAGAAACAGAAGCTTTACATTTTTGCCTATTATATTTTGAAACTACAATGGGATTAAGGACAGGGAGGATTTGACTAAAATGGAAATAAATAGGTTGGTGGCAGCATAAAGGGGCATATCCCTGAAAGAAACATACCACAAAAAGCTTGGAGAAATCACCACTATGCCTGACTAACACAGTATTACTGAGACTGCTTAGACCAACAGTTCTTGCTCTTAGGAGAAGCCTCACAATGCTGGCCCCTGATACTGCAAAACATGCCCCTGTAAGCAACTTTCTAGAAACCCATTGGGATCTCTCATATCCAAAGTCTACAAACAGACCAGAAATTTACCTCCTTTTTTCCCCCCAAGAAAGCTGAATAGGTTATATTTCGTAGGGCACGGAGTACAGCTCAGCAAAAGGCCTTCTGAAACTGATGTAAATGCTTGCTGCTATAGCTCCCAGGAAAGATGTTGATGGTTTTACCATAACACTTCAGTAACAGTAAGCATCTGACAGGTATTCCAGACTATCAGTGAGTGCAGTGGTGCAGGCTGATGAATCAGAGTCCACATCTGCAAGTTCTGTGATTCAGCCACATTGATCCATGTTTGCACAGTCCAACTACCGTAAGTAAAGAACACTTGGAGCAAATAAAAGATGCAGAAAGAGGTACCCAAGGTGAATACATGCAAGTGGGAAGCTGCAGCCAACATCTTTCAAGTTTATTTCTTTTAAGTTTGTTTGTTTGGGTTTTTTTCCTCTCTCCTTTTTCATTATTTTCCTCTCTCCTTTTTCATTTTCATGTCTGCCTTGTGCATTTCCTAACTGCTGGTCCATGCTAGGTTGTATATAAGAGGCAGAAAACCCTAAAGCAGCATTACCTTACCTGTGCTTCTGTAGTACTCAATCTACTCCAGTCATTCTTCTTTCTCTTGTGTGGCACAGAAAGATTTTATGTTTCCTGCAGCCTTAGAACAATTGCCAGTTCTGGCACATTGTAATAACAGCACTTAGTTTTGCTCTCTAGCATAAGATGCACACTCCTTGTCTCACTCTCCTTTTCTACCTTCTTACAGCAATCTAGTTCTCAGCTTTTGCCTCTTAGAAACCCAATTACAAAATCAGCACACCTGGAAGCCCACCCCAAGTGCAGGTGCTTTAGCATAACCACAATGACTCCTGTTGTCTACCAGATACTTTAGAATCCCTCCTGTCACAAACCATTCCATTAGGTCAGGTCACAGTGCCTAAGAGATAAGACCCAGTCAAGATCTAGATGATCCAGACCTCCTAATGGAAAATCTAACAGAAATATTCATAGTAGCAGTGTTTTTTGCAAGGCTTGGCCATAAGTCACATAACTAGATCTCATAAAAAGTTTCCTTTAGCCTTTTTTAATTCACCTGAATTTCCTAAACTGTCGAATTAAAAGTCTGTGCCTACGTTCAATGTAATCTAATCTTGACCAGTTTATCCCCTCCAAAAAAAAGCATGGCCGAAAGGACATTTTTACAACATTTGGGCCATTTACATATGTGCCCAAGCAAAAAGATGTGGTCCACATCTCAGCTCCTCCAAAAGCCAGGAAAGACCAATGATGGGGACTGGGTTCTTGCCACTGCAGCTGCTAGTGTGGGTTTTCCAATAGGAAGTTTTTGGCCCAGTTCCGTCACTCTCTTTCAGTGTTGTGATGTTGTTATATGTGTAGGAAACATGGGAGACTGGAGGGTCAAACTGTCCATTTCCTTGCCCTGCAGGAAAAAAACCCACCCAGTAATTTATGTACAAGAGACAAGAAGTATTTAAGTAGTGACCCTAGAATACCTACAGTATGCAGTATTTTTCTGTTTCCTGCATTTTCTTTGTAGGTTGAGTCTTCTGGAACCCTGCTAGAGAGCCTTTACATTAGCCCTGCCTACTCCTGCAGCAACCTGCATGACCAGCTCCAGCCCCTTGCCATTGGAGAACTGCCTACACAGTTTCTTAAGTTTCTGCTTTGCTGACAAGAAGCACTTTCTTAGAGTCAAAGGCAACAAAAGCAGCTTCTTGGAAGGAAGTAAGTCAGGGGGGACCTAATATGTCTTCTGGTAGATAAATCCCCCCTTTCTCTGTGGGCTGGGGCCAGTGTCTGGAGCCTTGCAGTGGCTCCACTAGCCTCCCGTTTGGTTGCTTTCCAGACAGGTATGGGGAGTAGTGACACTATGGGAGAGCATTAGACATCTTCACAAGGGAGTCCTCTCCCCCAGCTTCTTCCCACTGCCTCCCTGGGAAACCTGTTGTGAAGTGAGAAGCATCTTCTCTTTGGTGGTCAAGGGAGCTGCAATGGGTTGGGGCACCTAACCATTGTAACACCTGAAGCCCAGTGTGATGAATCCCAGAGTTTTCATTTGTAACACAGTATGGGTGGAGTTCATTTTGCAAGAGAAGTCGCTCCATCCCAACTGCTCATTATTTTACAGGAAAAGCAAAATTTACCTTTCCCCTTTCTGTGCTTTGTACACAGTTAGTGTGCTAATAGCTAGCTAAACCCCAGTGCATATCTTTCCCTGCCCTGAAACAGAACTGCTGCCTGTTTTCCCCCACTCTGTGTCTGCAAGGCTGTGGCAGGAAGGACTGTGAAGGAGAAGGCATTTCTCCCCTTTTTTATTTATTTTGTTTTTTATTCTACTTCACCATCTAAAAATGTAATTGAACTTCAGTGCAAAGCTATAGCTGATTTTCCTTTCAGTTATCACACTATTACTCTATCAAGGTAGTGGGAGTTACCGCAGATAACTGCTAGCATACAGGGGAGGAGAAGCAGGGCTCAAATAAATCCAGTGTTACAGTTCAAAGGGATTAAAATGAGAGAAAGAGAGAAAGGGAACAGCTAAAATGAAAGAAGTTTGAAATAAACAAAAAAATCAGTCTTTGGGGAGCTATGTACTTTCTCCAGGGAGTTTTCCTACTAGATAATCTTTGAGATGGTGGAACAAGGTATTTAAATCTCTGCTTCAACAGGAAAAGGAAGAAGAAAGTAAAGAGCCAGCAAAACAAAAAGCTGCCTTTTATTCTGGCAAAACAATTTACCTCTTGCTTAAAAAAACTTGCCGTATCCTACTGATAATTATGCCTTCAGCAAATGGTCTTTTAAATTCAATTGTATTTTTCTGCTGAGAAGCCAACATTTGGACTTGAATAATCTTCTTTCAACCTGATAATGTTGGAGTTTTGTGCATGCATGTGTCTGTGCATATATATATGTATATAGTTGCTGTGTTTGGGATGAATTTGAATGTTTGCTTTTTAGTGGGAACTGTGTTCTTGCCTGTGCAGGTCAATGGACCCAACACCAGAAAGCATCAATGAGAGCTCCCTGCTGGTCCCAGATCAGTGGCACTGGCACTGAGCCCCAGGACCAAAGCCTCTGCAGCATTTTTCAGGGCACTTTTCAGGGCTTCAAGGAAACTTACAGGATTTTTAATGCCAGGTGTTGTGTGGCTAAGAGGCTTGGGTCTGGAAACCTATGTGGGTAACAGAAGTGCCATGCCAAAAATGTGGCACCATTTAATGATCTGTGTTGGAGAAGTTTAATCCTTTGGGTGCGAGGTTTATAATTCCACAGTGGATTAAGAGCCTTTGCCATTGAAAACTCTATGCTGGTGACCGATTTATTTTATTTTTTTTTTTATCTATTGGGTCTGCAAACTGTATTTTCATATGAAAAGACAGAGTTCGGGTATTCAGGTGTTCAAGCTAAGCATGTTAATAAAAAAGGCACTTTATGCTGGAGGGAAGGGAAAAAAAAATTCTGCTAATTTGAAAAGAGAGGTTTGAGTCTGTCCTGATTTCAGTTCCAAAAAGCCAAGATAAAACTGGACAAGATAGCCTGCTCATGATTTTATTTTCAGTTCATTATAGTTGCAGTTCTGATGCTATAGATTGGCTGCAAAACCCGCTTGACCTGTGCGAGGAGAGTGTGCTTTCCCAGGGAGGTGCGATCACTGTTAATGTGTCTAGCACAAGGTTTGCTTTCCTTTCTGGAAACCCCAAATTTATCAAAATTATCACAGGGAAGTAATTTACTGGCAAAGGCCTTCCCTCTATTTCTATCCTCTCTGGCCACCTTTTCCTTTGGGTGCCTGTAAACCCATGGATCTGATCCTGCCCCAGTGCCGGCAGTGCCCCAGCAAGAGGAACAGCAGCCAGCACTTGTGTAAGTGGAAGGGACGTGCATGCCTGCAAGCACGCAGCACTGCAGCGATACCCTTTAGCCTGCCTGCCTGTCAGAGCGCCTTCCAACTAAACAGACATACAGCTTCATAAAATGAGTGTTCTGCTCATATTAATCATTGGGGTTACTGAGAAGCATTCCCACAGTCTGTAAATATCCACACATCAGTATCATTGTCCCTGTAAAAGGATTATCTCTAATTAGATCTATCATCCCCATTTACAAACATTTCTCTAAGAGATACAGTGGTAAGAGCGCCATACCGGCAAAAATAAACTGCCTTCTTTGAGAGAGCAACGTTCCTGCTATTGAGATGGGCCCTTTGCTGGGGTCCTTGTTTTGCTCCATGAAGCTGCCATTCAGGTACAGTAGGGCTGAGGGCGCCTTGTTCAAGCTCAGAAACTGTTTGTGAGGCTGTGGCAGACTTGGACTTTTCCAACTGGCACTGAGCAGAAAGAGATGCTTGTTTCCCCACTATTGGAGGGGGGAAAAAAAGGAGAAGGGGGCCAGTGCAGGTGGTGCTCCATCAGTAAAACGCTGTTGGAAGAAAAGCTTGCAGGTGCTGGCTCTGAAAATGGATGGGTGCTTCCTGGGCCGGGGCAAGCTGAAGAGGAGTGCCAAGGCCAGACAGAACTGCTCTGTTGCCTTAAGAGTGCATAAAAAAAGATGTTTCAATGCTGTCGTCGGATCTGGGTGGTTTGCCACGAAGGACAAAAAGTCTCCTGTAAAATTGGATTTAAATAGTCCTATCTCACTTGTGCTCTGGGTGACCAGATTCAATTGTGCCGGTGTCCCCTCTGCAGTATGATATCATAGCTTCAGAGGAAGGCTTTATTTAGAGGTCACATTAGTTTGTCCTGTGGATGTAATCATTTTTTGTGTCATGGACAATGTTTTACTGTGAAGATATGGGCCAGATGGCTCAGGCACTTGCAGTCCAGAGTTAAACAGGCTCTTTATTGTGGGTGAATAAACAGAACCTATTGTCCCCTGCTCGTGAAACTCTAGTGTCGACCGCCGGGTAAAGATGAAGTATGAAATTTTCACAGCTGAGGGAAGAATATGTAAAACAACAAGTAAAAGGGGTGTGGGCTTCCAAAACATATCCTCATTGTCCCTTCTGGTTTTTTTCTCCTAGTAAATATCCGTGAGGTATTTTCATGCCTTGTGATTGTCTAACGTTTCTAAGCACTCGTGTCCTCTCCATCCTCTGCCCTCTCACTGACAAACATCTTCCACCACTACTGCACCTATGGCTCTGGGGTTCAGAAGCATCATGCCTTGTTTTCCTGCTTGTAGGTCCCTGTACAGGTGTGGTGCCTGGGCAGGTAGATCATTGCCAAGTCCATCTCTGGTTATTTATTGTTTTGTACCCCTGAAAGCTCTCCCTTGGCTGTGGCTCTCCCATGAGCTGGTAATACACAGAGCGCTGGCCAGCAAGCGAGGAGAGAAAAAGATTCCTCCAGACCAAAGAGGTAAAATTCATTTTTCTCCCCCAGGCCTGGCAGAGTTATTCAGAGGTTTGTTTTTTTTTCCTGAAGAAAACATACATTTTCTGTTTAAACTCACCCCATCCATAGTTTGCTATACGGCAATGTCATAAGTATTTCTTTCCTCTCTCTAATTGCAACCAAAGCCAACCTTGACTGGCAAGGAGAAAGTCCCTGACAGTTTTGGGTTCAGTCCAGACCTTCTCAGAGAGTCTGTCAGGCAACTATTTGACAGCATGCAAATGTATGCAAATGGGGGGACACTGGCCGAACACCTGCAGAAAGTGTCCATCCCCACTCCCGCTATGCTCTACCTCCTCCGCACGTGGGGTTTTGAAATGCTGCTTCGTCTCCCTCTGTCAGTTTATTATGCGTTCGTCAGCAGAACATGGGGCTGGTGAAAACCGCGCTCTTTGTCCTGCCAGGCGGCAGAGCCCCATGTGGAAGGGCCAGTGCCAGGAATGGTGCGATGGCTTCCATCCAGCCCTTGTGAATCCTCCTTTCTGTCTTTTAGGACCTTTCCTTCAGCATCCCAACCCTTTTGGGGTTGCCCATGTCAAGGAAGGCCTTCTGTTTTCCTGGGAGTAAAGACATCATGTCGGTAGAGTCTCAGCCAAACAAAAAGGCTCTTTCTTGCCAGCAGCTGGAGCGCGCGGCTGCGAGGGGCTGTGCATGCACCACATGAAAACCTATGACCGACTCCAGCCGGTGAGGGATGGAGGGAGGAAGGAAGGAAGCAAAGAAGAAAGGAAGGAAGGAGAGACACCTAGAATAAAGCGAAGTTGTCAGCTGTGTACTTGTTGTCAAAAAGAAATGCTGGTTGCTGCAGCCATCAGGAGCAGCTGTGGGTTTCCTGTGTGTCCCTCATGGAGCAGACCCCGGAGTGGGATCTGGAGGTCTGGTGGGGATGGAGGACACTGGATGTTTCAGTTGCTTAAGTCTGTGCAGTGGCAAGGAGAAGGAGAGAGGCATTTTGGAGTGCTCCTTAAAGAAGGCCTGCAAATTCAGGGAAATTTGGGACCTTCAGCCTGAATCCAGACCCAGGAAGGAAAAATCACTGGGTTTTGTGAACAGGCTTGTGGATCAAAGACATATATTCCTCACCAACTTTTAGTCAAAGGAAGGTGTGGACCTTCCAAATCCTGCGTAACAGCCTCAGTTTTACACAGCTGAACATTCAAGCCTGTGATGTCTGGGTGTTGGGTCTGTGGACTGCATAGAGACATGGCCCTCCAGCTCCGAGAGACATCACTGCTGAAATGGCACAACCCAAACCAGCTCTGACTGCTGTTGGGGCAACAGGCATCTTCCTCTGATCCATGGTCTCAATTAAAAATCCCTAGCCTGATGCCAGTGCTGGGGCTACCATGTGTATCTGACTCTATCAGATGCAATTGGAAGGCTATAAAGTCATAATCTGTGGGTATTGGCCAAGTGGCAGACTATGGCTAAACAGCATGTTGTGCACCATAAGCCTAACTTCACACCGCAGTGATGGCTAAGTCAGGGGTTTTGAGGCTGCCTGAAGAGAGCTGTGCCGGTGGAGGTAAGATCTGCACTTTGCTCAGTCGCTTGCCTTAGGAGAAGCCAGGTCCTACTGGATTTGAAACCTGTGTGGTAAAATGTCAGTAAATATTTCAGAGCATGAGGCAGCATATAGACACTGTAGCCATGTGTAATGCTGAGCTTTGAGGGTCAAAGGACTGCTTTTGGGCTGCCAAAACACAAGAACCACCCCTCAGACTAGGGATACTAATGGTCTTGGAAACACAGGCAGGCTTCTGCTGAAAGCCAGGTGGACTTAAAGAGGTTGGTAATTGTTGCTAGGGCTTTTTCTTTGGCTGGGGATGAATACCAAATGAGCTGTTATGCAGGGATGCGGATGGACAGTTAGTAGGGTGCCTATCAGAGCTTTCCTGGCACCAGCTTTGTCATCTTTTCCCCTGCAATAGGACGCTCAGAGGGACCCGCTGCAATTCTCACTGCACCGTATGGAAATCAGTTCACGCTTTCTCTGGAGAAAGAAAATAACTGCTCCTGCTTTCTGGTTCCTTTTTTGGCCTTTTTTTTTCTTTCTTTCTTTCTTTCTCCCCCTTACACTTTGGAGCCCAAGGTAGCTGCATTTAGCAGCTTTAATGTCCTTTCATTGCTGCTGCTTGCAGGGTTGTGGTCACTCAGGCAGCAGTAACTTTGAAAAAATGACCCGTCTACACCCAAACAATAACAGAATCCCCCTTTTTATGTTGGCAACGCCCACCGCTTTCTCTTCGCCTCAGGACTCCCCACGTAGACGCAACTGTTTGACCAGCCTTCTTCTGAACAACTTAATTAAGCAAAAGAAAAAGTGTCAGTTTCTGCCTACCCCACAAAAACAGAGCTGTGGGGGTAAAAAGGGGACGTGGCATCAGCCCGCATTCCTCAACGGGCGAATGAAGGGAGACCCTTGCTTTGCAGCACTGTCAGGCATAGCCAGGGCTATCGTGACATACTGCTTCACCCGTCACCCCAGATGCAATGGGAGCCGGTGTGACCCATGTCCCGTAGGCACAGAGGTGCCCTGGGAAGCACCTCTGGTTTGGCAGAGGGGCACGTATGTGCCCCTTCCCATTGGAGTCAGCCTAGGGGATCAAGCAGTTTTCCAAGCTGCATGAAAAAGGGAGCCCCTGTTTTCTGTCAGGGACAGGTGTGGGTTTAGCAGAGCAAACCACTCATGCTCCCACCACAGGCAGAGGGTAGCTCCAACATCCTGAAGCTCTGGAGGCTCCTGAATTTCCCTGCACCATGAACCCGATGGGTGCATGTTGCATGCATGGATCTGAAAAGTCTCCCATCCCCAAGCAAAAATGCCAGAAAGGGAAGTTCATGAGGGGAGATGTGGGGGGGTGGAGAGGGAAGATTGTGAGGAGACGGGAGAGGTGGCCATGAGGGGAAATCATGGGGGGAGAGGAGAGGCAGCCATGAGGGGTGAGGGGAGATTGTGAGGGAAGAATAGGGGCAGCCATGGGGGAAAATCATGAGGGGAGAGGTGGAGCAGTTGTGAGGGTACATTGTGAGGTGAGAGCAGGGGCAGCCATGGGCTGTGAGGGTTGGCCATGAGGAGAGATCTTGCGGAGAGATGAGGTGTGGCCATGAGGGGTAGGGGCAGCAGCTCTATCATGTGAGGCCACTGAGGGGGCACATGAGGGGTGGCTGTGACTGGAGATCGTGAGGGGCAGCCATGAAGAGCAACCATGAGGGGAGACCACTTTGCCCCTAGTGACATGGTTTAGTGGTGGGCTTGACAGTGCTGACAACCTGACATCTGGTTGGGCTCGATGATCTTAAAGGGCTTTTCCTGGATGATTCTATGATTTCTTTTCCTTCAGAAATCAGGTCTGCTCTGTGAGCACTGTAGCATCCTCTTCATAGGCTGGCAAGGCTGCTCCTTACCCAGCCAGATGCTCTCTGTCTAAGGAAAGGGATGAGGCTCTTACTTACAAGTGCTTCAAGGGCTTAAGCTTTCATTGCTTTTTTTCTGAGGGAAAAAAGTTGCTCTTAACTGAGGAGGGAATGATGGAGCAGAACTGTCTCCCTGAGTTATGTTCTCCCCTTCTGCCTTTATCTCCATTAAAAGAGCATAAATTCATTTTAGGCTACAGTTCTGCAAAGGTCGGGGGCTGCTCTGACTTCGCACCACGCGCCTACCGCCTCTGAAATCAATGGGCCGGCTGTTCACCCACACAAGTACAGTGCACATGTGGGTCTTTGAAGGACCACGGCCTTATCTGGAAAAGAGTAAGGCTTGGGTTGTTTCTTTTCAGATAAACACCTTGTTTTGCTTGTGCGTTGCCCTATTCTTTTCCACCCCAGCCACTTCTTTTCTTTAGTTGTACCTGGCAGGCAGGAGTCTGTGTACCTCTGAGCAGTCCTTTAGTCCTCAAACCAGACCAATAATTTTTAAAACAATAAAAACTATCCAAGCAAAATGAGTCCCCAAGCCCTTAAATGCTCTGCTGTATTTTCTTTGGTCTCTAGCAGTCCTGATATACCCTCTCATTTAGGAATAAAGGAAGCCAGTCATCAGAAGTTACATTCCCACAACAGTGTGATCTCTTGTAAACAAGGTGTTTTACCACCTTTTGAATTCTGAGATGGGAACAAGTATGGCAAATGCTGGGGCATGCTTTGCTGGGTGAGGCTGCAAACATGAGGGCAAAGCCCTGCTCCGGACATGAGCCAGCACCAGCACAAACCTCAAATGCTGTCCTCAGCTGTGGCATCCCAAGACCTGCAGAACTCTCTCACAATGGCAGATGCACTCACACACACAAACATGCACGCATGCAAACACACACACAAATACACAAATGGAGTAACTGATGGCATTGCAACTGCAGTGCTGGGGGCACAGTGGCAGGCGGTGGCAGCCTGCAACCATGGCAAATAGAAGTGACTTTGGGGTGCAACTGCATGCTGGGTTTACCTGATTACACAGCCACGAGGAGCAGCGGGAACTTTATACAGTGTGCACTGGTGCAGACAAGGCCGTTGTCCTGTGGAAAGCAGTGGAGTCTGCCAGCGTGAGCTGAGCAGCTTTTCATGGCGTTACGAGCTTAAAGCAAAGGGGAGATTGCTCACCAGCATGCCAGCATTGCCTGTGAAATGACAACTGCTCCAATATTAAAGGGTAAAGAAGTGAGAAACCTTTATCTGCAGGCTCCGACTGTTTCATTCTCTTGACACAACAGTACAGGAGCGGCGGCCTTTATTGTGATTAATATCTGGGAAGCTTCTTAACAAGGCTTAGCTTGATAGGTGGCTCTTGTTGAAGGAAATTTATGGCCTGGTACTTCCTCAGTGAGACTTCCCACGTTGAATTGTTGAACATTACTGACCCTGATGCCCAACACGAGGGGGTGGGGATTTACACAGATGTCTGGTAACTGTGGAAGGTGCAAAAATCCAGAAGAACAACCTGCATTACATCCATTGGAAGCGGCTGGTTAACAGAGGTCAGGGGGAGGCCCGAGCCAGTGTGTGAGCCTCAGTGTTTTGGTGCAGTTTGTTTTTTGATTAGTGCAGTTCATGACCGGGCCATCCCACCTGAATAACAATCAGTGTGATTCACAGCAGGCCAGGAGAGGGCAGGGACGCCCGCCGCGCCGCCCATATGGAGCCCAGCCCTGGGAAGTGCAGAACCTTCCCAAACCCAGATGGTTCGGCTTGACGGCTTTGGCAAGGCACCAGCAATAACCTATGACGATATGAAATCATCAAGATCTCGACAACTCCCCCCCTCTTTTTCCCCTGCTCACCCTCTCTCCCGCCTCCCTCCAACTGTATGTACAGAAACAAAGCCATATGGGAAAGGGAGCGCGGCTGCGGATTAATGAACATGCATGAAATGGAGATCGGCTGCCACTTAACGATGCAGTCATTAAAACTAGTGTCTGCATGCACTTTTCTCTTTTTATTTTTTTTTTTATTGTGGGTTTTTTCTTTTTTATCTGACACTATATTTGCCTTCATAAAGAAAAAGGGGAGCAGATGGGAGGCCAAGGCTGGGCTGCTGGTGGCAGGAGGTTTTGAGCATTAGTCCTCCAGTGCAAGCAGAGGTAAAGCATTTGGGAGCACACAGAGAGCCAGAGCCTGAACCTTCACTGCTGCTGTTTCTGCTGCTTGTGGGGGAAAATCTCCACTTGAGTTTAGTTCCCTTTAACATAGACAGCCTGGATTTCTCTGAGTAAATGAGATACTTACAGTAAGCAGCAGCTGGAAGAGCTCAAGTGACACCTTAGTAAAAATTAAGTCCTGGCTGCTGGTGGTCACTGAGCATCTCACTGGTCCTGGGGAGGCACTGGGTACTCAGGGTGGGAAGAGCAGGTGACATTCTGGGTCAGCCAGGGTTTATGAGTGCCTCCATAGGAGCCTGTGGCCAGGATTTGGTTTGCTGCCAGCAGGTAGGAGACCCTGTGATGGGGGGACAGAGAGGAACCTTCTGACCAACTGGTTTCAGAAAGACATCTAGACTTTGGAGCATGAGGGCTAGGGTTTAATAAACCAAGTGGCTGCAGGGAATGAGTAAGTTTTAGCTTAAAGGGTGCTTGTTCGGGAGTGCTTATGAAACAGGAGGAGAGAAAGCACTGCTGAAAAGCCACCAGCCTGAAGACCCCCTTCTCCCCTTCTTTCATTCACCTGCCCCCTCCCAAAGGGCACCAGTTTCTTACCCACCTGCTTCCTCATTGCTTGAAATTTCAGGCTCTGGATATTAGCAGTAAAGCTGAGGCCTGTTCATAGCCTGTGCTGACTATCACTCTCCTTCAGGGTAAAGTAAAACATGTAAGAGGGATTTGATATTTTCTAAATAATTCCTCCCCTCAAAACAATTGGATTCATAATCCCAAGTTTCCAAAGATACAAGATGAGAGATGCTCGGCCAAAGAACTAGAAGAAATCATTTACACAAATAGCTTGTACAGTGTCCTTTGAACATTGTGCTCTAAATCTTTTTAGTCTCATGAGTATTCATAGTGTTTTTCAAATAATTTGAAAGCCATTTCTTAATGAAGGCTAGAATATCCCTTTTAAACTTCTAAGTGATGTTGTTTTTCTTTGATCACCTCTATACATTCCATATTCCAGCACCCTTCTCTCTGCTGCATATTCATGTCCTCAGTATAATTTAAAGGCATACTTGCATGTTTGACAGTGATAAATAAAACTCATCCATCATATAGCAGAACCTCTGGGGAGAATTAAATATCCCTAGTTTCAGCGCCGTTACTGTCTGCATGATTATGAACCCGATCCAAAGCTCGTTGAACCAGTGGCAATATTTAATGAGCTGGCAGAATATTTATTCTTGGTTACAAAGAAAGGAAACCCATACAACTTATTTTTGGCAGTTACAGACAGCAGGATGCTGCAAAACCTTGCTGCTGACTGCCTGTCTTGCTAACCAAAGACTGTGATTTCTTCCAGGTGCAATCTCAGTACATCTACAGAAGAGGATGGATGGAGGATCAGGTCTGTGCTCTGGCTCAGCACACAGCCCACATTATTACTGTAAAAGGTGTGAAGTTTATTTACCTGTGGGATATAAATGTTATGTTTTTGCATGCTTTTTGAGCACATGAAACCATGACAGCAGCTCGTTCCACCTCATAAAACTGTGGTGGGAAGGTGGTGTGCCTCCTCTAGGCGACCCATGTGCTCATCCTAGAGATTCTGCTGCTCCTGAAAAATATAAATATCAGACTATTTACCACCTGCCTGCCATTCCCAAAAGCAATGCTGATACCAGTCCTTTCAGGAGCTTTGTGATGTGGCAAAGCATCATTTGCTCTGTATTAGAGAGAGAAGCAAAGGAGAAAGAAACCTGCACCAGGCCTAAATGAGCACATCAGGTTAGCTGGGATGGGGAGGCAGGCTCACTTCAGTTTCAGTTCTCCCTCACAGGCTGGTCCATGTGAAATCTGGGAGGGTGTAGGAGGGATTCCCAAGCCAGCCTTGGCACAGCCCAGCTGTGTGATGAAGCACTGAGCACTGCCTGGCTGCTCAGCCCAAAACCCTGCTGGTTGTTTGCAGTCAGAATTTATCTGGGGAGGAGGGAGGTACCAGTTTGGGATGGGTAAGGTTTTATGGACCTGTTTTCCCAACCACTGAAATTACCCCAGCAACTAACTGCATGAGCAGAAGAAGGAGGCCTCAAAATCATGTTGGTGACTTGATGGTGGGATGCTGGGATGCTTTCTTCTCAGATCCCACCCATCCTCACATCCCAGTCTTGATGGATGACAGAGAAGAGAATGTTTCTTGGGGCAGGAACCGGAGTGAAGCAACACCATTAGCTGGGACAGGAAGGAAACACAGGGCAGAATTTATCTCATCTTTGTCAGGGCTCCTGTGTCCCCTCATCCATCCAAAGGAAGGGTGGTTGTCTCTGCACCTCCCATAAGTGCAAAAAAGAGACAGGACAGCTAGTTCAGACCAGGCACTTAATTTTTGCATGGTTAAAAGCAGGTGTGATGACTACCCAACCTTCGTGGTTATATAGGGGAAGATGCTGTGTGGGAAGGAAACCTTGTGGCTGCTCAGCCAAGGCCTGAGGCAAAAGTGAAGGGCTGGAGGAGCTGAGGCAGGACACAGGGGAGGGCACAGTACAAATGCATGTAGCTGTGCATTGCCAAGACACCAGCCAGAGGGCAGGTAGAGGCACAGTCACGTAAATCATAGCTGATGGGAAACTTACAGCTGACCAGTGAAAAAAGAAATGGCCTGACCTTTCGCTTAAGGCTACAATGGCTGTGGTGCTGCTGGCCCCTCTCCCCTCCAGGCCACTAGAGAGCCAGTTGCTATAGCTGTGACATTCCCCCTGCAGTTGCCTGAGAAACGTGCTGAAGCCCTGGCCGACACCTCCCGCTCTCATCATCCCCCCCTCTGGCACTCGAGATGCTTTATGTGCAGATCCCAGTGTCCGAAGGCGCAGGCGGAGGTTAAGACCTTGTCCTGTATTCTGTCCCTACTTAGCAGGATCCCTCTTCAAAGCTCTTACCCAGAGCAGGAGATGATCATGTTTAGTGACCTGTCACACTAGTACTTCAGGCTTTTGTTCTGGGAAATTGGCCTTCCTCTTTTTGAAGTGAGAGGATTTGGGCTGTGTCATTAGAGCCATCAGCCTGCCAACCTTAAGGGAGCAAGGACTGAAAGCTGTTTCTCCATGAGCAGTGGAGGGTCTGAAATGTCTTACCTCTTTTGAAGCAGAGGTTCCCATCCCAGTGGCATTAAAGCAGCCCCAGGACAGAAGGCGAAGGAGAGCTCTGCTGCTCACCCTGGGTGGTGGGCGACTGGGCAGAAAATTACCTGCTCCCATACCTTCACTTTATGCCTCCCTTATTTAGATGTACCCTTGGCAGATTTTATGTGGAAGGCTGATGGAAGGAGGGCCAGGGGTTTTAGACCTTCCCTGCTAGATAACATGTTTTAAAGGCACTGTGGCCTTTCCTCATATTCCCAGAAGGAATATTGAAACAGACCCTGTAAAAAAACACTGAACAAACTATGGTATCTTGGTAAATTTTGCCATCCTGTGCCAGGGAGGGTGCTATACTCTCTGTTAACCTAACGGCTGGAGTGGTGTATGGGAGAAGGTCTCCTCTGCTTGCTCAGTGTGGGAGATGGGAAGCTGCCATTTGTGTGGCTTTGCCTTCCCCTGCCATGGCCTGGACCTCACCAGCAATAGGTACTTCCTTGACATGATCATCTTGGGGTTAGAGCTGGGTGGGTTGTACTCAGTGGGATGGTAAGAGGTGAGGGAAATGGTATTTCTGCCATCCGCCTCCTAGGAGCAGTTAGCTTTTCTTAATGCTGTTGTGCCAACAGTGCACCACTGCTCACAGCTGTCCGGGGGAAAATAAGGTGTTTCTGAAATACCTTCTCCCTCCTGGCCTGTTTTGTCTCTTTTCCTTTTACAGCCAGTCTTTGGATTGTGAAGTTTTTTGTCAGCTGCACTGCCAGCTCTGGCTTAGCAACTGCCTTGGACTTCATCCAGGATCTGTGGCTGGGAACACTGAGGAGCAGGGATCTGGGTGGCCTAAGCCCGAGGATGTGGCCAGAGACACAGAAAAGGGCCCAGATAGGGCCCCCAAGGGGACAGAAGTACATGGAGGATAAGACTCCAGAGGAGTCACTCGGGGAGGCCCATGGCAGGGAGGTTGGAACTAAATGATCTTAAGGTCCTTTCCAACCCTAACTATTCTATGATTCTATGATTATTGGGTCTTTGGTCACCAATGTCACTGATATTGCTGTGTACTGATGGAAGATATCTTCACCTTTATTTTCTCAATTCATGTCCTTAGGGAAGGGAGCTTGTGGGCCTGGGAAGCAAGTGAGCACTGCATGCTGGTCTCTCTTACATTTTTGGACAGAGCTGGACTCTAGACTCTGTGCTGTGAGGAGAGCCTTGTATGCCCTGTGTTGAAGGCAAAACCTGCCTGAGGGACCCTTTGAAGTTTCAAAGTGCTTTCTTGAAGTTTCATCCCATGTGAGGTTGGCTGGAGCTTGAATGACCACTTCTGCCAAGCTGCTGCTTCTCTCCCTGTGAGCTGCATTGGCTCGGCATAGAGCGCTGACCTTTTAGGTTTCATGTTATAACCTCACTGATAGTTTAGACATCACAGTGATCTCAGGCTCATTAAGCATGACTCAATAGGTCCTAATCTCTATTCTTCTATGTCTTTCTACTGAGGGTGCTGTTGGTGCTCTATGCCAACACAATCCAACTGCAAACAGCTACTGCTATTAAAGTCAGTCCCATATTTAATACCTGTTTGTACCACATATGATGTAGTGCCACAACACTGCTGCTCTGCCAGCCAGTCACAGGGGAGTTTTGGAAGGAAGGCTTATAGCTGTGTTTCATGTTCAGTCCAAAGACTGAGCATACTTACACCTCGTGACTGTGAAATAAACTAGAATGGGATTTTATAGTCCTTTGACTCCACTGCAGTAACCCTGCATGGTAAATTCAGTCAACTTGTTTCTCAGTGGAAGAGTGGACTTGCATTCAGGCTGAGGGTGCCTAACATGCCCCACAGGTGAACACCAGGGAAAGCAAGCCATGAAAGCTGTCAAAAATGAGTGGGCGTTCAACATGAAGAGTCTTGTCCAAGCCTTGGGCATTGTGTATGCTCTCTCCTGATCTCCAGCCCAGACAAATTGAGACCAACTCTGGGTAAACAGGGCTGTTATCCCAGAGACAATAGGTCCAGCAGGGCCTGCTGCTCTTGGCCAGACTGGTGGTGGAAGTGCCTGGAGACAGCTTTGGATGGCGAGCTGGGTTCAGCAAAAGTTTTTTTAACAAGTGAAGCAGATTGAGCTCTGGCAATGTCAGGCATGGTTGTGCAGCTTTCAGCGGTAGGTTTCTGGGTGCAGAAGGAAACCTGGGGCTGGGGAAGGTGGCCCCACATGTCCTCATTGGTGCCTCTCATGGCTTTGTAAAAGAAATGGAACATGACAGAACAGTGTAATGCTGGCATAGGAGCCCTGGGAGGAGGGAGGAAGGGAAGTGCATACCATGTCAGGTGTCACACTTGGGCCTGGCAGCATGTGACACCTCTCTGTGCTGGCAAAAATGGGTAGGTTGGGACAGCAGCTTTTTGTTGCAATCTGATTACAGCTTTTCTGTTCTTGCTGACCCTTTGCTGTGGGTTGGGTTTTTTTTATTGTTGTTTTGTTTTGTTGGTTTTTCTGTGGATTTTCTTTTTTACTTGAAGGAATTAAAAAATACAGCTTCCATGAATAAATATAACTCTTAGCTCCATCTTATTAACTAAAAGCAATTTAGGGCTAAATACAGTGAATGTTAACAAAAAGCTGAGAATAGAAAATTGTTTAAGTGGCCAAAGAAACTTTCTTCCATTGTGATGCAAGCCAAGCTATGCCAGCTATATGTAAATGTATGCAGTAGGCTCTGTGCATGTGTCCACTTTGAAGTTGCCATCTGAATTTAATTCTGCCTTTGTGATTAAATCAGGCCATTACGTTTAATCTCACTTAATAGTAAGAAACGCTCTTTGTTGTTTTCTATAGGCAACATATTCTGCCCCTAACATATACAGCTTGGCATTCACACTTTACTATTAATCCCCGATGGCTGATAATTGCTTCATCTCCAAGTTCTCTGTCCAATTCACAAGGGAACTGATTGCAACTATTCTTCCCCTATACATTAATGCACTGTTTTGGTCTTACTTCTTTGGCTCAGTGAACCCTATCAAGCTGTCCACATTTTCTGGGCATGTGGGCGTATTGTAAGTTGTTAAATTAAATTCTGCGCTGACCCCCTAAACACCAGAATCTATTAGCGCTGCAAGTTAGCTGATTGACAAGTGGGGCTACTTTTCCACTCAAAAACCTGACACAGGAAAAAAACTCCCAACCTAGGCTAAATAAGGCTGAATATTTTGTTTCAAGTGAAAGTCTGAGGTCTTCTGCCTGCTGTCTTTCTACTTACAATTTCATTACTGCAGCAGGATCAACTATGTTATTACATGGTATTGTTTCATTGATCTTACACACGTCAGTCAGGAAATTTCTTTGGTAAAAAGACCAAGTGTTTGGAAGATGTCTTTATTTTCTTGAATGTGGAAGCCCATGCAGATTTTTTTTCCAAGTATATTCAATTCAGAAAGCTAGGTTTTGAGGGGGAGGGGTGGTCTGTTTTCTTTTTTCTTTTCCTTCCCATAAGATGGCCCTAATTCATAATTACTGAATTAAGCCCAAGGAGCCTCAGACTTTTTCATTATTTTACCAAAAACACCTTGGCACAGATTCCTGCAGGGAGACTGATTGAAAGAGACACTCAAACTCCCCAGTATTAGCTGTTTGGGCTTCCTTTTGTTTACTAGAATCCTGTATTTAAACAGATCCATAGGCTTTTTCGTCACAGAAGAAATAGACTGATTGATATAGTGAAAACCACACATGAACAGGGTCTTACTTATTTCCACCCCTAGTGGTGTTATAATACCTTCCATAGCTGCTGAGCAGGGACTGCAACTGCATGTTATTAGATGAGTGAGTGTCACGAGTTATTAATATTCAAAGTGTTGCAGTGGTGTATGGCATTTCTTCACTACAATTACTTTCCATTGTGTTGACTATATTAAGATAGGTCTTCTAAAGTTGTCATTCAAAGTTTCTGAAGTACTGATTCAGGCCATGTGGACAGTGAGAAAATTTGAAGTTTAATAGCAATTCCTTTTTTTTTTAAAGCTCACTGGTATGGAAAAGCTGAAATCCATCATGCATCACAGCAGAAGTTAACTGCTAACCAACATGGGTTTAAAGAACATGGCTTCATACTGTCACCTGTAGTCACAGAACCATAAAAAACTGAAGTGCAAAGGAACCTAGAGAGGTCTGTGGTCCGACCTCTTGCTCTAAGCAGGGATGACTGAAGTTATATCAGGGTGATTTTGGTTCACTGCCCCTTGTCCTTTTGCTGCGTGCCTCTCAGATGAATCTGGTTCCATCTTTTCTGTAACCTCCAGGTAGGCAGCAGAAAGCTGCTTATTAGTGTCTCCTCAGGCTTTGCTTCTCCAGGCTAAACAACTACAGATCCCTGTCCCATAAGGATTCATTTAGCCTCTGGCCATATAAAAGCATCCACAAGCACTGAATGTGGCTTTGTCAGTCACAAGAAAGGCAAGTAGCAGCCATATTCGGGTGCATGCAGCCCTGCCTCTTGCACACCATACATGGTCACCTTGCCACAATTGAGACATCTTGCTCTTTCATGGATGAAAGGAAAGCACTACTGCTGAATGTGAGCAAAGTGAAGGTGATAACGATGGGTAGATAGAACCAAACAGAAAATTCTGTTGCTCCTATGAAACCCCCCTGTGTGCATTCACAGCTGGTTTTGGGGAGCCTCCCGGACCTCCTGCATGTACCCTTCCTAACCTTCATTCAGTGCAGGCTTTTTACTGTGAGTTAGCTACAAGATAGTTTCTTGACCCGGCAGATGCTTCAATACTTACGACTGGTTCACAGGAGTGTGTGATATATCAGGCCAGGAAGCCATCAGCGGGTGGTGGCTGACACCAAAAGCTGCAGCACATCTGCAAATCCATCTAATCTGTTGTCTGCATTCTGAACTGCCTTCTCTGAAGCTACTGTGCTGAGCACAAGGTCTTGCCCTATATTTTCACAATGGCCCAAGCTTAGGTTGACAGAAAGACTGTTTCGTGCTTCAGCACAAAGTCTTCAAATGGCTGCCCTACTCTTCATGAGTTAGGGACAATTCCTCTCTGCAGGTACATTTTCCATGTAGGCAGCAGAGTTCTCTCAGAGTTCCAGCTGAAACTTTGGAATTCATTCTCTGCTGGGCTTAGGTTTGCTTCAGACCTTCTCTTTCTCTGTGGCAAGTGAAAACTTTCTTGTTTCCCTTTGCCAGGACTTCTAGAAAGGACAAAGCCACTGTGACCCAGAGGGCCATAAATTTTTTGTCTACATCTAGCACAAACAGAAGAAGGTCTTTTTTAAAAAATGTAGATGTTGCGTTTTGTATTTCTGCCATTGTCTCCCAGAATCTCCTATGATTCCTGCAGTTTAGAGCCAGCTACAGTGTGTATTTCCTTAAGCAGGAGCATACATATGCTTGGAATTGAATGATTTATTCAGAGTGAACCTTCCCAGTGATTTCCATTAGTCCCTCCAACTCAGTGTCCCTAAAACATTGCACAGATGCTTTTTATTTATTTCCTGTTTCAGCTGCCTCTTTTGCGAGTGGGTGCATGACTTCTGTGAGGCATTTCAATTAATTAATTTACATTGCGAGGTTGCTTCACACTGCCTTTGACAAAACTCACTTTACTTACTTTATAAAATGGTGGTGTCCTGCTGCACACTGTAATCTTGCCACAGGCAAGGAAATAACTACATGAGGACTGGAGGCTCTGCTCTTAAAGCAGGAATCTGACTGCAAGAGCAAAGGATTTTGTCCTGGTGGTTTCCAAGGGCCACTCTAAGCAAAACTGGCAGGGAATGAGATTAATGCTCTAATTAAAGGAATAGGAAAGAAACCTTCTAATTTTGTCTAAGAAGTGACTTGTATTGCAATGAAGCCTTCAGAACTCCCACAGCCCCCAAATATAGAATGCTGTTTAATAAATCAATAACGTGTTATTGAGTTATCCATCCATCCAGGTATTATATAACTCTATTGGCATTTTCTCTAAACTGTGTCACAGAATCAGACTTACATGTACTTTGGATCAGTCAAAGCGTCAGAGCTAGCCTGGGGAAGGCTGGCTTAAGTTTCAAGTTGTTTTTCCATTTCCATTAGAATTTACTCAGGTTAGATATATACAATAAGCAGTGTGGGTGCTGATGATTTGGGAGAGACACACAGAAAATCGATATAGAGGTTTGTTTCAAAAACAACCACAGAAGGTTGCTCCATGTGCTTTTAGTTCCGACCAAACTAAGAAAGCTTACAATGAAGCGTGTATCCAGCAGCAAAACTGATAGCAATAGAGTCCCAAATAAATTTAAAATTAATCATATTTATTCTTTCTGTGTTTATAAGACTAATTTAGGTTTTGAACTTCTCCCAGGCTGCCTAGCAATTGCTTTGGATTTGTTCTTAGAATGAAAGAGGAGACTGATGGCAATCCCTGGCCCAAGCCATTTCAGATGTCTCCTTTAAGTACTTCTTACCCCCTGCCTCACTCGTAGGAATACAGACAAAAATGCACCAGTTTTAAAAGGACTTTGAAATCCCTGTGTATGAAGTATGCAACAATTTCATCTTGCTGGTCTCTTCTTATCAACAAATGTTTGAAACATTTTCATAATAAAAAGCATTGGTAATTCCATTGTGAAAGTGGAGAAATGAGAACTGTAACAAATAGAGCTTGTTGAGGCAGAAACGGCTGTGAGATGACCTGAGCAGCAGCATGACTGCAAGAAAGAGGCTTCTAGTAAGTTGGGCTTTGAAGAGCTGCCTTTCATTTCACATTCAGAGACTGTGTTCCTGGAGCCTTTTACTCCTACTGCAGCAAGATCAGTTCCAAAGACCTTTTATTCCTAGAAGTACTGTAAATGTGTGCACAATTCTGAAAGCACATGGAGCTTTCCAAATGCCCAGTGATGTCCTGCCCATACCAATGGTGCCAGCAAGCGTGCCCAGGCAGGTGGTGAATGCTTGGCAAGCCTTTCCCTAAAGTTGGTCGAGCTGCTCAACCTGCATCTTGGATCCTGCCACCACCCAAGTTGTACAATGACCACCTGGACTAGCCTTGAAGCTTCATTCATGCAGCAGACAAAGTCACTGGACCTTTTTCACAAATGCTGGCCATGCCAGCAGCGGGCAGGCAGGACGGACATCCTGATTTATTTGGTCTCCAAGCTGCTCTTGGAGGATGTATCCTTTCCCTCCAGGACTCTGGTACAAGCTTTATTTAGCCTCACAGATTCGGGCACGAAAGGACACCATGCTCCCCTGCCACCTTCCTCTGACAGCTCACAGCCACAAGTTACCCACATGCTCTGCCTGATGAGGGCAAAGCTGATTACAGGGTGCCTGGGGACTCACAAAAATCAGGCACTGCTCCTTTAGCAGTTACATATTATTAATGTTTATTATATAATTGTCAACTGTTACAGAGTTCAGACCAGCACGCCAGCTGCTCACATAGGATGGGATATGTGAGTAGCAGTGGGGTGGTTTTTTCTGCAGTGACTGCACAATTCCCGTTGCTGGCGAGGCGCTGCGGAGTTACACCCCCGGGGAAGCTGAAGCACGCTCGGGGCACCGGGGCAGCCCGCGGGAGCACCACCAGCACCACCAGCCCACTCTTCCCGGCGAGCCCCTCGGTGCGTTCTGGCCAGGCCGCAGAGGGAGAGCAGGACTCGGCACTGTCAGCCCTTTAAACCCGGCGCGGCCGCTCGGCGCTAGCCAATGGGAGGGCGGGAGCGGCGAAGAGCGGGATGCTCATTGGCTGTGGCCTGCGGCAGGCGTGGCGTTCGGAGCGGTCGGCGTGGTGCCGGGTGCTGGGGGCTTTGGTTGGGCTTTGCTTTCCCCTTGTCCTGCTGTGCGGCCTTTGCTTCCCACCGTGTTCCGTTGTTTGTTTCGCCGTGAGGAGAGCAGGTAGGAGCCCCCTTGGGAGGGCGGCTCACCAGGCCGAGGGTGTATTGAGGTCTCCCCTTGCTTCTTGTCCCTGTGCAGAGCCCACTGTTGTGAGGAAGCAGGCTGCGGAAGGAGAGTGCAAAGGTAGCACAGGGGTACGCATGTACCAGCAGGTCAAGGGTCAAGGCAGTAGGAGCCCATAGTTGCTCTAGTACACAGTGCCTAAGTGAAACGAGGTCCAGACATGCTACAGGCAGGGTTTTTCAGTACGCAGGCGGGTTTTGAAGGACTCTTCTCTATGCATCTGACAGTCTAAGCAAATGGGGGATCATTTCGTGTCCAGCAATGGTTTGGGCTCATAACATAGAAAGTCTTTCTGAGAAGCAAATGTGTTGCTGGTGGAGCTGAGAAAAGAGCTTCTAATGAATGTTGAAAAACACATGGGTGAGACTGTATCTCTCAAGGCACTCTTCAGCATCCCTTTCCTACTTCCAAAACTCCTTCATGCTCTGCCAAATGGTAAATTAGAGATTCTTCCCTCTAGAAGCACTTTCTGTCTTTTTGCCCAGTGTTTTGTTGTTTTTTTTTTACTGCTGGTTGCAGTGGCAAGACCCATGAACAGAAACTTTGCTTGCACTGCAAGTAAGCAGAGGGAGAGCTCTCCAGGGAGCTGCATTTCCAGTGTTCAGAGCTTGCTTTGAAAGTAGTAACATACTGTACATTCTCCTGGGGTTTCTCAACAAAACCTGTGCAAAAATTCAGTACAGAGGAAAAAGAAATTACAAAGCATCCTGTAGATAGTAGAAAATAGAAGGAGAATCTCTCCAAGAAGATGCTGTGACTGGAGTTCCCAAGGGTGCTCTTTTTCTGAACAAACTGTCCATTGTGTGTGCAAACTTTCCTTTGACCGAAGTAGAAGAGCTTTGGGATAGGTGAGGACCTAATAGGGAACCAACTTGTCCCTTCAGGAGTCCCTGGCCAGAGGAAGTGTCAGGACCTGTGGTGAAATGAGATACTTTTCCTCCTTGTAACAAGTGAACCTAGAGAGGGGGTGAGGACTAAGCTCATCAGGCTTTCTTCATCCTCTTTTCCTGTTTCACACCCTGCTCACAATCATTTCTCTGGTGGGAGCACCCTGAGGGTCCTGGGCAGGGAGTGGGGTCTCTTTTCTGTGGGGTAGAAAATCTAGGCATGCACACATGGTTTTGCCTTCTCCTCCTCCGAGCGAATTACAGAAGCACATATACTGCTCAATATACTGCATGGGCTTGAAGCTGAAAAATTACTGCTTAGATTTCTGTTCCATCACAGTGTTTTGTTTTTATTTTCTACTAGAAGGGTATTTTTCATCCCTGGAAGAAAAATTCATTAAAATCCAGCAGGTTTGAGTTATTGTTGCAAGAGTTCAATCCTGGTCGCCACCATCCCTCCCCCTTCTTTGCATTTCCCAGATCCCCAGGAGGAAAAGAAAGAACGAATGAAAGAAAGAAAAACCCTCCAAAAGAAAGCAGGGGTCTCCTCTCAAACTCTCACGCTTGCAGGCTAGCTCCTGGCACGCTTATAGACATTGCACACAGCCTCTTCTGTCGGCACAGACTTGGCAAACCTGGGCCAGAGCTGGCCTTTCTCATTGTGTTCAAGTCACCTTCTTGATTACAGCAAAAAAAGGCGTTTGTGGTGGGTGACTGAATTGGCCACCCTACTAGACAGAAGGCAGAAGGAGAAAAAACAGGAAAGAAACAGGCAAATTAGTGTTTCGTGGAGAGGGGAGAACAACACCCAGGGAGGAAGCGATACCGGCTGCCTCCTATTTATAAGTCAGATCTTGCCTGGTGTTCTCTGGATGCTCATAAAGCTGTGATACAGCCTGGCTGCCCTGCTCCCTCCCCAGTGGGTCCTGCTGGGACCACCATGGGGGATGTGGCACCTGCATCTCTGTGGGTATTGCCCACACGCACAGTCCTAATGTAATACATAAATTTAAGCTTTTCTTTTATGCTGTGTTGGGGAAGAGGTGGGAATTAGCCATGTCACCAGGACAAGAGTGTACCTGAGCTAACACACTCTGTGGGGTTAGTAAAGAGGGTGATGTATGTGGTAGCTGTGGCAAATTCTTGCTTTTTTTTTGTTTTCATACTAATAATCCATTTTCAAAACACAGGCAGATAAGTATAGTAACTATGCAAAGGATGGATTGAAAGGATTGAAAGTAGCTTCTGATTCAAACACACTTAATGTTTCTGTTAAAATGCGGCCACTCAAAAAACAAATTCAGATCTCAGTAGCAAATAGTTTGGTTGAGTGAATATGTGTATTTTGCTGCAGACATCAGTAACTTCTTGGGATGCTTCAGTAAAAAACTACGTAATAATAACAGAATAATAGAAGAACAAGTGTATCACTTTGTAGGAGTTGGCTGTACTCTGTTAACCCAAAATGCGTTAATGCAAGATGCATAGTTACCCACAGTTTTAACTCACTGAAAATAAATGAGGGGAAAAAAAGTTAGATTTATTTTTTCCTTTCTCAAACAACTTGAAATAGGCAATTGAATGCCCAGTTTAAGGGTGTTACATGATAGAAGGTGCATGCAAAATAGTATCTAGTCTTTCACAAGATAAAGTCATGCCAGCAAGCAGTGAAATCATATGTGCTAGTGTATAAAACCACTTTGAAAGCCTTGGCTTTCCTCACAAGAGCAAGAAATATTCTTGGAGGCTTTCTGGAGTCAGCAGCCAAAGCCAACCACTATAGAGGGCTTACACCGATACAATCCAAAAGGACAATTTGCTTGGAAGCCTGTGGCTAATTTCAAGCACAATGCCCAATGTCATGGTCAGTTGTGCTGCAGAAAGTTGGCAGCTTGGATCAGCCTCTCCCTCGGCCCGAAAAGATGCGAGTGTTTCTGGCTGAAGCCGCACCGCTTATTGGATGTCCCAGACAGCTTCAAATGAGCCCTTTCATAGCGACACACGGCCAAGTGCGGGCAAAGAAACAAGGAGGGAAACAAAGGTGGCTCTGAAGTCATTTCCCTGTGCTGAAGCCAGCCATCCGGTTTCGCTCCTTCCCCATTGAGGGGGCAGAAAGCGGCAGGAAGAGCAGGGCTGAAAGGGAACAAACCGGCCGAATGGGCTGGTGGGGAGGCAGCCAGGGCTGGGGCCATGCTGGGCAGAACTCCCATTCTCCCTGCCCAGAAAGGGATGAATGATTAATTATAGGCATCCAAAAGGTAATATATGTGGTGGGCGGGTGTCGCGCAGCCAAGTTCCTAGAGCACCTGCGAAAACAGGAGGCAACGGGAGACAAAGCTGCTCTCCCCCTTTATGGAGAGCACAGAGGGGTACTGTTCCCCCTTCACCTGGTCTGCTTTCTGCTGGCACAACCTCCTTGCAGCGCAGCCGATTTCTGTGTCTGCTTGCTATATGTAGGAAGCAAAATCCCCCTGTTCGCAGAGAAAGGAAACTGGGTGATCCCAGATGCCAAAAGGGAATGGGGGTGTCTGGCATCCAGTCCTGAGACCAGAGGATGCAGATCTAAGATGCCAACTCTTTTCATGCTTGCATAGCCTGACAGCCAGTGCACAAGGCCACTGCATGCATAGGTAGCAAAGACAGGGTTTTCAGAGTAACCTGAAGAGAATTTGCCATGGATCCCATTGCAATTAAGTAGAGAATGGCTGTTTGACTCCCTTAGGCACCTCTGAAAACCCCAACCTGCCCTAAGGATTCAGCAAAGCACAGAAGAACCTGCTAAACTGAAATATAACTTGCATATGGTAAGAAGTAAAATGCCTGGCTACCCCTAATTTGGATAAAAGCCATTTATTTGATTGTTTGTTTGGTTTTGACAGCAAGATAGTAAATTTGAAAAATATGATTAAATAACCCTCTGGGTCTATGGGACAATGCTGAGTCCTTTCACTACATCCTATCTTTCCACTGCTTTTCCAGCTCCCAGCCCACTTCCCACTCCTGCCCTCCTCCTGGGACAGAGATGTGCCTTTTTATTGTTTCAGAAAATTTCAGGTTTGCTTATATTTGGGAGAAGCCATGAGACAAACCTTTGCCACCAGTGAGCTTAAGGACTGACCACCACCATTACAGCTCCAGCCCAGTGTGGAGTGAATGCTTAAGGAAGGGAGAAGTTGAAACCCTGCTTTCTGTACTGTATGGCTTGAGTTCCTAACCTGTCCCACAGTGCTGACCATGTGGGATTCCTGTTACTTTAGGCAAAGCAATCTTTACAGCAATAGGTCTTTGACTATGTTTTTTTCTTTCAGGATTCTCCTAGTGATGGAGGGTGGTGCTTAAACATGTGGCTTTGGGTCCAGATCTGTGGTGCTGCACAGGCATCATTTCACCATGAGGCAAAGATGTAGGTGGCTTAGGCGACCACAGTGGAGAAAGCAAGACAGGTGTGTGGGACCTAAAGGCTGCCTACAACAGGAAGTTGGTGCAGTGAAAGGAATTCACATGGGGGACTGGTGCTGCATGTTACATCTCTGATTATGTGTGAGGTTCCCAGTAGAGACAGTGCCTGAAAGTTAGGTTAATGAAGAACTTTAGGTCCTTAAAACACTGTTAAATAGGATTTAGCTACCTAAATTGCTTAGGTTTTGCATGCTGAGTAGAATGATGCCCTATACACCTGTCCCATACCTGGTCATTTGGTGGCATGGGGAAGCAAAACCCTGTTGAGAACCCCACTGGACGAATAACTTGGGGAAGCAAGGCAGACACCACAGCCTTTGCCTCATAAAACAGTCAATAAAATGATTCCTGTTTGGTGAGGAAGATTGGCAGAACAGGAAAAGTAAATACACCACATAGTGGGAACAATCAGCCTCAGGTTGCTGCAAAGAGCACTGTAATTGTTTCCTTGTTATAATTTCCCTTATGCTTTTCCCATTAGCCAACTTGTTAGTGCTTTCAGAGATGCAGTGTCCTCACAGCAAGGCCAAGGTACATTTAGCTACAAAAGATGCTGCTGTTATGGAAAAGTTGCTTGTCCATCCTGGCCTGGACAAACCTGCTTTCACCAAGCACATGCTGCCAAAGAAGCCTTTGAAGAAAGCAAGTACAGCCAGCAAGCCTGACTTATTTCTTTGCACATAAAGCTATGCAAAACAGATCTCATTCACAAACATCTTCAAATAATCATCTCAAAAAAATGAAATAAAACGTATTCTGAACTTTTAAAGTCATTTTATTCCTTGGGTGTGTGTATGAAGAGAGTGTATAGGTGCAGGGGGAGGAGGCATGCACAGCCCTGGCATGGCACAGACCTTGTGGTAGCATTGGCACCCACCCCGGGCTCTCCCTCTGTGTTACCTGTGCCTGTGTGGTGACATGAGAGCCACACACATGTGCTGATGGTGTTACAGGACAGCATTAAACCCTCCACCATACAGTGCCAGGGCTCAAACACAACAGATGTTGTATGCTAATGCTGGGACAAGAGTCCCTTGGGGCAGATACAGCTGCTGTAGGGGCTCCCTGGTGGCACACTGTGAAAGACCCATCCTCATCTTCGCCTGTGGAGCAGTACCATGGCCATGGCTTTCTCCTTGGCTGCTGGTGGATCCCCTCTCACAGACAGTGTGCGGGAGCTTGCTGAAGCGAGCAGGGTGTTCTTGCAGCTTGCTTTTTCCAGATGGTTGATGCACACAGTGAACAATGGCCAGGACAGCATGGCAGGGTGCGCTGCCGAAACCTCCACCTGCATACAGAGCAGTGCACAGCCCATAATTAGTGGTCCTGCTCATGTCAGGCTGAGACCGTTCCCATAAAGATGAATCCTCTCTCTGTTGCTCTGGGGGAGGATGTTTGGCCAAAGGTGGGCCGCATGGTGCCAGGATGGGAGGCAGTGGGGATTAGCTCACAGTCTAGCCCACCTTGCATGAGGCTTTGTGAAGATAAACAGAACAATTTTGTTTCCCTAAAGAGCAAACCTGGAAGAAGCATGTTTTGGCCTCTCGATAGAGGTGTCTGGAATATTGAACATTCTGGATGTGCGTGTGTGCACATGTGAATGGGGAACAAGGAATACAAATGAAAAGTCTCTAACTTTGCTGCCTTTGCATGCTGACACACATGGCACCCGTGCTCACACTGTTTCTAAACTAGTCTTTTCAGCTACGCCTAATTTGAAAGTACTAAAATGGCATTAAAGGTATCAGCATCAAAACGTTCACTTGCTCCTTGCATGCTTAGCTTCCCAGAGCTACCTGTGCTCTGGGATACACAGTGTCTTCTGAGAGAATGCTGCCTGGAGTTCTCACAGCAGCCTTCCAGTATCTGAAGAGGGCCTACAAGGATGCTGGAGAGGGACTCTTCATCAGAAACTGTAGTGACAGGACAAGGGGTAATGGCTTCAAACTGAAAGAGGGGAGATTTAGGCTGGATATGAGGAAGAAATTCTTTACTGTGAGGGTGGTGAGGCACTAGAATGGGTTGCCCAAGGAACTTGTGAATGCTCCCTCCCTGTCAGTGTTCAAAGCCAGGTTGGGCAGGGCTTTGAGCAACCTGGTCTAGTGGAAAGTGCTCCTGCCCATGGCTGAGGGATTGGAACTAGGTGATCTTAAGGTCCTTTCCAGCCCAAAACGTTTTATGATTCTACGATTCTTCACCTCACATGGCCCACAACTGTGCCCAGACAACAGAGGTAGCAAAAAGAGTAAGGGATAATTTTCACCAATAACTTTGAAGTCAGGTTGCTGGCTGGACCCAGCCTTTGCCATGACCTCAAGCAGCACCCCAGCTTTGAGCTCACTGCTGAAAATTCATGCTGGAGGAAATGAGACAAGCATTTAGTTGGGCTGAGGACACCAGGTCATTCCTTGCCCCTGTCCTTCTGGGCATGCCACTGATGAGAAGCAAAAGCAGGGACACTAGAATTGAAGTCTCAGTGACAAAACCCACCTGCCCCTCCAGGCACGGGAGTGGTGCTTGTTCCAGTGCAGATACATCCATGGTTTCTGTCAAATACAGGTCCACACCCAGTACCTGACAGAGCTCCTCTGGATTTTGGGGTTCCTGCACTCCCTACTTGGGAAAGGTCACATCTGTGTGTGTACATCTATGCTTCACAAAAAGACATTGAAGGGCTGTAGCTTTTCTCCTCTTAAAAATAATACAGAAGTATTATTATAATAATAAAACTAGAAGTCCTGCCACAAACTCATTTGAACAGCCTTGGAAAGCCTTTGTCAAATGTGGTATTTCCAGGACAGTCACTGCTAGCAGGGTTTTCTCTCTCTTTCAGTGCCTGACAGTGCTGGGATGACAAAAATACAAGCTGCTGCTGGAAACGCTCCCTTAGGTGGCCCATGGCTCACGTGTCTCAGCTGTGACCATGGGATGGGCAGAGACACCCAGCTGCCATGGGGGACTCTCTCCCTCCATGTGAGCAAAGGGCAGCCAGTGCAGGGTGCACTGCAGCAGCAATGAGAAACTGCAGAGAAAAATGCAGACCTTGGGCTTGTTTCTACCTGCTCTAAGCTGCTGTATCCTGACTATGAGTCTCTGCAGCAGGCAAGCAGGTCATTAATCCCCACCAATTATACCACCCAATTTCCCCAGCCAGTATCTGTGCATAATTACCTAGCATGATTGAGGGGGAGCTGACATCACTCCCCACCTTTTCCTAGTTGCTAAGGTCTTGTTCTGGTCTCATGTGAAGGCATGGCTGGAAAGGCTGGTCATGATCTTCTTTCAGATGAAGCACCCAGCATACGGTGCCACAGAAAATAAAGCTACTGAGATATTTGAAAGGGAATGTAGGGCTGAATTTTTCAGGCTTGTAGCCAAATTGGATGTGCTGCCTAGGTGTTTCAGTGTGGTTGTGCTGTCTATGTTGATTACACAGAAAAGGCTAAGACTATTTTTCCTGAAGTATTTAATGGTATGTACAGATGTCCAAATGCTCAGAAAGTATATGGGGGAAATACTATTCTCTTCATGCTCTGTCCTCATACCCTATCTCTAACCCTCCATTGCTGCCTCTGGTCAGAGATCCTGATCTAACTGATCTGACTCACTGTCAGGCACTCTCATCTTCTTAAATCCCTTAATTTTGCCAAAATTGATCTTTGGCTTTTCTACTGAGGGAAAACATAGGCAAGAGTTGGGTGCTGAGCACATGAACAGACAATGCCAGCTCACTGGTGGTCCTCAGGCTGGGATTTGGAAACCTAAGCAGATCAGTGTCTCAGTGTGTGTTTGTGAGCTGAGAGGATGAGGCAGTGCTGTAGCCTCTCTGCAGCTACTGCTCTCCCAGGCCTCCACCAGTGGGCTTTGTCTTTTTAACTTTGGGTCACTTCAACCAACTTCATGCCCTGTATAAAGCAAGTGTCGCTAGAGCCAGGAAGGAGAAAGCGAGCAAAGGCAGTGTCTGAGAAACCCCGATGCACGTCTGCAGCGTGATTGTGCTGCTCTTGTCAGTTGCAGGTGACAACCCTAACGAGTGCCCAGGAGCAGATGAGAAGTTTATGGGCTGTTAATAAACTGTAACCAATTGGTGAATGCCGGCGGGTTGCGTTCAAGCTGTTTGGGGCCACAGGTCCTTGGGAGAGCTTGCACTTGCTCTGCCTTTATTTCAACGTAGCAGAAACATGAAAGCATGTGGCAGACTCTTGATGTTTGTTACAGTGAATAGACATATGTCCCTCACACTAGCATGTAGAATATCTAATTAAGTTACACAATGATAGCTTATACCCAGGGGCAGTCACAAACAAGACGCTGTCACACTATTAAGAACACAAACAAAATGAAAATTGCCTCTTTATACATTATAATGAATATGTTTTCAATACATTAAAAGTTCATTTACTAACAGACTCTGTAAGACTGGGTGGATTTCTGCTAATATAATTTTGTTTTTTTTTTCAGAAGGATCAGTTTGTATAGTTAGGATTAGGGACAGGTTTGTTAATGAAGCTACTGGGCATTTTTCCCCCTTAGACCTGAAAGAAGAAATTGAATCTTAATTGTGTGTTTATTGTGTTGTCTCAAGCAAATCCTGCTCTTCAGAGTGCCGCCTCAGGAGGGGCTTCTTTTCTCCCTTCTGAGGACATGTATGCTGTGGATTTGTCTCCCTTTCGCCCATCTCTCCACTTCTTCACCAGCTTTTTGTGGTTTTGTGGACAAGAGACAGTAACCTTGAAGCCAGATGGCTTCAGTGGTTATCTCCTACTTCTGGGTCAGAGATGCCAGATTATAAGGTCTGTATGACAGGATGGTGCTCAAGTAGAACCCAGGGGTAAGTCCTGATCAGAGTACAGCTTTTCTTATGAGGATCTCAGATAGGTGATGCACCCTTCCTCTAAAAGCTGCCTGAGGCTTTGCTGTCCATTCCTCTTCCCACCAGAAAGCTCCATCATTAAGGCATTTTGGCACTTCTTCTATGTGGGAATAATTAAATTGTGCAACATTTGCATGGGCAAAGCCTGCAGGTGGGGAAGGCTGTGAAATCTGGGGAAAGCTCTCTGCTTCCATCGCTACCTTCAGCATAACTGAGAGCTGGGAAGAAGAGTCTATCCCTGTGAGGGTGCTTCCCTTCTTTAAACCAACTCTGGTTAAACTCTCCCTGAAAATGAAGAAGAAGCTGGGAGGCTGCTGCTGCCAGGATGTGCTGCTGAGCTGCAGGTTGGAGCTGCATGGTCCATCCCCAGGTCAAGCCAGGCTGTCCTTCCACTGCACAGACCAGTTTAATATGGAGCACATTCCCCTGTAGTAAACCTGGGATATTTTATACGGGACAGGTCACTCCCGGAGCCATCTTCAGGGCTCCACTTAAACACGGACTTGCTTTCAGGGGATTCTGGCTTAAGGCTCATGCAAGCTCATCCTCAAATGGTTTGAACTGGCCATCCTGGGAAGTGAGGAGCAGACACGGAGGGTTCCAAAAGGCAAATCCTTCCTCACAGCACTTCTGCCCGGTGCCTGGCAGAGACTCAGCCCCTGTGGGAAAACCAGTCCCAGAAATGTATCCCAGAGAGCAGAGGGGAAGGGGCCATAGTTATGCAGTCTCCTCTCTCATCTCTCAGCTCAAGAGCCCTTCAATATGTTTTTCTCACTGCAGCTCATTTCCCCCGCATGGTTTTTGCCCACTGTGGCTGGAGTTCTGACTAGGAAATCCTATCTCTTCTGGGACACTCACCCCCGGGCAAGGCTCCCTCACCCCCCTCTTTGTGTGCCTTTTTTGCTGGGTGCACCCTGCCACTCATAGCACCACAGACAGCTGGGAGTTCACTGCTTTCCACTGGCACTGAGAAGGTGGAGCTGGCAAGGGAAAACACTGGCTTCTGCCTGGATCTTAGGATCACCAAGCTTCCCCAGGTTTGGGATGGGGAAAGCATTCCTGCAGTCCCAGTACTCTCAGCTCCCTGTGCTGCCCATCAAAGAGTAAATCTCCTTTCTGTGTTTCTTGAGCAGCATTAAAGAGTTGCATTATTTCTGGTGGGGGAAAGCAGCAGAGGGTGTGGGGAGAGGAACTTGGTAAGCTATTCAGCACAGCCCCAGATGAAGGCTGAACACTGGAGGCAGATGACTGGATTTACACCTTGATGGGTTATCTCTTCCGCAGAGTACACTGATGGCTTTTGCTGTGCCAGCTCTGCTCTTTGGATATTCTAGTCTGTAGCCTTCCTGCCCCTGAAGTACATATGTCTCCGGCCTCCTTTCCCTTAGGCAGAGCAAGCAAAACCCTCCCCCTGAGGGAGTCCAGAGCAAGCTGGACTCCCTCAGGAGGAACAAAACAAGCTCACCCCCTCCCAAAACTGCTAGTTTCCTACTCAGGAGGATTTTTCTTTCAAAAGTGACTAGCACTGGGACTGCTTTTAGGAGGAAAAACCCAACAACCAACAACACACAAAAAAGGAACTGTGTGGTTTTCTGTTTTTTAAGCAGACAAAGACGTGTATAAATGTATGTCATTCATACATATATGTATATGTCTCTCTGAAAATAGCATTTAACAAATGCCTTCTGCATCTGCAGAATCCTCCAACAATCCTGACACTGTGATCAATCTGCAGGCTGGTGATGTTTGCTGACAGTGATTGATTGATTTTTCCTGCTAATAGGATCAACATTGGGAATATATTAAACTAAAAGGCACACTTCTGACTTGCAGGAAACACCCCATGTATTGGGCCTGATCCAATTGTATTGGTTTTGGCAGCAGGATGCAATGATTGATGACAGGCAGGGAGTGGAGGGCTGCTTGGAAGAGGAGTCTGATTCCCTCAGTGCTCTCTCCATGTGCATGACACTGGTTTCCTGCTGGGACAGGGACAGGCATAAGAAGGGACAATGGAGCAGGGTGGCCCATCCAGATAACCTCTTCTAATGCATATGGTGAGATCTGACCTGCCAGTTCAAGAAGAGGAAGCAAAAAGCTGATGGGAAATTAATTCTCAGGAGTTTGTCAAGACATCTCCAACAAGTGAAGATAAATGGCAGAACAAAACTTCTAAAGATAATCCTAAGAATGGGGATGAATGAAAAAGGGAAACACTCTTTTGCATTTACATCCATCTTTTAGGGTAAAAGGCCTGGAGTAAGTGCTGTGCTTTTGGAAGATCTCGACCCTGGGCTGTCTGTAACTCCTGAGAGGTTTGAGCACCCCCGGAGTTATTCAGGCGTGTGTGTGGTGAACAGGCTGCACATCAACCTCTTGCTTTCTTGTTCTCAAGCGGATGGACTGCAAAACTGTTGGGTCCAGCTGTGTGGCCACTGAAAGCAATGGCAAACCTCTCTCACCTTCAGAAGCACCATCCAAGGAGTGAGGGCAGTTAGATGAGAGCCTGTTTGAACTTTCAAAGGCTGAACTAGTGACAACTCCAATGCCCTTTCCCAGAGGCAGAGCTGGTATGGTCTCATGGCCCTGTTGCCATCATTATAATTACTGTGTCCTTTAACAATTTTTAGTAGAAATATTTAAATATATTAAATACAAATGCCTGTGGTGGAAAGTTCAGTTTTGCTGACGCTGCAATCCACAGAGGGCTGGCAGACTGCAATGTGCCCAAGGCTTATTTCTAATGTGTACCCATCTGGGCTGGAAGGTTGGAAAAGGCCAGCTCTCATGGTTGGAGCCAGGGTTTTCTGGAAAACTTCCCTTCCCATCTCAACCCCTATGCAGGCAGACAGGGTTTCAGAAGCACAAGGTTGGGTATGGGTGTTGAGCATTTGTGAAGATGCTGGTAACTATTCTGAAAATCTGGCCCTCAGCTGTGCTTTCAAAACCACCTGAGCACTCAGAAATGATCTGGGTAACATCAAGTCACGGGCATGGAGGTCCCCATCTCACACAGAGATGGAAACACCACCGTGACACAGGGAAATAAGAGCTATGCTGCAAGCACCACCTTGCAACACCAAGTGAGAGATGCTGGCTTGGTGGCATCATCAGAGGCTGTTTGGCTCCTATCACGCCTGTGGGGTATCCTCTGGGGCATGGCTCAGACAGTTTGCAGGCTGCTAAGGTACATGGGACATCAGTCTTCCACCTTTCCAACAACGAAAACCACATCCTGGGGCTGTGCCACAGCTCTAGCTTTTGTATCTGGAACGATACCCCAGTTATCACAGGACACGTCCAGCACCCTGACTTGGCATGGGGAGGTTGCAGTGATGTCCGAGGGGAGTTTGGCCCCAGAATATCATATGGTAAGGTTCTCAAGAAAAAAAAAAAAAAAAAAAAATACCACCATGGATTTTTTCCTCTCCACCTTAAAACTGGATGCATGTAACCTGTGATTGCGTGCCTCACCCCTTAAGCAGCTCCTGCTCCCAGCAGTCCCTAGCTTGTATTACTGCAGACAGTTTTGTAGATAAAAAGTACCACATTTTTACTTGAAAGATTCATATTCGGAAACCTGTTGAGGGGGATTTGAGTATTTACTCCAAACATTCTTTCAAGTGAAAAGGAAGGGAGCCTGTAGCCTCATGCAGGGGGCTCCGAGAGATCCCATCCCATGGAACTACATCAGGGGCAGGCATAGCTGGTGCCCTGGCACCTTCCTGCAGAACAGGCACATGTGCCTCACAGGAGCCATGGTTCTGGAGGGAGCAGCATGCCTTGGCCGGGGTTTTGCAGCAGATTTTGGGCTACTTGGTTTAAAATTTGCTGGGCAGAGGCTGAAGAAATCACCTGTTGAAATGAGATGAGAACATCATGGGATTGAGAGTGGAGGAGCTGCCTGGGGACCCTGATATGGCCAGCCTTTCCTTCCCTTGGGCTTCCCTGAAGCACTGCGGTTTTTGCTTAAAATGTGTAACCAACCTCTGGCTACCCTCTGCCTACTTTCTGTGCTGCACTTGGGAAGGTTGGTGAGGCAGAAAAGGGAGAAAGGGAAAGTGGGAAAGAGGGAAAGAGAAGGAGAAAGTGGGGAAGAGGCTGGGGAAGGGGAAAGGGCTAGGGTGAGGGTGTGAGGGGGCCATCGGAGGGAGCTGTCGGGTCCGCGTTACGAGGGAAGGGGCTCCCTCCTTCTGTCGGGACAAGTCGCGACAGACCTGAGACAGTGTAAAAAAGCAGGGGGGACGTGAGGGGAGGGGTCTGTCGGGTTTGCAAGGAAGACAAAGTTAAATTCTGTGGAACGGGGATTAACGGGTGGGCACCTGAGAATTAGGGGGACATTCCAGCTCGGGGGTGGGGGCGCAGGAGGAGCTGGGGCTGCTTGCGGGAGTGATGCGGCCCGGCCCGTGGCTCAGGTGACCCGCGGCAGCACCGGCGGTGTGCGCTGAGCATATGGGCTACCCCCCGTCACCGTAACTCTATCTGGCCGGAGCCGCGGCTTCAGCTGCCGGCGATGCAACCAGGGGAGCCCTGCGGGGCACGCCTTCGTGCAGGGGAGCATATGGGGAACAAGGCAGGCGGCGGGGCGGCTAATTTCATTTGCAGATAGCCCAGTAGGAAGGGGGCCGGGGGATCACAGCTGGCTGCCCGGCCCGGCAGAGGGGCTGACACCGACCCCGGGGCTCCCTCCACCGCAGCCACAACCGGAGTAGAAGGGGGTAGGCAGGGGGCTTCTGAGGGGGCAAGCTGCCCTCTCTGCCTTTGCCACCGGTGTAGCCGAAATGCCCCAGCAGAAGAACGGGATCTCCACGACAACCACCCTCATCCCACCTCAGGATGTGATGCCCATCGGGACTCCCTGGAGCCACCTGTTAGGAACGGGAAATGAACGGCTCTCGGGGGGGAAGGGATCGCGGTCAGGGAGGCAGCCGAGCAGGATTTACCAGCTTCTGGCCGCTGCTGACTCTTGCATCTGTCAGGGTGCTAATTATTGCCTTTAATAGAGACAAAGAGCAGCTCCTAATGATGCTCCCTCTAATTCTCACCTGCTCCTGCCCTTCCTCCGCAGCAGCACTCCCTCGCCGGAGTTCCGCTAATTGGGAAAGCTGCTCTGCTTATTGCGGCCACCCTACGCAAGGGAAAGGTGGGGGAGATGTGACACACGACTGTCGGGCTGGGGTGTAGGACACCGGTAGCAGGGCTCCAGGAGCAAAACCGGGGGAGAAGGGGACTACTCCCCAAGCGGAGCTGGCTTGACGGGAGGCCTCGGTCCTCGCCGCGACGCTGTGGAGCTCAGCTCCCTCAGGCTAGCGGAAGAGCAGCCTTTGCCTCCGCGCTCCGACGGGGAATGGGGTGTCCTCTGTCCGTTCTGCGGCGCGGCCCGGGCCCGCCTTTGGCATGCAGCGGAGCCTGGCAGAGGCGGCCGTCGGGGAGACTGTCTCAAACCACTGTCAGACACCTGGCTGTCAACCCCGGGTTTGCACCACTTAATCCCCTTCCGTCAGCGGAGAAGGCAGAAATGGAGGGTCTTGTACGGCCAAAATCGCCTTCAGAGTCACGGACTGACACAGAATTAGCACCCTAAGGTGGCCTTAAAGCAAGGGGCAGCGCCGACGCCCTCCTGGCTACCGGCGTCAAGGCCATCTCTCCTGGTGAGAAAGGCACTCGGGTGATCAGTGGGATGCTCGGTGTCGATCCCCGGGGCTTCGTCCCTCCCAGGGTTAAACGGGTTTTGTTTGTCAAAATCCTTACGGAGCGCGCTTGGAAGGGGAGTTCCTTCTCTCCAGGGGCCGAGGGAGGTTGGGCTGGGACTCTCTGGAGAAGGGGAGTGGGAGGACTGTTTATCATCACTGGGGGAATGCTGGGATGGGGGGCACTCCTTTCCGAGCCCCCTTTCCCTTCCCCGGCGTGGTGCGAGCCTCTGAAGCAAGGAGCAAACCTAGCGAGGCAGGAGTCCGGCGGGGCTGTCGGAATGAGACCAGGACCGCCCCACACCCGAGGGGAGGCCCTCCCGCTAGGGAACCGCTTCTCTTCACACAGTAAAATAAAAAGTCCTATGGGTCCGGGCTCGCTCTCTTTTCCCCGCGGGTGTCTGTGGTCCCAAAACTCCTCCCTGGGTTATTATTATATACAGATATATGTGTGTGTGTGTGCGATCGCGCTATATTGTATTTATGTGTATGGTCAAATAGTTATTTCAAATAGCTGTCTAGACATTTATCGAGAGAGAGAGAGAGGTGTTAGGGTTTGCTTGGGCAAGGATGCGGGATTCGTGATGTCCATGCCCCCTCCCCGGGCCGGCAGCGGCGGGAAGGTGGGGACAACATTCGGGGAGCCCCACTGCCTGCACCTGCCCCCTGAGGAGCTGCCGAACTGCTTGTCCTCAAAAACCGGGATTCACTTGGGTTGTCCTCCTTGTCCCTGCAGAAAAAGGGTAAGCCCCGCACTCTGAGTGCGTGAAGAAAGCCCTCTCCTTGGCGTTCGAGAGAGGGCGAGGTATTTCCTGCCCAAATAACACCTGAGTACAGAGCTACTCAAGTACACACGGGAGAGAGATGGTATCCGCTTCGGGAGGAAAAATAATAATAATTGAAAATAGAAGACTGCCTCCATATAATTTTCCTTTCGTGAGTTTTTGTTTGGTTTGAGTTTGGTTGAAGGTCAAGTGCGCAGAAGCCATTGCAGCGAGCAATCGCCCCACCGCCAAGTTGAACGTTTCCTTTCCCCTAATTAATATTTAGCTCTTGCCAAGCGCTGGATTCGGTAGCCAGAAAAATGTTCACATTCCGAACCTAGGAACTGTCGTTCCTTCCCCTGCCGCCCTTACTCTGCGAGGAACAAATGAGGAGAAGAAACCCCTCAAACGGTTTCTGTTATCCGGCGAAGCAAAGTAACAAAAAACTCCGTGAAGAGGCAAGGATGCGCCTCAGACGTCCCCAGTCCCTCCCCGCTCCGCGGCAGGTCCCCGCCGCTGCTCCGCACCCCCGCCGCTACCGGCGCCTCGGAGCAGCAAGGAAGAGGATAAAGCCCTTTATTTAAAATGCTTTTTTTTATTATTTAAAATCTCGACAGTGGGTCACTTTTTTTTTTTTTGCAACCAAACAAGAAATAAATATTATTTAGCAACTTTTTTTTTCTTTTTTCCTTTTTTTTTTTTTTTTTTTTTTTTTTTTTACAAAAATAAACAGATGATAAAATCTCTGCAAGGGGCAGCGATAAGAAAAGTTGTTATTTCAGAAACAAGCCCAAGTTCTCAGTATTGCAACACGGACAAGTGTGAAAGTTCCTACACATAAAGAGCATTATTCAAACTTTGTTAAAGGTGGCAGGAACTAAAAACAAACCCAAAACAACCCCAAAACGAAACCATGTTATACACTTTAAAAAAATAATAACAATAAACCATCCCCCAAACCCAACACCCCCCTGGAACCCAAACGAACGAAATCACGGCAGACCGACCCCTCCTCACCCATAAGGCTCACACAGGACAAGCGTACGGACGGCAAGCTCAAGAAGAGCGGACTCGCGCCGCTGCCGTTGAACGGTATATTTACATAGCCCGAACCAGAAAGAAACCCGGGGGAGCAGAGGAAAGAGGAGGGATAAACCGGCTTCCTCGGCCGCACTTCCTCCCGGAGCCCTGCTGCTCCCCGCCGGTGCCAGGCGGACACGGAGCGGCGGCCGAGTGCGCAAGGGGCTTTCCGGGCAAGGCTGAGACCCGGGAATGGCTCCAAAGGCGCCGCTTGTAGAAACGAAACCGGGAAGGGGGGAACGAACAAACAAACGAGCAAACAAACGAGTAGAAACCCCTCTGCAGTTTTGGTTCCTCCACTTGCGACGAGCTTAGGACTGTTTTCCCCTCCCAGCGGAGTAACCGACAACAAGGTAAAATCAAAACAGGGAGGATGCGCTGGCGTTTGCTCGTGTCAGGCTGACGTTCCCAGCGTTTTGGGAGTAGGGCATACCCCGGGCCGGCTCCATCCCCTCCTGCCGCCCCTCCTGCAGCCCCGGGAGCGAAGGGGGCTGACGGACGGACGGGCGGCCGTGTCTGTAGGTCCTGCAAGTGCTGGGGCGGCCCGGGGCGGCCCCGCCGAGGGGCTCATTTGGTGTCAGTGGCTAATCTGGGGAGGCTGGCGGTGCCCATGCCGGAGACGTGGTGGTGCGGCGGGGCCGACACCTGACACATGCTGCAGGGGCAGGGCATCCCCCCCCAGTGCTGGAAGCCGCTGCCCAGAGGGGCGGCAGCGGCGGCGGCCGAGGGAGACTTGAGGAGCCCATGGGGGGGGCCGGATAGAGCTGACGGCCGAGAGGCCGGAGCCCGGCAGGGAAGCGCTGGAGACAGCGGCGGGGGGCAGGATGGGGTGGTGCACTGGGTGCGAGGCCGGGTGGCCCGGGTGGCCGGGCAGCGGGGCGGAGTGGGCGCCCATGCCGCCGGGGCAGGCGGCGGGGTGGAAGCCGGCGTGGTGCCCGCCGTAAATCTCGCTGACGAGGCGCTTCATCTCCTCCAGGGAGTTGGTGAGCATTAGGATGTAGTTGCGAGCCAGGAGGAGCGTGGCGATCTTGGAGAGCTTGCGCACCGACGGGCCATGGGCATAAGGCATAACCTCCCGCAGCCCGTCCATGGCGATGTTCAAGTCGTGCATCCTCTTGCGCTCCCGGCTGTTGATCTTCAGCCGCAGCTGCTGGAGCTCCGGCTCCGTCATCTGCTTCTTGTCCTTCTTGGAGGAGGACGAGGAGGACGAGGAGGAGGATGAAGACGAGGACTTGAAGCCCAGCTTGTCCACCACCACCACCCCGGCAGCGCTCATGGCGCTGCGCAACTCGGCGCTCAGCTCCGGCGGGGAGTCGCTCTGCGTGGAGCTGGACACGGTGCCGCCCGTGAAGCCCCCGCCGCTGCCTTTATTCCTGGCCGTGAGGAAGAGGTCATCGGGCTCTGGGGAGGACGGGCGGCTGGAGACCAGGCTGGCGTCCGAGTCCATGGCCCGCCGGGCGGGACGGCGGCGCGCACCGGGCTGCCTGCGGGAAGGTGAGAGAGCCCGCAGGCGACCCTCGGTCAGAGCCCGCCGAAACTTAGCGGGGCTTCGCCGCCTCCCGCCCGACACGTCGGGGAGCCCACTCCTCAGCGGGACCGGGGACCAGCGCCCACGGCGAGTCAGGTCTCGCTGCCCGCCCGCCTCCAGCCCTCGGGGGGGTTTCTCCCGTCCCGTCCCGTCCCCTCCCTCCAGGTCCCGTCAGTTCCCTCCCTCCCTCAGCGCTTCTCCCCCGGGCCGGCGGCTCGGGGGTACAGCGCCGGGGGGCGAGGGCGCGGGGGGCACTTACCGTGCGCTGGGCGGCCGTGGGGAGCGGCGCGCCGTGACGGGCGAGCACGGCAGCAGCGCGCACCTTGTGGCGGCGGCGGCGGCGGCTTTATAGCCACGCCGGGGAGGAACGATGTCACCGGGCGGGAGGGGGGCTGCGCCAATCGGCGGCGGCGGCGGAGGGGGGGGGGAGGCTACCGGGGGGAAGCGGCTGATGTCACCGGGGCCGGTCCGGCTCGATGGGGCGGGCGGCCGGGGAGGGGGGCCGACGGGCGGCCGCGGCGCGGGGAGCCCGGCGGGGGGGCGCGGCGGGGGAGAGGGACTTTTGTCAAATCCATAATAAAATGCAACAATGACAGCGCCGGGAACAGCTGTTGGGGGGGCGGGACGGGAACGGGGACGGACATGGGACAAACAGCCCCCGGCCCCGCCGCCGCCGCGCCCTCGGGGCGGCAGAGCTGCTGCTCCCGCCAGCACGTCCGTGTTTCCCTGTGCCCCTTCCCGTCCCGCCGGGGAGCGCTCAGCCGCGGCCCTGCTACGCGCACCGGGCGGCCGGAGCGCTTCCCTCGGCGGGTACCTCCTTCTGCACCCATCCCGGTCGTTCTCTCCCCCCACTCCTTCCTCCCCTTAAGCGCTGCAAAGGGAGTCGAAGGGGGAGAAGAAGAAAAGCGATTTTGGCCACTTCGTTCCACACAAACGGATTTCCCCGCGGAGGCCACCGGGCGGTGAAGGGAAGCCCCAGAGGGGACCCCCGACTCCGGCCCCGCAGAGACCGGGAGAAGAAGCCCAGGTGGCCACCAAACCCTTCCTCCAAAGTGCCCTCCAGTGAGTCCGTAGCAGAATAGGGGAGAGAAAGAAAGCAGAAAGGACATTAACAAACAAATGACGTTCGGAAATGCCTCACTCCTCCCTCCGCGCCTCGCCCGGCTCTCGGAGATCTCTCTCGGCCCGGCTTCTCCGTGCAACAGGGTCGGGGCTTCCTCCCACCGGGGTAAATCCCCCCTGCATCCCTCCTCCCCCAGGTCCTTTTGCCTTTGTTGTATTATTTTTACACCCGTGTGGTTCCCAGCTGGCCCGGCAAGCCTCAACCATCCGTTAAATATGTATTTAAAACGTTAAGAAGTGAAGCGTGGAAATGTGTTTCCCAACGGTTGCGGGGATGATCCGTAACAGGTCAATTAGGGAAAATCTGTCCCAGCGACAGCCGGGCCCGCTGCCGCCGCTCGCTGCCCGCCGCCCGGCGTGTGTCCCGCTGCCGCCCGACGGGCCCCGGGGCCGGGCCACTCGGAACGTGCCCCGGGCTATCCTCTGCCCTCGGTGCCCGCACCTGCCCGCGGGGCTGCGGAGCCCGGACGGCGGAGGCTGACGGACACCCCTCCTCCTCCTTGGATGGTGCTCCTCGGAGGGGTACTGCGGGGGGAGCTGGGGCAGAGCCCCGGAGGTGGGGGAGCAGCGGGGCGGGGAGGGGGGACACACACACGTCTGTGCAAACTTTGCATTTATTTCATGGTCGGGGAGCGGCGAGGCGGCAGCAGGAAGCCTGCCTCTGCCTTTTGACTGATGGCTCTATACGGTGCATTGTTGGAGCAGCATAAAACACCGCAACAACGAGCACAACTAATTAAGCCTCGGCGCCTTTCCCGGACAGACCTGGCCCGGGAAGACGGAACGGGCCCCGGGCCGGCCAGGCGGGGCGGCTGGATAGGAGAGGGGGGCACACCGGGGCCGCGGTGCTGGGGCGAAAACCAGGAAAATGCCGGCACCGCTCGTTCCCCTTTCCGCTTCTTAGGGCTTGGTAATTCTCCTTCTTAAAAGTCTGGGACCTTTACTTCTTAAAAGGTCAAACAAGTCTCCCCTCCGCACCCCAAAGGGTAGCGGGACCCTTTCTCCCCGTCGAGTTTGCAGCAACCCCACACGGCCACCGCTGCGGGTCAGCTCCGTGGGGCGGGTTGTCACCAGCCTCTTAATCATCCTGGGCATGGGACCAGGCAGGCAGCTCCCCACCAGGACCTGAGGGCTCCGGCTCGGCCGGGCAGGAGCACCCGAAGCCCCGGGAGCCAGGGCGGAGGCTGGCGAGGGCTGCCTGTGGCTGGAGCAGAGTTGGGGGGTACCTGACGGGAAACAACCGCTGGCCCCTGCCCAGGTTGAGTGGGGATGAGCAGCAGCCGGGCGCTGCCGGAGCACCTCGGGAGTCCTGGGGAAGGAGAATTGCTTAGCAGACTCCTCCCTTTTCCTTTTCCCCTTTTTTCTCTTTTCTCCTTTTTTTTTTCAATTTTCTTGTTTTTTTTTAACTTTTATCCTTTTTTTCTTTTCCTTTTTTCGTTTTTACTTTTCGTTTTCCTTCCTTTTTTCCTTTCTTTTCCTTTTTTTTTTCTTTTACTTTCTTCTGCTTGTTTCCATTTACTTCCTTCTGGTTTCCCCCATTTTTTCCTTTTCTTGCTTCCCCCCTTTTTCCATTTTTTCCTTTGCTCCCTTCTCTCCACCCCCCCACCTCCCCCACCTCCCGTCCCCCCCCAGAAGGAAGCCCTTGCCACGGCCTCTGAGAAACTGGGGTTTATGTCCGTAATGGGGCGAGTGATGCCTTGAATGTTCACCGTCCCTCTGTCTGGATGTGAATTCTGTCCCGCCTGCGGCCCGCGGGGCTTGCGCAGGGCCGGGGCTGCTGCCGTGCGGAGCGGTGGCAGCGAGGCGGTGCTTCTCTGCCGTCCTCGTCTGAAGGATGAGGGGGTGCAAGGGGCGATCTTTGCCGTGAGATATCAAATTCTCACACGTCCTCCCCTCGGTTCAGCAAGGCTCAGTACTGGAAACCTCCTTTCATTGTAGGCATGTCCCGGGAAAGCAGCCCGGGAGGGCTCCTTGGAGAAGCTCTTCACCTCACCTTGCTTTTGACACTAAAATGTGGAGCAGAGCCTATTTTCTTATCTATAAATATGCATTTTTTAACCTTTTTTTTTTTTTTATCGGGACTGCATGCAGCGAAGGCATGAGCGAAGGCAATCAGGGAACATGATGAAGTGATAACTTAATAAAAACCAGACTGTTGCTTTCATGTTGAAAATCACTTGGAATGTCATTAGATTATTACTCGGGATTGTTATTGCCTCTATTCCCCCAAGGCCTATGGCCCAGGGTCTTTTCCTCACGGATACCACACAGCCAAGCCAAAACTACCCCTTCCCGGCTGTAAGGAATCTAAGGCATCTGAAGGAGAAAGAGCCTGTGTGTGACCATGGCTTCTTGAGGATTGGCAGCTGAAAACAGTTTCAGTGATGCCTCAGAAACTGTAAAGCCTGATCCCCAGTGCTGTCTGCCTCCCATCTGTTAGCAGGGCCTTGGGATCCGAATTGGGCTTTGCAGCTCCAGAGCCTTTTAAACTTTGCAGTTGAGAGTGGAGTGTGGTCTTCAGGGAGCTCGCAGGGGTCACAGTTGTTGCCCATCCTCGCTAACAGCTCAGGACCAGAAATCTCAGCACCTGACACTGAAGACATGAAAACGTGGGGGTTGCCTGCAAGCTCTGTGCCCACTGCTTAAAGGTATGAGGGGAGATCAGGGCAGGGAATAACTTCCTGAAGGTTCAGGTTTGAACCTTTTCTTCCTTTTTGGTTTGTTTTTTTCTAATTTGTTTATTCCTCCCCCCCCCCCCCCCCCCCCCCCAGCTGTATTGCAATGAGCTTCAAATATTTTGGTTTTTGCTATTGTTCTGGACCTACAAGTGAAGTCCACCTGCCCAACTAACACATTTAATACCTGTGATCTCCAAGACTGGGACTCGAGTTCATTGAGTGGGGCAGACATTTCTATCCCCTTAGGGTTCTTTTTTTCGGTGCGGTAATTGTTTTTTGTTAACACGTGTTTGCTTGAAATGTTGGAGACACGTGGCTTTTGCCAAAACCTCAGCATGTCTTCCCATTCAATCACAGACTGGGAAAGCTTCACAGGAGTCACCAGGGGAAGTCTCAGCAATACCAGAGCTGATGTTTGTGATATTTGCTGGATTAAAAATATGCAGGGAATAGGCCATCTCCTATTCTCATCTAGCAGAAAAAAACTCTCTTTATAAATAAACTGTTGTCACTTATGACCCTGCTGTCATCCATGAGAAAATAATTAGATCACTATTTAAAACCCAGACTAGATTCTGTGTCTTACATCTTCCAGGCTCATTCATCCCTCCTCTCAAGCATGGCCATTTACTTGCACAAGTCTCACACCCATGAAAGCAACGGGGACTGACTTTCTCTGACCTTCATGTAGACTCCTTTTAATTCCTCAGTGCAGGTGTAAGACATAGAAGCTTTCTGACCACCATTTGTTGTGTTTAATGCAAGATGCTGTGGGGTTTTTTTTACAAGTCATAGTAGGATTTCACTTAAGATGTTGCTGGAGCAAAAACTAAAGATGCAACAGACAACTCCATCCCATCATTTTATTGCCTTAATGAAAGACAATTACTAAAGCTTATATACGAAGGCTAGGCTGAATGGGACTTTGAGCAACCTGGTCTAGTGGAAAGTGACCCTGCCCATAGCAGGGACATTGAAAGTAGATGATCTTTCAGGTCCTTCCCAGTCCAAACCATTCTATGATTCTATGATTGATTGCTGTTTAATTTTAACAGCTGCTATGTGTCACCATCAATTTCACTTCTCATTGACAATACCATCGCCTATGGGCAAATGAGGAGAAACAGACTGAAACACAAAGAAAGTGCTGTGCTGCTAGACCCATGTACTGCCCTGCTTGCATCTCCTGTCCTGGGCATCCTGGGCAGGCATCCATTGATTGCCATGTCATAAAGTGTTCAAGCTCTTCTCAGAATCAGCTTCATGCTGAGGTTTGTTTTTCAGTGCTGTGTAGAGAAATACCTGTGTGACACTGTTTCTGTGTGTCTGGCAAAGCATTTCCAGTCTGCAGAAATGTCACCTCACCAAGCAGAAGTCTGCTGTGCATCATGCCTTTCCTTGGACCCAGAGAAGGGAGGTGAAACCTGCCAGCCTTGGCTGCTGGTTAGTCAATGTACAGCTCTGTTACAATACTGGTGAAAAATTATGTGTTTAACTTTCCCCCAGGCTTGGTGCTGTCCCTCATATGCTAATCTTCCCAAACTGAGCTGCTGTAATGGGGAAGGAGCAGCGGGAACATCAAAAAGAAATCAATACAGCTGCTAAGATTTGCTTTTAAATGGACAGAGGCAAGGAAACAGAGCTGGAATTACGTACCTATGCTGTGGTTTGCCCAGCCTCACACAGTTTTTGGTTTCACAGGAGACAGAACTGGACTTCTCCAGTGAGGGGTTTTGCTCTGCACTGGCCAAGCTGGATACCAATGGGATTAGATCACCTATATGCTCAACCCAGGGAGCTGGTCTGAACTGCCTTCTTCCCATGGTCCCTGCAGTAGTGCCTGAATATGGGAAAGAGAAGTCTGTCATACAGATGAAAAGGCAAAGAAGCACCCACTTGTGCTGGGGCTATCTCCTCTGAAAAAAAAAAAAAAATAAATGAAGTGTCCTTGTTAGGGCTCTATTTAGTATAGAAAATCATATTTTACTCTCTTTTTATCCCCCCCACCCCCCCAAAATTCCCATATAATACAGGACAGACTTTTAGTTCTCATTTTGAGTTTCCTGGGCAGCTTTTTAGTTATTTTTTGTTTTCCATTCACCATCTGTGTGTACATGGCACCCCTGCTCTACCTCATCCCTTTTCCACTTCCCACATCTTTACTTTGATTGAGAAATGAGAAAGTCCTGGTAGAGTTCTAGTGATAAGCAGAACATGAAAATGTGGGTATGTTCTGCTTCCCATGCAAACACTCACTGGAAACAATTTTTTCCTTAGTTTATCCCTTTGTCCTGTCCCTGCCCTGTTCTCAGAAGAAAAATGCTGGAAAAATCCTGATGGTGATAGGCTAACGTATCTTCCTGACTGAGCCCCAAGAATTTTATTGCTGTACTCATCGTGGAAATGATCTACCACCTGACGGTGTTGGTGCCCTTCAGAATGGGTTTCATTTGGTGGCGACAACAGTTGGGCTCATGCTGAACCACTCCCTGGCCAGTGTTGCAGGAGACCCTTGACCCCTGGGATGGAGAAGTTCTCAGCTGATCTGTTCTTTAACGTGGTAAAAAAAGAGGACTAAAAGATAGCTGGGTAGAAGTCTATACTAGAAATTTGGTTAGATTTCTCCTCAATTTGTTGAGAGTTTTTGTGGGGCTGTTGCCTTCCCATGTTTTACAGGGACTTGCATTAATGGAGTAACAGCTGAACTAAGCATTTGGAATGAACATATCAAAGCCCTGAGTCTGTACGACACCATCTCTTGTCGCCCATGATGTCAAAGGTTGCAGTGAATGTCTCCCTTGCTTTCTGGGTGGCATTGTCCAGGACAGTGGCCCCAGCAGATGGCCCAAAAACCGCACCTCGGCCAAGCAAAGGGGGACCACATGTGATGAACCATAGATGTCTCATTAGCAAACAGGGGGGAAAAAAGCAAGGATGAGAAAAAAAGATAAAAAGGATACACAAAGACATTTACATATTTACATTGTTCCTCCCTCATTTCCAATTCTCCTTTAGCTGAAGTGTCAGTGGGCTCACTTTTCTCCTTCTGTTTGTATGTTTACTTGTGCTAAATAGATTATGATAATCAGGCACATAAATGCATGCAACTGTTATTATGGCATTTTAATCACAGAGTTTTTCACTGGAAGGCTTCATTAGAATTCTCATAATCTCACTTGTTAGTGTAACAAACAGTAATAAATGCCAAGGAACTGGGATTAAGTCAGAGACATTCAGACATTAAAGGAGGAATATGGAAATGTTGTCAAATCTCCGCATTATTTATTGAAATGTCACATAAACAGTTCAGGACTTTAAATATCTTACTCATTAGAAGGAGAGGATGTGTGGCCACCTGAAGATAACAATTATATTTTTTTAGAGAGTACTGGGACCATATGTCTCTCATCGACTCTTCCCAACTTTCCTGGGCCAGCCAGGCAATAACAACTTTCTAGCTGTTTGGTTATATTTACAAGCTCCATTCCCGAGATATTAAGCAGGGAGGGGGGATTACTCCTGGCCACCTGGACACAACACAGGAAGGCAGCGCATTGCCTTTCATGTGGCTCTTCTTTACCTTTGCAGAGCGATGCCCTCTGGACCTGCTCACAGTGGGGGTCCCAGCTTCACCAGCTGACCGTAGTGCTGAAGATCTGACACCATCTGAGGAGGCCTCCTGCCACCTCCTGCCAGCTATCCCTTGGCAACAGGAGGGAAGCCTTCAGTGATGTGCTAAGGTAGTCCACAAATGTACCCCACTGCAGCTCCCATGGGCTGGCTTCAGGGGTGCAGCTGAGGCAAGATGGGGATTTGCCACTGATTTTTAAGACCATAAAAAATGCAGCACATCCTTTGAAGTCCTGGGGAAATGTGCATTGCTGGGGCTGGGAGCAGGGCTGCACACACATGAGGCCCATGGCGATGCTTGCCTCGCCTCTGTTCATTAACCTGCTGCTGCAGGAAGGGATGCTACTAATAGCAGAAGAAACAGAAAATAGCTGTTTCTTTCACGCAACTCAGCCAACACGTTCGATATCGTGCAGGCAAGAACTCCTCCCACTCATGAATATGCACTTGTACTCTTCCCCCTGCATCCCGGGGATGGATGTGGAGATGGGCTGGAGGGTCTGGCCCCCTGCCACTGCCTGTGTAAAACACTTGAGCAGCAGTTATTCACAGTGGTTTGGGTCCCCCTCTTTTTCCTTTTGTGTTTTTCCTGTTAAGAACAAGAAGGAAAACAGAATACAAAGTAAGACCACACTCATATTGGGTTTCCCACTGTTTGGATTATGGCAGGTCATCCCTTGTTGCTGTCTAAGGTGTGCCCTTCCAGGTGTGGGGGAGATGCTGAAGTAGGAGAGCTGATTGAGTTTTGCATGTGCTGCTTTTCAGCATTCACCTGAGCAATAATAAGATTTGAAGGAATAGATGAACTCTCACTGTGACAAAACTTTTGATGATCCCAAAGGAGTGGGAACCTCCATGGGAATTAATCAAACCTATACTGGAACTGAAGTTTGGTTCCCTTTTCCAGAAAAAGAGACTACAGGAGGCACTGTATACGTGCTTTTCCAAATAAAACTCTCAATCAGGACCCTCTGAAGGCATGAGCTGTCATTCATCTGCTTGAAAAAGATAAAACCTGTATAGCACCATGATAGAAATAAAAAAAAGGTATTATCCAAAACTAAATGCTGTGCAAATGCTGTATCACCCGGGATTTTTAATGTTGTCTCAAATGCAAAAACCAGATGAGGGTTATCTGAAAGTACAAGTTTTGATGCTTTGGATCTGCAGTTCCTGTGGTCTCTTCCTCTCTCCTCTCCTAAAACACAAACCATCCAGAAGGGATTTATGTTCACAGGAGCCAATGCATCAGCCAGACCACTTGAAACCTGGAGGAAGTACTTTTGCACGTATGACAGCATTTCACAGTACTTGGTGGCCCTCTTGTTCTATGCTATGCTTGAAGAGCCCCTCTTTGCTTCATGAGAACAGTCCCCCCATTTTGATGCTTGTCACACTGTGCAAATGTGGGTGTTCCTGTGCTGTAGTTGCCCTCCTCCCTTTCCTATTTGAAAGATCCTTCACAGACAGTGCCTCCCCAAGCTGTGGAGCTACAAAGGTTGTTCTTCAGTTGGCTGGGGTTTTATGTACTTGCTGAAGGAAAAAAAAGAGGAAAGATTCTTCAGTTTTGGTAACACGCTGCCTGGAGTTTTGATCTTTTGTGTAACATGCTGAATTTATTACCTCGGGTTCTTCGCACTGTTCCTCCCTTTGCTGAGTGGTGTGGGGAGCTGTGCTTGCCCGGCTGGAGTGGCGGCCCTAACCCACTCCCACGTGCGCCTGGGGCTCGCTTCATCGAGGCGCTGCGATTTAAAGCACATGTTCCTTTGGAACTGCTTGAAGAAAATGTTCACAAGTGAAAATATAAATGCCTTAAATAACATTGTTTGCTTTAACAGTTCCACATGAAGCCTTCCCCTGTCAATCCATGGAGGATGCCTGGTGTGCTTTGCCAGAGACACACATCCTCCAGATCTGCATCCGAGGGTAAGGCTCCCACAGGAACTGTAAGGGTTTCATTGCCAAAACCCAACAGCAGCTGAGGCTCTGCTGTTCATGGCCACATCTTAGCTTAGCTGCTGGGGAGCTTGGCATGGAGGTGTGAGGAGGGACTGGAGCAGGGAAACCAGGAGGGCTTGGGAAGGAACCTGACCTACAAGGCAACAAAAAGGCTCAGGTCAAGCATCTTTTGAGAAAAGCTTGGGAAGGACCAGGAGTATTTACTGAGAGAGGGAAGAAATTCAAGCTCTTGGGAGAGGAAAAGGAGTAGGAAAGGTACAGTGGGAAAGGGGTGTTTCTGGGGATGGGGAATGGAGGGAAAGTAGGAAGTGATGCAGTTTTAGGAGTGAACTTCTTGAGGAGCAAGGAGGGGGGACAAAGGTGTTGGTGAGGAAGAATGGTCAAAGTAGGAGAAAAAACACTAAGGTTAGTTTGAAGGCTTTTTGGGTAATCCAAAACAAGGAGAAAAGTATATTCATTCTCAAAACATGAAAAGTATGGGAATGTAATTTTGAGGTCTACCAGTGAGGACATGGTTTATGCTGGTTGCCCCAAAGGCTTCTCCCCAAGCCGTATTTCCAACCCCCTTTCCTCCCGTCATAACTCTGAAGAGAAACAACCAATGTGTTGTACTGCCCTGGGCATAGGACACATCCTGATGAAGGGATCTGTGCCCTTGCTGAGGTTAAATCCCTCAAGGGAACAAGTGGTTTCCTTATGGACGTACTCTAGTTTCATGACTTCTTGACAAGTATCTGGCAGGACAGAGCAAGGCACCTTAATGTCAGCTCCGTGCTCTTCAGGGCACTAGAAAAAGTGCTGAGGACCCTGAGAGTGACCTGTAGGGCTACAGGGAGCTGTGTCCTGGCACCTGCACCGCTTTGCTCATCCTTTGTGGACACAATTGGGTGCTTTCACCTGTTTGCCATTCAGTATCTGGTCTGTGCAGACTGCCCCATGCTACCAGGTCGAGGTCAGACACCTCTTGAGTGGGTTGCATGCTTTTCCCTCTGGCTTTGTTGTGGACATTTGAGCTTAGAGCTGAAGTATTTAAAGGTTTGTATCTGTCTGTGGAAATGCTCCTCTTTGGCTGCAAATCTCTCACAGGGCGTCTTCTTGGGCTGTTAGCAGGGGAGCAAGGCTGGCCCGCAAGCAGGACTGCAGGCATACACAGTTATCAAGTGCTGAATGAGAGCTGTGCTGTGCTGGAGTGAAAGGCAATGATTTCTGCAGTGTGACAGCCTCTGCAGCCCTGGGTCTGACTCAACTGTTTTACTTGCTGGAGTGGTTTTTGCTTTCTCTGGCCAGGAGGCCTTTTTCTTTCTGCCTCTCTGTCTCTCTCCTCTCAGTTTTCTTGGGCTTCCTGGGTGGTGGTGGAGTTGTGATGTCTTGAATACCAATAGTGAAGCTGAACATATGTGAACCTTTCCTAATCCTGCTAATCTTCCTTCAAAAACCTTTCTGAAAGTGTAGGCAACATCCAGATTTAAAAAAAAAAAAAAGAAAAAAAGAAGAAAAAAGCTACTGAGCATTTTAATGACAAATAATCTTTGTAAAGGGGAGGGGGTTTTTGCCTCAGCTGGAGATGGAGCTTATGAACTACAGCAGGTAGAAATAACTGCTGTATTACCTCATGTAATCTCTGCTATTCAGGGTCAGATTAGGCCTGAATGCGAGACGAAATAGACTTCTCTTTTAAACTGGGGACTTTGTCCCCACAACGGCTATTAGGCAGTAATTAGTTGTGACACAGAATTACCAGCAGCACAATGGCAACTGGAGCCTTGCAAGTCCTTTGAAAATGCTTGGAGGAGATGAATAGATGCTACTTTCAATTTCCAAATTCTGCTCCAAGGAATCTGCCTTCCCTCCTGTGCACCGCTTTTCTCCTGGCTTGCATAGTATGTTCATCAGACAGGGAGCGGGTACCAGTTGGAATCTGGATGTTCCCAGTCAGCTGTCCCACTGGCTGCCTGCAGCTTTTGGCAGGAGGGATGAGATAACAACTTCTTCTTTGATCTCATTAGCTGTGATATTGTTGCGATGACTTGAGACTCGTGTTGACACGCTGGATGCTTTGAAACTTCCTAGAGCTCTGAAGGGGAAAATGAGACCTAATGAAATCAGTCAGTGCCGAGGTAGGACACCGCTGGGCTAGCCCATCAGTTAGGGACACAAGTGACTGAAAAGCTGTCTCTGTGTGCCACCACACATACTGCACTTCCCATCATACCTGCATATCGCTGGCAGCCTCTGCCTTGCATCAGAACTGGAGCAGCCTCTGAGGTATTCAGAGTGGAGATCTGAACTAGGCCTCCATAATATAGATTGCAGCCAGATGTGAACCTGAAACTTTTAGGAACTGGAAAATGAATACTGAGAGCTAAATCTCCATGCCGCTGCCAGTGTGGGGATGAAGGATCATGCTCCAAGTCTTCAATCTAATCAACAGCACCAGAAACCTCGATACATTGCACCTTCCCTGAGGCAGCTCTTTGCAAATTGTTTGTTCAGCAGTAAAATGACAAATAGCTTTATGCCCAGTTCCAGCTAGTACTATAAGCCATAATGGAGGATGAAGCATAAGGCAGAAAGAAACCTCTTACCTATGTGGCCAGTCCTGACACACTTGCTTTTTTGACTCCTAACAGCCCTTAGGAAAAGCCCATTGCTGGAACATTGCTAGATCCCCTACATGGTACCTGAGGGAGCTGGGGCAGGTGCTGGAGCTGTACGGCTGTGACAGCACAGTCCCTGTAGGAAACAGAACATTCAAGCCATCATCTGCTGGCTGAAGGCTGGGTGAAGGTCCTGTCCTGACTGCTGGGGGAAACAATGTCCCACTGGTGTTTCAGGGTGGTGGTGCTCCCCATGCAGCCCCTGAGGTGGTCTTTGGTACTCATCACTGGGTTTGTATTTATGGGCTTCCTACTTGAGAAGTAAGGTTTTTTTACTTCCCATTCCCTTCCCTGATGTTTTATGGAGGCACTGCCTTTGCTGCTGGCTGCCACACACTTAGCTGTCCCTCTCCTTGCCTCTGCTCACAGCTGCCAGGTCTACCCCTGTTTCCCGAAGTAAAAATACTGTGGTAGGGAATATATGTTACTTATTTCATAAACAGACAACAAGAACATGCACACTTCTGTGATGACCTAAACCTCCTGCATATGCTACTCCAAAATTAAAAAATAGAAAATCCTCACAGCCTACAAATGACCAGGGATCACCAAAACATGGGCTCTGCTTTCAAAAATGAGAAAAGGTTTTCCTTTCATATCTGGTACCAGCCCATCTTCCCTGCTCCTTGCATAATGTTCATGATTAAAGTGGGAATCTAGCATCTTCCTAGCACATAAGGAAAACGTTCACCTGCTCACGTACTTAGCATGCACCCTGTGATGTCTTTTAAAGGACCCTTGGAGCACGTTGCAACAGGGATACAAATGATACCAAGCAGTTAAATTAAAATTGAAAGGCCAGGCTTTATTACCCTTCCACATGCTGAACAGTATCTCCTTCCTGAAGTAGTTCTGTTGATTTCAAAGCCAAATTAAATCTCTTGAAAGAGAAGGGAATAGAACTGGCAATATGCTCCAATACTTAGGATTGTAATTTGTTAATTTTTCCACAGTAAAGTAATAAAAATCAGGACCTTTGATGTAAACATGTAATAAGGTAAATTATTTTTCCTTAGGTATCACTTTCACAAGATATCTAAAATTCAGCATTAATGAAGAGAAAAGCTTTTAATGTTTCTAGAAGGAAAGAAAATGTATTAAAAAATTGAGGTTTAAAATCTCTGTTCCCCTTTCTAACAATTGGAAACCACCTTCTCCTGCTGACCTCAGTAGGCATTGCCATCATCAGGGGATCAGCCTCCCTCTTTGCCAACAAGCAGTTTTCTTCCTATTTGAGCATGTATCCAAATTACCAAATTAGCAGTACAGTCCCTGGCTCTCAGTGCTGGCCCCCATGTGAGCAGGCTGGAAGGGCAGAGCCTGACCTCAGGGCAACCTCTCACCTTGACTTCCCACATTAATCTCAAAACCTCTTGACTTCCCAGTCAGCTCCTGTATCTGCACTGCAGCATTAGCATCTGTAGTGGCTTGGGTTTGCTCCCGCATACCGCTGGCTTGCTTTGGCTTTGAGATTAAGGCAGTTTATTTGCCATTTGTGCTGTTTCTTACCATTTGAGTAGCACCATGTTACATCCCATGTAATTGCAGCTTAAGCGCTGTGTAGCCTTTCTCATGCTGTAAACTAAGGTACAGGTCATAGATTGGGTTCTCCAACCTCCTGTTAGCAGTGCAAGGTAAAAACACCACTGGGATGACCAGGGTACTATTATGTACATCTGCTTCAGTGAGCTACAGGCAATGGGCTGGATGACCCTCACTTGGTCCCAGTTGGTCTGTGTGGGGCAGACAATGTTACACTCCCTTTCTAAGTGGGGCTGTGCTGGGGCACAGAGGTTAAGTGTCTTATCTGTCCCAGCAGGCACTTGGATCCAAATCTCTTGACCCAAAGCTGGCCACTCCCACCCTGCCAGGGATGCTTGTCCTGCTTCCAGCCCCTCGCCTCAGTGACCGTGTGCTGTCTTAGCCTCTATCAACAGGTACTAAATATGTCAAGGGCTGAAGGAAGAATTTAGGGATCTACCCTCAAAGGTTTTGTTGATTTATCTTTGCTATAAATCTATTTCTTTTGAGTGATCTGAAATTGATTTCAGGCTCATTCCTCCGTTCCTCCATTTGGTTGTAATTTGGGATGTCAAGGAAATTGTGTTGAAAGAAGAAGATGAGCCGATATGAAAAGGGATTATCTGTCCCATATGGGTAGAAGATGCTGGTGCGGGGGAGAAGGGGAAAGCAAATGTTTGTCTCTACGTGTTTGCACATGTGCAATGTCGGGCAGGAGTAGGCTTCCAAGAGGGAAGGAAAAATCAAAAGAAAATCCTTAGCTCAACAGAACCATCCCATGACAAGTTAGTAGCTTTGTTAAAACCATCCCTTGCGTAGGGAAGGGTATGCAGGCAAGTATTTTCACATGGGAAGTTTAAAGATCCGATGTGCAGTATTTTAGTATCAAATAAGGCTTTTTGCATTCAGAGAAAACATGCACAACTGAAAGGATGGAATAGATCCCTTTTGTTGATCTGTCAGAAAATTATTAAGTATGAATCTAGAAGAGAATTTCTCACTTTTCAGTGGTTTTCATCTGGATTCTCTCTGAATGAGACGACTTCTGAAAATCGGGACAAACTTTTGTTGTCATTTTTTGCAGCCATGTATCTCTCAGGTAAAAGAAGTGACCGACAATTTAGCACCTATCATATCCCATGTGGATTTTTTACACACTTCTTATTGAGAAGGGGCTGCTTTGCCATGTGAGCTGGTCACATCTGGGAGTGCCCATTTTTAACCAATGCTCTCTTGTCTGCACCTCAGGCTATCCCCTGGGCTGAATGTCCCAGTGGTTGCCTTTGGATTCTGTTGCCAGTCTGTCTAAGGCCACCACATCTGGATATCCCCAGAAGTGCCCTCTACTTCTGTCTGGAAATCCCAGTGGATTTGAGCCTTGGATGTGCTCTGTGTTGGGCAGCCAGGGTTGCTCACACCAGGAGGCCAGGCTGTAGCGTCCTGCACCTCGATGGGGTGAGAGCTTCCTGTGAGCATAGCTCCTCACCAGTTTCTGTCCCTACACTGAGAGCTTGCCTAGCTGTCTTCTAATTCCCACCCTGGTAGCTCTTGCCTCAAGAGAGGAGGAGGGGACGTGTGGCTCTGCTTGGTCCATGGCATACTGCACATTGGCAGTCTTGTAAATCCATATGCTTCTTCTCATTTCCTTCCCACTGTCATTCTTCTAGTATGTAGGCAGGTTCCATTCCCTTGTCTGATGTCCATCCCCCAGATCTCTTCCCAGGGTGGGATTCAGGATGCTCCTGCATAGTCACGGGTATCCCATCCAGAGGGGTTGAGGATAGAGCACAGAATGGCCAAAACTATGGTACTGAAGAGCACTGACATGACTAGCAGGAGGCTGCAGACAGCCTGGGCTCACAGGGGTGGCACAAGTCCCTCAGACCCAGCTAGGTCTGAAACACCAAGAGCCCCTCTACAGAGAATGGCCTGGACAGATTGTTCAAGACAAGACAGGCTACGGAAAAACAGAGCATCACTCACATGGCCATTACAGGCACCTAAGAGACAGCAAATGTCCCCCTTTGTATTGATGTTTGTCCCTGGAAGGTGCATGAAGAAGGAACCATTCTGCTCCATGGCCTCTTGCCAGTAGTGGTGATTTGAGGCTGCAAACCTAGGTTCTTATTAAAACTTGTGCATATATGTGAGAAACTTGACCAAAAAAAAAAAAGGAAACTTAAAGAAAGTAGTAATATTTGCTTACAGCAGCTTGAGGAGCAAATCTGCCAGTGTCAGGTAAAGCTCACCTTGTTGCTTCATGCTTGGCAGTTCCAGGTCCTGCTGCTATGGGACAGCTCACTGCCTTGCCTCCACACTGGTGATGCCCACATTAGTATGGCATGTGCAAGTCAGAGGCTTGTGCCTTAGCTGTGATCCGAGGGTTTTAAAATCCCCTACCCCTCTGTCTCCTCTCCTGTGGGCAGTGTTTCAGCCCTACTGTCCTCTTTTGGGAATGAGGACCTTGTCCTGTTCTTTGCTTACACATTCTTTGGTTTGGCCTCCAGCTGGGTAGTGTTTGGTTCCAGGTGTTGTGCAGGGAGAGATGTGTTGAAGTATAGATAGGGCTGAAGGCTTTCCCCTTTCTGGACTTTGCCATTTGCCTTGTCCCACAGATACTGTGCAATATAGCTGCATGCCTCTAGATGAAGGGCCATGACAGCCTGGGCATGGGCAGGTCTGTGTCGTTGCAGGGTGCAGTGATGGCATTCACTTCTGTAGGGCAGCGGGAATAAAAGAGGAAAGACTTGAGATCTGTGCTTACCTCTGGGCAGATGACATCCAAAGCTGACAGTGTTATCTTTCTGGACACCACATGATAGGTCCTGTGTTTCCAGGCTGGCAACAGTTCCCTAAACAAACATATTTGATGGACATACATAGTCTCTTAGCTGAAATCACTCAGGCCCATCTGTTAAGATGGCAAAGTGCCCACTCCCAAGTTGGTGAGGTGTTTGCCATAGGGCATAAATACCAAGTAACCATGGGTTTAAAGTGAGCAGCCTGTGTAATCATCTGAACACTCTCTGTCTCTCAGGACTCTGCATCTCCAGGCAATGCTGCCACAGCCTTGCTGTCTTCTTTGGGCTTTTCCCTGAAGACCAATAGTTTAAGATACTAGCCCCATGGCAGCTCCCCAGATGCAGGCAAGAAAGGTTGGACCTTTGTCCACTGTTATGCCATAGAGACACATGGAGAGTGCTTTCCCTGAGGAAACCTCCCACGGGCTTTGTGTGTGTGTCCAGGAGCTGCGAGGAACCTTTATTTTCACTAGCAGAAGACCTTAAGGAGCTTTCTGAGTGAAGTATGTCTGATTAGCAAGGGTGCTTGTAACAGCTACACGTAGCGGGCAAAGGCAGACTGCAGCTGGGGGCGCATGTAGACCAATAATCAGGGTGTTACATGTCCTCCTTGGAATCAGCAAAGTTAGCCTCCTCCAGCAACAGCTCAAGCTGCAGGCTCTAGTATGTCTACAGTACTATCACCTGTTCCATTAATGTGGTGCAGCCTGTCCTGCTAAAATGGGAATGAAGCAGAGCTTCCTCCAGAGAAGAATTGTGGCTTCAGGGGTCCTGGGAGAATATTTTTTTTTCCTGCTTGGAGCATCTCTACAAAAACAGTCCATCTTTTTTTTTTTATTTTACTTGTTAGGGTTGGCAAGCATGGAGCAGAAAGGGAAGCCAAAGGAATTCGTGATGGCAGTACCAGCAATGCCAGCACTTAGCGCATGGGGGGAACTTTTGGTATTTCCAATAAAACACAATTGCTATGAACCTACTGCAGCCAAAATATGTTATTGCAATGGTGCTGTCATTACTGCTCTGGAGCTGGAAGTTGGACTAAGTCCAGTGAAGTCAACAGAGCAATTTTATGTAACAGTGATGACATGTGAGCACCTTTCAGAAAAGCATTCAGGGATGTATTTACCTGATACTTGTCAGTTGCCAGCAGAAGATGATACCTGTGATCTAAAATAGCTTCTTTAATTTTTCAAGTAAAGTACTGAGAAGCAGTTTAATTTTTTAAGCTTTATATATCGATGCAAGATCTCTTCCTTGGCTCCTCCGTGTGTATTAAACACTCTGTACTCCTGGTAAAGCTGCACCAATGAACTAGCACATCACAGAAGTGAGAATGTCATCAGGAAGCACATAAATGAAATTAAATTATTTAGGTGTGAAGAATGTAAGCTAATTTATCCCAGCAATGGATCTGACTTGCTAACTGGGGCTGTAACTCCCTCATCTTGAGCAAACTGAATTTTTCTGTGCTTGGCTTCACAGAACTCTCCCCATTCTGGTTGATCTCTGCTCACCTACCGCCTTTGCTGCCTCATGCAGCTTATATTTGAGATGAAACAAAAGGCATGGGTTACACTTCCATGGTGTTTATAATGCCCAATGCAAGGTAAACGTGATAGGCTTTATATGAGCAATAGCAAAAAATAAAGAGGTCAGCCATTGGGAAGGGGACACCCTTGTATTGCCCTTGTATTTAATACTGCATGTGTATTAGTCAAGAGGGCTTTGTACCAAAGATGTTCAACTTTAAATCCAGATGATGATACGACTCTGCAGAGAGTGCTGGATTTTGTTTTGCTTTGTTTTGTTTTGTCCTTGGGGAAGAGTGAAAATCAGTGGCCTGATGCCTTCTCTGGAGGTGCAGAACTCCTTACAGAGCTTGTTAACAGTCTCTCATAGCAAAACAGGGAACCTTTTAAAAAAGACACTTCTATCAGCTCTTAATATTTAAGACATCATGTAATCACCCTTTTGCTGTTGTCAGCAGCCTGTGTTAATGCACGTGTTCGGACCCTTGCACCATATTGTCAGTGCATGAAACATAAACCTCATACATTTTTTTTAAGGGAACAGTTTGGGTTTTTTGCAAGTGATGCTAAAGGCGGGCTAAAAACTGAACAAGTTGCATTAGTTTCTGTGCGAAGTTCTCCTGCTGCAAGCCTTAATGTGCCTTTTCCAGCATGTGACCCAATAGGAGTAAAGACTCCTAATTTATTGGAGGGGTGCTCTTTCAGTTTGTGTTTTATTGGTAATTTACAATGCTGAATGCCCTCATATTCACCTTTCCCTCTTCTCAAGTAGGTGAACACAATGGAATTGTCTTGGTTGCAGAAAAAGGGATGCTTTCTCTGAGCATGCCCCATTAATTGGGAACCAGCAGACAACTGACAGGAGTGCTGTGGGTGTGATTATCAGCACCGGATGAGAGCCATTAACAAAATGGAGAGTGTCATCTTCAGAGCACAAATATTTTCCCTCTCCATAATACCCTCTTAAGAGGACCTGAAGTGGACCCACATTGTCCCATGTGCTCCCAACCCCACCGCCAATCATTTTTTCTTGCAACTGCTGGGGTTTTCAGCGCCCACGAGGGAGTGAGGGCAGGGCAGCTCGAGAGATGACGGCACTTAGGGGCTATTGTACTTTCTGCCTTGGACAAAACGTCCCCAGGCCCTCCTCTACCACCCCCTGGAATGGCATCGATAACCAAAAGCTGGAGGAATAATATCCCAGGCTTTGACCCAGCATCTTCCAGAAGTATTTCCAGGTTCGGAGAGATTTTTCTCAGATGAATTGGTTTGGGTTTAATTCCTTCCCTGCCCGCTCTCCCCTTTTTTTAGTTCCCCTCTGAGTGGAACAGAAGATGGGTTTGTCACCCTGAATCGGGAGGATTGTTTCACATCATCGGGCCATTCATCCTCTCCCCTCCCCTGTTGTAAAACACCAGCACCGGCTGAGGAACAGTGGGGGCATTGTGCGGCGGCACGATACCACCCAGATTTTACCTCGGCCCTCTCCGATCCAGGGTTTTGTTCCTCCTCAAAAGAAAGCATTTGCTCGGGGGAGGGGAGGGGGTGTTCCTATTGCTTCCACTAACACGGAGGTTAAAGGAAAGATTGATGGGAGAAAGTTCACCTAGAAAACCAGGATAAATTTCTGGCTGGCCAAGGCCAGTTGTTTCATTGTCCGGGGGCCATGTTTTTTGTTAATTATCTCTCACTCTCGCCTTTTATCGAGGAAACAGGCAGCAAAGCGTGGAGAAAGGAACAGGATATAGAGGTCAGTGGGTCCCGGTTGGCCACCTAGGTATTCCATTTTAAATGCAGAGGGTAAGTGAGGAGCGGGGAGAACTTTTTGGGTGGGGGGAAATGGGGACCAGCAAAATAATAACTGGGGGTAGCTCTGGTGTTCACACCCAAAACTCCCACTACTGTCCCCAGGCCAAAAAAATCAAAGAAAAAATAAAAAAGAAAAAAAGAAGAAAAAGAACAAGAAACACTGGAAAGGGACTTTCTTTCTTTCTCTAGGGAGGAAAGTTGCTTCAAACAAGACCGTGTTGTCAAGGAAATAAACCTTAGCGAGGGTAGGCATTAAACACACAGCTGCTGGACTTGGCCAGCCCTTAGACACTGGTGGTAATGACAATGATTCTTGGTGGCAGCAAACCAGATCTAAACATAAATAGGACTGCATGAAAGGAGAGGAAATGGAACAAAACAGTTCCTTGGGTACCACTGGCAGAGGAATAACATCAATTTCGATTAAAAAGCAAAAGAATTCTCCTGTTTCCACACATTAGTAAAGGCATGCAAATTCATAACTCACCAACAATGTACCTTTGAAATGCAGCTGCACCCCACAAACAGGGCCTTTCTCCCTGCAGAGAAGCAGCCCTGTTTTAAGCAGAAAGAAAACAACTATTGAAAAAGCCACAAGGGTCCCTAACAGTAGGGAGGGGTGTTGGGGAGAGGTGGAGGAAATGTGTTGGGTTTGGCAGATGCAGGACATCAGTGTTTTTCATATAATGGAGCCTTCATATCTGGTTATTCCCAAAAGAAACAGCACTTCCCGGGATCTACCGGTATGTTGGCCTTGGGAAGCTATCGGCGATGCCAGGCATGGATTGGCCCAGGGGCTGCAAGTAGTGGGGTCAGAGGGACAGAAGCAGCTCCCGGCAGCACAAAGCCTACAGCGTCCCCATCTGCTCTCCCATCCTCCCTGGGAGGGCTGCTCTGACATTTAAGCAGAGTTGCATCCCTGGCCTGGGATCCCTGAATGATTCTCCGCAGCATCGTTCCCACCTGCTGTTACAGGCATTGCAGGGATCATACCAGCTCCCACGCTCACTCCCTCTGCCCACTTGCTGTGGCTCTCCGACCTTGCACATGGTTACCCATTGTCGGGTGGACTGACATTAGTTATAATTTCTCATAAAAAAACACGTAAATAAACCATGCTGAAACTAAAATGTATGTTTAATACAAACTGAGAGAAAATCAAGCTTGATTTACCAAGCTTTCTCCCCTATCCCTTCAATATTTTATTCTAGATGTAGTGGGACTCCTCGCAGAGGTGTCAGCCAACTTCTCAAAGAGCAGCACTGACCACTTGCTATATAGGCACCTCCAAAACACCTACCAAAGATTGCTGGGACCAGCCAGATCCCCCATGCTCCTGCTAAGGCAAAGCCCTTGCTGGAGCGCAGGCGTATTTGAGCACCTGTGAAAGTCTGGCTGGGGCTCCTTGCTTGGCATATGGGCACAGCTCCTCTCATCTTGTTTTATAGATGTAGGAGATCACTCCCACTACATAGATTTCATTCCAGCCATATAGCTCGGTGAATGTAGAGAGGATATCAGAGTTTTTACTCTTGTCACACAGACTATAGCCTCTTTATAAAAAGCCACATCTGTCCCAAGTTGGTCTCCTGGGTGCTTTGGCTGGGGAAGATCCCAGGATTTGGCTCATTCTCCACAAGGCAAATTTTACTTCTGGGGCTGCCTCACACACTTCGCAAAGTTTGTAAAAAGTGGATAAATCAGATTTATCTTCTTTGTTTGGTAGAAATCATTTAGAAAGAGGACAAGCAAAGTCACTGTCATGAAACAGTGTGGCATTTATATCCAGTGGACAGTACTATAATTATTGGTCAGGGATGAAAATAAATGGTTGTCTGTTGGTGAGTCACTGCTTTTAAGCCCCTAAACTGATTGAGAGCTCTTGCCTCATCTTACTGTCCACCATGGTGACAGTTGGGTTGCCGACTGAGCCCGTGAGCTTGGCCCACATCTGACAGCTCTTAACAATTGATAGTTTTGTTGCCCTTGCATGAGTTGCCCATGCAGTGAGGGGTGACTGCGGGAGCATTGTCTGGGGCTGGAAGCATGGCTAGGCAGAAGTGAGGCAGTCTGTGTGTGTGGACATGGGGGACTTCTGTTGTGGGGCTGGATGTGGCAATGGGGACCAGCAAAGACATGCCCTGCCTCAGTGCTGCTGGAGATGACCAGAGCTGGCACAGGTGAGCATCCTTGTCATAAGAAAGGTGGCCTATGGCTCCAGCCTGATCATGGAAAACTCCTGGGACATGTTTTGAAGATATTTGAGGAATGAAACATGGGGCTAGCCTGTGTGTTGGAGCGTGTTTATTGACAAGAAACTGAACGTGAGCTGTCAGTGTGCGATCACAGCCCAGAAAGCCAACCGTATCCTGGGCTGCATCAAAAGAAGCATGACCAGCAGGTTGAAGGAGGTGATCCTGCCCCTCTACTCTGCTCTAAGACCCCACCTGCAGTACTGTGTGCAGTACTGGTGTTCTGTGATTTTGTGTGCATCTCACTGCAACAATATAAAAACTCCTTATGTGACTGAGTAGGAAGCTGAAGCACATGGCCCCACACAAAACAAAGGGAAAGGGGGTTCATGGTGGGACTGGAGATCCCTCCAGTGCCACATACCCTTGCTCAAGTACCCAGGCTGTGTGATGGGGGTGGAATCAGGATGCACAGTCCATTATAATATTGCTATGTCTACCCCAGGGCTGATATCTCCATGGTATTAACTTCTATCAACCCCAGTGACTGGAGAGAGAGCGCAGAGGAAAGCTGCCCCCCCCCCCCCCCCCCCCCCCCCCCCAGGGACCTGAATAGAAAAGCAATCAGCCTGGTTATGGCCAGGTCTGGCTGCCCGAGGAACTGCATTTCTATCCAGTAGATCTTCAGGCATGAGTACTGTCGTGTTCCCCGCTGGAGGGGGAAAGCAAGTCCCGTCAAGCTGCAGGGGGTACAAACTGGGACAGCTTGACATTTGTGTAAGACAGGGTCAGGACATCATGTCATCCCTGTGCGCCGTGTGCTGCTCGGCTTCCCTGCCAAGCGCTGGATGCAAATGAGACAGCGATGGCGGGCCCACGGGAGAGCCCACCTGGCTTGGCGTCTGCGCTCTCCGGAGGGAGCCGGAGCTGCAGCGGCAGAGGAGAACCCCCGTCAGGCCGGGCTGTCCCCGCTCTTCCACCAGAGGTGTAGGGCTCGGCTCCCCAAGGTAGGGACGGAGGTGATGTCTAAAAGAAGCTATGAGATCTGTCACGTTGTGATAGTTTCCTCTCAGTGATGAGCCTGAAGATCTCGGTCTTCTCATCTGTCTCCTCCAGGGTGTGGGGTACCCGCTGGGAGGGAGCAGGCAGAGTCACCTTCCCAACTGAGCTGTGTCAGCAGCCATCTACCACGAGGATGTGATCAAGATCTCCCCAGCTGGCTGGTTTGCATAGTGTTGGGTTAGTTGTGAATAAGAATAGCTTAATGACACCATCGTAGAAATGTGAGGTTTTTGTTTCCCTAATTCATCTTTAAAAGACCTCTCATGATGAAATGATGTGTAATTCCCCCATCTGACTGCTGCCACCTTCTGACAAGTGCCTTCTTGTAGGTTTGGCTTCATTTACCCTCTTTTAACAACTGAACCGATGTTTGCCCACGTCTTCCAGACATAACATTTGAGCATCATTTGCTCTCTTTTCTCACAAAATCCCTCTGCTTTGTTGCAGTCTGTTCTTTGTTCATTATTGTTTCACTATTTGTGATGGTACCTTGATGTGTTGAGTGGTTTCCATGCAGAAGAGCCTCCCTGGAGTCCCCAAAGATCTCCATACTGAAGGGGTGGACCAGAGCTACTTAATCCTGATCCATGGCTAAGCCTTATAATGGGGTGAAATTCAGAGAAAATACCAAGTGTCTGGAAAGACCAGTGCTTTTACCTTGCTGAACTTTCCCAGCTCTGTACCCTCCCTCAGTAGCTTTCCTCACTGATGTAAGTTGTGCAACCAGCTTCTAAAAATGCTTCTAATTACATCCTATCTCCTCTTCTTTTCTGAAATAATTTGCAGTGTTTTCTCCCCCATGTGGTTTGCCTTTCTTATAAGTACTCTCTATAGGACGGAGCTAGGATATAGGATATTTCACTGTCCTCACCTAGGTATTCAATTTTCAATGGAGACGGCAAGTGAGGCGCAGGGTGAACTTTTAGGGTGGGGGGAAATGAGGACTATCAATAACTGGGGGTAGACCTGGTATTCATACCCAAAACTCACACTACTGCCCCCAAGCTAAAATAAATGAGAAAAAAAAATAAAAAAGGAAGACAAAAAAAAAGAAAAGAAAAAGAAAAAAGAAAAAGAGAAAGAAAAAGAGAAAGAAAAAGAAAAAGAGAAAGAAAAAGAGAAAGGAAAAGGAAAAGAAAAAGAAAAAGAAAAAGGAAAAGAAAAAGAAAAAGAAAAAAAGGAAAAGAAAGAGAAAAGAAAAAGAAAGAGAAAAAGAAAGAGAAAGAGAAAGAAAAAAGAAAAAGGAAAAAAAAAGGAAGAGGAAGAGAAGAAAAAAAAAGACAAAGAGGAAGAGAAAGAGAAAGAAAAAGAAAAAGAGAAAGAAAAAAGAAAAAGAAGAAAGAGAAAGAAAAAGAAATGTAAAAGAAAAGAAAAAGAAAGAGAAAGAGAAAGAAAAAGAGAATGAGACAGAAAGTCCCTCTCCAGTGTTTTTTTCCTCTTCCTCTTTCGCTTTTCTCTCTTTCTCTTTCTCTCTTTCTCTCTTTCTCTTCTCTTTCTCGACCCAAACAATCAAATTAACTGTACCTCAGTAGTTTGAAAAGTATACAGGTGTCTATTATTTTGCTTGATGATTTCTCTGTCATTTGGAAAACTTGTTAGGTTTCTCTTTTTTGTTGACACACAGGAAGGTCTGATACCACCCCAAAGGATAAAGACATCCCAATCCAAGTGTCATGAATTTGTTTCTTTTAACGTTTTTATAACTTCGTAATGTATCTTTTAAGCAAGAGAGAGACCTGAGTGGTGGCTAGCACAACCTGATTATAATCTTGAAGACTTGTTTTAAACCGAGGAAGTGCTGTGCAAATACTTCACCAGAATTTCCATTCTCTTTCTAAACGCTCCTCTGAGGAAGAGATTCAGCATATTTGCCTAGGTACTTAAATTAGTTTAATATAGCTCTGAGGCTTGAGAAGGAAGTTTGCAGCTGCACTAGCTTCTACATCTTTAGTACACTCAAAAAGCCCCACAGCAGATAGCATTTATCTGGGGTTAAACCATGGCTTTTGTGCACAAAAAGTACAGCAGTGAATAAAAATGACTAAGTGCAGCTGTAAATCTCTAACCAAGTTATTCAGAGAGTGAACAAATCTACACCCTGTCATAAAAAGGAAAACCATCTTCCTTTAAGAATAGGGAGATACTGAGAAGTCTTAAAGTATATTAGAACAGCTTAGAGCTCTCAATGTGGGAGAGAAACCTTGTATATTATCCACAGTGCTAAGGAGATTATCAATGGATTTCACTCCCCAATCCTTTTTACAACACCCATCTCATTAGAATAAGTAATAAAGATGACATCACAGAAAGATCTAATTGATCAAAAAGAGTTTGCCTAAACTTTGTCCAGATTCACTTCTGCATTCAATACCATTTTTTTCCCCCCAGAAATTCAGCTTTGGCTTAGATTGAACAGTTGAAAAGTTTTAGTATCAAATCAAACTAACGTCCTTATTATGCAAAGCTTTCCCAGTATTCTGCTTTGGTAAATGACCTCCATTAGCATGCAGATTGACTGGGGATTACCAGAAGGTTTCCCAAAATAATAATCAGAAAATGTCTTTATAAGGGCTATGTTCCTCCTCTGCATGCAATGTCGCAGCCACCACACTGGCTGCTGGCCCCTCTCTCCTTCTGCTTCTGCGAGACACTCAGAAGAACCACCCAGCTAGGTAGCAGGCCTGATTTGCTGTCCCCAGATGGTCTAAATGCTGTTGTTTTCTCCAGCTATGCTTTGAATAGGCAGTGTGATTCCCAGTGGAAACGGGGAGAAATGTTTTTATGCAAGTCAGTGGGAATATTACCACAGATGCCCTCACAGCCAGGATTTGGTCCCTACTTTACTTGGACACTATATAAAAAATGGTGGTAGAGTAGACATATATAATAGGTACATGGTATTTTATGTAGATGCATAGTTAATCACATAATTTCTCTTGTAATCGTTCCCTCTCGAATAATACCCTGCTTTTACTCCAGTGTGTCTCACTTCAATAACTTCAGCCCATAAGCATCTCCACTGGCATACCTAGGACTTTCCACAGCCCTGGCACACACAACTCCAAGAGGTTGCTGCAGAAGTCAGAGGGGGTGAAAGTAAACAGACATGGTCTTGGTGATTAGAAAGGAGAATACAACTGATAATTAGTACCGCTAGAAAAATGGCCAGCTGTGGTTAGCAGTGCAGAAAGATGAAACGTTGAGCCAGGTTAAATTTTATAATAATATAAAGTAACAATTCAAACAATTGACCTGTTATTTTAGAGCAAACAGCACAGCCTAAAACCTGTATGTCACAAGCTGAATCCTTACCTGGCATCACAGTGCACTGCATGCCACTGTTTCTACTGCCGCCTTGAGGGTGGTTTTCCAAAATTGGTCCCGAGTGCTTAACACTGCTGATCTCTGGTGCCAGCAGCACATACAGCCTCCTGTCCCCTTGACCCTTGTTGGTGCCATGTGTTCTAGGGCAGCCAGAGGTATTTGAGAGGATGACATCCGAACCACCCTCTCAGGGAGTCAGTGATGCCAGTAGCAGAAGGGTCAGGCACCTCATGGCTACTCCCTGATCTGAGGAGTAACACTGGTTCCCACCATTTCCTCTGTCTCTGCCTTGTAGTTATGCACAGCTTTGATGCTGTGTGTCACAGGCTGAGTATTAAAATATCTTGCAAGTCAAGGTGTGGGGCAAAGCAGACTTTACTGATAGCAGGATTGCAAGTCTCTCACTATTCAACCTGGAAAAAACAGATGGTAGGATTTATGCCTCCACCCCCTGAACTCTCTGAGTCCAGCCTCACACACAGCCTGGAAGCTAGCAGCAGGCAACTCTCAAACACTGGTGTCTAAATGCCATGGAGGACTTCGATGTAAACCTTGGTGGTGGTGTTCCTGATGATGCTTCCACCAGCACTCACATGATTTTATTACTTAAAGTTTTTGTGTATGCAGGAAGGCATTACAAAGGTGCACTCACCTGTTGCAGTTAGCTGAATTGCAGTTAGCTGAAGAACAAGCAAACAACTGAACCACACAGAAGAAACAGAGTGAACTTGTGGGGGTTATGTCCAGAAATCTTAGCATTGAACCTTTGCTGACATAACAAAATCGCTGCAGGTAGACTGTAAAATTGGATGTAGTTGGTGGTACACTGTACTACAGAGTGACAGTATAAACAAACAAATCTTGCTGCTTTTTCCATCTGCTCCTAAAATACTGGTAGCACCAAATCCCATCACAGGGCAAACAGGAAAAACTATTGCATCTCTTTGTCCTCATTTTAAAAAGTCACATCCAATCTCTGTGTCTGTCTTTAGAGAACAGCTCTGAGATTTGCCTTTTTCCCTCCTCAGAAGAAGAGGAGATGCAAGGGAGTGGTTTGGTATTCTCCACTTCCCAGCTTATAAACAGCAGGATGGTAGGTGAGTGATGTGCATCGAGGCCAAAGGCTGTCCAGCTTGACGCCTGCAGCAGAACACCAAAGCTTTCCACATCAGTAAATAGTTCACATGCCAGAAAAATACTCCCTGTGCAAATATCTGTTTTGGGATTTTGTCTCTGGACACTGATTACTTAACTATATATTGTAATATATGCATTATAATTATATAATAAATATAGTTATAATTATTATAATTCTATAATAATTCTATATAATTTTTCTCCTGTAAAGGTCTTCTAAGTATGACTGTTTTCCCCTCTTTGTCATTTAGTTTTCCTGGGACCTTTCTATTGCTCTTGTTTTTTCTCTTGATCTTGATTTTGTGTCAGTTTTCACAGTGGGCATTGAGTGAGCCCAGCTGATTTTGCAGTATGTAAGTGAAACAATGTGAAATTGTATGAACCCAAAATCTTTGCAGCAAAAGCATTTCTGCTTGAAAGGAGGAACGTGCAGATACCGAGTTACTCAGGGGCTT